>NC_081311.1:56892500-57492500 GCF_026419965.1 Kogia breviceps
GGATAAATGACTAGAAGTGGAATTGCTAGATTATATGGTAGTTCTATTTTAAATTTTTTGAGGAACCTCCATACTCTTTTCCATAGTGGCTACACCGATTTATATTCCTACCAACAGTGTATGAGGTTGCCCTTTTTTCCACATCCTCACCAACATTTATTTCTTGTCTTTTTGATGATAGCCATTCTGACAGATGTGAGATGATATCAGTCCCAGGTGTGATGTGTCTTTTGTGCCTTTGTGTACCCTATGTATTCATTACTCAAAAAAACAAAAAGACTTAACGATTCCTAAGGTGAAGAGGTGATAGTTTCCCCTATGAAATATCCTTTTATACTTCCCTGAGATACTTGAAGTGGCTAGGTTAGTTTTCATTCAGAAGATGGATTTTATTATTACCTTTTAAATGAAGAAGTCTGTTACTACTTCATCTCCTTCCTTAACCTAGAAGGTTTGGAGTTGATGTATCTGCAGCGTTTTAGCCAGCAAGAGTCTTCACTTGTCTATGCTTCTTTGATAGAGTTGCTAAGTGGTTTTAGACAAACCAAGTTGAAAGGTCTGTATTATACACTCATGATGTTTACCTTCATCATTGTCATTGAGTTTTTTTTTTTTTAATTTATTTTATTTTTGGCTGCATTGGGTCTTCATTGCTGCACATGGGCTTTCTCTAGTTGCAGCAAGTGGGGGCTACTCTTCGTTGCGGTGCGCAGGCTTCTCATTGCGGTGGCTTCTCTTGTTGCGGAGCACGGGCTCTAGGCGCGTGGGCTTCAGTAGTTGTGGCTCGTGGGCTCTAGAGCACAGGCTCAGTAGTTGTGGCGCACGGGCTTAGTTGCTCCGTGGCATGTGGGATCTTCCCGGACCAGGGCTCGAACCTGTGTCCCCTGCATTGGCAGGCGGATTCTTAACCACTGCGCCACCAGGGAAGCCCTGTCATTGCGTTTTTTATTACAGTGACTTCTATTCAGTATCTATGTGGGGGTGGGGAGGGGTCCCTGGAGCTTTACCCATGTTATCTCATTTAATCCTCACAACAGCTTGGCAGGCAGATATTATTGCCACTTTCGAGGAGGGAAAAATGAGACCCAGAGAATTTAAGTGTCCTGCCCAATTACACAGGGAGGTTAATGGTAAATGTGAAAATTGAACTCGGTGAGGTGGCAGTTTAGGCTTTGCCATCAGACAGACCTGGTCCTTTTCTTGATGTCCGTGGGGGTGCCAGAGTTGTAGGGGCCATGTTCTCTCCTTCCAGATCAGACGCAGCTGGAAGTCTGAGGGTGAGCCAAAAGGTATGCGGTTAAATCTGAGCCCCGATTCCTCTGGGAGATCCTGGTGGAAAAGCGCAGGGTTAGACGAAGTTTTCAGAGAAGGCTTCCTGGAGGGAGAGGACTCTTTAAGGGCCTAAAACATGGGAGCTTTGGGGCAGGTAGGGTGAGGGATGGGCATTTTGAGTGGAGGAAATAACCCGAGAAAGGGTTCAGGGGCCGCTCGCTCAAGCATTCTGGCCTCAGTCTTCCCGTCTTCCTGGGTACGTTTAACTAGGAATGAAGCAGTAAGAGAAGCATTTCCTCCACATGAGAAAAAGTGCTATGAAGAACAGGCTTTTCCGGTGTCAGGAGCATGATTATCAGTAGGAATGTCGGGTAGAAAGTTCCTTTGTGACTTTCTCCAGGCGCCACAGCTGTTGTGTTTCATGGTAACCTGATACAGTAGAAAGAAGTTTCTGGCGTCCTCAGATGTGTGGTTTAGTCTTCGCTGGTAGATTTTTCTGCTGTGTGGCTTTGGGGCTGCCCCAGAGCCTCTCTGTGTTTCTTGGGTCTCACTTTCCAGATCAGGGGTTAACACTGGTTATTTCCTTGGGCACTTCGTAGCTCTAAAATGCCTGAGTGTATGATCTAATCGTGATGACACGCAGTAATAGTGAAATCCCTGCCATATCTGAAATTTGAATTACGTCCTTATGAGTGGAAAAATTGTCTCCTGGGACATCTTTATTTAACTAGGACATACCTGACCCTGAGCTTACCCTGTGGTCTGAGGCCTCTGCCTGCTGCTGGTCCCTCCCCCCTGGGTAGCAGTGCCTGTTTGGTATTTGAGGGCTGTGTCCTGGGACATGCCTAGGGCTCCCCTGTGTGTTGGCTTTCTTTCCTCTGCAGAGACCAGGGTCTGGGAGGCAGGGTTGGAGGGCAGTGTGGGCTAGGGAAGGAGGCCCTGAAATGACAAGCTCAGTGAGTCACTGAGCGTCTGCTCCAGCTGCAGAGAGTCAGGGAGGGGGTTATGGCACTGCCTCAGGCAGCAGGCAAGGGACCATCCATGAGATGGCATTGGTTCATTGTCAGGGGGTGGCACATCCTTCCAGGGCACAGGCTCGGAGGAGTGGGTGCAGAAGATTCACTGAACTTGGAGGCAGGACAGCAGCAGGGTTCAAGGGGGTCTCTGCTGTGTATCCCTGAATCAGAGCGAGGGCCGTCAAAGTGAGATCATGCAGGCACCATGAGTGCTTTACAGAAGTGATCTTATCCCATCCTCACAGCCATCCCAAGAGGGAAGCACTATTATCAGCCTCAGTTTGTGGGTGATGAATCTGGGGGCACAGAGAGGTTAAGCATCTTGTCAGAAGTCACCCAGCGATAATTGGGCTGAATGCTCCTGGCCCTAGGAGCCTGTGGGCGTAATCACTGCATCAGTCTTAAACTTGTATTAGAAACACCTGGAGAGCTGGGTCCCACCCCCTAGTTTCTGATTCTGATTGAGTCTGGGATGAGCCTGAGAATGTACATTTCTACTAAGTTCCCAGGTGATGCTGATGCTGTGGGCCAGGGACCACATTTTGGGAACCACTGTTCTATACTCATCTTCCCCATCCCAGTCTCCTTGCCTGTGAAATGAGAGGGTTGGAGTCTCCTACCGTGAATGCCATCCTCTAATCATTCATAATTATGTTGAGTTTTGGCCAATTTAATTTATGACAGAGCAGTAGCAGTTTGATCAACTTGCCTACTGCTACTGTGTTTCTGTCATGTCTCCTTTTATTTTTGACAATTTGCTGTTATATGTTTTGATGCTTTCTTAGTCAGTGCATAAAGTCCCTGACTTCTAGACATTCACTTTGGATTATACTCTTTGTTAATATAAAACCTCTTGTTTTGTCTAATATCTTTTTTTCTTTAAAATTTCTATATTTGGATACCAATGCCTCCAACATGGCATCATTCCTTTTACTTGATTTCTGCTAACATATTTTGGTCCATTCTTTGAATTTTAACCTCATTTTATCACTTTGTTTAGGGTACGTTTTTTAAAAAATGTTTTATGTACTTATTCACCATATATTATACCATATGTTTTATAGTATATACGTGTGTGTGTATTCTAAAAGTGACTGTGTCTTGGCTTGCTTCTGTGTTTTTTTTTTTTTTTTTTTCTGTAGTACACGGGCCTCTCACTGTTGTGGCCTCTCCCGTTGCGGAGCACAGGCTCCGGACGCACAGGCTCAGCGGCCATGGCTCACGGGCCCAGCCACTCCGCGGCATGTGGGATCTTCCCGGACCAGGGCACGAACCCGTGTCCCCTGCATTGGCAGGTGGACTCCCAACCACTGCGCCACCAGGGAAGCCCCTGTGTGGTTTTTTTTAAATGTTTCTTTGTAGACTCCTTTGTCTTGAAAAAATGAACCATTTAAAATTTTGTTTTATACTTTTTTCAGTACGTTAGAATGTTAGCTCTACCTTTGTTGCTTCTCAGATGCTTAAATTGTTCTGCAACCATAATTTGCTAATGGTTAATGTCCAGAATGAAACAGCCTCTGTTGACTCCCTACCATGTGAGGTAAATAACTATAAGCTTTTCCGTCTTTTCATCCCCCACCCCTATAATGTTACATTCATGCTTTTAGTGTGTAATCTGGTATTTTAAATCTCTACTGTGTTATTACTATGTTTTTTACCTTGTTTTCTCTTTAAAGGAGTTTTAATTTTCATTTGGTTAGTGATAATATCACAGTTATAACAGTTATTTAGACCTACTGGATTTGAGTGTTCATTGCCAGATCTTTATTCCCACGGGCATCCCCTACTATTGAATTCCTTATTTTGATTAATGTCTTGGTCATAAATATGAAAAGCTTAACACCTATGGAGCCTGCCTGAAAAATTTATTCTGATTTGTTGCGCTTTCTTTCTTCCAGTATGAATGACAACTTGGCCCTGTTGTTGAGTTTTGCAGAAGCCAGATACTTGCCTTGGTTTTCTTCCTTTCATAGGTAATCTGCCATCTTCTGTTTGGATGCTTTTATGTCTTCATCATGAAATAATTTAATAAACATATACCTAGTTGTCAGCGAGCCTTTTGACATTCAGACCTAGGTCTATCTTCACTGTTAGAAAGTTTTCTTGTATTTTCATTTCAATTCAGTTCATTCTGAATTGGCTGCCTTTCCTCTATATCTGCCATCTTTTTGTATAACCTGCTGTCTTAGATCTTACAGTATTTCTGCTTACATCTTTGTTGTTCTTCATTTGGGGAGTGCTTTTTAAATTTGTCCTGTACAATGCCTCTTGTTTTAAAGTAAGTTCTCTTAACTTTTATTGCATACAGAGAATAGATGGTTTCTCAATGCTCCAGGTATTGTAGGAGTTATTGTGTACTGAGAACTGTGTTCTAGGTACTGTGCTAAGCTTTTGCATGCTTTACCCCCATATAATCCTTAGAACGAGTCTGAGAGGCATGTGCTTTGAGTGTCCTTACTCACTGTATAGATTGGAGAAAACAGATGCTCAGAGAGGTTGAACGCTGCTCAGCCTCACCTGCTAGTGAGTGCTGGGGCCAGGGTTCAGGGTCATCCAGTTTCACAGCAGAGGCTGTGCTCTCGGCCACGATGATAGATGCCTTTCCAGCCAGTAATTCTTTTCCAAATCTCTTTTTCTTCATTTTGAGTGCTATGTTCTCTGCTTTTTGTGTTGAATGCTTTCCTAGCTCTGGTGGAAGGTTCTTGTGTCTTTCATCCATGAACGTGGACAGTGTTTGCCCGTAAGTCAGGAGGGGCAGTTCTCCTGGGTCCCTTTTACTGTCCAGCTCACCGCTGATACAGTGTTCTTCTCGGCTTTTCCATCAGAGCACAGGTTGATGAAGTGAGGTCTTATAAGATCCAGCAGACTGTAAGGCCAAGCGAATGAGCTCGAGCTATGAGTCGTTCCAGAAGAGAAACTTAATCCGTGTGATATTTCTTCCTTGCGTTCGGTAAGCCCATTGCATCACGAACCAACTGTTTACATCTGGCTCGCTGTTTGACCTGGCCACTGTGCCAGGTACAAACTGTGCTTGGACTTGTGCTCCTTCCTGGAGCTGCCACCTGCCATGTCAGGGACGAGTCCCTGCCCCCAGCCGGTTCTCTTCTTGGCGTGTCTGCCATGTGATTACTGGGGCTTCCCAGTGCTGTGCTGAGGCTCCCTCGTGACGAGAGGGACCTGGTGTGTGTGGCTTCTCTGCCCTGTGCCTGGCTCACCGTCCGGTTCTGTCCTCCAGTCTGGGCAGCTCTGCTGCGTGGGTCTCTATGGCCTCCACTCCTGGTTGCCCAGCCGTTCTGCCACTTCTCACTTCCCCAGCTGTGCTGCGGCAGCACAGCTGCCCCAGGGGCCCACTGCCTTCTCTCTTTCCTCATCCCCTTTTCCCCCCAGAGATTCTTTCAGGTTTCTGGCACAGGACTGGCACCTATCCCAAGTTTCCTGAGCTGTGCAAGTTCCCCAGGCTTGCTGTACTCGTTTGGTTACGTCAACAGGAATCTGGACAGAAGGGCATTACAAGCGTGTGCCAAGTTGCCATGGTGACTTGTCAGTGGACAGTTCCCTCTGAGGCTGGCTGAAGGGCTTTTCTTCCCTCCATTGGCTGTGCTCCTGGGGGTGGGGGCAGGTCACTGCTTCTGCTTGACTTCTCCTCTCCTTACCTTCTACTTGAGTCTTCCAATTTCTCCCTTTCTCTCCACCTTAAGTCTTAAGTCTTAGCAGGAGAAGATGACTAAGGCCTCTGGATTTGACATTGAGTTGGATAAAAGCCATTGCAGCCTCAGCTGCTGTGACTCTGTGGCAGCACTGGTCCTGGTGACTGAAGTCAGGTAAAACTACGCTCTCTTTTAGGAGATCAAGAGACTTTCTAATAAGGAGTAGGTCCTTTGCCAGCTTTGCTTACACATCACAGGCTCTCAGGCTAGGAACTCAGGGTGTAGAAGCCTGTCTGGGGGTTTCTGGAACCCAGAGGTGGATGTCCTCGTGTGGCATTGATTCATTGTCGGGAGGCAAGAACAGCAGTGTCAGGAGTAGACAGTGTGTGTGAGCTCGCTCACTCACTCTCACAGGGTGTGGACTTGGTGTACCATTTCCAAACCCATCTGGCTCAGATGCTAGGCACGCTCACATCCTTGAGGTTTAGTTGATTGACAGTCACTTCTACCAAGGTACCTGACGCTCGTGAGGAATCAAATGTGATATGCAAACAGCCTTCGCTCCCAGGCCAAGAAAGGATGATCTTTCCCCATTGGATGTTGATTATTCATAAATGACAGTTCATAATAAAGCACTGTCTGCTTTCAGAAAATTCATTAAGCATGTTGGTGGCATTTTTCAATGAAAACTAGGACAGAAAACCAAGAGGGGGCACGGTCAGATCAGTGGTTAACTCCTGGGCGAGCCTGAGGTTTGCTCTGAGATGCCGCTTGCTGTCATGCATTGGCCATTATGTAAAGACCTGGGTGGAGCGGCGGGGGGGTGGGGCCCTGGTCCCTTCGTGTGCTTCGCCAGCAGAGTAGATGGTGATGACCTTGTGAAGAGAAAGAATCAGGGAGAGCACGGTCAGTGGGTGGGGGGCTGGTGGGAAAGGGGTACAGGAAGCTCAAGGAGGGGAAGACATTGAGTGGATCTTTGGAGAGGTTGAGTTTGAGGTACCCACGAGATAGCAGGTACAGACAGCCAATAGGCAGCAGGATTGGGGAAAATATGTCCACGGGGGTGCAGTGGGTGGCACCAGCCTCCTATTTAGCCCTCTGGGAAACCCACTTTACATTTTGGAACGTCAGTTACCTTCCCTATAAAGTGAGAATGTTCAGAGCTGCCTCACAGTGCTGTCATGAAATCAAGTGAGCCAGTAAGTATAGTATTGCTTTGAGTGCCCGCTGTTCTGGAAGGGTGCTCAACATCTCTTCCTCAAAGAGTGCTGTTTCTGGAATAATCTCTGTAACAGTGACGAGGAGTTCTCTTCTTTGGAAGGCCTGGCCCCCGTTGAGGATTTTGATGAGAAGGGTAACAGGTAGATGGGTTTTTGTTGTTGTCTGTTTTTGAGGTAGCAGGGAAAGGTCTGGAATCCAGGATGGAACTGAGGGCTGGCCAGGCCTTGTGGTCAGGTGGGCCACGCGAAAAAAGTCTAAAAACCAGAAAGGCAGGACAGGCCACGGAGACAAGGGAGCCTTGTTAAGCTGATGGGCGGGATGTCAATGGCCAACAGCCAGTCTTCACAAGTGTATCCTCTTTCCCAAAACATGTAAAACACAGAACCACAGAGCATAGGGCACTTCCAGGGTACAGCTGCATCGAGGACAGTTCAGGCACCCCGGGGCCAGGGAAGTGGAGGCGGGTGAGAGTCATCAAAGCAATCTTACTGGAGACTACGTGCCATATAAGACTGTCCACACCCAGTGAGCCTTCTTCTGAGGCCTCCAAGGAGAGGGCTATGCTGCTTGATCAGAGTGATGCTTGCTGAGAATCTCTGGCAGATGGTCTCAGCCAGTCTTGGTGGCAGCAAGCTTCCCAGGGAGGAAGACTTCCAGAGACTGGGAGCCTTCTGGGAGAAACCAGAGGCAGCAAGGCAGAAACGGCTCAGCAGCCCTCTGCTTCCTCCTTGGAGAAACCAGATGTCTACCTCTGGCCTGAGGTTTCTTGCCACCCTTTGCTCAGCCCCTTGGGCTGGGGCCAGAGCATAGCTACTGTGTCCACCTGCACCAGCCTCTAGGGCAGCAACTTTGGCTTGGGCTTCCTCGTGGGTGTCTCAGGGGAACATTCCAGGGAGTTTGCTTTTTCTCCCTTTCACAGGTGAGAAAACGGGGCCCGAGAAATCAAGGGCCCTTGTCGGCTAATGTTCTTGTTGGAGCACTCACCAGGGGTAACAGGGCAGGCCGTGTTCTGTCCTCCGGGCAGTAGGCAGCCATTGGGGGCTGAAGAGCAGGACAGGTGGTATGACTCAAGGTCGGACAGTCTGATGCTGGAGGACACAGAAGGGAGACAGACCAAGGTCGGGGCAACCAGCGAGGAGTCTGTCTAGTGATGCAGGCACGAGGCCACAAAGTACTGTGCTGGGGTGGAGCTGGGAAGTTTGTTCAGATGTCTAGCCTATTTCTTGGGGCTCAGCCCCAATATGTTAATAATGCTAGGAATTCTAACTTGGCTTTTTAAAAGACTGTTTTTTCTTTGGCGAACCCAAGTATTGTAAGTTGAATTATGTCCACCTCCAAAAGATGTTGAAGTCCTAGCTCTTGGTACCTATAAATGTGACCTTATTTGGAAATATAGTCTTTGTTTTTTATTTTAATATTTTTAAATTGAAGTATAGTTGATTTACAATGTTGTTAATTTCTGCTGTACAGCAAAGTGATTCAATTATACATATCTATACACACATTCTTTTTTTTATACTTTTCCATTATGGTTTATTATGGGATACTGAATATAGTTCTGTGCTATACAGTAGGACCTTGTTTATCCATTCTATATATGAAAGCTTACATCTGCTAACCCCAACCTCCCGTTCTATCCCTCCCCCAAACCCTTGGCAACCACCAGCCTGTTCTCTGTCTGTGGTTCTGTTTCTGTTCCATAGATAGGTTCAGTTGTGTCATATTTTAGATTCCACATATAAGTGGTTTATATGGTATCTGTCTTTCTATTACTTAACTTCACTTAGTATGATAATCTTTGGGTCCATCCCTCCATGTTGCTGCAAATGGCATTATTTCATTCTTTTATATGGCTGAGTAATATTTCATTTTGTATGTACCACATTTTCTTTATCCATTCTTCTGTCAGTGGACATTTAGGTTGTTTCCATGTCTTTGCTATTGTGAATAGTGCTGCTGTGAACAGAGGGGTGCATGTATCTTTGAGTTAGTTTTGTCTGGATATATGCCCAGGAGTGGGATTGCTGGATCATATGGTAACTCTATTTTTAGTTTTCTGAGGAACCTCCATACTGTTCTCTGTAGTGGCTGCACCAGCTTACATTCCCACCAACAGTGTAGGAGGGTTCCCTTTCCTCCACATCCTCTCCAACATTGGTTATTTGTAGGCTTTTTAAATGATGGGCATTCTGACTGGTGTGAGGTGAATACCTCATTGTAGTTCTGACTTGCATTTTTCTAATAATTAGCAATGTTGAGTATCTTTTCATTGGCCTATTGGCCATCTTTAGGGAATAGTTTTTGCAGATGATCAAGTTAAGATGAGGTCATTAGGGTGGGCCCTAATCCAGTATGGCTGGCGTCCTTATAGAAAAGGGAAATTTGCACGCAGAGAGGCACACAGGGAGAATGCCACGTGAGGATGAAGGCAGAGATCAGGGTAATGCACCTACAAGCCAAGGGATGTCAAAGATGGCCAACAAATCACCAAAAGCCAGGGGAGGGGCATGGAACAGATTCTCCCTCACAGCCCTCAAAAGGATCCAACCCTGCTGACAGCTTGATCTCAGACTTCTGGCCTCTAGAATGTGAGGCAATAAATTTCTGTTGTTTAAGCCACTCAGTGCGTGATATTTTGTGACAGCAGCCCTTGGCAAATGAATACACCAAGCTTTCCAGACCCCATTTTTCCACGCCCTGGAAAACTGCTTCCACTGATGTCAAGGGATCATTGTGTGACCTCCTGACCTGGTAAGCCCTTCCCATCTGGTTGGCAGAAGCTACTCTCTGAGCCACAGGGAATCCAGGTAGCTCCTATGGTCAGAGGCTGCCAATTTCATAGCCTGCCCTTGGCCCTCAGCTCAAGAGGGGCTGGGAGATGAAAGCTAGGGCCTTGTTGGGGAGTTCAGTCTGGTCTGCGAGACACGCAGACAGAACAGAGGCCACTTTTTAAAGTCAGGTGCTATGTGGTGAGTTTCTCTGGCGTTCAAAGTCTTCTGCGTGGTTATCGCATTCTACTGAGTGACTGGGTCAGTTGTGTGTTTATCCCCCCCAGCCCTGTATTGATTTTTCAATGTTCGATTCCATCCCCTTTATATTAGTTACAAGGTCCCCGAGGGCAAAAACCTCTCCCTGTCTTGTTCACTCGAGCACAGAGGAAGCCAACATTTGCCTGGGGCTTGCCTCCTTCAGCAGGCCCGTGTAGGGTGTTTTATCAGCAGCATCCTCATGGTGCAGGGGAAGAAACCAAGACTCCAGGGTGGAGTGACTTCTTCACTGTTTCACAAGCAGAGCTAGACACAGGGGTCCCCCGGCACACAGTAGGTTCACAGGAAATGTGTGACTTGGTTGGCACCATATCAGAGTTGCATGTTTAAGGCTGCCCTTAGTGTTCCATAGGTGCCAAGCTCATGTCCTTGGCGAAGACCCACGAACCGTCAAGGACAGGGATAACCTCTTAGCTGTAGCCCCTGGGCTCCCAGCCCTGCTTGGGCACACACTCCCCTCCTGTGCTGACTGACAGGCATGGTGTCAGTGTGCGGCCTTTTGCAGGCAACGGTTGGAGGGTGATGAGCTTTACAGATCTACCCGCTGCCTAAAATTGAACCACACACATAATTCACTCAGCGTACTTGCTCAGCCGGCCCTGCCTTCTCTCTGCCATCCAGCCTCCAGCTCACGCTCGACACCTTACAATTCTGGACTTCTTTAGCATACAGTGGCGTGGCCGGATTGTCCCAAATTCCTGACCTTTGGGCCTTGGGTCCCCATGGGTAGCTGGTTGTCACCTGAACAGCAGGCTCTGGCCCAAGGTGAGGCTTCTCCAGTGTTCTGCAGCCTCTCCTCTGCTTTTGAAGCACGGTGCCTGCCTGGGGGCCGATGGAGAAGGGGATGAGAAGCTGCCCCTCCACCCCGGAAGGGGCAGGGCTCCTGGCCTGCAATCAGGGCCCCCCACTTAGCCTTGCTTGAAACCGACAGTTGTCATTGTTTCCGTTTAAAGGACCCGACCCAGTGCCAGGAACTGCGGGGGTGTGAAAACACAATTGCTATTTCTAGAGAGACAAGACCAGCAGAAGATTCTAGTTAAAACTCAGACTTGTGTTCAAGTACCATTTCGAATCCCTCTTTACTAGCTTTGATCTGAGGTGAATGATTTCATTTCTTTTAAGTTCTTTGTAAACTTTTACAAGGTTTCTGTGAGCAGTCGCATAGCACTCAGCACATTGTAGGTACCCAGTAAATATTACCTTAAGGTACTCTGGCCCCTCCATCTCCACTGCAGTGATTAGAGCTGACCCAGAGACAGTGCCTGCTGTGTGCCAGGCACCTTTAAAGGGGCTTTATAAGTGGTAACTCATTTCATCCACACAGGAGCTCAGGGAAAGACCGAGGCACAGAATGGTTAGAAGCAACTAACTGTCTAAGGTTCCAAGGTGCGAAGCTAGGGTTTGATGCAGGCAGTCTGGCCCCTGATCTGTACCTTTAACCACCACGCTCCACGGCCCTGCTGAGACCGACCTATGGGATCTTGGAGAACTTCCTGATAACTCAGTTTCCTCATCTTTAAAATTGGGATGATGCGGGTACCAGTTGGGGACCCTTAGGAGAAATTTTTGAGCTTTGTAAAGGGTTTAGGAGGATGCCTGGCATGTCCTAGGCACTCAGTAAATGGCAGCAGTTCTTTCAATAAGAAACATATGTGCACAGGTGACCAAAAATGCAAAGTGTCATATGCAGGACGCCCACAGGATGATATAGCTCTTTTATTATAGGTGGATAGAGTGTGGAACTCAGCGTGGCTG
This sequence comes from Kogia breviceps, assembly GCF_026419965.1. Lineage (NCBI taxonomy): Eukaryota > Metazoa > Chordata > Mammalia > Artiodactyla > Physeteridae > Kogia > Kogia breviceps. The sequence continues at coordinate 56,904,459 of NC_081311.1, forward strand.
GATTAGGAGAGATGGGGCAGGGATGTTCCAAGGGAGGGGGTCAGCTTGGGCAGCGGAGGTGGGAAAGCAGAGAGCCAGGAGGCCAGGGTGCCAGGAGCACAGTCTATGTGGGAACGCTGGGTTTGGGAAGTCAGGCTGGGGACTTTGGCTGTGAATTTTGACCTGTGAGCCGTGGGGAGAGACTGAGGGTGTCTTATGGCGGTGAAGACGCCATCATGCTTATGGCAGATCATTTCAGAGTCTGCTGGCCTGTTAGCAGTTGGCTGTCATGGTTGGGCGGGACTCCTCATTCATTCAAATGTGCACCCATCTCTGGTGAACAGAGCAGTATTCACAAAGGGAGGGAACAGCAGGGCACATGGGATGCTTGCCCAGTCCTGCCATCTGCTATCCTAAGGGGCTGCTCCCCCGATCCTGGACACATCCAAGGCTACGAGTTTACTGCCTCTCAGCTGCTGTTTGTGTCACAAATGCCTGTCCCACAAGGGGCATTAAAAATATCCCAGTGGCTAATAGCATTTCTCAAAATAACTGCTTGCAAAGTGCTTTGCTGGGGCGAATGGCTACTAAAATTGGACTCCCTGGAGTGAGTGAGTGAGTGTGTGTGAGTGAGTGAGAGAGAATTTTAAATCCATTTCCCCCTAAGTGAGGCCCACAGTTGGTGCCCTTTTGTTCTGTGATTCCTCCTGTTGTCACTGGGTGTCCCAGAGCCCTGTTTACCGGCTCGCTCCTGCCACGCCCTCTTCCAGCCCCAGTCCTTTGCGAACTGGAGCGGCTGCTGCCCTACATTGCCTGGCTGTCCTGCTGCTCCGAGGAGCAGAATTTTGAAGAATCTTGGTGGGGCGGGGTGGCCTTATTGTGGCAGCGGCCTCATTCCTTGGTGTGCCAGGTAATAATAGCATATGCGGTGGGGGGAATCTTGCTCAGTGCGCAGTTCAGGGGGGAAACTGGGCCACAGAACAGCCAGGCAGCCCTCAAGGTGCCCTAGTAACGGAGGGCACAGAAACACAATTTTCCAGGCCCTCATTCCCGGCCGAGGCTCTTCAGTGGTCTCCAGGACCGGTCCTTGGGGGCACCAGGTGATCAGGTCACACAAGGCCAATCACTTCTTTCACTCATAATACAAAAGGGAGTGAGGGTGTCCTTAGAGCAGTTACAGAAACAAAGTGAATAGGCACTTGGGGCGGGGGGGATTTGGTTGAAGGACAAAGGGAATTTGAGAGCCAGAAGCAGGTTTTCCCTTAGGTTATAGCTGCATTGAATGAGGTGGGCCTCAGTGTCCCCATCTTTGAAATGGAACATTCAGTGACTTATTGAGCAAGCATCTTTTGAGTGCTTGTTGGGGGCCTGGCTCTATAGTAGACACTGGAGTTACAAAGAGTGGTTTAAAGTAAAAGCCAGCTCAGGAAACGTTTACAAGCCAAGTGTGCTGTGTGTGTGTGTGTGTGTGTGTGTGTGTGTGTGTGTGTGTGTGTGTGTGTGGCAGCTCCACAGGGCCCGGGGTTCTGTGTGGTCCAAGGTGAGAAATGGCCGCTGCATCGCTGTGTCTTCTGGCCTTGTATCGTCCCTAGAGATTTGGGTCCTGGAGATGAGAGCCTTATGAGTGTTTTTACCAGAAATGGAGGCCCAAGGAGGAGTGAATTTCCCATTCCCCGTAGGAGAACTGTATGTGATGGAATGTTTATATAGTAGGAGGAGTACAGGCTCTGGAGTCGGGTGGACTCCCTGACCTTAGGCTAATAGCTTAAGCTGAGGGAACTGACTCCTGGCAGGGGAAAGTGACTTGCCAAGGTCATGTCTGAGGTGAATGAACCTGGGACCCAGAACTGAGTTGGTTGACCAGAGGCCAGGCCTTTTCCTGTTATACCTTGGTGCCTTCATTTCATTGTATGAAGCAAATCATCAACTTTAATCATGCTACGGAGATCTTATTTTGTACTTCATCACTTTCAAGTCACTTTCTCTTGTGATCTCCTAAGTCCTGCTTTGGGAAAGCCAGATTTCCATATTCTGGGCCTGCTGATATAGAAGGGTCGCTAGATTTAGCAAATAAAAATACAGGATGCCCAGTTACATTTGAATTTCAGATAAGCGAGATACAATTTTTTGTTTTAAGTTATGTCCTCTACAATATTTGGGACATACTATTTTAATAAATTATTTCTTGTTTATCTGAAGTTAAAACATAAGAGGGTATCCTACTTTGACTTGGAAACCCTACGATCTCTACCCAGTGCCCCAAGATCACACACAGGCTGTGGGGCCTCTCTGCCCCTGCCTGAGACTTCTGGCGTTACTCAGAGGCCCCTCTGCCTGGAGGGGGGAAGGTGGTGGAAAGAGGAGGGTGGCCCTGAGCATGGATCAGGCATCCCCGGCTCCTGGCCCAGGTGTCAGGGAGGGACTGGCCATCCACACGGGGCTAAAGGGAAGTGGCCTGTAAGCTGAGAGGGTGGCCGAGATGTCCCTTTTTTTTTTTTTTTTTTTTTTTTTTTTTTAATAACTGGAGAATAGTTGAAGTGAAGTGTCAGCAAGCGAGCTGTGTCCCTGGAATACGAGGTCTGGGGAAGTCCTGGCAACTTTACTCCTGAATTAGGAGCAGGGTCCCCTTTATCCCACTGGCTTCCTGAGAACACTGCCACCTGGGCCTGAGGAGCACCCGGGCTGTGGGCACTGGCTGCTCAGCTGGGCCACGGCACCTTCCAGGACTGAGGTGATATCCCTGTCTGGCCCTTGGGCTCTGGGTCTGTTCCCTGGGGTTGGAGCCCGGCAGCTGCAGTCAGCTCAGGGGAGGATAGGGCAGTGGGATACGCCCACAGAGCTGCCTCTGAGCTGCTGAGCCGAGCTGCTGCCAGCTCCTGTAAGCTCAGCCTGTTTGTTTAGAAGAGGCCTGAGAAGGGGGAGGCTGTTAACAGGCTAGGTGACAAAGGGACGCTGGCCTGGCTGCTCCGCCCTCTCAGCCTCACCCTGCCCTGCCCCCTCTACGGGTCCTGCATCTTTGTCTTCGCCGGCCCAGACACTGGGCTCCAGAGCAATTAGAGGTCAGCTGCTACTCTGCCTCATTCCCTCCAGCTCCCCACCCAGGGTCCAGGCTTGCTGCTCCTGGGTGTCAGGATGCTGTCTCTCCCCTCTCCGCAGAGCAGCTTCCTGTTGGGGGAGTTCATCCCCGCAGCCGTTCCTGGAGGGTGAGCAGTTGGCCATAACCTTGATATGGTGGCTTTTCTTCATGTTGACCGGGAACAGCTTTTGAGGGTCTTCAGGGGTAACAGATTTACCATATCGCCTGCCATATGGTGGACATCCATGGGCCACCTGAGGACCAGTGGCCTTTGCTGTGTAGGTGCATAATAAGTGCATGGTGAACCAATACATGAGAGAGAAAAGCACAGTAACTCCGTATGTAGGAAGTGTCTGATGATAAAGGTTGAGGCCGCTGGTTCTCAAACTTGAGCGGGCATCAGCATCACCTGGAGACCTTGTTAAAGCAGACCAGCCCCAAGTCAGGATTCCTGGCTCCATAGTCGTGGGGTAGGGACCAAGACTTTGCACTTCTAACAAGTTCCCAGCTGACACTGCTGGTCCAGGGCCACACTTGAGAATCACCAGCTAAAATGATTGCCCTTCTCAAATGCCTTGCATTTCCATTCGACTTTTATTAAAATATTCATTAAGTAACTAATTAAACAAATCTTCATTGACCTACTGTGTCCCATGCACCAAGTTTGGGGGATAAACAGATAAAAATGGCCTCATGGAACCCAGTGTGCAACAAGGGAACTGCACATTAAAAACAACTGCCGGGCTTCCCTGGTGGCGCAGTGGTTGAGAATCCGCCTGCCGATGCAGGGGACACGGGTTCGTGCCCCGGTCCGGGAAGATCCCACATGCTGCGGAGCGGCTGGGCCCGTGAGCCATGGCCGCTGAGCTTGCGCGTCCGGAGCCTGTGCTCCGCAACGGGAGAGGCCACAACAGTGAGAGGCCTGCGTACCACCAAAAAAAAAAAAAAAAAAAAAAAAGCCAGCTAATCTAATTGGGAAGTACAATTAGGAGTACAGGAGAAGGGGCAATTGGGAGGGACCTCTTCGAAGGCAAGTGTGATAGTGTTTCTTTCTCTCTGTGTATTGCACTTCTGTGTGGTTTGTCTCCCCGGTTGACCTGTGAGATCCCTAAGGAAAGAGTGTGAGGTGATTTTTTTTTTTTTAACATCTTTATTGGAGTATAATTGTTTTACAATGGTGTGTTAGTTTCTGCTTTACAACAAAGTGAATTAGCTACACATATACATATGCTCCCATATCTCTTCCCTCTTGCATCTTGATCTTCCTTTTTTAAGTGTGTTCTAGTTCTGGGGACACCATAGGCAACCAAAAAAAAAATGTCTTTGCCCAAAAAAAGACATGTTGGTATCAAAGAAGTGAATGCCTAATGGTGGAATTTCAGACCCAAGTGTTTGTGGGGGCCTACAGATTTGGATTCTATTATATATGCCTACTTCTAGGGCTGACCTGACAGAGACCAGCTTAAGCAGGAGGGCACCCTCCCTGGTCCCCAACATCAACTCACTGCCTGAGTTCATGGGGAATGCTGCAGGATTCTTGAAACCTGCCATGTTCTTAGAAAGCTCATTTCCAAGAGCGTTAAGTGGTCCTGAGCTGAAGCTTAACTGGGGCTTGTCTTGGCCTGAGGGGAAACACTCTCAAATCAGGGGAAGAGGCCCAGGTAACTTTCTTTCTTCACAACTTTGGGGTCTGAGGAGGGACGAAAGCCCCTCCGTGGTGACTGCTCAGAGCTGTGAGCTCCAGTTGGAAGGTGTGCTGCTTGTTCTGAACAGGGCCAGGAGAAACCCTTGGGCCTTGCCCGGGGCCAGAGCTACCTTCCCTGGGATTTTTTCCTCCACACACCCTCACTGTGTCCTCTTTGGCTTCAGGAGTAGGAGACAGGAGCAGAACTAAGCCTGTCCTCCCCATCCTTCATCACAAAAGTATTCATAATAGCTCTTACTGCGTGTAGAGCACTGTTCTTTAAAAACACCTTAGGTTCATAATAGATTGAAAAGGGTTAAGAGAGGTGAAGAACAGTCAGTGTTGTTGGAGCACACGCCCTCAGACACAGTTCTGAAACACTCTGCCTGTGTTCCTTCCTTTAGTCTTTAAAACAACTCTCGGAAGTGGAGGTGCAGTTGGCCCCATTTTAAAGAAAAGAATACTGAGGCGGTGGGAATTTGAGTACGTGTCCCAAGATCTCTCCAAAAATAAAAGGGCAGCATCAGGTGTGGATTCCGTGAGACTCCGGAGCCTGGGTTAATTGCTGTGCTGTCCTACTCCAGACGATAGTGGGGAGGGGCAGGAGGAAGATGAAGGCGAAGATGAGGGCGGAGCAGGCTTTGATTTGTGCTCTCTGCTCCTCCTGGACCCTGGCCTCCTCCATATAGAGTCTGTCCGCCTGCTGCAGCCTACATTAGCCCCTCTTTCCAACCTCTGTTTTGACCTGTTATGGACATTTAATTTGGTTGGGATGATGATGATTACTATTATTACTATATCTCTATCTTAGTACGATGGCAAAGCCCTCGAGAGCAAGCACTGGCCTCAGGCTCCTCCCTCCTGCCCTCTCAGGACACCTTATAGCAGAGGTCAAGGTAGGGCTGATCAACAGTCTGGCTCACCCAGAGCCGGTACCTGGTCCACACCTAGGGTGACCAATCATCCGGTTTGCTTGGGACTATGGTGGTCTTAGCACTGCAAGTCTGGCATTATGGGAAACCCCCGAGTCAGTCCTGGGCAAACCAGGACAGGTGGTCACCCTATACCTCATTTGACAGATGAGGACACTGGTGCCTGAGGCGAGGGGGGGCGGTGTGAAGCGTGACCGGAGCCTCACCATGGTTCTTGGTGGAGGCTGGCTCCAGGGGCTGCTCCCTGGTTCCTGATCCAGTAGTCTCTCCTCCTGCAGCCTCTAGAAGTGAGGCTTGGTCTCCTGCTCTGCACTTTTAAGACACAGCTTTTATAGGCAGCTGCTGTCTTCTCTCTGGATTCCCTGATGTTTCTCATCCTCTTTTGGAAAAAAACAACCCCCAAAATCAAGAAGCTTTGGCTAAAAGCTCCTGGTGGAGCACTTGTGATGTGCTAGGGGTTTATTGGGGTAACTCTTTGAGGGGCAGTATGTGTGCTCTAGGGGCTTATATTTAGTGAAACGGAACTCGTTCTTCGTGAATCACACAGTGATTGTTCAACAGGGGCAGGGGGCAATTGACAGGTTCTCACGCTCAGATCCTGGAAAACCCTGAATTCTAGGCCAAAACTCTCCGAAGTGGGATGTACAAAACTGTCCTTTGGAATATGGGAAGAAAATATTAAAGTATCGATTTCTATTTCTATGATCCTTTTAATGACTTTCTGCGTACACTTTATAGTGTATGTAATATTCACATAGAATGGTGTGTGATGCGTGTACATATGCACACATGGGCGTGTATGCTGATGGGGGCTGCTCTTCCAGAATGCTCCCCATACTTCTAAAGAAGAGCTGTTTTAATGATGAGATCTCTTGGCTGGAGGATAGATGTTAGAATCTGTTTCAGCAGGGGGAGGTCCAGATGAAGAGAGTATCGGTGTGAATTGGCTTAGAACATCCTCTGTTGATGTTTAACTGAGGCAGATGGTACTTGAGTGCCTCCACGGATGGTGTGTACCCTGTTTATGTTAACACGTCTCAAGAGAGTGGTTCTGTGCACCACAGAGGTAGCTTCCTGCAATCAGCTTCGTATACCTTGTGTCATCACATCTGGAGCAGGATGAACGTGTTAGTTGATGAGTGATAGGAGGCAGTGGTTGATAAAGCAGTGGTTCTCCAAGTGGGCTTTTCAGACGGACAGCCTAGAGAATCACCTGGGAAGTTGTTTGAAATGCAAATGCTTAGGCTTCACCCCAGACTCCTGGAATCAGAGACTGGGGGGTGGGGGCCCAGCACACCTCGTTGCGGCCAGCCCTTCAGGTGATTCTGATGCCAGGCAAAACTGAGAACCGCTGAGATACCCTGGCGGGAGCATGGGGTTTGAACCCTGGCCCCTGCTGGCTCTGTGGCCTTGGGCAAGTTACTAGTGGCCTTCTAGGAGACTTGGTTTTCCTATCTGACTAATGAGGGGTGTAACACCTCTTTCCTAACTTTAGTATGAGAGTGGAAATAGGAGATAATTGGTGTAAAGTGCTGAGCACCATGCAGAGCAAATAGGAGTGTTGGCCTCTGTTATTGTTTTTCCCATTAATTGGATGGGGGTGGTAGCAGCTTCTGTTTATAAAAAAAAAAAAAAAAAAAAGCCCAGAAACATCTGGTTCCCAAATTGCTTCCCTCGCTAGCTCTGTGACATTGGGCAAGTTGGTCTCCTTCTCCATAAAATGTGCCTAACCACACCTGTCTATCAATAATAGGATCAAGTGACATGAGTGCTTTGTAAAATATCCAATAGAAATTTCTAGAGAGTTATTTATTGGGGTGGCTTGTTCTTTGTCCTCTTGGGAGATATAGCCCCTTTTCCCAAATAATAAAAAACCAGAAATCTCACCATGCAGGACCTGCAGGCTGGGTCCCAGAAGGCTTTTTTGCCCCCAGGACCACTTTATTTTTTTTCTCCGTGCCATTTCTGTTCCCTCCCATCCTGATCCTACCCACCAAATCCTGTCTTCAGCTTGCTTTCCCTTGTGCTCGGATGTTGAGCCCCTATTAAAATGTCAACCGCAAGCCATGAACACTGCCTGGCTTCCTGGAGGAGGGGAGGGTGGTGGGAACTGTCCAGCATGTCCTTTTGTCATTACGATAATTGCTTGGGTGGGCCCTGCCAAGACATCAAATAAATTGCCTCCTTCCCTAAGTGTCTCAGTGCTGTTTTTTGCAACGTGAATTGTCCCAGTGCGGAGATAAGCTTTGCTCATAATTTCACCAGATTCTTAAATGAGGAAAATGGGTAAACAACTTTCCCTTCCCCACACACTCCCACTTTTTTTCCGTGATGGTGTCCAATGACAACACATCCATCACCAGAGAGGCCTGGAGCCAGCCAGCACAGGCTGCTGGAAGGCTCCTGTCTTCTCCCGAGTGCTGAGGGACCCGAGAGGGTGTCTGCAGAGCAGAGATAGAGCCAGAGAGCTTGGGGAAGGAGAGCCCTCCACCCTGGGATTTACCATCGGGAGGCAATAGCTCTTCTCTCTGGGAGGAGAGGCGTGCCGCTGTCCTCCTGGTCGCCTGCCTCAGTGAGCCACACATTGATGAAGTGAGGGCTTAGGTCATAACCACGACTCCTCATTAGGCTGTTGGTGAATAAGGACAGCAGGAAAAATGAGTTGGGCTGTGCAGTGGCATTTGTTTACTTTCCTAGCAAAAATGCCGAGACATCCTTCCCCTGGAAGCGTGGAGGGGAGAAGGGTCAGAGTGGAGAGATTTCTGATATGCTGTTAGTGGTGCAGCCAGTTAAAAAGAAATTAAAACAGAAATCTCTGCCGGCTGCTGGAATGCAGGCATCTCCTCTCCTGACCCCTCTAAACCCTTGAACAAATTAATTGAATGCATGTTGACTGGGGGGGGGGGATCAGCTCAAGGCTTAGATACCAGTTCTTTCTGTGGTGGGCAGAGAGGGGAGGGGTGTGTGTGTGTGTGTGTGTGTCTCACAGCGGGTATGGGGGTGAGTTGGGGGGCAGTTCAGAAACTGAAAGGACATTTGAGCATTTTGGGGTAGAGGAGACAAAATCTTCTGGAATTTCATCTTGAAGAGAATCAAAGGACTGGGAGGGAGACCCTCTCTAGCCCTGGAGAAAAGAGTTTTCAGGATGTGAAGCACTCATGCCTCCAAATTCTTCTTTGTAGGCTCCCAAGCCTCAGGGCTGAAATGAGCATAAGGACGTCCTTTGTGACTGAAGAGTCTTGCTGGAAGGGGGAGGGAAAGGTCCAGAATGGTTGCATGGTGCTGTCAGTTGGCAGGGAGATGGACAGGATGACTTTGCCCTTTTGCCGTGTCACACGTTTGTTCAGAAGCTTTCTCCCCTGTGTGGTCAGGTGACCTGGGAAAGAGGCAGAAGGACGAGGCTGCTTCCCCTTCCTGGGACCTGGACGTTTTGGGTCACCTGGGTTCCTCCCTGATCTCGTCAGGTTCTCAGCCTGCCTTCCCCACAGCCTCTTTTTGCTTTTCTAGATTCTCTCTTATAGAACTTAGAAAACAGCAGCTGTGGCCCTTTGGCCCAGGGATCCAGGACGAGCATATTATCGGGGTCAGGGTAGGTGAGCAGGCATGGAGCAGAGCCTTGCCCTGTCTGCTTCTGGCTGCTGCTCTGTCCCAGGGACGGTGGTGGCCTCCCTGGCAATGCTTCTCACCACACACTGAGCCATAAAAAAATTCAGCTGCAGGGTTACCAAATACTTATCTGCCTGATGAATGAATGCTTGCAGATTCTTAGGAATTCTCTGCTCTGATTAAATAAAATTGAAGGAGGGGAATTGTCTTCTCAGCACTTCAGCAAAAGGCAAGTCAGGGTGGTTACTTTCTGCCTGGGATTTGTCCCTGGGAACAGCTGGCGTCCTGTAGAACTCATCTGCTTCATGGGTCATCACCGACTCTATACTACAGAGTTCTGGACTTTGCCCAGGTTGTGGTCAAGAAGGGTAGCTCTAAGACCAGTATCCCTTTACAGCTGGTAAAGCAGTGTCCCATCGGATCCCGACTCAAATGTCCTCAACCTTGGGTAGCGTTCTGTCTTCATTTTCCTTACCTGTAAAATGGGAATGATAGTAATGCCTTACTTAAAAGATGATTATGTGATATATATCAAATGCCTCACCTAGTAGGTTCTAAGAAATTTTCACTATGATTGTTACTTTATTTCTACAATACCGTGATTGAGTATCTCCTTGGATTTGGAAAGGCATGATTTTGGAGGCCTGCTTTGTAGGCTGCTGCCTGCAGTTTCTAGGAGTTATCGATTGATCGTTCCATTAGCATGCCCGCTTTTTGTTCATTTATTCATTAATTCAAGGCTGTTGGGTCCATTCTTTAACAATTGGACCCCTGCTCTTAAGAAAAATATGCTTTCACTGGGGAAATAACACGTTTACACTCTCTCCGTATGTGTGTGTGTTCTAATACGTTCATCATGCAGGAAGAGAAAAGGTTCATAACGGTTGGGGTTACTAGAGATGGGGTTATTAGAAGGCTTTACCGGGAGGGGAAACCTGCATAGGGCAAGGCATGAGGCCAGCACTTAGGAGAAGCCTGTAGCAGCCCCTGTGGTTTCAAAAGGATTTAGAGAGGGGAGTCACAGCCTACTGTGCAGCAACTCTGAGGCAGGCTTAGGCTTGAAATATACAATTGCAGATACAGTCTTCTGCCCCAGGCCTGTGTTTGCTGAATGTCCTGCCCCTGGAGAAGGGGGACCAGTTCCTTATTTGCCTGGTGTGTTTAATAGTATGGCAAAAGTAAACACACCTGTGCCTGAGTGTCTTTGGCTCAGCTGTAAGAGCCCCTCTGCTGCAATCTAGGAGGGAAACATGGTGCGTGGGATGGGATCATACCAGAGTTTGAAGACTGGGATTTGCCTGCTGGAGCCCTGGGTCACCATGACATACCCACCTGCAGGTCAGAAACTGGAACTGGATCCCTTGGGCAGATGGGAGGCAGCAGGGCCAGCCCTTCCCTTTCACTGGCCTGTACCAGCCCAGGTCTGGTGGGAAGGAAGGGACACATCCTGATGTCTGAGTGGTGCCCTGCGGCTTCTTCGTTGGTGGCTCTGTCCCGCTGGGGGCAAATGCCAGCGTCACAGTTGATACCCCTTGGTTCCCTGGTTGGCGAAGCCAGCGGGTCCTGAGGGATGTGCATTCGGCTTTTGTCTTGGTTGAAAGCCAACGTGTCCCAAGGGACCATTCTCCTCGTGAGCCTGTTCAATCCGTCCATCGATGAGCAAGTATGAGCAAGTATTTTCTGAGACTCAAGGTGTCAACTACTGAAAAAAAAGTCTCCCGGCCTGGCTCTGTAGGGGGCACAGGAATTATCAGGCCGGGATGGCCTCCTCTACCCAAGGAGCCTCCACTCCAGTCAATCGAGGGAAGCGAGAGAGAGAGAGAGAGACACAGGAAAGGTTCAACAGCAACTCGTACTGGCCTCACAGATGAGAGATGCATGGGCAGCAATTCAGATGTCCTAAAGCAGGACCTACTCAGTCCAGAGCAGGAGTGACTGGCTGGCCAATGGGGCAGGGGGTGGGGTGGGAGGTAGGGGGGAGCCTGCCTGTGCTCAGCATCTGTGTCTCTTTCATTAACTGCTTACTGTGAGAAGAGTGAAATTCTGCATCTTTCCAGACCCCAATGAGGATGCAAAGTATCTGAGGACATTCTTTTCTATTTCCTAGTCCCCTCCTACTGCCTTCGGACGTCTTATGGGCACGGTGCAAAATATTTGCAGAGAACAGAAGAGTGCAAAGTGGCAGAAATAAAATCGTTCATAATCACACCAGAAACATCTATTCTTCACATTTTGCTTCATTTTCTCCTAACAATGTTATCATGCTTTTTTCTTCATAGTGCCGAGATCATAGACTACATGCAATTTAGTGTTCTGCTTTAATCCTTAACATCGTCATATTATCAGCATTTCCAGGTATTACTGAGACTCTGTAAACATATCTTTAAATGGCTTATATGTCGTGATTTGGATACTCACCCCTTTTCTTCATATTTCTCCTTTCATTTTTCTTTTTTTTTTGTTATCATAGAATTACACTGGATATCTTTCTACAGAATTATATACATTACTTCATTTGTTCACTTATTTAAAACACTGAGTGTCTGCAGTGTGCAAGACAATGTGCCGCTTAGCCACGAGAGAAGGGCTCTTAGAGTTGGACATCGGGAATGCTACGGAAGGACTTAGGAGGAAACCATCTGAAACAGCAAAGAGGCACATAGATGCACTACTTAAGAACATGCAGTTTTGTGGTGCTGGTATCTGTAGTCACTATCCCTGGCTTGTCATAGGACCATGGGCAGGTTAATTGTTCTGGGCCTCAGTTTCCATGTCTGTAGTCACTATATGGGTTTGAAGCTGCTTCCTGCCTCCAGCAGTCTGTGGTTCTACCTGGAAATGTAAGATCACCCAAGGGGCCCTCTTTGCCGATATCTCACTGAGGCTGTGTTTGGAGCATTCCTGGTGCACAGATGCTGCTGATGGGCCTGGACATAGCCTGTCATCTTCCCTGCTTGGCCGTGATCACAGTGTTCATTTGCTCAGCTTTCTTTTTGCATAAATAGTTGAGGTCTTGACTGCAGCCCAGCCCTGTTTGGAATTAGCACAGACATAGTAGAGTTTTATAAAACTGTGAGCAGAGCAACCTAGGAAGGAAGACTTCACCAAGTGCTGACATGCCAAGAGAGAGGTTCCCCTTTAAAACTGGATCAGGGGGCTTCCCTGGTGGCGCAGTGGTTGAGAGTCCGCCTGCCGATGCAGGGGACACGGGTTTGTGCCCCGGTCCGGGAAGATCCCACATGCCGCGGAGCGGCTAGGCCTGTGAGCCGTGGCCGCTGAGCCTGCGTGTCCGGAGCCTGTGCTCCACGACGGGAGAGGCCCCAACAGTGAGAGGCCCGCGTATCGCAAAAAGAAAAAAAAAAACCAAAAAACTGGAGCAGGGTAAATCTTGGACATAGGGGAGGAATTCGTAACACGTTAAGCCCATGATAAACTTGGAGAATGCATCGTCCTGAGAAATGTCAAAGGCAGCAAGCTGCAAAGACTTTAAAAAGATGCCATAAAATTAAAGGCCAGAGGGTGTCTGGTACCTGCAGGGTGGTTTTTTTTTTTTTTTTTTTTTGGCGGTACGTGGGCCTCTTACTGCTGTGGCCTCTCCTGTTGTGGAGCACAGGCTCCTGATGTGCAGGCCCTGTGGGCCCAGCCGCTCTGCGGCATGTGGGATCTTCCCGGACCAGGGCACGAACCCGTGTCCCCTGCATCGGCAGGCAGACTCTCAACCACTGCGCCACCAGGTAAGCCCTGCAGGGTATTTTAGTTGGGTGGTTTTTTGTGGCAGTTCCCTAGACCCCCAAAAATGGCCCCCTAATTTATGAGGTATTCTGTTTATAAATAGCATGCTTGAGACAAGCTTGCATGTTTAAACAGGGACTGAGAGACCAGCTAATTTCCTAAAGATAGCAGTTTCTCCCTGGAGAAACTTTGCTAGCTCAAAGCACTTAATTTTTAACAATTCACATGGAAGTATCTGGTTCAGGGGATTGACCGATACTCAGCTAACTCTTGAATGACTGGGGGATCCAACTATAAATGCATACAGCAAGGAGTGTGGTTGAGTGCAGGTATCTAAGTCATAAATGACAAAGTGACATCTCCTATCCCTTATTAATAAAAGACATCCTTAATCTATCAGGATGCGCTTTCCAGCTAAGCCAAGATGCAGGCTCAGCGTCCTTAACACAGTGCTCTAAGCGGCTGCTACCAAACAAATGGAGTTCATTTGCTCCTGGAGTAAAACCTTCTTCTCATTCCTGGGCAGAGGGGCATTCTTTCTCCTATGGGCAACACCATATAGGAAGATAAATCAGCATCTAGAAGCTTCCTCGGTAAGCACGGACATGTGGTAGACTGATAAATTTCCTTCTTCTAGGGATGGTTGTCCAAGGAATTGGGTGCCATCTTGCGTAAGACCAGTGAATGTGGAAAAACATAGATATCCTTTTTGCTGTCAGTCACCAGAATGAAGACTGGTTCATATTATGATAATGCGTTATGTTGTAGGCACACCCCAAAGGGCCTACCCCTGTGTTTTGTCACATGTTCTCCATAGCAACACCTGTGGGTTAAGCAAGGTTGGTATTGCCTCTGTGGAGCAGCTGATGGAGGCTCAAGGCAGATCAATGAACTGCATGAGGCAAGTCACACAGCTAGTTTTCCCTGGAAACCAGATGTTCCTGCCTCCAGGTGCCAGTTATCTTGGTATGCCTTAAAATTTTTTTTAACCTGTCGAGTTTGTGCTAACATGACTTCCTCTAGGGCAGGCTCATGTCTTATTTATTTCTCTGTCTTTGACTACTTTTCTACCCCAATCCCAAGGACTAGGACTAACACACAGGAAGTGCTCAAGAAAATATTTATGGTATATAAGTCAGCAGATGATTCGTTTGTTCATTCATTGATTCACGAAACAGGGAGCTGCCCCTCCCCTTCCATGCTGGCCTGTCCCCTTCCCTTCTTGGAATTAGCACAGACATAGTAGAGTTTTATAAAACTGTGAGCAGAGTAACCTAGGAGGGAAGTCTCTTCACCAAGTGCTGACATGCCAAGAGAGAGGTCCCCTTTAAAACTGGAGCAGGGTAAATCTTGGGCGTAGGGGAGGAATTCCTGAGCTTTAATCACAAGAGCAGCTCTGGCTGGGAGGCTGCCCGGGCACATGCATCTGTGCAGCCAATGATGACATTATCTGTTCACTGGAGGCTTTCTCCCCCACGAAGGGGCTAGTCCTTAAGTCCTTATTTGCAGCCCTTGACAGCAGGAGCCACAAGCTTCTAACCAGCTCAGGACCTGGGGTGAGATCTGCTTGGGTCCCGAATAGAGGGATCTCTGCACAGAAGGACTTCCAGAAGAGTGGCAGCACCTCTGCTTCAAAGGGTGGAGGACTGGGGGAACAGGGATCCCCATGCTTGGCGCTGGGGCAAGGCATCAGGAAAGAGGCCCAATACCAGGAGGTGTGGAGGGGTAGGAGGTAGACTGGATTTAGGGCTGGAGGGAGGGGTAGGAGGGCCAAATAGCTTAGCTCCCCAACCCCTCTCTGGACCATCTTTGTTTTTCAGTTATAATGTGTCCTTTTGGGGATGGTCTTTGGATATGTGCTAATTATAAATTGTCCTTCATTGCATTCCGAGAGTTCTAATAATTAGAATTTCTAATTCCAGTCCTCTGAGCTGCTCCCAGCAGCCTCATCCTGTGAGAGGAGCACTTGACACATTTGCTGTCCTGCTGAAAGTCACTGCAGGAGGCCAGCAGCATGCGGCCTGCAGGAAGGATCCGGATTTAGGGAGCAGGCATGGAAACCTTTCCCCAGAACCTAGTACAAATGTCCCGGAAGCTCTTCTCTTTGTGGTCTGTTGGTTTTTAAAGAGGAATATTTTCAAGGCAAATGGACAGGGCAGGGTGGTCTAAGGAATAGGCCCCTGGGCTCTGGTCCTAGCCTGGCCAGAGCCTGTGGGACTGTGGTCAGTGAACCCTTTGGACCTCAGTTTGCTCTCCTATAGACTGAGGGAATCAGATCTGTGATCGCCCAGGGCCTTACCAGTTCTGAGATGATTTGAATCCATGATATGTGGAAATCATGATTTCTTACTTGGAGCTATCAGATCCCATAGTGACTCTGCCTGGGTCAGCCACATGACTTCACTTGCATGCAGTTTATTAAGAAGATATTAAATAACTTGGTTCCAGGTCAAGATAAGAGCCTAAGCCTTGTGTTTTTTTCCTACCCTACCTCATTGTCTTGCTTAACCTCCCCCTAGCCTTGGTTTCTTCGTCTGTAAAATGGGAATGATAATACTCAGAAGACAGTTTCAGGAAACTATGTAAAATGCAAAGCACTAGGCACGCATGAGGGCTCTTCATATGGTCACTGCGGCCTTGCACCCATCCTTTGGAAGAGGTGCTTTATGGTTTCTTCACTGTCTCATCCCTCACAGGGCTGCTCTCCTAGAGATGCTTTAGGAGAGCAGCCCTCATAGCAGTTCGGTGCCCAGGATTGTGGTGGGGAGAAGATGGGCGTTCCAGGTCCTACTCTAACTGAAGACTCACGCTGCCTTGCCAGGGAGTCACCTTGTGGGAACTCAGACGTGGATGTTAGTCCTGAGATAGCCCTAGGAGTACACCCTGCCTTCTTGCCCACTGGTAACGGTGAGCATGCTTGGAGAGGTAAGATGTTTTACCGGTACACAGCGTATACACTCTTGTTACTTTATTTACAGATAGGGGTAGGATATGGGTAAGGTACCCAAGGCCATGCAACCAGTAAACCGAGAAACAAGACAGGGGCAGGTCAGGAGTGGAAGCTTCCACCTCCAGGAAACAGCCCAACAGCCCGATTGCATCACCCTCCACCCTCTGTGCGCTTCTCTTGCTGTTGTCACAACCTGCCCTCCAGGTTTGTCCCGTCAGGGCTCGTGCCCCAAAGCTGCCCTTGCTAGTTCGTATCCTCAAGCCTTAAACTTTCACGGAGAGAGTGTTAGTGCTGGAGGGACCCTTAGATGTTGTTTGGCTCATCTGTTTCAGTTAAGTGTTGCTGGAATGGGGGCTAAAATGATTGAGTGGCTCCATGACCACATAGCCTGTTGAAATAGCCTGGGATGACCAGCTCTCCTGATTCAAGGACCCTTGAATCCCTTGCGCGTTCTCCTATACGCTACTGCCTTTCTTTCCTTGAAATTCCGTCAGGGGTCATACACTGGTGAAAGTGAAGTACAAGGCTGTTTTGTTTGGCTGATCTGTATGAGAAAGGAAAAAAAGAATTTGAAGTCTCTAGACAGGACATGCAGCACACTTCCCGTATTAGTCAGCTCGAGCTGTGGCAACACATACCCCAGATTGGGTGGCTAGAGGACAGACATTTATTTTCTTACAGTTCTGGAGGCTAGAAATCTGAGATCAAGGTCCTGGCAGAGTTGGTTTCTTCTGAGGACTCTCTCCTTGGCTTGTAGATGACTGTCTTCTTCCTCTGTCTTCACGGGGTCTTTCTTCTGTGTGTCTGTGTCCTCATCTCCTCTTCTCATAAGGACACAGGTCAGGTTGGCTTAGGGCTCACACTAGTGCCCTTGTTTTAACTACTCACCCCTTTAAAGACCCTGTCTCCAAATACAGTCATATTTTGAGGTATTGGGGGTTAGAACTTCAACATATGGATTTGAAGGGGCCGATTCAGCCCCTAACAATCCTTCTCATATTACCTTGTGTCTGATTTACACCATTTGGGCATTTGCGTCCAGCTCTGTCTTTATGGGGGTCTTGGTGAATGATGAGGAGAGACCCCAGAGTGGAATGAGCATCCCAGGGGCACTGGAAAGGGGAAGTAGAAGGGGCTGCTCATGACCCCCCCCCCCTTTACTCCATGGACCTGCTCAGTGAGAACAGAAGGATCCAGTCTACTCAGAACACACGCCTTTTGGGGCCGATGGGGGAGCTGGTAGTCCTTCTAGGGAGCGTAGCTGATTAAAGTAATCATATTAACTGGCTCTTAAAGAGACGTATTTATAGCCATGGTGACACATTAAGGATCTAATTTGGATCAGGACTCTGGGAATCTTATTTTTAGGCCCAGAGGAGAGCCCTGCAGGCAGGTGACTAGGAGGTCTCCCAGGGACTTTGTGTTTATTCTGTCCCACTGGAGACTCTAAAGGTTGGAAGAAATTCACAAGGTCCTGTCAACGCACCCTTCCACCTGGTGCTTGAATCACTGCTCCAAGTGTCCCCACCGAGGGACCATCCAACCTCCTCTTAAATGCCTCCCATATTCCATCCAAGATGGCCATCCTGTCCTAGGTAAGCGAGGAAGAACTTTCTTCTTTTTAAAATCTTCCGTCTGCTGGTCTGGGTCCACCCCTGGGGGTGGAGAGAATATATCCCCCTATTTGGCAGCTCTTCAGAGGCCTTGGAGACAGGGCTGAAGGTCTGCTGGCCGTCGCTGCTCGGGGCTGATGACCCCACTTCATCCTTCAGCAGCTCCTCTTAGAATATAGCTCCTCTAAGAATATAGTTCCACCTTGTGTTTTTCTTTTTTAATTAATTTTTGGCTGCTTTGGGTCTTTGTTGCTGTGCGTGGGCTTTCTCTAGTTGCGGCGAGCGGGGGCTACTCTTTCATGGTGGTGCACAAGCTTCTCATTGCGGTGGCTTCTCTTGTTGCGGAACACGGGCTGTAGGCACGTGGGCTTCAGTAGTTGTGGCACATGGGCTTCAGTAGTTGTGGCTCACGGGCTCTAGAGCACAGTCTCAGTAGTTGTGGCGCATGGGATTAGTTGCTCTGTGGCATGTGGGATCTTCCTGGACTAGGGCTTTAACCCACGTCCCCTGTTTTGGCAGGTGGGTTCTTAACCACTGGACCACCAGGGAAGCCCTCCACCTTGGTTTTTTGAAGAATGTAAATGTTCAGTTCTGGAGTCCAGGACCTTCCCCAGGGCCTGCCTCATGGGACTGCTCCAATTCTGGATCCAATGAAACTTGGCCATTTGTAGTCAGCTGGCCTTTGTTGAGGAATTTTGGGGAGAACAGGCTACTTCTAAAGAGAAATCACTCAGCAGGTGCTTTCTGTGTTATTGGCTTGGTGAGGAGAAAGATGGAGACTGAGGATTTTGATAGAGGGGGCCTGACCCAGGTGAGGGGCAGCGCTGTGCCCCTGTGGGGACCCACTCAGGCCACAGCACTGAGGGGATTGGCCAGAGAACCCTGATGTGTGGTCCTTTTGAGAAAGGAGCACCTGGGCAGCTCTGGTTTGCACATTCCACTCTGCCCACCCTGAGAATGATGGAACCCCTTAAGCCACACTTGTGGTGCCCCTGACGGGGGGAGCCTAGGGTGCATCTCGTGCAAGGCTGTGTCCCCTGGATCACAGTGGGCACCCACAGCGTCACACAGTGAATTACCTTTACTTGAGCCCCAGCTCTGCAGCTGACCCACTCTCCCCGAGACCTTGAGCGAACATATCCTCACTTCCCGGACCTCCAGCTTCTCCCTGCTTCCTTTGTTGTTTTAAGGCTGAAACACGATGATGCCTGTGAATACACAGCAGCTCCAAAGTTCTCCACAAACGCCACCGATGGAAGATTGGGAAGCTGCCTCTGTGTGCACAGATACTTGTGTTTTAGTGCCTAACAGCAACGGCACAGAAAGAAATAGTTTTCAGATGTGGGAAAGTCAGACTTCAGAGGATATTTTGTAAAAGCTGTCATAGTATAGGATTGAGCTGGTGGTCCAAATACCACTTTTTCTGTTTCTTTTTAAAGCCCTATTTTCTATTAAAGGCAAGAAAACCGTGTGCGTGTGTTTGTGTGTGTGCATGCGTGTGTGGTGTGCATGTAGTGCATGCGTGTACATGTACTACATGCATGTGTGCGCACGTGTGTGTATGTGTGTGTGCATGTGTGTATTCTTTGGACACCCCGGGAATGTTCCCTGTGAGCAGGAATGCCTTCTTGCCCACGCCCCCTCCCAACCCCGGTTTCCTCCTCTCACCTCCTCAGCTGGCATAGTTACTCACATTGCCTAAAGGAACGCAACAGAAGAGTCCAAGTTTCGGGATAGACAAACGGCTGGAAATTGCACTTCTCAGGGAAATGGCTTTTGGTGACTCTTCTAGAGAAATTCCTGTCATTTGAAACAAGATGAGAGTTTCCCAAGGTAGACGCCAGCAAGATGGCAGATCCTGTGGGCTGGCTTTTAAAAAGGATTAAATGAGTCGTTCTGTATGGCTGGGGTTCTCATCAAGTGGCTTCTTTTCAGTCTTCTGCTTGGCTTGCCGCTGAAAGGAAGGTTCAGGAATTAGGTTTTTCTTGTCTGTCCTCACCATAGAGCCACCGCTGTGAGGTCTGGCGGTGTTCCCAAAGAGAGTCTGGTCCGGATGTGTGGCCTTCGGTTTACGTTTCTGGGTGAAGCTCCTCTCTTCGGCTCACTCTTCCTCTACGTGGAGACTCCCTCTGGGTTCCCCACCGCCCCAGTCCTCCCTGTGCAGTGTTTAGTGAGGGTCTTTAATGATGTGGTTCTGTGGCATCTCCTCCTTGGTTTGCTCTGTCAGATTCATTGCTGGACCATCGAGTCAATGAGCTCAGGGCCTGGGTCCATCTTAGTCGTTGCTGTAGTCACGACGTAGTGTAGGCTGTCCATAATCACTTGCGGGATAAGTGAACATATTTCCATTTCTAACATCCTCTGCAGAATGGGCACACGGGTGAGAGAGCTCCACCTGCTTCTCTCTCCCTGTTCCCTGCAAACAGTCTGTGACTAGTGGAGAAACTGGCCCCTGGGTTTCTGACCCAGCCGCCAGATCCTACATCCCTCCAATAGAGGCACAAGTAGGCACCTGCCCTTTGCACCCTCGCTCCCCCTGATGGATGGGATTAAAAGAATCTTCATCGCATCATCAGGTGTTCATCTGCTCTTAGCTGATGAAAATGGGGGGAAAACAATTTGCATCCCCGGACAGCCTGTTCTTGATGCAGTTGAAGAAAGACTGAAGAGCTCTCCGTGACTTGCTGGCTTATGGGGTCCTATTTTTGCCTCAAACGCACGGTGAATTGCTGTCTCTCTGCCACCAACCATCAGCTGGAAAATCCATTAACAAATTAAAATGCCCTTCAGAGTCAGATCGGCTTTAGTTTCTAAATGACCTTACTTTTCATCACCAGTGCCGTACAGGTTTGGAAGCTTCAGCAGTCGCCGAATCTCGTTACTTGCTGAGGCAGCAGAGAGCTGGGGTTGTACAGTTGGGCCAAGCTTCCAGGTTCATGGGTGATCCCCTCTGGAAGCCTTACTGGTTTCTGAGGGTCTTTGTGTCCCCTTCGTTCACTGGCCGGTCCCAGGTGATTTCTCAGTCAGCTTCACGCAAGTTCCTACCCCAAGAGTTTTCCGTCACTGCCAGCTAACTTATTCTAGGTCCTCAGGAGTTCCTTCTGGTGACTGTCGGGTTCGGGGGCCTTCTGCAAGACAAACTGAGAACGAGACACAGTTCTCAAACCGCCACCAACAGGCTGGGTTATCCTTGGGTGGTTAGAGAGCCGTCCAGAGCCTTGTCAGCCCTCCAACTCATCCCAAAGCAGAGAAGCCCTCCCTCTCCAATAAACTGGAAGGCCAGGCCTCTCATTCTCATAATTTGGGGATTTGGATGTTGTGTAGCTGTTTTCCTATCACCTCTGTTTTCTGGAGCTGCATCCTGTGTTGTCTAACTTTGATAAGCTGGAGGAGAATCAGGCTTCCTCTTGGGGCCTCCGTGGTGTTGGGTGGGGAGAGAGTAGGGTTAGACAGGCAGCTCCTAAAACAGCGCTGAGGGGCAGCGACAGCCAGCCAAGAGCGAGGAGCAAAAAGGAAGGTCCTGTGAGTGCAGGTCTGGGGGTTCAAACCGCTTTGCTTTGAGGGACTTGGGGTGAGAAGGGGTCGTTCGGAGAGAGGGGGATTGTGAAGAACTTGGGCTTGCCTGCAGAATTTATCGTTCTGCTTTCTGCTCACACAGAAGAGTGAGAGAAAACAGTTTGCCAAGACCAGGCTGGGTTAAGGCTCCGTGTTAGTAAAAAGTGTAAGAAACATTTATCGGGCACCTACTAAGTGCCAGGAACTGGGTACTCGGCACAACTCTGTGAGGAAGGCCCGAGTATTATCTGCATTCTCCTGATGAGGAAAGTGAGTCTTCTAGGGATGCTGTAACGAAAACCACAGACTGGGTGGCTTAAAGCCAACAGAAATTAAATTTCTTACAGTTCTGGGGGCTGGAAGTCCGAGATCTAGGTGTCAGCAGGATTGGTTCCTTCTTAGGGCCGTGAGGCAGGGATCTATCCCAGGCCTGTCTCCTGGGCTTATAGATGGGCCTCATTTCCCTGGGTCTTCACATTGTCTTCCCTGTGTACATGTCTGTGTACAAATTCCTTCTTCTCAGAAGGACATCAGTCATACTGGACTGGAGTCCCCCCAAATGGCCTCATTTTAGCTTAATCACCTCTTTAAAGATCTTATCTCCAAATATAGTCACAATCTGAGATATGGGGGGTTAGGACTCCCATGTGAATTTTTTTAGTGTGGGACACAGTTCAGCCCATTACAGGCACAGAGAGGCTAAGTAGCTTGCCGGAGGTCACACAGCTACAGGATTAGAGTTCGGGACAGTCTGACACTAGAAAGCCCTAGTTCTGTCCATATAGGGGAAAAAAAAAAAAAAAAGGAAGACATGCCAAAGCAGGGTTATGCAAATTGTGGTCTATTTTAAATGTTTACCTGACTCCTATAAAGGAGTGCCTTTGAAAAGAAAAAGAAATCGAACACAATATGATCTTGATATTCAAAGGATAATTACTTAATATGTAAACTTAATATTAATCACTGGAGTATTACAGGGGTGAGGTCTGGTAACAGGATCAAGTCTGAACTTGATAGGCAATGGTACCTTTTCCTCAATCCATGAGTGCATCTCCTTGGATGCATATGTAATCTCCTCAGGGATAGCTTTGAGGTCTACATTCGAGGCCCCCTGTGAACGGAGAACTTGTCTAGTGGCCTTCTGCACCTCCCTGCCTGCTTCAGGTGGCCTTTCTGAAACTTCGTGATTCCCCAATCTCTGGTCTGGAACCGCTGTGCTCTGCTCCCTCCCAAGTCTGGCAACTGGGGTTCTGGTCTCAACTCTGCCAGGAAGCAGCAGTGAGTGACCTTGGGAAGGTCAAATGTCTCCAGCCTACCTTCCCTGTCTGCAAATGGAGGTGTTGGAATAAAAGGTGACCTTTATGGGCTCCGGCAGCTCCAGACATCCCCACGACTCTGATGCTGTGACTAAGAGCTCTGTCATTCGATTCTATGGCTGCACATTAAGCAAAACTGAATTGCAATGTGTGGAACCCCTATTGGGTCATCCTCGATGGCACCCAGAACCCCTGGGTCTTCTAGTCGCCTGGCGTGACATCCACCGAACACTTCTCTGCCAACATCATTACGGATGACTGTGAGGGAGACAGATCTTCCATAGTGAAAAAACGCAATCAGTCAAGAGGGCTTGGTTAAAGCAAATGTATTTGGTGTGGAACCTGTCCTATCAACAGTGTAGCAATAGCCTCTACAATGTAAGATTTGTTTTAACAGATGGATGTGTAAGTCCAGGAGCCATGGGAGGTGAGTGTGCCTGTCAAGCAGAGGTGGCAATAGCTTTATCACATGGTGTCCTTCAGTCTGGCCCAGGGGTCACCCAGAGATCTTGAGAGAGGCTCTGCCTTCTTCCAGCTGGGTTTTCCCTGTGCTCTATCTTTCTTTTTTCCTTTTCTCTATTTTTACTTTGTTCTTCCTCTTCCTTTTCCTTTCTTTTTCTCTCCTCCATCCCTCTCTCCTTCCTTCTTCCTTTTTTTCTTGTGAATCCTGTTTATGTGATTTAGGCTTCACTTTCTCCAGGCTTCCAAATCAGAGGTGATAACTCACCTCACTGGTGGGCCTCACCAGTCCATGTATCATAACGTGAACGCCTCTGCGCTATGAAGGGGCATCACAGCATAGGGAACTCTCTTGCGTAGGTGGGTTATCTGCTCACGTTCTCCCCTCTCTCTTACCTCTCTGGCCCCTTACTATCTTACTGGAGTCAGATTTACCCTGTCTCATGCACTACTCTTTCTATAACTGTTGATGCTGTCAATGATTGACTATAAAGCATACTGACTCCTTTCTGGAAAGTCATTACAACTGAACGCATACCTGATATTTATGTTTGTGGGCTTGGTTGATCTTTGTCTCTCTGGAGTGTAAGCCCTTTGAGGACAGGGAACCTCTCTGCCTTTCCCACTCTTACACTCCTGGAGCTTTGCACAGTATGTGGCTTATACTAGGTACTCAGTACACGTTTGTTAAATGGGTGAGTGAGATCATCTGGGTTTTCTAACCACCCTAGGTGGTAGGTGGGTGGGTATGTCAGTCTTCTCTTGGAGCTGAAGGAACACGTCAGATAGCCGGGTGGCTTTCCCAAAGCATCCCCACTAGCCAGCAGATGACACAGGCCTGGGCTTGTTCCATTCAAGGGGACCACAGTGACACTGGTCCCTCTCCTGCCTGTGGGGAGCTTCCTGTCAAGTTGGGGAGATCACGTGAAGGGTCATGTGAGGAGCCTGTTCTCATTTGTGTGAGGGGTGAGGCGCGGGCAGCCAGGCTTGAGAGAGGCAGGGAGTTCTGAGCCAGGGGCGGCGGGTCAGACCTGAGCCGCACGGCCTGTCGTTGCCTCCCCCTTTGGCAGCTGTGGTCAGTTCCTGCTGTTCTGGCCAAGGGTGTGCCTTTGCTGGACTCCCCACCTCCTGCTAGCTGAGCCTCCACCAGAGCGCCTGCTGGGGTGGCCTCCTTCCCTACCAGGGCAGATTTCAGTCTGTCCTTTCCCTCCCAGCATCCCATGGACACCTCCGTAGGTGTGGACTGCCCAGTCATGGGTGAGGGGCACCATGCGTTAAGACCACAAGACCACCCCTGCTGAGGGGTGGAACTGGAAATCTGGCAGGGGCTGGCCACTCTCATAATATAGGCCCAGGAAAGGCCCATCCCTAAAAAGGTTTTGTTTGTTTTACATTGGAGGAAGGTACCAACGCTCATTAGATGCCTGCTGTTTGCTGGGTGCCAATAAGATGCTTTGTATACGGTATCTTATTTAATCCTTCCTACAGCCCTTTGAGGCTGGCACTGTTATTATCCCCATTTTAGAGATGAAAAAGCTGAGGCTCGATGTGTTGAAGTGACTCACCCAAGGTGGGCGCAGCTCTTAAGTATCAGGGTTCGGATTCACACTCAGGCTCCTCCAACTCCACACGCCCCCTCAAGTACTTCCATGATACCATGATGCTTCCTAAGACATGAGAAAAGCTAGGCAGCTCCAGAAACAGGGGTGCCATCCTGAAGCCAGAAGGGAGGGCCTGGACAAGATGTCTTTCTTTCCATTTGCATTAAAATGTGCTTGTAGCTGTAGACTGTCTGGTGCCTTTGGGCCAGTGGCTGCCAGCTTTGCCCCTAGCTGAATCTCCAGCCTCAGAGCCCTTCCCACAGCCCGGGAAGACCAAGCAGTTTGCTCCCAGCATTCTTGGAAACCAGCTATGGGCAAAGAACCCCGTTTCTGCTGAGTTCTCCCTGCTACTTCCAGCCTCACCAGAGACCATTTTTGGGCTCCAGGTAAGGGCCCAGAAGGATCCAGGCCTGGCCTTCTCAGAGTTTAATTTCTGGGTTGCTAGTGTGTGTGTGTGTTCCATTTTGGGTATACTTATGTCTCTTGTCTGGTTTTGGTTTAGAATTTGTGCCATATCCCTTTGTTCCTTTCCCCTGTGGGTTTACACAACACCATAGGCCTGTGTATTGATAGAAGACAGGTGCTTGGCCAGCTCAGCCCCTGGAGCTAATGGAGGGAAGCAATGAATTAAATGAAACCAGATAAGCAATAATTTAGAGACTTTCTATCTAAGCCCTCGGATGTAATTTCCTCCCATGGCAGATTTATCTTTTCAATTCTGTTCAACTCAGACCAGTATTAGCATGGCTTTCCCCTTACTGTTCGCATACCGGTCTGGGTTGGCTGCCAAGGACATGGGTACCCTGAAGTCCCGAAGAGAGTTTGCCTTAGAGGACAGGGCCCGGCTCCTCCTTTTGGCCCTGCCTCTCACTGGCTGTGTGACTTCGACTCACTCACTTAACCTCTCTGAGCCTAGGAAGCCTCATTTCTCAAATGGGTATTCAGTAGTGATACCTGAATTATGTGTAGGCAAAGGACAGTGCCAGACCTAGGATTTCTAGATGAAATGCTCTAGCTTACTTAGCATGCCTCAGGTTTGTTGCTTTTCCGTCAGCAAGAGGCTATGTCTTTTTTTTTTTTTTTTTAGCCCCCACCTCCTTTTTTTGAATTGAGAGCCATTAAGGTTTAAAAGTAATTAGGAGGCTATCTTCCTGGCCTCCGTGCATCCTTCAAGTATCATCTCCTGACCTCCCTCTCTGTGCACTAATATCGTCCAGAAGGGGAAAGGGTAGGATTCCTGGTAGGAATGGAATCATTACTTGTAAAAGCCCTCCCACGTCTCCAAGGGCTTGCAGGTGGAGGATCTGACATAAACCTCCTGGAACCCCTGAGAGAGAAACAAAGCTCACTCGCCCCATAGCCCAGATGAGGAAACTCCAGTTCCCAGAGACTTCAAGCAATTCCCAGAAAATCACACAGCAATCTGATGGCAACAGCTGGGCCAGAATCAGGGATTTTGACTCCCGATCTGGTGCTTCTCAACCTTTAATGCGTTCAAGAATCTCCTGGGGATCTTGTGAAAATGTGGATCAGGAGGTCTGTGGTGTGGCCTGAGATTCTGTATTTCTGACAAGGGCCCAGGCAATGCTGATGCTGCTGATCTGTGGACATGGCTTGGAGGAGCAAGGGACTCCATAAAGTTAGGAGGCTGGGCTCTTTGCAGCCCGATCAAGTGGAGTGAGCTCTCCTGTGTAAAACTTTCGCCACCTCCTTACTGTTTTGTGTACCCTCAACTCTTTCCCGAGTTTTCTTTCCCTTGTGCTGGGAAGGCCTGGGCTGACTCCCCAGTGCTTCCCGGGCCATTTTCTCCAGTTTCATCTTGCTCAGGTCGCACCTCAGTCGGTTTCTGGGGGGCCCCCTGGCTCACAGGCCTGCTGCTCTGGGCTCACAGTCCCCAGTCCATGGAGAGTCGACGCCCGAATTAACTCCCTCTCGGAGCGATCTGCCACCCGGAGTGCTAACCCAGTTTGTATTTTTAGAGTGTGCTCCATCAGTTACTTAACTTGCAGAGCGGCTCCTCCGCTAAATGGAGAGGTACCGGAGGGGTACCGGCAAGGAATGTTCTTCCTCAGGCTTTTGCGAGCTGCGCCCTCCTCCTTCCCATCTCTCCAGAGGTCAGAGTCCTTTTTCCTAGGCCCTGCATCCTTATCATTTAGGATTGAGAGATTATCCACCCCATTTGGTAGATGTGGTGTAAACATTGAGGCCCAGAGCGGGTGTCGGGTCAGGCTCGGGCTGTGCCGTGTGATGGTGCCAAGAAGTAGGACTCCTGAGCCCTTCACCTCCCCGCCGGGGAGAGGTCATGGCAAAGGGGCATCTTCCCAGGCGGAGCAGAGCCAGGCTCTCTCTGAGCCACTGTTTTGCAGACGGGGTCTGAAGGGAGGTCAGTGGGGGCCGTGTCCCGTGTCCCCCTCAGGTAGAGTGAGTGCCTGGCTCTGATTTTATTTATAAAGTTCAGCTGGAAAATCCACACGCTGGGAGACAGACGCCAGGGCCACTTTTAAAAAAAAATTTTTTTAACATCTTTATTGGAGTATAAGTGCTTTACAGTGGTGTGTTAGTTCTTCTTTATAACAAAGTGAATCAGCTATACATATATCCCCGTATCTCTTTCCTCTGTGTCTCCCTCCCTCCCACCCTTCCTATCCCACCCCTCTAGGTGGTCACAAAGCACAGAACTGATCTGCCTGTGCTATGTGGCTGCTTCCCACTAGCTATGTGTTTTACGTTTGGTGGTGTATATAATGTCCTAGAAGCCAGGGCCACTTAAGCCTGTGGTTTCTGCCACACCCTCCCCACCCCAGGGGACCTTTAGACTGCAACTCCAGACAAGTGGCCAAATGACTTGGTTTGAGTTTCATTAGGTCTCTGCCACCCCCGGCAGAGGTGTTAATGAGTAGCACCCTGCCAGGAGGCCGGCAAGAGGCAGACTGGTGTCCAGGCTGGTGGGGCCGGGGAGGCCTCTCTGGGTTGGGGGCAGAGAGCTGCTTTGAAACTCAGGGGTGACACGGCCAGCAGCTGGGCCTTCTTAACACAGCTCTGCCCCTGGACCCAAGGCCCCTGGATGTGACGACGTCACCTGTTCTTCCAATTAAACACGAACACCAGCTGTGTTCACAGCACCAGGCAGGATGCTAAGTGTTAAAGTCTTGGAGAGGAGAGGGGAGGGGAATGAATAGGGCACAGTCCCTTTCTGGGAAAGCACGCTGGGTATGTCTGTAAAGGTAAAACCTAAAAGCATCGGGCAGGCTGTGCATGCGTGTGTGTGCGTGTGCCCGTGCATAAAGGTGTGTATGGGTCTGTATGAGGATGTAGGCATGTATGGGGATATGTGTATGTGTTTGTGTCTTTTCAAGTGTGCATATTTGTGTTTATGTGTGTAAATGTCTGTTAGTGTGTATGTTTATGTGTTAGTGTGCATGTGCTTGTGTGTTTGCCAGTGTGTGCATGTATCTGTTGGTGTTTGTGTACCTATGCGATCATATGTTGTGTCAGTGTCTGTGTGTATGTGTGCATGTCTGTGTGAATATTTGAGCCTGTGTGTGTTTAATGTGTGCCTGTGTTTGTGTCTCTGTATGCATGTGTCTGAATTTGTGTGTCTGTGAGCTCACTTTGGATGCGATGCTGGAAATGGACAGTAGGTGAATGGTAGAGAAATCTGCACCCTGTCCCATCCAGTATTGTAGCCTCGCTAACCCTAAGACTCAGGACACCCCGTGTCTGATCCTGACCCTCACTGTGTGACCTTGAGAAAGCCACTTGGCCTCTCTGGGCCTTCCCTACCGATAAAAAGAAGACACAGAATCATTTTACAGGAACCATTAAATTCTGCAACTGAACAAGTTACTCCACAAATGGCAGCCTAGGACAAGTATTATGATAGAAGAGCAAGCACAGTGCTCTGGGTTTTGAGAAAAGAGGGAAGGTCTGGGAAGGCTTCTTGAGCCTTGGTCTTGAAAGATGAGTGGAGGGAGAGGCAGAGGAAACAATGCAAGGAGAATCTGAGAGGGAAGGGGGCACAGCACACTTTACTCATTCATTTAACCAACATTAATATAGCATTTACTATAGAGCAGGCATTGTTCTAAGATAGAGGTTGGCATTTTCTAAGAAACGGCCTGCTGGCAATCTGGCCCACCCCCTGACTTTATAAATAAAGTTTTATTGGAACATCCATGCCCATTTATTTACATATTGCCTATGGCTTGCACTGGGCTCCAGGGGAGAGTTGAGAAATTGCAGCAGAAACCACATGGCTGGCAAGGCCTAAAATACTGTTTGGCTCTTTACAGAAGAAGTCTGCTACCCCATTCCAAATCCTTTACAAATGTGGACTCATTTAATCCTTATAATTTGAGAAGGTATTATTGTACCCACTTTACAGATGAGGAAACTCGAACTCAGAGATATCAAATAATGTGCCTTAACTGCACACAGGAGGTAGATGGGATGTGAACCCAGGTGGTTGGGTTCCAGAGAGCCCGAACTCTGGCCACCGTGTTGTGCTGAGAGCAGCCCCTGGAGAAGAAGAAGAAGGCTGAGAATATGTTGAGTGTTGGTCTTCAGAGCACTACCTTGACCTTGCTAGGCTTTGAACCAGGGCAGTGATATCTCAGAGCTCTGCTTTGGAAATTGCCATAACTTGAATATTCAGGGACTAGCCAGCCAGGTGGGGGTATCGGTCTCCAAACTTTATCTCTTAAGTTCTAGATAGTTCTTGGAGGCAACACTTGCCTGCCGTTGGCTGGGCACTTCTCACAAGGGTTTCTCCCTAAGGCTTCCTAATTTAGTCATTATTGGTCATTGTTTGTACAGTTGCCATGTGCTATGATCTCCGTCTTACTTGCCTGTCGTAGATCATACATGCTTGGAAGGCCTGAGTTGTGTCTTTCTTGGTGTGTTGTCCAGGGGAGAATGGCTTCTCGTGAGGCGGGGGATTCCAGGGCCACAGTCCTATCAGGACTGTATCCAGAGGGCCTTCCACAAGAGCAGAGAGTCATGAGCAGGAGGGACCAGTGATGGTAGCAGATGCTGTCAGTGCCCTGCCCGTGTTCCCCAGCTTTCTCCATTCCTATCCCGCTCAGCTGCTCCTAATGTCAGCACCTCCCATGCTTCTACCCTTGCTTCCTGGAGCTAGAGTGAGCCAGGACGGCTGGAAGTGCCCAGGGGCAAAGCCCCCAGGAGCAGCCCCAATCATAGACTCCGATGGGAGTATAAATACCCCAGATTCTGGCCCTCAGGTGGCACAGCTCTGAGGCATGTTCTACCCCAACGCTGCCCACAGAACTTTCTGTGATGATGGAGATGTTCTATGTCTGTTGTCCAATATGGCAGCCACTGGCCCATGTGGCTGTTGAGCTCCTGAAATGTGTCTCATAAGACTGAGGAACTGAATTTTTAATGTTAAGTAATTTTTATGTAAGTAGCCAGTAAGCAGGCACCAGCATGGTGCCTGCTGTGTTGAGCAGGGCCACTCTGCGGTGCCTCCCAGGGGTCCCCGGCAGGACTGAGCCCCCGGGAATGTCCATCTCCGGGTCCTGTCATCAAACTCTGCATTGAATCTCACCTCCCCCCTCCCTAACTGGTTCTTCCCTGGAATTGCTACCCAAATAAAGTATAGATCTTCTTTGATCTTCTATGATGGGGTTACATCCCAGTAAACCCACTGTGAGTTGAAAATGTCCTAAGTCCAAAATGCATTTAATACACCTAACCGACTAGACGCCATAGCTTAGCTTAACCTACCTTAAACGTGCTCAGAACGCTTACATTAGCCTACTGTTGGGCAAGATCATCTAACACAAAGCCTGTTTAATGATAAAGTGTTGAATATCTCATAATTTATTGAATCTTGTACTGAAAGTAAAAAAAAAAAACAAAGGGCTTCCCTGGTGGCGCAGTGGTTGAGAGTCCGCCTGCCGATGCAGGGAACACGGGTTCGTGACCCGGTCCGGGAAGATCCCACATGCCGCAGAGCGGCTGGGCCCGTGAGCCATGGCCGCTGAGCCTGAGCGTCCGGAGCCTGTGCTCCGCAACGGGAGAGGCCACAACAGTGAGAGGCCGGCGTACCGCAAAAAAAAAAAAAAAAAAAAAAAAAAAAAAAAAAAAAAACAGTAGTAGTTGTGTTCAGTGTGGTAAGTGTATCAGTTGTTTACCCGTGCGATTGGGTGGCTGACTGGGAGCCATGGTTTGCTGCCACTGCCCAGCGTCATGACAGTATCGTTCCATACATGGCTAGCCCAGGAAAAGATCAAAATTCAAAATCTGAAGTATGGTTTCTACCAAGTGTTTATTGCTTTTGTACCATCGTAAATTCGAAAAATCATAAGTTGAACCATGTCAGGGACCACCTGTATTCCTCCAAGCCATATGAAATTGCCCTTTTCATTCGGTGAAAAAAATGTTTGAATGTCAGTACTCTCATGATTCAGTTTGCACTGAAGTCCCCACTTTGGCTCTGCGTCTGGGGGAACCCAGCCTCACACATGGGGTGTCGAGGTTTATCTTGGTTCCCGTGTGCAAGCCGTGGGAGGGCGGTTGAAGTCATTCCCTGCTCTCGGTTCCAATTCCGGCTCTGCGTCAAAGTAGCTGTGTGGCCTTGGGCAAGCCACTGACCCTCTCTGTGCCTCGGTGAGGATGCTCCTGCCTGCACGTCTGCCCTACCTGCCTTGCCGAATGGCTGGAAGGAACAAGGGAGATCATGGAAGGGGCTGTTCATTAAAAGAAATGAGCACAGTGAGAACGGAAGGTACCCTCCTGTGTGGGGCTGCTCCAAGGTGCAGGGTCCCAGCTGTACTCTCTGGGTGGAAGGATGCCTGCTCATGGATGACCGAATCTAGGCAGTATGTGTCTTTGATGCTATAGGACTGGCACCCCTGGCTGCCCCAGGCCTCCCGATGGGAGTGCCTGAACCTGCCTTTGTGCACTTGGGTCTCTTTGGCAGGGAGCACTCAGCAGCTAGCATGAGCTCCTGAGCAGGAATGCTGGGAAAACTCACCCTGGCTGCTGTTAGATCAGGGAAGGGCCACGATTGAACGGATGGCTGCTGAGAGCCTCACATTTGTTTCACTTGTCCACAAAGTTGTAAACAATTTAGCTAGGTGGTGGTTGTGAGGCTTTTAATTTTCAGATTTTTTCCTGAAATGACACTGGACAGGACAGGGGCATTGTGCTTGCTGGCATCGTGGGTTTTCCTAGCTCCCTCCGTCTTCTTGAACTTCCTAGGGGTTTGTTCTTTCAACTCAGACTGACCTTTCTCAAAGCTTAGAGCCTTCCAGAATGCCCAGGCTGGAGGGAGGCCGATCCATCAGGGACTTTCAGGAAATCTTTGCTCATGCCAATAAGTGTAGTAGATGGAGTTTATATGGGGAGCTGAGTATACAGGTGTTGGAAGACATCCAAAGTCAAGCGGGAAACAGAGAGGCAACCAGGAAACCGCAATAGCGGGAAGCTGCTAGCATCCCTAGGGCTGGAGAGACAGTGGGAGCTGGTTTCCTGGAGCCCAGGATCCAGCAGCACTTGGAGATGTGAGCCCTTTGGAAGGCCTGCTGGCTGGGACAGGACCACAGAAGGAGGGGCTCCCTGGGGAGGGCAGGAGACTCGGAGGTATTAGATCCACTGTGGAGACACCACCCAAAGCAGCAAGAGGTGAGAGAAGCACCCTGGTTTCTCTTCTTCTTACAGGCGTAATAGTCTTCTACCTGGATTCCTATTGGCCAGACCTACCAGAAGGCAGAGGAAGGGAGCCAGGGGAGTATAGAGGAGGAGTCAGGACTGGGGCTGAGGGCAAGCAGGCAAAGACTAGCATGGGGGCCTGAGGAAGAGCCTTAGGGTAAGATATTCTCATCCTGGGGCCTATGGATGAGCTTCGAAGTCTGTGCACCTCTAGGAAATGTAGGTACTATTTTTCTGTGTATGCTTGTGCATTTTGCTGGAGTCAGTGTCTTTCTTCAGATTCTCAGGTTGGTCTGAAACCACCAAAAGATTCAGCATAGTCAATAATCCAACCATCTTGTCTTATGCTTGGGAAATCTAAGGGCACAGATAAACACCCACAGGTTCCTATTCTCTTGGTTCCTATATGTATACATATATCTAGATATCTCTATCTATTATATATACTCTAAGTGGCTGTGGGCCTTCAACTGTCCCAGCTGAGCAAGCCTGTTAGGGAAAGTCCCCTCTCTGCTCTCTGCTCCTCCAGAACCAGCTATGTGTCTCCTCAGCCTTCCTGATCTCAAACACACAGGCATGCTCCTGCAGCCCGTGGCAGCCATGCTCCAATCTGCATCCTGGTCTAGGTGCACCACACACTGTGTGGGGCAGGCAGAGCTGGCACTGGAAATAGAACCCAGTTCTCCTTCATGCAGTCTCCTTCCTTCAGTAAACATGTGCCTTACACCTACCATGTGCCAGGCATTTTGTTAACTAATTCATGGGGAGACAGTGCTGATCAGGAGAGATGAGGTCCCTGCTGTTATGGGGTAGACATAGAGTCAGAAAGTAAACCGAACAAAAACTCAAGGTAATTCCTGGTTGTGATAAAGGCCAAGAAGATAACAGAAAAAGGTGATGGGATAGAGTATTGAGAGTGGAGTGCGGGAGCTAATTTGATGGGGGAGGCCTCTCCTAGGAGATGTGAAGGAGAAGAGGGAGTCAGTTTTCTAAAATCTGGAGAGAGAGCATGTCTGATGGGAATAAGGGCCAGTGCAAAGGCCCTGGGGTGGGAATGAGGGAAAACAACAACAAAAGTGGGCCAAATTAGAACTCCTGCCTTTAGAGTTTTTGACTAGTCTGACATTCCCTGCCCTGCCTCATGTAGAATCTTCTTGCTTTAATGGGTGAATGAGTGGCAAAGCACCCCTTCCTTAGCCAAGCCCTGTTCTTAGCAGGGTGTCTGGCAGGTGGCTGAAAGCTGGCATTCTGCCTTCTGAGACCGTGGCTGAATTTTTCTATTCTCTCTGAGATGCCAGGAGGATGGCAGATTGTTTCTGTTCAGGCCATCAGTTGCACAAAAGCCCCGAGATCAAAGAGCACGGGCTTAATTTATTTTATTTTGCAGAGGAAATCATGCTTCCTTGGATTGAAAGCTCTGAAGACTAAAAGCTGAATGGAGAAGGGGGGATTTTGGATTAAATGAATGGGCTGTCCGGCTCTGACCCCGTTTCCACCCAGCACAGCAGTGATGGGAGGGAATTGCATTTCGGCGCTCTCTGTGTTGGCCACGGGGCCGGTCACTTCTCCAGCCTGCCCCTTCCTGGGGTACAGGCCTTCTGTGCTGGTCAGGCTTGCTGGAAGTGTCCTTGAAGGGAGCGCATGAGGAGGGGTGGAGGGTCCCAGCGTGTAACGGCCTCATGCCCTGCCTGAGTTCATCTTGGCCCCTTTAGGCCTGCCTAACGCTACCCTATCCCCTCATCAGTGAGGGCAGGTATAGATCTAGGTGAAGGTCACTTTAATTTTTTTTATGAACCCACAAAGTGTGAATGAATTGGGAGGAAGATCCTCTGGCCTGGAAAGAAGCATCAAAACAGGGAATTCTGAGGAGGCCTGGAGTGGGGAGGGCAGGGGGCATTCTGCCTCATCGGTGTGACCAGTTAGGGCTGTGATTGCAGTGAGTGGGCAAGATGTGTCCACAAGAGGCTTGGTTCCAGGAGTCCTGGGTTGGCTGCATGTTTCATTAGCTGGGTGACCTGGAGCAGGTTACTTGGTCTCTTTGAGAGGTCTTGGCTTCCTCACTACTAAAATGGGGGTAGTGATACCTGTCCGTCGTCCTTCGCAGCATTGATGTGAGGCTCCAAAGGGGTATAGGGCTTGAAAGTGCTGCCAGGCTCATAGTAGGTACTATCTGTTTGTTTAAATGAAAGCATGCACAAATCACTGCAAGAGATCAAAGCTGGGGCTTCCCTGGTGGCACAGTGGTTAAGAATCCGCCTGCCAATGCAGGGCACATGAGTTTGAGCCCTGGTCCGGGAAGATCCCACATGCTGCGGATCAACTAAGCCCGTGTGCCACAACGACTGAGCCCGCGTGCCACAACTACTGAAGCCTACGTGCCTAGAGCCCGTGCTCCACAACAAGAAAAGCCACCGCAATGAGAAGGCCATGCACCACAAGGAAGAATAGCCCCGCTCGCCACAACTAGAGAAAGCCTGCGTGCAGCAACGAAGACCCAATGCAGCCAAAATTAAATAAATAAAATAAATTAAAAAAGATCAAAGCTGGTATATTATTCTAGAACTTCATGACTATTTGGAACCAGGGTTCATATGACAATAACAGAGAGGAAGTTAAGGTGGATGGTTACAAGGTACCCGTGGAGATCCCCCATCCCAGGGGCTTGGCCAATTCTTTCGGGCGCCCTCGTTGCAGGATGATGTGTCTTGGGACAAATTGCAGACTGCCTTGCTCACATAGGATGGGTACCTTTGAAGCACAACTGGGGTGCTAGTCCTGTTCATGGATGTCTTGCTCCTTTAGACTGTTTTAGAAAAGTGTTCCAAGGAGGACCATAAAAGAGAATAGAGCCAAGAGTGATGGAAGGCTCCAAACATGGCATTTTGAGTCTGTTCCATGAATTAAGTAATTACATAATTAATCACCAAATGAAGAAGGAAACGATGAAGGCATCAAGGGAGAACACATTCATATGCAGTGATTGCCAGCAAACTCAGATTTTAACATACCCTTATGAACAAGGGATGAAGGATCGTCTATGTTAGGGCTGATTGAAAGAGGTTCAGCACAGCTTTAACACAGAATGAAAAACTGGTGAAAACAGCTAAAGATAGCCACAGACCTTTGTACAACAGTAGGCCCAGGGTTAGACGATGAAGAGGATGGGATATAGTATGTCTACTCGGGAAAGGTGACTGTGTTAGCAGAGAAACAAAATGGAAAGTGAGCATTTCTGTGCTTTCTCTCTGTCGTCACCTAGAATGACCCTCTTTAGAATGAAAAAGAGCAAGTCTGTTTCAGGGAACTGGAGAATCACTTTAAAATGCAGTTCTGGGTCCAGGTGAGTTCTGTGGCAGGGTCTTGAAATACAGTGTGGATGTGATGGTAGAGTTGCTGGGGAAGCGGGGGGAGTCTTTTGATTGATCTTTTTATTATGGGTTATATTTCCCAGCTCCTTTGCTTGCCTGGTAATTTTCGATCGGCTGCCAGACATAGTAAATTTTACCTTGGTGGGTGCTAGATATTTTAGTACTCCTATAAATATTCTTGAGCTTTGTTCTGGGACGTGGTTAAGTGACGTGGAAACAGTTTGCTCCGTTTGGGTTTTGCTTTTAAGCTTTATTAGATGCGTTAATCTAGGACTAATTTTTTTCCCCACTACAGAGGGAATAACCAGTCTGATCACCTGTATTAGTTTGCTAGGGCTGCCACAAAATATCACAGATTGGGAGGCTTAACAATGGAAATTTATTTTCTTACAGTTTTGGAGAGACTAGAAGTCTGAGGTCAAGGTGTTGGCAGGCTTGTTTCTCCTGAAGCCTCTTTCCTTGGCTTACAGATGGCTGTCTTCTTGCTGTGTCCTTATGTAGTCATCCCTCTGTCTGTGTAATGGAATATTACTCAGCCATAAAAAGAAATGAAACTGAGTTATCTGTAGTGAGGTGGATGGACCTGGAGTCTATCATACAGAGTGAAGTAAGTCAGAAGGAGAAAAACAAATACCGGATGCTAACACATATATATGGAATCTAAGGGGAAAAAAATCTCATGAAGAGACTAGGGGTAGGACGGGAATAAAACACAGACCTACTAGAGCATGGCCTTGAGGATATGACGAGGGGGGAAGGGTAAGCTGTGACAAAGTGAGAGAGTGGCATGGACATATATACACTACCAAACGTAAAATAGATAGCTAGTGGGAAGCAGCCACATTGCACAGGGAGACCAGCTGGGTGCTTTGTGACCACCTAGAGGGGTGGGATAGGGAGGGTGGGAGGGAGGGAGACGCAAGAGGGAGGAGATATGGGAACATATGTATACGTATAGCTGATTCACTTTGTTATACAGCAGAAACTAACATACCATTGTAAAGCAATTATACTCCAATAAAGATGTTAAAAAAAAAAAAAAAGAAAATAAAAGGACTTCAGCCCTATTGGATTAGGGTCTACCCTAATGACCACATTTTGAAAAATTATCCCATTAAAGACTCTATCTCCAAATATAGCCATGTTCAGAGGCGCAGTGTGGGTGGGGCGCGGTGGGTGGGTTAGGACTTCGACGTCGGAGTTTTGAGGGAACTCAGCTCAGCCCATAACAGTGTTTTTATTTTTGAGCTTTTCTGCTCTGGCTGGTGCGACATGACCTATTCCCAACCCCACGCGAGTTCTGGAAGATGTTCTCTGTGCTCCTTCAGAGTGTTTCTCTCCCCAACCTTGGGTACTGAGTCTCAGTACTTAGCTAAAGACTCAAGGGGGCCTTTCTGCTGGTCTCTGGAGTGTTGTCTGGACAGCTGTCTCCTCTCTGGTGCCCTGCCCTGTGAACTCTAGGTGCCTGGGCCTCCCTGGAATCCCAGCTCTGTCCAAGATCCCTGGGCTCTGCCTGGGCCCCTTTCTCTGTGCCGTAGCCCAGACACTCCCCAGGCTGGAGGCTGCAGCAGTTGTGGGCCTATCTCATTTGTTTGGCAGGGATCTCTGTCCTGCCCTATCTGGGCTCCAGTGTCTGCAAACTCTTGTTTCAAGTGTCACGACTGATTTCTGTAGTTGTTTCAGGAGAGTGGGTAAATCTACTCCCTGCTACTTCCTTTGGGGAGTCTTTGAATTGTGGGGAGTCCCTCTAGTGTTCCAGAACTTCTTGTTGTTTCTGGTATTTCTCAGTGGGTGTTAGAAGATGGGTTCTGGAATTCCTATTCTAATGATGTTGCAGCTTATCACTGGGAACAATGTTTGATTGGATGGTTAAGCCGAGTGCTTGTGAGCCCTTGGAGATGCAAGTGGTGGTCGCAGGAGCCAGCCTGGTCTCCATACACACAGGTCAAGCTGGACCTGCCAGTTACGAAGGAGCCAATGTCAACATGTAGGGCTTTCTTCACCTTAAGTCATGGCTATGAGTTTTTTACTACATACCAGGATTTCCTTTGTGCCAGGTTTTGTGTTTATAGCAACCCTGTCAGGCAGGTGCCAGCATCCCTGTTTTCCAGGTGAGGAAACTGCAGGGTGCTGAAGGACATTTCCCAAATCTAATGTTTGAGCTCAGTTCTGCTGGCCCTTAAACAGGTTGCTGTATTGACCAACATCTTCATCAGCATCTTGATTAGGGAGTATCCAAGAGCTGGAACTTCAACCCAAATCAGCAAAATAAAAACAGCACATCAGATGCAAGGTGAAGCCTCCTTCTTTGTCCCTGCATTGAGTTAAGAAAACATCCCCAGAAGCAGGTGGCAACTAAATACTTATTCCAGGAAAAGGCCTCATTTTTAGAAGGGAACTTAGAGATTATTCAGTCCGCAACTTACAGCTAGGGTTGCCAGTGGCCAACAGCTTTTGTGGGGGTGTCACTCTCATGGTATGGTGGTGTCACACCAGCTTCCCTGGCAGAATTTCCTCTTGGTGGCCCCAGTCTTCATTGTGTGAAGGGGCTTTTCGTATGATGAGTGTGCCTTTTCTAAAGTGTACAATTATCCCAGTAGCTGGATGAACACAACCTTGTAGATTATAAATAAATCATCGCCTCATCACCGTCAAAATGTCTTTGACGCTCGGGGGCTTCCCTGGTTGCGCAGTGGTTGAGAATCCACCTGCCAATTCAGGGGACACGGGTTCGAGCCCTGGTCCGGGAAGATCCCACATGCCGCGGAGCAACTAAGCCTGTGCAACACAACTGCTGAGCCTGCGCTCTAGAGCCCGTGAGCTACAACCACTGAGCCCACGTGCCACAACTACTGAAGCCCGCATGCCCACAGCCTGTGCACTGCAACGAAGAGTAGCCCCCGCTCGCCTCAACTAGAGAAAGCCTGTGTATAGCAACGAAGACCCAGTGAAACCAAAAATAAATAAATTGAAAAAAAAAAAATCTTTCATGCTCCAATTAAATTAACGCATTTACTTTATTCTCTAAGAAACTTTTCTAAAAGTTTACCCTCATGACTCCATGTAGAGAAGAACCCTGGTTAGATGTCAACTGCTTTGCTCTCATAGGCGCCTGCCTCACTCTCTCCTTTGAGTGTGACTCCCTCCGTGTGATCCTGGTGCCTGATCGGGGGTCCCGTGTGTGGTCTGGGTGACTGCACGAGGCATGAGCAGCCTTAACCCATTGTGTGGGGGGACCCAGACTGAACCAGGTGGGGGGCAGGCAGGGAGAAAATCAGAGTCTGGTAACTTCTTCCTTCCAGCAGCCAGGTAGGGAGTGGTAGGGGAGGGCAGAGTCTTGCTGAATTTTGTTAAAAGAGCACTTTGCTCTCTTGTAATGCAGATCATGTCCAGAACACCAAACAAATATAGGATCTGTGCTTTTATTTTCACTCTCAGCAAAGTTTTGGTGGGAAGGAGGCATACATTAGGTGGGGTGTTTTGTCAGAGTCATGGGTGTTCCACCGAAAATACGTGTTAGGCCTAGTTGCCTGTGGTGAAAAGATCTGTGAATTTCAAAAACAAAAAACAAAAAAACAAAACTTTTGTGGAAGTACACAAACTTCTGTTGACTGCAGGTTTGTCATTGAGCTATATGCCCTGGGAAGAAAAAAAAGCAAGCACACAGGTCTCTGGAAATACAGGTGCCCCGACATGGCAATGGCTGGCAGCCTTGCCCGTAAGCAGGAGGAGCAGTCACTAAAATATGTGGTCCACATGCAGAGACTGCCCACACCTGGGCAGGTGAGCGCCTGGCCTCTGTTTGAATACACCCAGAGTGTAATAACCCAGTGCATTCGCCATGTCTTCTGGAAGCCGTCTGTGTGCCCCAGGCTGGAAGTGAGCTTCCTTCCTCTGTACCGCAGTCGTCCTTCACCTATATCTCCGCCATTAGGGCTCTGGTCACTTTCTGCCTGGGTTTGAGTTACATACCTTCTTACCACCTTATCTGGTCTCCACCCTCCTTTGAGGGCCGGGCCCAGGACCAGGTCATCTTTGTGACGCCTTCAGGGCTGTGCACGTAGCAGATGCCACCTCTTGCGCTGGTGGGACAGAGCGCCTTTAGGGTCCAGTGGTTCCTTTTTCTTTTTTTTTTTTTTTATCTGCCTAATGTCCAGCCAGTGTATTGCCCAGGGTGAAAAATAAGAGGATGATTCTTCCCTGTTTGCTTCTGGGGTGTCTCTGGGTCAGGCGGCCCTTGTATTTCAGGGGCCCAGGGCTGATGCGGAGTGGCGTCAGCTGGGATTTGGGCTCAGCCAATGAGGGTTTGGGTCTGTTGCGTTAGCTGGCTTTTTGTCATGGGTCTCATGTGACTCCTTCCCTCCCTCGGACTCAGGACAGTGTGACCCTTTGTGTGGATCTGAGGTAGGACATGACTGGTGGATCTCTGAAATTTCTAAGATCTATTAGAGGCAGTACATCCTGTTACTAATAGGATGTCTTAAAGTTGGAAAATGAAAAAGAGGCTTTTTATAATAATTACATGTTTATGATATGAAACTCAGAAAATACAGAAATTTTAAAGAGAAAGCAATCTCGTGTAATTCTGCAGTGCAGTGATCATATTTGGGTGTATTTTATTATAATGAAGTATTCTGAAAACGTGATCAGATCATACGATATGTAAAGCTTTAAAATATATTTATTATTTAAAATGTAAGTAACATATATGGTAAACATTCAAATGATTCATGAAGATATAAAATGAAAAGTAAAAGTTTTCTGCCCACCCATCCACCCTAATCCCTGAAATTTCTCTCCAGAGGTATCTGCTCTTCAAAGATTATTTTATATCCCTCCATGGGTTTGGGAGAGGGGATGTGGAAAAAGAAATGCATATACTAGCTTTTATAATCCCCAGTAGTTAAAGCTTATTTGTTACTTTTTGAACCTAGAAATACATAATGAGCATTTCCTCCTGTTGCTACTGATGTTTCAAAAATATTTTAATGACACCACCACAGTCCGTCATGAAGATGTCCCATCTCTATTCTCTGTGGGAGATTTAGTTTCTTTCCAGTTTGTTATTAAAAGTAATGCTTTAAAATAAAAACATATTTGCATATAATTTTGCTTTCCCCCCAGCTTATTTTTTTAGGACGGATTTCCAGAAATGGAATTATTACAGTAAAGGACAGAAACTTCTATGGCTGTTGATAAATACTGTCAAATTATGATACATTTTTTTCTATAGAAATAAGACCATTTTTCTCGCCCATAAATTCTTTTTGATGTTTTGAAGATTAAAAATGTAAGACCTGAAGACCTGCTGTTTATAAAAAAAAAATTCAAACACAGAAGTATTTGCAGTGAAAAGTAAAAGGCACCCCTCCCTCCTCAACCTCCCATATCTACTCAGAAATAGGCCCTGATAGAGCCAAACTGGGAATTGGATAGACCTGAATTTGAATTTGGATATTACTGCTCATTAGCTGTGTGATGGTGGGTTAATTATGCACTCTCTGGGCTGTGGTTTCCTCATCTGTAAAATGGGTGTGCCAACAATTGCCTCGTCAGGAGGAAATGGGTGTGTGCAGAGGTAGCCACTATTATCGTTACCGTCTTTGTTGAATGACTGATAGCTAGTTTCTGTGTGATGTGTAATCCACAGACTCAGTCTGAAATTGTGCTGAAAAGCAATCCACTCGTTCTGATGAGTGCTGGCCCTTCTCCGCAAGAAAGCTTTTAAATTTGAGCTGATGGAATCACAATGCTGTGAGCTCCCCAAGTAGGGGGACAGTGTTTCCAGCAGCTTGGGGAGCTTCAGCTGTTCCACTGAGCTTCGGTTTGTGTCCTGGTTTGGTCCTCCAGGCCCTTTGAGTAGCAGGAAATCATCACCCCATTATTAGGATGGATACCCTGGCTTACTATTCCTGAGAAATCTGACGTTAGGAAGAGAAGAGTCAGGCAAGAGAAGTCCCAGCTTAGATGGGCACTCACTGAGTGTCCCCTTGAAGTGTCAGCTTACTCAAAATTGTAGGCATGACACCATAAACCCTGCTGTTTATGTAGTACGAAACTCTGCACATATCTTTAGTAACACTAAGCCTTGGGTGGTTTTAACAGCATCTCTAATTATAACCTTTTTAACCTTTACCACGCTGCCGCGCCATCCTGATTCAAGTGTCAACGGTGAGCGAGGCAGTTTCACCCAGTGGTGGCAGTGCGGATGAGAAGGGGCCACTGAAGCTGACCTTCCGGGAAAAGAAGGTTGAGCCACTACTTAGAAGTCTGGGGACCCAATAGACCCCTGTCCTGGATCCCAGGACCCAAAACATCCCATGTGGTCCTCAGGCTGCACTTGTGAGATGAAAGAGCGAGGGTCCGGTGTGATTCTGGGGGAGCCAGAGGAAAGCGTTTTCTTACAAGGGTGTTTCCGTTTCATCGGGCTCAGCAACGTTTTGTCAACCTGATCAACAGCTACTCTGAGTGGGCCTGGGAGAGGGGTGTGTGGGCTCTGTGAGAGATCTGTCAACAGGTGGGAACATGAAATTATTCCATCTGTTTGTTAGACGTTTATTGAGCATCTTCTATGGGAGAAACCAAGCTTGTCATATTAATGGCCAACCACTGAATACTAAGAGAGTGTGGGCACTGGTGACGGGTTCTGTGGAGATGGACCCGAGTTTGGACTCAGGAGGTTTAATAGGGATCAACCCCTGTGAAAGGAGGGGCGGAGGCAGGAGTGGCCACAGGGGCGAGAAGAGAGCTGGTACAGGCTCCAGCAAGCCTCGGCCAGCCCAGCATGGTTCTTAGGGTGAATATTGCCCAATAAAGTTGGTCCCTTTGGGCCAGAAGGGCTGGTCCTCTGTCTCCCCACCTCACCAGATGCTGACGGTCCCAGGAAGGGTGTGATCTTGGGTGAAGCTACTCCCTGCAGCTGAGGCTGACCCTGACGGAGCCGACAGCTGGAGGCTGTGTGCTGACCCCCACCTCCCTGGAGCTGGGTAATGCATCCTTCCTTGGCGGGGTATGGGGCCAGGGCATCCCACAGGCAGGCACAGCTGAGGGTGGAGCTGGAGCTCCACCTGTACCATGAAGGACACCTTGGGCTTTGGCTATCATGGAGGAACAGGGAGAGCTTCCAGGGAGGCAGAATGGTGTGGGCAAAGGCATGGAGGTAGGAAAACAGCGCATCTCGAGCCAGAGTCAGCATGAAAACCATTGCAGCATGGGCATCTAGGTAGAGACCTGTCAGCACTGAGAAATGGCCCAGGGGGCCACATCTTGTGTGTGACCTTCCCAGTTGTTTGCTCTCTAGTGAGCCTGTAAAGCCTGTTATTTCCATCACCTTAATGGGATGTGTCTTTCCAAGTGCCCCGGGATGGCCTTTGCTCCGTGTCCTCCAGCCTGTTCACTCGGGCAACTGGGGAGATTATCTGCTTCTTTCTGTGCAGAGCCTGGATTTTCAGGGCTCAGACTTGATGAAGGTGGAGGTTGACTGCTGGGGCAGTGGACCAGGGCCTTGAGCATCTCCTTGACCTGGCAGCTGATTTTGGTTCACCGCTCTTCTGAGGTGGGTGTGGGGGATCCCGATAGAGCACCCCACCTTCCGAGAGTGGAGGGGCTGCCCTTGCCCTCTGACCGGCATCTAGGAGAAGCCGCCAGCCAGGCGATCGTATTTGCTGGGCATCTCATAACCCCCGCAGATGAAGAAAGACTGGTCTTTGGCCTGACGGCTTGGTTGTTTTGATTCCTGAGACAGCTCTGGAGCTGAGGGTGTTTTGGTAGGTGGTGACTCTGTTCAGCTTCACTGGTGGTCTGGGGATTTCCTTAGCCAGGCTCTTGAGGCATTAGGGACGGTAAGGAAAGAGCACGGGGACAGAGAAGCATCATCCCTTGAGACAGCTTCCCTGGGCCCAGCCAACTCCTTCCCGGCACCTGCCTTCCTGCTCGGCATCCTCTTCTTCCACTGTTCCTCTCCCAGCCTCCCGCCTTCCCCTGGCTTTCTAGCCCATGCTGCCACTTGGCCAGTGAGGTCCACACCTTGAGTCCTTGTTGCATGAAGTTGGATTTCCTCTTGAGTGTCCTCAGTGGCCCTGGCTTGGGTGCCGTCGTGGTATTTTGGGATTTGACAAAGGAGGAGAGATGGAGTGGCCTGGTGGCCCATTTGTGGTTAACTTCCCTCCTCCTTGATTGATGACTGCAGTGACATG
Organism: Kogia breviceps; assembly: GCF_026419965.1. Lineage (NCBI taxonomy): Eukaryota > Metazoa > Chordata > Mammalia > Artiodactyla > Physeteridae > Kogia > Kogia breviceps. The sequence goes on from NC_081311.1 coordinate 56,948,199, forward strand.
TGTGGACAGCAAGCAGGTCCCCAGTGCAGCCCCATGGGATTGAGTTTCCCGAGTTATTCCATATCGGCCGTCAGGAAGCCAGACCGCTGGCTGCTAAGTGTGCCAGCTTGTACCTGCATGGTGTTTGGGTTTCAGCCCCTCCCTTGCTCCTCCACTAAATGCTCCGTTCTCGTAGGAAATGTTGCATAGCTAAAATAACTACTCCACAAGTGTAGTGGTAGAAGTGTCTGAAGGTAAAGTTAATTAGAAATTTTCATTGAGGGATCTTGTTGACATTGGTCCTTCCTTGATTTTGTTTTTCTGATCTACAAATGAACTGTAGGGATCTTGGTACATTTTTAAATTTTCCATATGTACTTGCATCGTGTGTTTGTGTGTGTGTGAGAGAGAATTTTTCTATGGAAGATCCTGAATGAGTGTTTCCCGTTAAACTCCCAGCCCAGCTCAGCTAACCCATAGGGCCTGCATCAGCTCAGCACACAAGATATTCTTGGAGCTGGCCTTGATAGAACTCTGAGATACTCGCCACATTTTTTTTTCCTGTGGTTTTGTTCTGAACTGGAGCAAAGCTTGTTTTCTCTGTCTAAATACTGCTGGGTGGTTTTTGCTTTTAGGATTCTGTATTCTGGGCCTGTTTAAGGCGAGCCTTGGGCATCTCATAGATGCTCCTGCGGCTGCAGTTGTGTTGCTATAGAAACCCAATCTCATGGCTTGGCGTGGGGCCTTTTTAGTCCTCCATGTGCTGCCCCTGACCTGGGAATAACGGTGATGGTGACCTCTTTGCTCCCGGCCTGAGTCGGGAATTCCCTGTGCCAACCAGCAAGGCTTTTCAAGGCGCCGAGCATGGTGACCACTACGGGGAGTCGGGAACTCTTGGGGGAGGTTTTTCCCCTCGTTCAGAGGCAGTCTTCACCTTCGGACAAGACGCCCAGCTGCTCCGTCAGGCTCAGCAGCGCTCACGGGGGCAGGGAGCCGTTGTGCCTTTGGGGCTTCCTGGGAAGCCTGCAGGATAACCTCTGGGGTGGTTGGGAACACGGGCTGATAATCACCCTAGGGGACAGCCTCCCCCTCATAACATGGAGACGACCAAGGCATATCACGTGGCATTTTATATCTCACGAACCAGCTGATAGGGTAGTGAATATAACTGCCGTGTGTCGAATTAAGGTGGCTCCAAGTCAGCTGACAGGTGCCGTTTCATTAGTAATTCCAATCAGAGGTGTTAGTTACTATCTAAGGGTGTAGCGGCTTGGCCACCTACACCACACTTCATCTGGCCGCCTGAAGCTTTTGAAGAAGAGAAGGGAAAGGTCTCTCTCGTCCCTGCAGCTCATCCTTGGAGAATTTACTTCGGTGAAACATTGGGTGATTCTCAGGACTGAGTCTTTCCCCAGAGCAGGAGGAGTCTGGACAAGTCACCGCAGTAGTTCCTCAGGTGGGAAAGTCTCGGCCCTATTAAGCTGCTACTATGTGCTTGTCACCTTTCTAACGTATATCCTTGTATTCTCGAAACAGCCAACTGTGCTGGTCCCATTTCTCAGCTGAGGAAATGAGGCTCAGAGAGGTTAAATGGATCACCAGCGTTCACCCAGCCAGGAAGTGGCACAGCTAAGATTTGGCTCTGGTCTCTCGTTCCAAACCCCGATCCCTTCAGTTCCACCTTGGAGCCAGTGCAGGGCCAGGCAGACCTGATTCCTTGTGAGCTGAGGTCTCCGTATTTCTCGAGGGCTCTCACGCTCTCTGATGGGCAGGTATCTTACCCTGTCCTCTGGCTCCCAGGAAGCCCCGCCTCGATGAATTCCCCTACAAAGAATTTTCCAAGCCACAGCCACCACTCATAAGTGGCTCTGAAAATGACCACCAGGGATTTGGTGATGGATCTGAAGGAAGTAAGTGTCTTTGGATTCTGTGGATGCAGGGGCTTCAAGACCAAGAGGAACAGAGCCCCTGCCAGCAGGAGCATCCCAGGAGCCTGCTGGGACCACTGAGAAGACCTTTCTCTTGGGAAAACACGTGTTATGGAGGCAGTCCGGCCCCGCAGTGGGGGACTGGTGGCCCCCAGGGCTTTTTCTCTTGCCTGGTTGCCCTTCTCTGTGTATCCATACACTTCTGGGTCCTGGGTGACCCTGGGCTGTCACCATGGCATCCGTGTCGCTGGGCAAACACATCCGCTGAAAACCAAACATGTTAGGCAGGAGTGTCCTCCCTACACCTTGGCCACCTGTGCAGAGTGAGCCCCCCTGCCCGGCCAGGACGGGAGGAGGGGACAATGCTGGGGTAAACAGCAGGTGTCCGACACTTAGGGAAATGGGTTCAGATTCACACTGGAGAGGATCTGGAGCCCCAGGTACAGAGGTCGAATGTGCTGCTTCCCGTTGCCACCTGCCCTACCTCTGGCTTGGGGAGGGGAGGGGGGAGGGAACCAGCCACTCACAGCGCTGAGTCAGTGCCTGCGTGGGCGGAGGGTGGTGGTGGTGGATGAAGATAAAAACTGCCAGTGGCACTCGTAGGGAGCAATTGCCACGTGCCAGGCTCCAGGAGAAACCCCTTAGGTGCTCTCTTGCTGGTCCTCATAAGTAGCCCTGGGAGGCCAGTGCCCATTGTACAGTTGAGGAAACGGGCACGCCGAGCCATTAAGCCACTTGCCCAGCGTCTTCTGGCTAGTAAAGTGGCAGATCCAGAAGGCCAGGCCGGGCTCATCTGACTTTAACCCTGGGTCCCCCTGGGTGGTCGGGGCTGGAAGGACCACTTAGGAGCTGGGGCAAGAGAGGGCTAACGTATGGAGTGCAGGCAGCCCGGCTGGGAGGGTGAAAGGACCAGTGGGGCAGCAGTGACAGCCAGCGATGGAGGTGACACAGGTCCAGATGGTGAGGGGAACGGGGGTGCCCTGGGACCGGGAACCCAGGCCGGGTGTTCCTGCTTTGCATGTTCGCTTGGCTTACCTCCTGGGTCTGGGGAATTTACTCCTTGGGGTGGCTGCTGTAGCCTGGGAGTGGGTGGGGCCCAGAGTGCAGGTTGAACGTGAGCACAGCGGGTGGCAAAGAGGAATGGCCTTGGGTGGCTGGAGCCACGTCTTGACCGCATGGGCAAGGAGGCAGCTCAGAGCACATGGACCTTTCCAGTCTCCTGGGGAATCTCTTTCCTGACACCCCAGCCCCCTTTAAGAGCTATGAGTGGCCAAGCCATCTCCACTGCTGGTTCCTCGAGCAGAGGAGGCTCTCCAGCAGAACCCCCAGCTGTTCTGAAACCGCGTTCTGCTGTTGTGGCCTTGATAGAGTGACTGGGCCCCCGCCATCCCCCCTCTGCCAACTGGGGACCCTATCTTTGTATGCGAGACAGAAAAAGTCTCAACCTATTGTCCAACCCTTCCATTTATAGCCACCAAATAATTAAGCAGATTAACCTGTCCTAGATCATCAGAAGGGGCCACCTGGCTGGTGGGCTATGTGGTGAGTCTGCAGGGCTGCCACGTGGCTAATAGGTGGAGAGAGGAGAGTTCAGAAAGCCTCTTGTTGATGTTCACGCTTCATTTCTTCCCATTGTGTGTTTGGTCAACAGAAGGATTAAAAATAGCACTTAGAAGAAAATTCTGTCCACTGGATGTGACCCTGGGGGGCTCTTTATATCATATTTGCTAGCTTCTCAGCTAACACAGTGTGCTCAATTCTAAACAGCCCTAGGAAGAAGCCCAGCAGAAGACTTAAGGTGTCCCCCTCCCTGGTTGGGTCTTACTTTCCTTTGTCAAAGACCCAAGGACTCCTTGGCCAAAGCCTGTGATAATTCATCAGGTTCCCCCCTTGGTACCCCCAGTGTATGCAGTGTATCACCTGAAGACATTCTGGTTATGATACTTCTCTACCCTCACTCCAGCTCCTCCATGGTTCCCTATTACCTAGAGGGTAAAGTTCAGACTCTTGGCTTGGCGTCTGAGACCCGGCCTCAGCCCACTCTTCTGACTTCATAACCCTGCTCTTCTAAGCCACCTTCAGACATTCAGGGCTCCCCACGTCTCTCGTTAGGGGGGCTGCCTCTCTGCATTTTGACTTCTGCTGGGGTCCTCTTTCACGTCCTCTTTGCCTGTTCCGATCCTTTTCACCCTGCACAAGCCAGTTCACGTTCAGTCTCCTGAGATTTTCCTCCAGTCTTGGAATGATCTCACTTTTTTTTCTGGACCTTTAGAGCAATTCTGTCCAAACACTTTCATTTGGCAATTGATCATGTTCTGCCCGGCAGTATCTTCCCCACCATTATTTCAAAGAGTTATTTAAATATTTCATCAGCGTTTAAATCTTCATATTTGTCCTGCCGCCTCAACTGGACTGAGTTTTGTTGGAGGGTGAAGCGAGGGTTGTAGGCTTCTCCAGCAGGCAGCTGAGTGTGGCCGTCGCCCCGCACAGATTCCGCAGCCTCCTGTGTTTCATGCTTGCTCTGTTTCTTACTAACCACAGGACCTTAGGAAAGTTTTAACTTCTCTGTGCCTCAGTTTTCCCACCTATAAAATGTGGATAAAAATCACACCTACCTCAAAGAGTTTGTAAGGATTCAAAAAGGCAAAGCAGAGCTTAGAACAGGGCATGGTAGTGTCTGCTGAGATCTTTTGTGTGCCTACTTCTCCTCCACCCAGCCCCAGGCCACTGCCATGGACATAGTTGGACAGGCCAGATTTGTTTATTTATTTATTTTATTTGGCGTCTGGTCATTTATACAGATGAGAAAGCTGCAGCCCAGTGAGGGTAGGAGGGTTTCTTAAGGTCACACAGCAGGAAGGTGGTGGAGAGCCTAAGGTGGCAGGACGGAGACTCCAGTGCTTCCAGGGCCCCCAGGCCTTTCTTTGCATATGCTGCCCCATTGAGGGGCTTTACTTTATAAGGGGCGCTGAGAAAAAGCTTATTTTATGCTTGAACACCCTTCCCCTGGAGCAGATGGCCTGGGGTTGGCAAGGATACCACTGCCCTGCAGGACTCCAGGGGGAATCCTTCACATCATATTCTATGGGAACGGCCTCTCCTTGAGGTGTACAAAGAGGCCCTGGGATGGGAAATTTCCAACAAGCCTCTCATCGTACTCCTGGGCATGGTGATGGAGCCCGAGGCCTCCTGCAGCTGGAAGACACACAAGCATCAGAGCCTAGGGGTGCCATTCATCCTGCTTGGACAGGTTAAATCCTCTGAAGGTAGAGGCATGGCTGTTCTTTCCTATATACTTCCCATCCTTCCGTCCCCTGGCTACTTTCTGAAAGACCCCTCAGGGCTTGGGGAGGCATTTCAAGGTGGTGAGCTGTTCCCAAACACCTTCCCTGCCTGCTTTGTGCCAGGGGAGGAATCAGAGGCTGGCTGGGGCATGTGGTGTGATGAGGTGCACAAGGGTTCCAAGATCGATATTCCCCTTCCTGCTCCCCTAGCCCAGGAGGGAATGAGGTGAGGGGGTTCAGAACTGGCAACATCTGAGCTAAGCCTTGAAAGTATTTTCCAGGCTGCTTTTCAAGTGGAGCCAAAGGTGCTAACTTTCAGATAGATTTGTGATAAAGCAATACAGTAAAATATGAGATTCATGAGAGAATCTAGGTGGTGATTATTCAGGTGTTCTCTGTAAAATTCTTTCAACCTGTGTCTTTCAAATTTTTTGTATAATAACACATTGTGGGGAGAAGGAGTGAGGACTTTGTAGCCAACTGTCCATGTAGCCAGTCCCTGCTCTGCACTTTGCCAGCTCTGTGGCCTTGGACAAGTTACTTAACCTCTCTGAGCCTGCTTCCTCATTTGTAAAAATGAGGCTAATCAGAACATATTTGAGGGTGGTGAGATAGCGCATTTGAAGTACTTTTTAGGCAAAGACTTATGACAGTGACTGATGCGCTTACTATCCAACCAATAAATATCAGGCATTATTATGATTATCGATTAGACAGCTTTGTTGGGATGGGCTCTTAGAAGAGTACTTTGGATTAGGCAATTAGAAGGTTATTAGTAACCCGAAAGAACAATTCTAGGAACATGGTGGGGTGTGGAGGAGAAGCCAGAGAAGGGGTTTCAACAGAGAGGAAGGCGGTGGAGAAGTCAAGGCAGTAAGTAGAGACCTCTCTTGCAGAAGGCTTGTTAGAAATTGGAGAGAGCGCTGGGGTGAGAGCTTGAGAGGAACAGGAATTTGGGGGACAGAGGAGACTTTGCTTGTGGGCCCACAGGAAGAGAGAAGAAGGACAGGAGGGAAGGAAAGTTATAGACGTGCTGCCTCGCTCCTGACGGTGTGGTTCCGAGGGCCAGCAGCAGCCGCGCCACCTGTGAGGTTAGAAAAGCAGAATGCTTGTGCTCGTTAGGGAAGCTCTGAGCTGGACCACACTGTCAAACTGCTGGACGGGAAGGGCGTGGCCAGGCTCCGGGCGGCAGGATGCGCAGATGCTCAGTCTCGCAGCCTGAGTCAGGAGGCAGAGTCAGATGGTCCAGCCAGGCATTTTGTCACCTTTCCCTGGGGTCAAGGAACCTCAGATGGGGCCACCCGGAAGTGTTCTGTTGCCCTTTCTCTTGTCAGTCTGCTCTGACAGAAGCGGTGTCTTGGAGGAGCTGCGGGGCCAGTGCTCCTTGCACTGTGCGGTAATAAAGCAGGGGACGTCTAGCCGGCGGACCTGACCCTCTACACTTCTAGGGAGTTTTGGAACATCTAATCCAGGGAACACTTCCAGGGTTTGTGCCATCTTCAGGGTGTCTGCGTTTTACAAATTAGATGCCAACAGGAAAATTGAATGTCCATATGAAGGTACAGATTTCTAGCTTCTCTTGAAAAAAATCAACTCATCTGGCCACATGGGACCTGACAGTGATCTGGATCTGAGTGGCAGCTGTCTCCTTGGCCTGGGCATATGCTCTCTAGGTCACCATCGTCCCTGCTGACCCTCTCAGTCCTATGTCTCCAGCCTAATCCTTTAAAGCATTTGAGTTCGTCACCCCTGCTGTCATGCAGCCTCTTACTTTTAGGAAGTGGCCAGTGGCCAGCCAGGTGAAGGGACATGCCCAAGGTCACCCGTTTTGTCCACAGAGCACAGTCCTGGATCCCAGTGCAGGTCTCTTGCCTCTGTATCTTGTAGCCCCACCCTCTGTGGGTTTCTAGGCTCTGCCACCAGAAGCCCCATTCAATCTTTTTTAAAACATTTATTTCTATTTATTTTTGGCTGCATTGGGTCTTTGTTGCTGCGTGCAGGCTTTCTCTAGTTGCTGCGAGCAGGGGCTACTCTTTGTTGCAGTGTGCGGGCTTCTCATTGCATTGGCTTCTCGTTGTGGAGCGTGGGCTCAGTAGTTGTGGCGCACGGGCTTAGTTGCTCTGCAGCATGTGGGATCTTCCCGGACCAGGGCTCGAACCCGTGTCGCCTGCATTGGCAGGCAGATTCTTAACCACTGCACCACCAGGGAAGCCTCCCCCCTCCCCGTTCAATCTTTATGAAATCCCACAAGCCTGCTCCAGTGGCCGTTGGTTTGGGCTCTCAGGGGCCCAAACAGTTGCATTAGGTACTGTATGTACAACTGTTTTATGAAATTATCACGAACCAAGTTCCCCTTGGTGAGTTGCTCTGAATTTTCTATCCACAAATGTTCCTAGACCTTTTCACTCCAAAATTTTACCTGTTGAAAAACCTATTTAATAGGAACTTTAAAAGACATTTGAAAAACCAACCGTAATCCCACCAGCATAGCATAGCAGCTGTCCTGTCTTTCATGTTTTAAAAAAAGCTTTTAGTCACTGAAAAAACTATTCTTCTTTTTATCCTGTGCCACTGACAATATATATTTTAAGTCAACTTCCTGCCTTCCACCCTTCTTCCCTCCCCTCCCCCTTTTTCATTCCCTTTCCTTCCATCCTTCCTCACCTGATAACCTCTGGGTAACACAATGCTTCCATCCTACATTCAGAGTTTATCTACTGAAGGAGGATACAGTCACCCGAACCTGCTCAGAAAGCGTCCCAGGCCCACCCTTGGTAATGGAGCTCTCTGTTCTGCCGCCTGGCTGACCAGATAACTTCCATATCCTTGGAGGCAGAGGAGGAGAAGCTAGGCCTTGGGTGAGCTGGAAACACCTCTCTAGCCCTTGCTTTTCCATCTCAAGTGTCACATTTTGGCTGAGGGATTTTGTGTGTGTGTGTGTGTGTGTGTGTTGGATAGGACTGGAATGGTAGAGTTTTAGGCATCAGGAACCCCTCCCTTTCTAGCCTGGTATATTGAGGTAATTTTCTTTTGATGCTTCTGACCCATAATAAGTTGTACACTTGATATAGTCATCTTTACTATGTATGGCATTCTTAGCATGTATGTATGTTCATTTCAAACAGTCATTGAATTGTATGCCAGAAGGCATATTTCAGTACACGGTCATAATAAAATGCAAATGGCACTTCCCTGGGAAGACCATACTGTGTGCTGCTAGGAACAGCCCATGCTTTTGGTGCTGTAGTAGCTGTGTGACCTTGTGTGAGTTACTTTACTTCTCTGTGCTCAGTTTTCTTTTCCATAAAATGGAACTGATCGTTCCTAACCCTGCTGGGCGGGTTACTTAAAGAAGATACAGTATGTAAAGCACTAAGCAGAAAGCCAGCAAACAGAGCAGGGATTCCAGTTCCCTCCCCCTTCCTTTCCTTGCAAGTTTTCTTTAGAGCTTGAGAACCTGCCAAAGAGTTAATAATCTGTTAACACTTAAGTGTTCCAGGGAAGCTCAGACTACAAAGGACTGCTTTTCCAGAGGGAAGAATCTTCTTGAAATGTAAATAGTCAACTCCAGTTGAGGTTTTTAACTTTGGTAAGCCTCTAGTTTAACCTTTTTTTTTTTTTTTTGCCCAGTTCTACCTGAGATTCTGGAACTCTTCCCCATTTGGGTCTTGATTGATAAGTGTGCAGCTTGTGAAGGTCAGCTTTGCTGGGGTCTTCCTGATTTTCTTAGGAATGGACTTTGGACTGGGCAGTTGTACAAGCCTCCTCCAGCAGCATTTAGGGGCTTCTGGGGATCCGATTCTGGCTTCCCTTTCCGGTTCAGACATGCTCTTCACCTGCCAAGACTGATTCACTGCCTCCATTTCTTGGGGGTCCTTTGGTGGAATTCCAGTCATGGTCTAAAATTGGGAATAAAATCATTTAAAAAGCCCTCTCGTTCTTCAGGATTCTGGGTCCCCAGCAATCGAAGGCTGAGGATTCTTCACTCTGTCACTGCCTGCTGGCTGAGCTGGGCTCTTTCTCTCCCCTCTCTGGTCTTTTTTGTCCTGGTTTGCTTGTAATCTGAAGCCTGTAGGATATATTTAACCTTGGGGAGCTGGAAAATTTGGAAACCTAAATCAGCTAGCAACCCAGTGTTGTTTGAGCATTGTCTGACATCCATGTGCCTGATACCTTTGACGTTAAGTCATAAACTCGTGGTGTTACAGATTCTGGACATAGACGGAAACGTTAGTTCAGGCTTCAGGGTCTCTCGAAGTGCGGGAAGCACACGGTGGGTGTTGTCGGTACCTTCCAGTGATAGGTGGACAAGACCTTGGATCATCAGGCAGAAGAGAGTCCCTTTTCACTTTTCTTCCAGTCCTGATTATCTCAGGGAGAGGGTCTCATTTTGGTGTTTTGAATACCTCTCAACGCTCTGCCATATTGCTTTTTTTTTTTTTTTTTTTTTTGCCATGTCCCCTTTGAACAAAGGCACGGCCAACCTCAGGCCGTGAGCCTTTCCTGGCAATGGCATCTATCTGGAATTTCCTGACCTGATTTTGTTGTGCATTGTGGTTATTTTGAAAGTTATCTTCTGTTTTTTCATAAGTAGCATCAGTTTTTCACATATGGCAGTGTTATAAGGTTTTATTAAAACATATTTAATTAAAAAATGAGTCCGCTTAAAGAAAAGGCTTAAGAAGTTAATGGTGCTGGTGGCATGCAGGTAGGGCAGAGGTTGTGATGGGTAGATGTGAATAGTTTAGGAGGCACTGACTGAGTCCTTCTCCTGGATTAGCCCCCAAACTGCTGACCTTGACTCCATTTCTGACCTCACCATTGACAGATCATATCGGGTTAGCTTCCCCCAGCCAAACAGTTCCTTGAAGGTGGAGGCACTGTCTTTTTCATCCTCGTCATCCCGTGCTCCTCACAGGTACCATGACCTATTGTTATCCAGCTATTTAACACACATATTGAGGGGCTTGTTCTGGTTCTGGGGGTCCAGGAGTGAGAGCCAGCATGTCTCTGGCTCGCAGGGCTTGAGAACACTTGAGATGCTGTGTTGAATGTGGACAGTCTTCCTATGAAAGAGTTCCTGCTCCATTCGTAATGACCCAAAACACACCTCACACAAACAGGTTGGCCTCTCCACAAGGAGAGGGTTGACCTGGCATCTCGACGTTGGCTGAGAGATGTGTGTGGGGACGGGGTTCTCAGTAATGGCTGCTTCTCCAGAACATGATATCACTGGGTTCTGGTTGCCTCGGACTCTGTTCCACACTCTCCGGGACCAGGATCCTTGCCCAGGAGCTGGTCAATGCGACAGGAGGGTTACGTGTTCTGGTGGAGGCTGATTTCTTATCAATCGCTTCTTCCGTGGGGGAAATGGTCCCGAAACTGAGAGACAGACGTGCCGCAGATGTCAGAGGGTGTGCTTGGGCCCCTGCCCTCCTCAGTGCTCCACATGGCTCCAAGGCTCGCCTTGCTGTATTACTTCAACGAGGCAAGTACTGTCGTTGTGTGGTTGGGAAGCAGGAGGAAGCTCACACTAGCTGATGATGTGGGCATACAAGTCCTCTGTTGGGTGAGGGAGGGGTTCCTTTGAGGCGATGGCACATCGGTGCCAGAAAACGTTTAGTGGTGCTTCCCAAAGAGGAGGCATTCTCTGGCTGGCTGTGGCTCTGATTGCACGGCAGTTAACCTTTGTGGCCTGGGATCCAGGCTTGGGACAAGTAGAACATTGTGCTATACTCAGGCTTGATGTCCCTCTGTAGGTTGGTGATGCCAGAATGATCTGTCAAAAAATAAAATCACTTTCTTTGAAAGATTAAAGCAGGCATTACGATCGTCGCCTGATTCTCGAGTCCCTGACCTTCCTCAGTTTTGAAATATGAAGTCATTGTTGCTTTCGTATTATGAAGAGACTTAGCTGATCTTTCCTCACCCCTGACCCTACTCTATCCCTGACCTTGACCCCTCCATGACCCTCACTCAATCCCTTGCCTCACACCATTCTTCACACTATCCCTCTTCCGCATCCCACCCCTGGCCCCTCTCTAAATAGTCTCTCTCACCCACACATAGGATAACAAAGTCTGTTTTGCGTCTTGCTTAATAATAAGAATGTTGAAAGTTTAACACTTTATTTTTTAAGTTGTACTAGAATGTCCCAGCTTTGAGATGACGTAGTGTGGGGAAAAGGCTGGATTGAAAGTGGGGGCCTTTGAGTTCCCTGCTTTCTGGGCCTGGCAGGGCCACCACCTTGCCATGCTTAGTACCTGGGGCCTTTCATGTTCATGGGGCTCTGTTTTCTCATTGGCCGTGAAAGGGATTTGGGCCAGACGAATGAGTCCCTTTATTTCCCGAAGTCAGTCTGCTCCTTGGTGCGACAAAGGATGCCAAAGCTAATCTCCAGGGCCTCTTCCCATTTTAAAGTTCTGTGAGTGTCTGACTCTGGGTGTTTGGGCTGAGTTCCAAAGGTGTGAAATGAGGAAGTAAAATCAGGATAACGGCTTGTTGTGGATGAACTTCATGAGGAAGTTACCATAATAAAGCTCAACAAGTGAGCAGGGCCGTCTTCATCTTGTTCACCGCCGTAGGCCCAGCCCTGGGCCTGTAACAGTGCCAATAAAAACAGGCTGATGGAGTGAAAGAACACGAGGTGATTGTGTGAGTTTTGTGCGAAAAAGGTAAACGAGCTCCAAGGAGGCAAAGTCCTTTTGGCTTCTCCTTAAGCATGACCTCACCCTAGTGACTCGAAGGTGCCGGCATGGGAAAAGGAAAGAGAGCAGTAGTGAAGATGTGGCTCTGAGTATGGAATCCTACAAGTGGGAGGCGCTGGCTGTGTGCTCTTCCAGTCCAGGGTCCCGGCCTCCCAGTCCTTCTCTGTCTGTTGCCTAATAGCACAGACTTTGGGGGGAAGCTGCAGATAGCCGGCAGTTGCTGCTGCATTCATGTTGCAGCTGTTGAGACACCCGTTGGCTGCAGCTGCCCTGGGGCTGAGCCCTCAGCCTCCACTTAGTGGTCTGCGGTCACCGCTGGAGTCTTCAGACTGGCTGGAGCCGAGGTAAACCAGCAGAGGGGTCCCAGGCTTGCCCGCCAGCTTGGAACCCTCCCCATCCCCTGTCCTTACACCCCCTCTGCTTGGAAAGTCACAAAGGGCCGGGAGCAATCCCTGAGGTCCTCTTCTGCTTCCCAGGGCTGAAAGAGTATTCCTGGGATGCCACAGGCCTAGAGAGAATTGTATTTCAGTCCTCGTGCAGAATTGTAGAATGTCACAGTGTCGGCCGTTTCCCTCTCCATACTTTTTTTTTTTCCTTCTTCTTTTTTTTTTGTGTTACGTGGGCCTCTCACTGTTGTGGCCTCTCCCATTGCGGAGCAGAGGCTCCGGAAGCACAGGCTCAGCAGCCATGGCTCACGGGCCCAGCCGCTCCGCGGCATGTGGGATCCTCCCGGACCGGGGCACAAACCTGCGTCCCCTGCATCGGCAGGCGGACTCGCATCCACTGTGCCACCAGGGAAGCCCCTCTCCACACTCTTTTGATTGTCTCGCAGTCCGAGAATGAGCGCCATCTATGGTCCCTCCAGTGTTCGGTCTGGGCAGCCGAGACCAGCAGGAGAGTGAATATCAGCTGTATTTGGTTGGGCCCAGAGGGGCGGGAAGCTGGCGCCTTGATACACTGCCTCTAGGAGGGCCACCGGGACAGCTGATCTGAGCTGGAAATTGATGTCTTAGCTCCTGGAACTGATGCAAGTGGGGGACAGTTCAGAGGAGGGGGCAGCTGCTACCCCTAAAAAGAGTAGTTCTCTGCAGCCTGGAAGGCCAGGGTGGAATGTGACCTAAGAAAAGCGTGAAGAGGGCAGAGAGGAGTGGGGAGGCTTTATTGTGATTCTTGGTGATCTGTGAATGGTAATCAAGGCATGTTGATGGTCAAGGCCTTGACCTTTGTCAGTTAACATACTCCCTTCACCAAACTTAATCAAAGCCCACTCTGTGCCAGCCCTGATATGAAGGTGCATTGTACTGAGACAAAGATGAATTAGGTTGAGTGGCTCTGGTGGGAATTGCACTTAGATAGGCTGGTGAGGCTCGTGTGGATGTGATGTTGAGTGGATGGCTTCCCCCTGCATCCTCCATGGTCAAGGTGATCCCCTTTGTGAGGTCCTCCTCGATTCTGCCTCCAGAAAGTGCCTGTTTGGTTTCTTTTCCTGGGGAGTGTCGTGCTGATACTTGACTAGCTTTAGCTTTCCAGGTGGATGTTCTCAGTGGTGTTGGTAGAACCCAATTGTGAGCTTAAAAACAAGGGGCTAATTAGTGGGCCAGAAGCTGTGAAGAACACCTAATTAAAATAGAAGGCATTTGAGTTGAGCTTGGCAGTGTAGGTTAGGATCCTGAAAGTCAAAGGAGAGGAGATGATTCCACAGTGAGGGAGCAGCAGGAAAAGAGCACAAGTGCATGGTGTGCTGTGGGAATGAGGCCTGGGCTGCCAACACAGAGGCACCCGAGGGGCAGTGAGACTGGGAAAGTGGGCTGGAGACAGCTGGTCAGGTCTTTAAATGCCGAGCTAAAGACTCTGGACTGAATTTTGCAGGAAAAGGCGATTTTGAGGGAGGGGCATCACGATTGGCGATTGTGCCGAGAGAAGCACAAATGGGCAAGTAGAGACTAAATTGGTGAGGCAGGAGCTCAGGGACGCTAGGACGGTTGCGACAATGAGCTCCTGGGTCAGGACACGACGGGAGAGGATTGCTGCCGTGGACCCAGTGAGGCAAGGCCTGAGCTAGCACCACGCGGTGGAGGCAGGTAGGTGATGTGTGTGATATTTGGAAGTAGAAGCCACAGGCCATGTGTACCCAGCAGCAACCTGGACACTACTGCTGACAGCGACATTATTTAGAGCATCTTGGGAGCCAGGCACTGTGCTAAGCCCTGTACATTATAATCAGGTTGAAGGGCAAGGACCATGTTGTATTCGTTGCATATCTCCCATTTTGCTGTTGTGTTGTAGGGGTTCATGACGACGAAGCCACAAAACCAGTCGTATCAGTGAATTCGTGTCCATTTTACAGTTGAGAGAACCGAGGCCTAGGAAGGGCAGTGAGGTGATAGAACCAGGCTAGTACCTGCAGGCCTCCGGACTCCCCGTCCAGTGTTCTTCCCGTGTCGTTAGTTCCCGTTTGAAGATAATACCTTCTTTTTGAAGCCACTGTCAGCTCTTGCTTTGGCTCTGACTTTTTTTTTTTTTTTTTTTTTTTGCTGTACGCGGGCCTCTCCCTGCTGTGGCCTCTCCTGTTGCGGAGCACAGGCTCCAGACGCGCAGGCTCAGCGGCCATGGCTCACGGGCCCAGCCGCTCTGCGGGATGTGGGATCTTCCCGGACCGGGGCACGAATCCATGTCCCCTGCATCGGCAGGCGGACTCTCAACCACTGCACCACCAGGAAAGCCCACCCGTGCATTTTTAAATGCTCTCCTGCCTTTGGAGGAAGGTCCTTGAGAACAGCCGGAATCATTAGGGTGCTTAGTCATCTGGCTCAGCTCAAGGGGACCCAGGATCTCGGCTCTGTTCTCAGTAGAAGTCCTGCCACGGGGGCAAAGCCAGAGGGCAGCCTCCCTGACCCACCAGGGTGCTAGGCCTGCATCCTCTTGGTCCCTGACTTGTTAATGAGCTTTGATTGCTTGTTGCACACCTACTGCATATTCATTAGGCACAGTGCTAGGTGTAGATATGTATTTATATCTATATCTATAGAATATATATTCTACATAATATATAAATATATATTTATATGTATGTAATATAAAATATATACACATATAAGAATATATATTCTTATTGATGTGTTCTTATTGATAAATGTATGTTAATATATTCTTACTAATTCTTACACCCTGGAAAGAGAGGCTATATTTTATTGTCTGAGAACCGCCTGTGAGCATTCCTTCTGTAAATTGTTGAATGAATAAGTAAATATAGGCCTTGATTTCTAATCCCAGAGACCCCTTATGGGGATATGGCAGATCCCTGTGATGAGAGCACACGCCCACTGCCAGCCTGCCTGAGCTCAGCTTGGCTGCTTTTTGGCTGTGTGACCATGGCAAGTGCCTTGACTTCTCTGTGCCTCTGAGTCCTCATCTACAGAATGGGAGATGTTAGTCCTAGTTGTAAGGATGAAAAGGATGAGTGCAGGTGCATGGCTTAGATTCATACCTGGCCATAGCACGTGCTTTATATGCATCAGTAGTAATGTACCAGACATATCCAACATCTCACAAAATCCTCTCAAACTCCCTGCAAAGCGTCTCTTATAATTTTTATCTTACAGCTCAGACACTTGAGGTTTTGAAGGGTTTAGTAATCTGCTACAGTTTGCGTGGCAAATTTAGATTTTACTATAAAACAAAAGAAAAAGTGAGGCAGATTTGTACTCTATGACAGCATGCCATTTCTCTGGCTAGATTAGTTCTCAGTTCTAAGTCAGAGGCAGAGATGTGGATGTTCCAGAAGTCCACTCTCCTGGCCAGAGACTAACGTGCCGTTCGTGGGTCGACTGGACATTTGAAATTAGATGCTGGTGTTGGAAGGGATGAGGGAGGGGCCACTTAACTTCCAGGTTTGGGGAGGGGAGTTACTCTGCTCAGTCCGTCTCAAAGAATCAGACCCCTCTTATTTCTCAACGGCCTCAGAGGGGGAACAGCATCCTGAAAATCTCATGATCTGCTGCAGCAGAAAATACGGTCTTGACCCACCTGTGAAATATCTGAAGGTTTCCAATTTCACAACAAGTCTGTGAGCAGCCAGGCCTGGGTTGGCATAGATTGGAGAGGCAAAGAAGGTGTTTGGTTCTTTCTCTCTCTCTTTTTTTAAATTGCTGTGGCCTCTAAGCTTGAGAATACAGAGTCCCCATCCCCCGGTGTCCCCTTTCTCTCCATCAACAGTGACGAGCTGTGTCCACATTCCCTTCCTGGCACCTTCCTAAGGTATTGGGCACATAACTGTGTCTGCCTCTTTCGAGAATAAAGATTATACCCCTTATTTTTCCAAAAGGAGAGGGGTATAATTTGTGACTAAAACCAAGGTGCTCAGACTGTGAAAATATCTACTGCTTGGACTTTTCCCTGTGGATTAGAGAAGGCGTTTCTAGCTCAGACTCAGAGGAGAAAAAACTCTTCGTTTGTCAGCGA
This sequence comes from Kogia breviceps, assembly GCF_026419965.1. Classification (NCBI taxonomy): domain Eukaryota; kingdom Metazoa; phylum Chordata; class Mammalia; order Artiodactyla; family Physeteridae; genus Kogia; species Kogia breviceps. Next base: position 56,964,558 of record NC_081311.1, read on the forward strand.
GAAGCCCTTTATGAGTGTCTCCTAGTGAGAAATGGGACCAGTGGAGCCAGGATGGGGGAAAACCAAGTCTCCTTAGTTTATTCATTGACTCTCTTTTTAGACTAGAAAATAATCACATGCTTTTGGCCAAAACCAGCCCTGGGGCAGGAATCCAGCAAAACATCATACTAATCAGGTAATCTAATTTCCAAAGAGAGACCCTAACTCAAACTCCCCCCAGCTAGCGGAGATGACAAAAAGATCAGAGAACAGAGGCCCATTGTTCCCTTGAAAAGGTCATATGGACACCGAGGAAGGTTAGGGCTTGGCCAGAGCTTCATCTGGGTTCTGTGCATGTGTGTGTGTGTCTCATATCTGTGATAGTGAGAAACACTGTATCTAGGGGAAAGGGTGCTACAAAGTGGGTGGCTTGAATAAACAGAAACTCATTCTTTCATAGTTTTAGAGACCAGAAGTCCAGAGTCAAGGATTCGCAGGACCATGCTCCCTCTGAAACCTGTAGGGGAAAATCCCTCTTTGCCTCTGTCTAGCTTCTGGGGTGGCCGTCCATCCTCAGTGCTCCTTGGCTTGCTGCTGCATCACACCAGTCTCTGCCTCTGCCATCCCATGGCCTTCTTCCTGTGTCTCTGTCTTCACATGGTGTTCTCCTTCCTGTTTTCCTCTCCTTCTTTCATAAGGACACACGTGATACTGAATTACGGGCTCACTTGATTGCATCTCCGAAGACCTTATTTCCTAATAAAGTCATGTTCACAGCTGTGGGGTTTAGGGCGTAAACAAATTTTGCGCGGACACAGTGCAACCCACTACATGTGCTTTGCTTGACTGCTGGAGAGAGGGGTCAGGGTTTTTTCTGCTAGTGTGAGGAGATGAAGAAGTTGGGGTTTTCCTGCCGATCATGAGTCCCTGGAAGGAGGAGGAAACCTCAGGTGGAGGACTTAAGCCTTGAAGGTCCTTTTTTTCAGATCTGTGTTTGCCTAAGTGGGGTCCCGAGACTAGTAGCATCAGTTGAGAACTTGTGAGAAATGCCACATTCTTAGGCCCCACCCCAGACCTATTAAATTGGAAACTCTGGGGTGAAGCCCAGCCACCTCTGTTGTAACAAGTCTTCTAGGTGGTTCTGATGCTATAGTTGAAGAACTCTTCTTTTAAATTCTTACCTTTTGTCCTCGCTGCAGTGCTTTCTAATGGGATTGCCTGTGGATGCTGGTAGATGTTTTGGGTTAAAGTAGACAGTTCTTTCGTCAAATGAGTTTGTATTGGTCTAAGTCAAACAAGTTCCTTGACTAGTTCTGAGCTTTTGATAGGCTTTATGGTCCAAACATTGACAATTTCCAGGAAGGGAAACAGTAGCATTTCCAAATTTCATTGATAAAAGAACTGTCCTTTTTGTGCAGAGTATCCCATTGGACTGGTGTTCTGTAGAGTACACACTGGGAAACACTGCTCTTATCTGCATGTGAATGCATTCAACAGACTTTTTAAGAATCACCTTCTAAGAACCAGGCCCTGTGGTGGGGGAATATATCAGTGAAGACAGTCTCCCTCTCCCTGGAACTGAGAACTTGTGCCAGGACTGGCAAACGGCAGGCCAAGTCTGCCTGGCCATCTGTTTTTTTATGGCCTGCTAACCAAGAAGGGTTTTTACATTTTTTAAAGATATGAACAAATTTTTAAATGAAGAATATTTTATGAAATGTGAAAATTAAATGAAATTCAAATTTCAGTGTCCATAAATAAAATGTTTTTGGAACACAACCACTCTCATTTGTTTACATTTTATCTCTGACCACTTTTGTTCTATGGTGACAGAGTTGGACATTTGCCAAAGAGATTTTCGGCTCTGATAGAGTCTAAAACATTCACTATCTGACCCTTTACAGAAAGTTTGCTGACTCCTGGTCTCCTGAAGCAGAGAGGCTGTGGACAAGTATTTGTGGGTGCCTTGAGTGTTCTGGAGGAGGACAGGGATCCCATGACCAAAGAGCTTTCCTCACTGATGGTGGAGCTGGAGGGGCCGTTAGGGAAGGCTTTCTGGAGAGAGATCTTAAGGATGAGTGGGAAGTCTGGAATATGACTGGGTGGAGAAGGTTGTTAAAGGAAAGAGTACATGCAAATCCACGAGTCATAAAAGAGAACCACTCATGGAAGGAACGGAAGAAAGTCCAGCATGGCTGGAGAATAAGGAAGATGAGTCCGAGAGTGGTGTCATACGTGATCAGATGCCAGGCAAGAGCCAAACATCCGGAGCGTCCTTGAAGGCCATGCTGAGGGTTTTGAACTTTACCCTGAGAGCAGTGGGGAGTCATAGAAGAGTTTAAGCACAGGAATGATATGAGTGATGGAAACTTTGAGAGATCTCTCTGGCTTAGTGTGGAGGATGAATGGGGCACTGGAGCAAGAGTGGACACACCTTATAAATAATTATGAAGCTTAGCAGTCGATCAGGAGAGAGAAGGTGAAGGTGGAGAGAAGTGTGTGGATTTGAGATGCAGAGGCTTTCTGTGAGGCTCACTGCCCTCCTGCTGGGCCCTGTGATGGCCTGAAGAACCTTCTTTCCTACGTGCTGGGCCCACATCCTGTTGGACCTGATTTATTAATAAGCATTGATTGCTTGCTGCACACCTACTGTATGTCCGTTAGGCAACAGTGCTAGATGTACAGATATATTTATGTAGAATATAAATTTATATTCTATAGGTGTAAGAATAAGAATACATATGTTTTTGTTATATATATTGATATTATATAGATGTAGATATAGATATTTATCTAGAATATATATTTATATTCTATAGATATAAGAATTAACATATATATTCCATTGAGTGTATTCTATAGACTATATATATATATTCTGTAGATGTGAAAATTAGTATCATATGACCAGGTATCTGACCTCAAGATTCTTAGTTGGGAGGAAAGATGGATACTTGAACATAATGAGGGCTAATAACCAAAGGAACAAGTAACACTGAGGGGACAGAGTAAGAGTCGAGTGGACATCACTGGGAGGTGTTAATTCTGATGAAGAGATCTGGAGAGGCTTCGTGGTGGAAGTGGTTTTAAAACAGAGTCTTGAAGAATGTGCAGGATTTGGAAAGGTGGGGAGGTGTAATTCATCCAACTGGAGCAAAGCAGTGGACTTGTGACAGTGTGAGGTGTGTACAGTGAAGGGCTCGGGGAGCAGTGTGGCTGGAATGGGTGATGATTGGAGGCTTATGGAGGGTGAAGAGGTGCTCCTGAGGCTCCTGTTCTGGCTTGGAACTTGACCCAGACTCCTGATTACTTTAATGTTCTTGCCACCTTAATCGAGGCTGTGCTGAGGCCATGAGCAGCTCTCAGGAGTGAATCGGCAGGGCAAGGGAAAGCTCTGTCTTTCTCTGATGACCAGGGGCCTTGTGTACCTCATTTCATGACCTCCCAAAGCAGGTGTAAAGGATAAAAACACATCCCCTCCCCATGACCTTGTTTACAGGCTCAACCCCTTGCTTCGAGCCCACAGAGTAAACTGTTGTATCAGCAAGTCCTCTGGGGGAGGGGGGTTCCTAGCCCATTCATTCTATGGCTGGTCTGACTGTGCTTCATCTCTGCTTCGACTTTCTTCTTCTGGGGGGTGCCTGTCCCGGCTGTGGCTCAAAACCAAGGACTTGGTCATCTGTCCTCCGTCCTTCCTTCCTTCATTCCTTCTTCTCTCCCTCCCTCCCTCCCTCCTTTTTTTCAAAACAAACAACTTTTAATTGAAGTATAGTTGATTTACAATGTTGTATTAATTTCAAGTGTACAACAAAGTGATTTAGTTTTATATATATATATATTATTTTTCAGATTCTTTTCCATTATAGTTTATTACAAGAGATTGAATGTAGTTCCCTGTGCCATACAGGTCTTTGTTGCCTATCTATTTTATATATAGTGTGTATCTATTAATCTCAAACTCCTAGTTTAACCCCCCTTCTTTCCCCTTTGGTAACCATAAGTTTTTCTACGTGAGTCTATTTCTGATTTCTGTTTTGTAAGTATGTTCATTTGTATCTTTTTTTAGATTCCATGTATAAGTGATATCATATGATATTTATCTTTCTCTGTCCAACTTCACTTAGTATGATAATCTCTAGGTCCATCCATGTTGCTGCAAATGGCATGACTTCATTCTTTTTTATGGCTGAGTAATATTCCATTGTATGTATATGTGTGTGTGTGTATATGTATGTATACATACTACATCTTCTTTATCCATTCCTCTGTCAATGGACACTTAGGTTGCTTCCATGTCTTGGCTATTGTACATAGTGCTGCAGTGAACATTGGGGTGCATGTATATTTTTGAATTAGAGTTTTCATCTTTTCCAGATATATGCCCAGGATTGGAATTGCTGGATCATATGGTAACTCTCTCCTTAGTTTTTAAAGGAACTTGCACACTGTTCTCCATAGTGGCTGCACCAACTTACATTCCCACTAACCAAGTGTAGGAGGGTTCCCTTTTCTCCACACCCTCTCTAGCATTTGTTACTTGTAGACTTTTTGATGATTCTGGCCATTCTGACTGGTGTGAGGTGGTACCTCATTGTGGTTTTGGTTTGCTTTTTTCTAGTTATTAGTGATGTTAAGCGTCTTTTCATGTGCCTTTTGGCCATCTGTATGTCTTCTTTGGAGAAATGTCTATTTAGGCTTCTGCTCATTTTTTGCTTGGGTTTTTTGCTTTTTTCTGATATTGAGATGTATGAACAGTTTGTATATTTTGGAAATTAATCACTTATCAGTCACATCGTTTGCAAATATTTTCTCAAATGATGCAGCTGACAAGAACTTTCAATGAAGTCCTTTCTGGTTCTTGGTCCTGTTGTTCAGGGCTGTGACACAGGGTTATTTGCAGTCTGAGTCTTCTGTCCTGTGCCAGAAGATACTTAATAAATGTGGGTGATGATGACAGGTCCCTTAAGAACAGTTTGGCTGATGTATTTTTAAAAGACTTCTCAAAAATTGTGAAATACAACAAATACACAGAAAGGTGTATAAAACATGAAAGTAATAAAAGTGAGTAATCATGAGAAAATTCATGTAACCAACTGGGTCAAGAAATAGAATATGCCGGTATCCCCAGAATCTTCTCCATGGGTCCCTTCTCCTTGTCTGGCTTCTCACCTTTGATGCATCAATGCTAAGAAATCCTAGTAACAACTCTCTGTCTAGCTTCTGGTCAGAAAATCAGCTGCAGAAGAAGAAAAACAGAGCCTTTGGGATTCAGGCAACCGTCTGACCTTTCTTGCAGAGCTGCCCACACAAAGGCGGTCCTGTCTCCATGAGTTCTAGGGGCCCGGCTGACAGTTGTTATGGAAACGTGGGCTCGCAGGATGCTGGCTCAGGTGATGGCCACAGCACTCAGACAGGAGCTCCCATCCTGTAGCGCTCTTCTCTCCTTGCAGTTGTTATATCCTTATAGTAGGAGGCTTCTGAGGTTTAAAAGACGCTTCCTCTCTCGTGTTACCTTTCTCCTGGTGCAGCCACACCTCAGCATGGTAGCTGGAGCACTAATGGAGGGAGAGAGTGTTGCTTTTGGTCCAGGGGAGATGGTGGGTCCTCAGGTGAGAATATAGCAGAACTAAGGGTTCAGTAATAATTCACTAACAGACTTGACTTGCAGCCTTCTGACATTGTTTGCCAACTGCTTTTTCTAGCAATGGCCTTGGGCGCCTCTCTGATTAGAGTTTGTGTCTGTGGAAGGAGGCCCATCTGAATAGGCACGAGGGGAGAAACAATTTCCATCAGAAGAGAAGGCTGAAAGGCTTTGCCCTGTCTTCCGGGAGAAAGGCATGTGTGCCTTTTGAGATTTCAATTCTTGAATCACTTCCCCCAGTAGCTCTTCAATGTTTATACTGGGTGCATCGCAAATAAGATTTGCAAATTCAGAAAATTGGGGGCATAGGGAGGGCTTCTGTGGGGAGGGAGGCCCCTGTGTTAGCGAGTATGTGGGTTGCACACACTTTCTTTTGGCTTCCTGTTGACTATTTCTGACTTCATCTTTGGGCTGGACCTGCTGCTTTGTCAAGTGTGCCCTCCTAACAGAGGTCCGGAGACAGGGAAAGGGTGTGGGTGCCCCGGGGGGTCGCAAGCCGCCACGTCCAGACACTCCGTGTGCTCTGTCTGGGTGGAAAACCTCATCTGAAGCCAGACTGAATCACACCAGTTTCTAAGACATTCTTCAACCATGTTAGGCAAAAGAGCCCCCCGCTGACATGCTGGGGTAGAAGGAAACCTGATATAATTTTGGAAAAACCTTCTCTGAGAAAGAAGGTTCTCACAGCCGCTGAGCCTCTCCCCAGTGTTCAGGGTTGGAGGGGGTCCCAGGCCACAGGGAGGAGATGGATGGGTCCAGGGGTGCCAAGGGAGAGCTGAGGCTTTGCAGTGCTGGGGTGCTCGCCTTTCCTAACTCCCAATTGAAGGAAGGAGAAGCAGTTGTCAGAACCCGACAGAAATAGAAGTCCCCTCCCCTCCCCCCGGCTGTTGAATTATTGTCATTATTTCACACTAACAGCCAGGCCAGACTCTATTGTATTTGGCTGCTGTGTTGGAAACCCAGATCCAGACTAGGGTTGTGGGAACCCAGAAGCAGGGGAGCCTGGGGTTTCAGAGCCCAGCCAGGCCTCTGAGGCCGGTACAAGCTCAGAGCACAGGGAGACAGGCTCCTCTGCAGACCCGGTGGTCTGAGCCTGGGTCCTCACGCTGGGCGGCTGGTAGCATTGCCGGGTCTTGAGTAAATCTGTATGCCTGGTCACTTGGCCATCTTCCTGCCTCCCAAGGTCTGTCTGACCTGCTAGGCCTTGGTTTCCTGAATGAGGGACATGTTCCGCATTGGGAAAGGCCGTGGGGGACGACCTCATTGTAACAGCTCTTTTGACCTGAAGCCGAAACAACATCCAAGTTCAGCAAACGGAAGAGGTAGAAAAATATTCAGTTGGTGAGGTCTATAGGCACATATTGGATTAGGTCCTAAATCGTGGTGGAAATCTTCCTGGAACGGGACAAATCCTTTTGTAAACAAGAACATTCATCTTTTTTTTGACTGACGTGCCTGGTGAGGCATGTGCTTCTCAGAAGCCCAATGACATCTACTCTTGTTTGGGATTTAGTGTTTGTATTTGAAAATGTAGCTGCTCTAAGGAGCAGCAATGTGGGAGCCAGTGCTCCCGTTCAAGCTTCAGGTCATGGAAACTGGCCTAGTTGAACCAGGACATCAGTGGTGCCGGGAAAGGGCTTGCTTTTCCAGTGCCTCCTGAGCAGACTTTTAATTTACTTGATCAGTACATAACCTGTTAATCACTTGCTGTATGCCACGCACTCTGGCTATTTAAAAAAAAATGGACCTTGACTTCGAGGAGCTTTCAGGCTGCTTGGGGCAATCTGACATGCATGGATGAAAAGGCAGCTAAGGCTGCCGGCCAGGGCCTGTGCAGTGTTGAGAGAGAGGAGTGTATTGTGGGCCCTGGAGTCGGGACAGGGGGAGCAGCGGGGGTCTGTCACCAGGAAGACGGCTTCACTGGGCCCCTGGGGTTTGATGTAGCAGGATGAAGATGGGTGGAGAGAAATGCAGAGGGCATCCCAAGGGTGGGAACCGCTGGCCCAAAGCTGTGGAGGGCCAGGTCCTTTGAGAGAAGCCTGTTGGGTGAGGCGGCTTGGGGAGGAGCAGGCAGGCCTGAAGACCAGGCCGTGGGAGTCTGAGTTGTATGCTATGGGCAGTGGGGACTGGGGAGAATTTTGAGATTCCAGAAAATGTGAACAGAGTGAAAACAAAGCAGAAGAGAACAAACCCCAGAATTCTTTCAATCACCTTTTTTTTTTTTTTTTTTTTAACATGCGCTTAAATCTCCACTATGTGCTGGCCACTGTTCCAGGCTCTGAGAATATGGAATGAGCAAATCCGGCCAAGGCCCTGCCCTCCTGGAGCTTACCCTCTAGTGGAGATTGATGGGGAATAAGCACCCCCAGGTATAATGTTTAGGCAGTGGTAATGGTTATGAGGAAGAGTGCAGCAAGCTAAGGGAATGGTTTAGGGCTGTGGTAACAGTGGCACTGTTTCTGGGGAGATTGTTTTAGGTGCTGTGCATTTCCTGCTACAGACGCAGTGAGGGTTTCAGAACTCTCAGTGAGGCTGGGAACTCAGGACCCTGTGGTGTGACCCTGAGCTGTGAAAACTGATGCATTCCCTTCTCCCCTGGTCTCTGGGCCTGTACTAGATGAGCTGTTGGAGCCCCGAGGGACCTCGTCTCCGTCCCCTGGGTCCTACCTTTCCTGGACCCAAGGCTGTCCCTGTTTGACCTGACAGACACACTCTGGGCTCCATGTAGGGGGACCTGGCTACTATGAGGATGGCCTGTCTGGGCCTTAATTTCCCCTCTGTAGCATGAGGACTAGGTGAGTGGTCCCTAGACTTTCCATGGGGCACTCAGTTAAACTTTAAAAATCATAGAGAATTTCACAGGGTTGCCAGTTGTTTATTTTGACAGGCAAGAAAGAAACCGTCAGATGCCAGCTCTACCACCATTGTCATGTCATTCAAAGGGCATGTTAATATCCAACCAAGGAGTGATGACATAATGTCAAAGAAAAGGACAGTTCTTCCCTGGGGAGGAGTGTTGGCTGTCTTTCACTGACACACATTACATTGTGCTGCTGTTTTCCATTTCCACACTCTGTCCTGGAGCAGCACTGCTGTGTGGACCACGGGACCAGAGGGCCTGAGAGCCAACCTCCCAGGATGCTTTGCTGTGGGGAGCCAGATCCTCTTCCTGATCCTCAGGTGGCGATGGGCTCCCTTCCTTTTTCTGCTTCTCCCCCTCCACTGTCTCTCTCTCTCTCTCAGTAACTCCTCTCCAGAAGTGGGGACTCTCCAAACTGTCCTGGGCTTCTTCTCAGGAAGTGGGAGAGAAGAGGAGCCCGTGATCTCCCTGACCAGATGAACTGGTCCCTCAGACATTGAAACTCTGCGTCTTCGGGTAGGATTCAGTTGTTCCCCGGTCATGTTCACATCCTTGTTTTGACTCCATCTGCCTTTTCCCCACTAACTTGAGTCATACAAGTTAGCTTGGCTGTGATTTGGAGACTTCTGCTTTTTTTTTTTTTTTTTTTTTTTAATGAAAATGAGGGTCTTGGATTTCCTATGGGTCTTAGTTATCCATATCCAGTCTGTCTTGTTTAGAAACAAAGCTGGCCACCGCTTTGGTGAAGAGGAGAGAGGTGGGGTTTGCTGTCTGGCAGATCTGAATTCCCGTCCTGATGAGCTCTTTATTAGCTGTGGGATCTTGGGTAGATCATTGTCCGAGGTCACCTAAGTGCCTACTCTGGCACTTAGTGGATAATACTATTTACTGAGCTCTCACCACCTGCTTTGCCTTCATCATCATGGTTGCTCCTCACAGAGGCTCTCTGAAGAAGGTATCTGCAAGCCCGTCGTTTGGTTGAGGACCCTGAGGCTGGATGGGGTGGAGTGACATGTGCCAGCTTGCATAGCGGGTACGAGGGGAAGCCAAGAGGCGGACTCCGGGGGCAACACCTGTGCCTCCCACCATTCTTGCACCGTCTCTCAGCCATGTGTGGGCCTACCCAGTCTCTTATATGAACAAGCTGTGTTTCCTTGCAGAGGCCCCCAACCCTTCTATGACCCTAGGCTTCTTATTGAAGGGAGGGAGTCAGCCTGCATAAGTTCTCAGGTCCCTCACAGCTCTGACCTCTACAGATCTATGACTCTGAGATGCATTTCATTAAAAAACAAACAGAAAAACAACAACACAGTTTTTTGAAGGGGTTTGAGTGCTCTCTTTGAAACAAGAACTCACACTGGGTTGCTTTCCCATACAATGCCAGATTCTTCCTACAAGGAAAAGGGATTTGTATTGAGCGTATGGGCCTGAGTGGGATTTATAAGGGCTGCTCCGCTAACCGTAGACCTTCAGAGAGCCTCAGAGCCTCAGTTGCTCATCTTAAAATGGGCATAATAGTGCCTAACTTGCAACCTTGTTAACAGGGTTAACCAAGAGAATACAAGGCATTCAGAAAGCTACATCCATTATCACTCTTTCTGTGCTTATGGTCCTGACTCAGACTTGCCTGCTATGGTTACAAGTGCTTCCTCAACTGGAAAACAAATGTGATTTTTGTCTTCTGACTGGGGCCCCTGTGATAGTTTTCTTGCATCTGTGGTTCTTGAGCCATTCTCCCAGGACAGGGCAGGCTGCCCTGCAGAATGGCAGCTCAACCGCCATGTCTTTGCAGGTGAGCAGGCAGCAGGCAGGCTTGGAACCGGCCCGGTCGCTCTGGCCGAGGGATCAGAGCTGAGGTCTCGGCTAATCCAGTTCCAAGTCTCTGAGGTCCACATAGTGAATTCTGGACTGTCACTTACATGTTCCCATTTTATTAAGCTAATTGATTGAGAAGGAGGTCTTTATTTTGCAGACGTGGTGTATTGGCTGAGATGGATGCATCAGTCCTGAAGTTTGGACTGATGGGTTGATTTACTAATTTTAAGCAGCAGATGTGGCCATTTGAGAACACGTCTCACCACGGGATATGGTGTGTAATGGGTCAGTTTATTCCCAAATTGGCACCCCTTCCTCTAGGCCATTTCTCCAACCCCCTCTCCATACATGGTTGATTATAACCAGATGTCTGTACTACAGAATTTTGTTATTCAGAAGCCATAGGGTATAAGATGGTTGTTTCAGTGCTAGTAATAGCAGCATTTTATAAGGAGATTCCATCTCTTCTTTGTACGTTTTGCCTATCCTGAGGCAGCAAGGAACAGAAAAAAAGACATGGCCTTCGGTCTTAGAAGAGGCTGGATTTAAATTTCAGCTCTGCCGCTTACAAGATGAGTGATCTTGGCAATGACCCAACCTCTCTGAGCCTCATAACATTCCTACCTTGCAGGCTTGTTCTGAGGATTAAATAAGATGGTGTAAAACTGCCAAGGAGAGAACATGGCTTGTAGAGACAAGGAGTCAAGGATTTCCTGAGAGCCAGCTGCCTCCCCTTAGTCCCCAGGGCACCGGTGAGCAGCTTAGAATGGCCCTGAGAAGGGCCAGAAAGGACCCCCATCCTCTCCCAGCATCTTACACCGCTGGGATGGTGCAAGTGCAGGACTCGCAGTCCAGATGTCAAGGTCAGGCGGTTTCAGAGCTAGACAGAACCTTGGGGAGCGTTTACACAGCCCCTTTGAGTTTGAAGCAAGGAAACCTGAGGCACAAGATGGTCATCGACTTGTTAAAGGGCACCTGGCCGTTTTCTGCTGTCACCTTTCTCCTTCCGCGGTGACCTGTGTCTTCACACACAGCACGGGGGATTCCTAGAAGTGAGAATCTGGACACTGCCCCTGGAAAGCCATAGCTAAAAATGCACGTGACGATGAGGTGTCTTAACAGGCAACACGATGGTTTTTTTTTGACATCCCAGAGCAGTTGGCTTTGTCCGAGCTTCTTTTTCAGCTCCTGCAGCCTGAATCTGTACTCGCCCTGCCCCTTCCCTGGATGTGTAGCCTGTAGTTAGCAGATGCAGTAGCTGTCGGATGGGTTCCTCTGGCACAAACCTGGTACCCCATGTGCACGTGGGGTCCCGGGGGCTGGATGAGGAAGCTGCAAGGTGCAGGGGGAGGCTCCGTCCTACAGGGAGAGGTCGGATCATCGGAACTTCCCAAGGGCAGAAACCGATTCCACCACCCGCGGACGGCAGTTCCCGGTGGGGGCCTGAGTCTTCTGGTGCCTCGTTTCCCCGTCCCTGAGTGCCAGAGTACTTATCTCCTCCCTTCTCTCCCTTTGTAGAACTCTCACTGTGAAAATCCCAGCTGGTGGTGCCCACATGCTGCTTTATTTGCTTGAGCTGCTTGAGGTAATCGGCCTAATCCCTCATACACAAGGATTATCGGTACCTGGGAGAATCCCAGGGCTGGGCCACCCTTCCAGGATATGAAAGAAGCCGTTGGGGGCAGGGGAGGACATTTTCCTCTTGGCCGATTTCGAAGGGGTCGGGGCGGCTGGAGGACCGTTTCCCAGCCGTTCGGCCTGGCGAAGACCTGAGGCAGAGGGACAGGATGGTGGCCTGCACGGAGGTCCCGGAAGCCCAACGGGTTTATAGGTGTTGATGCTCAGGCGTTTCTGGGTCTTAGGGCACAGGACGCCATCATCATTGCCATGAAATAGAGCCTCTTCTAAAAGCTAAAACAGGCCTCTGGGTTTTTACTCCGTGGAGTTCAAACGTTTTTTTCCTCAGAAAACCCCTTTACTCAGGTGCAGTCTAGCACAGAACCTTAACAGGTGAAAACTACGCAACGTAGCGGTGCTTTGATTTTCACGGGGGCCCGGGGCCTTGCCGCCTCCGCCATCCCTTGCTAACCCCCTAAGGCACTTGAGAGAACACAGCGCTGGACTCTGAGGGACAGAAAACTATGGGTTTAGCCCACTGTTTCCCCTCATTTCCCAGATGGGGACTCTGCTCACTCAGAGAGTGTTAAGCAACTGGCCAGGCCCACAAAGCGTGTGCCTGGCAAAGCCGGGGCTAGAATGCAGGCCTCCTCGCTTGCAGCCCGGAGCTCTTGGCCCTGCTACTATCCTTCTAATAGGAGACGAGGACCTCTGTACTCTTGCTTTGTGGTCCATTGAGGGCAGCTGCACGCCAGGCTGCAGGGTCGGTTTTGCTGGGTGAGAGGGGGCAGGAAGAGGCGGGGAGCTGCTGCTGGGGATGGGGTGAGGTTGGGGGTCTCGGGCAGACTGAAGCAGGCTCCGTCAATGCAGGCTCAGGAGAAACGGCTTTTTGATGTCGACCAGGGAGATTTGAGGACAAAGTGAGACCGTGAGACACCGGGGGAAGACAGGTGGAGGTTTCCGGGTCCTTCCTTTCCCCACAGCCCTCTGGAAGTTGAGCAGCCAGGAAATGCCCCAAGGCCCTGGGCAGAGAGAGGTGCAGGCCTGGGGCTCCCAAGGACGGGAGATGCTCTGGTCGCCGTCAGTGCCCCACCCCTCGGGTGCCCCAGGCCCTGCAGTCTTGGGCCAGGATTCCCTGTTAAGGATGCAGACAGCATGAGGGAAGCCGGGAAGCCATCTCCTCCTTCAGCGGCATCTGTAATAGAGAACCTCAGTGCTGAGCCAGGAGGGCTCACAGCCTGTCAATTCGACCACGTTCATTTCCCATCTGCCGCTGTGCTCCATGCAGGCTGAGCTTTGGTTCCAAGCTGGTTCTTGGTAGAGAAAAAGAACCGTGTTCCTGTGTCCTTGTTTTAACCACCCTCTTCAGGCACAGGGACCTTGAAGAAGGGTCTCTGCAGTACACGTAGTACCCAGAGGTGGGCCGAATTAAGTGTTCCTGATGGTGACAAACCTCTCCTGGGCACTTTGTGACAGCCCGTAATCCTTCTGTGGGCGTTATCCCTGGGAGGAAGTCAGCTCAGGTGCTTGTCTCCTTTTGGCGCCAGACAGAGGGGTTTAAATTCTGACTGTGTCTTCCCGGGCCAGCTGCTTAACCCCTCATCTGCAAATGAGCGCATTCGGATCCACCTCGTAGAGTCACTGGGCCGGTGCTCGGAAACGGTGGCTGGTTATTGTCATCATCTTTCCTTATTAGTAATGTTATCTATTCTAGTTACCGTGCTTGCCAGCAGTTGACTTGCCATCTGCTACAACTCTCCTTCCCTCCTTCCCTACTATTTATACTTCTATCCTCCCTCCCTCCCTCCTTCCCTCCCTCCTTCCCTCCCCCCCTCCTCCTCTCCTTTCCTCCTTCCCCCGTCCTTCCTACCTTTCCCCAAGATGTATCAAGTGCTTACTTAGTCTGAGCTCATAGCGTTTCATTGTTGAGGATACAGCAGTGAACAAAAGAGACAAAAATGTTTCCCCTCATGGAGCTTACAATCAATCAGTGATGATTAAAATGTTCAGGCTGCCAGCTGGTGGGATAAATGCTCTGGAGAAGCGTGGAGCATAGATAAGGGGTGATCGGACCGAGGAGGGGTTGGAGGGCCGGGGTGTCATGTTCAAGGGGGTGGGCAGGGAAGTGCTCACCCATACGGTGAGGATTTGAACAGAGTGCGAGGTGAGGGGGCAGCCGTGGCTGTCTGGGGGCAGGGGAGCAGCCAGTGCGATCAGCCCCAGCTTGGAGAGGGCCTGGAACATTCTGGCAGCACAAGGAGGCCAGTGCAGCTGGAGCGAGCAAGGGAGTGAGTGGGAGGCTTGTCGGATGACGGCAGGAGCAGGCAGACGGGGGTTGCACTGTGTGAAGTCTGTGACTTGTCCCTCAACTGGGATGAGAAACCCCAGGAGGGGGTCGGCATGGCAGCGACATGATCTGACTTACATTTTGAAGCGTAGCTCTCCTCCCAGGCAATCTCTGCTTAAACAACTTGCCAGATCTAACTGAAATGTAACTAAACCCGAGGCAGACTTGGAGCTTTGCAGGGAGTGGGTGGCCTCAGCAGGGATGATCAAGGTGACTCTGGAATCATCCTCCATCCCTACAGGTGTGGTGCCCGGGGTGGCCCTGGCACGTGGGGGTGAGTGAGCCCAGCTGGGCAGGAGCGGCAGAGGCTCATAGGGAGGGTGTGGCCAGCACAGCGGGCCACCTGGAAGGACTTGGCAATGCCAGCATTCTGTTTGTGCCCAGGGAGATAACCGGGCCCTGCCCAGCAAGGTGCAGGCAGGTGGGGATCTGAGAGTTGAGCCACGATGTCATCTTTGCCCACCCTTCATAAAGAAGTTGGTACTTTGAGAAAGTGCTGCCCTCCACCTTACCCCAGATTACATGGCGGGATGTATCTCTATTTACAGAAGAGGCTTTGGGAAATGAAATGACTAGTCCAAGGCCATCCAGAAAAGCTGGACTTGGGTATCTTTTGATCCTCAGAGCTCTTCCTACCACACCACAGACTTGAGGCTCCCAGTATAGTGGATCCAGTGAAGGAAGGGTGAGAGACAGGCAGCCTGGATCTGAGGAGAAGCGGTGGGGCCCCGGGGTTAGCACCGGCCTGCTCTCCCACGCTGAGCCAGGGCACCTCCCACTGCTGGGGAAAGCTGGGACGTTTGAAGATGAGACGTGTTGCCCTGTGGGGCTCCCACACCCAACCCCCATACCAGGCCAGGTGGAGGCTTCCGCATGCCCTGGGAACGCTCGGGCTCCGGATTGCAGGCTGGCGAGGCAGGGATCTGCTTGGGAGCGATGGGTTCCCTTGGGCTAGATTTGGTGGAATCATCCTCTCGGGGAGGCAAAAAGAGGGAAGAGAAAGTGAGCCAACTGGGGGTTTGTGTCTTGGCTTGGTGGTTCCCAGGTAGGCAGGGTGGCACTGGGCGTGTGACTTCCCTCCAGGCCCTCCATATTCGGGGTTGGCATCTGAAGGCATGGCTGAGGTTCCGTCTCAGGCTTTGGTCTTTGACCTGGTGCTTCGGGGGAAATGCCCAAACATCCAACAGGTATGTGTCCAACAGGACAGTGGGCACCTGGCAGGTGACTATGGTCCAGTCAGGCCTTTGGCCGCAGGGGACATAGTAGGGGCGAGGCCCTCCGTGGCCATGTCAGAAGTCACTGAGGGGGATGGGGAGAAGGCAAGAAGGGGTGAGGCCACGTGCCCAAGCCTGGCCTGTGAGAGGCTGCCCGTGTGGGCCTGCGATGGCAGGGGGCTGCCGGCCACCCTGCTCTCCGGTGTCCACGCAGCCTCCTGTACTTGCACCCTTGCCCTACAGCCCTCCCCATCCTCCAGTCCAGGCTCTGAGATTAGAGACTGTCAAGTGTTGTCCTCAGGAGGCAGCTATGGCTTCTTTTGCACAAGACTCTGGTGGGAGAGAGGGCAAGACGGAGCCTCCGGAGGGTGGCTGCGACTGGACCTCCGCTTTCCAGGACATCCCCAGGCCCCGCCCAGTCTCATCTTTTCCCTGTCCCTCCCTCCTCCTCATTCCTCTCTTCCCTCAAAGGCATCCTTTTCTCCATTTCAGAAAATCTCTGATGGTCTGTTTGAGGCTAGGGTAGCTGGAGCCTGTAACTGGTGGGGTTCTCTCTTACACTCAGGGCCAGTTCACTCGTGACACCAGGGGGAGCCTGTCTGGCCCAACTCGGGAGTCCTCCTGGCAGAGTGGCGGGATCCTTCTCTACAGTGGGAAGTGGAAGGTGTGGGGATGGATGGGCGCCCACTTTGCGGGGCACGGGAGAGAAAGCAGTGCACTGGGACCCAGGGGGCAGCCTCCCTCTGGTCCTCAGTCGCCTCATCACAATGGGAAGTTGATCTAATGGAGCGTAGAGTCAGAGGGATCTACGAGGTCACTTGGTCTAGGGATGACTCTCTGTAGGAATCCCTGCCCCCAATGTCCTGGGGCAGTGCCACACAGCTCCTGCTGGAACCTGTCCAGAAGTTGGGCGTCTTACGTCCTGGTGGGCTGTTACCTAGTTGAAGCCTCATAGCTGTTAGAATCGGTGCTCATTTATCCTCTGTTCTGTAATTATTTATCACGATGTCCCTCCCAGAGCCCCCAGTCGACGGTGCGGTTTTAACTGAATATCCTGGAGCCAACCCATCCCACAGAAGCTGTAACTACCACATCCCAAGCCCTGTGCTAAGCACTAGTGCGTTGCTTATCTCACATAAGCTTCACCACCACCTTCCTGGGGTCTGCATGCCTGTCCCCATTTTACATGGAGGAGGCTGAGCTTGTGAGCTAACACGTCCCAGGTAGCCAGCTTGTAAGTGGCAGAGCAGACCTAAGCCCAGATGGGCTTGCTGCTTCCAGCGCGAGTTCTCAGACTCTGTGTGCCTTCCCCTGAGAAATGCCTGCTCTCAGTCGGCCTGTCTGTAAAATGGGGATAATTCCACCTGCCTGTCGTATTTATTACAAGGTCTAAGCAAGATAATGCAGAGAAGGCACTTAATTTTTACTTGCTGGCCCCCAGTTCTGGCTTGGTAAATGGTGGTCAGTCGCTATTGTAATGGGCTCTGTTCCTTACCAGTCCTCCCCGCAAACCCACCCCGTGTGTCTCCAGCAAGACCACTTAACCTCTCTGGGCCTCCACCCCCTTTCTCTGGAGCAGGAGTTACACCTGCTCCCGATGAGGGTTGCTTGGCCAGAGTGAGGTCAGTGGTGCAGAGGGGCTTTCCCTCCAGGCCAAGGAGCGCTGACGTGGTGGCCTGGCATCAGGCTCTGTGATGTGCTCGCCTCCCTGCTCCCCCAGTCCTGCCCCCACAAGTAATTAATTACACTCACAACATCTTGTGTAAGCAAATAATAATGAGAGCATTATCTCCCTTTAGTCTGTGTTTTTCCTTGCCTATCGTAAAGTAATTAAAATAATGAATGACTTGTAAAACAGTAGGTAAGAGGGCTGGCGAGAGAGCCTTATCTGCCGGTATACCTCTTGTGCTCTGAATTACTGATGCAGTGAAACCACTGTGACTGGAGAGGACTCCGTGATGCCCGGCGCTTTGCATGCCGATCCCCTCCTCCAGGGTCAGCCAGGTGGCTGGGGAGCCTGCACCCACCGGATTGAGGAGCAGAGAGCTGGCTGGTCCTCCCCAGGCTGTGTCCCTGGACAGGCTCAGAAATGTCTCTGGGAGGCACCGCTCAAAAGGAGCCATAGGAGCCTCTGATTTGAGGACCTTCTCTTCGCCCTGATCTCTTGCCTGTCTGGGCTAAGGGAGAGACCAGGATTGAGCTGAGGGTTACGATCCATGTTCCATTTCACATCGGGGCAGTGATGATCAAGTCAGGTCAGAATGATTACAAGCAGTGGTGCTCGAACTGGGATTCCCAGAGCAGCAGCGGCAGCATTACCTGGGAACTTGATAGAAACGGGGGTTTGGAAGTGGGGCCCGGCACTCTGTGTTTCCACAAGTCCTCCAGGTGGTTCTGACACTGAAGTTTGAGAACCACCCCTAGAGTGTGTGCGCTTCCAGGAGAAGAGGGAGGTGGTGACACGAATTCAGGAGACATGTACTGTGTTCTAATCCGGCCAACCCCTAGGGGGCAGGCAATATTGTCCCCATCGTACAAGGGAGGGGCAGGAGACCTGCATCTACACCTTCGGTTACTGAAGGGTGCCACGCATCAGGGTCTCTTTCTCTTCCAGGACTCCCACTTGTGCAGTCTCCACGTGGCTGAGACTCGGGGCCCTAACAGGTCATTGGGACTGGCCTTAGGTGGCTTGGGCAGCTGGCTCCACAGATGTCAGCAGGCGGTCCCCAAATATGCCCACCCTGTGCCCCTGCCCCAGGCCTCCTTTTGGACTGTTGCAGCGCTGGGGGGCCCAGTACACTTGGAAATTAAACACGAGCGCCTGGTGTTACTGATGCCCCCATCAGTTTGCCCAGCCTCCCTGAGTTGGGGTGGCTGGCGGGGAAGAACCAGGCATCAGGAGCAGCTTCCCGCCTGCCTACAAGTCCCCAGGAGGATGACTCACTCAGTGCCTCCCAGCTCTCCTTTCCTCGTTCTGGCCCACCCCCTCTCAACTGCAGGTAGATTTTCACCTCTGCCTTTGGATTTTCCTCCTCACTGCAGTTCACAATGATCACCAGGGTCAGTTTGTTAATTAATTCTAGCATTTTAAATGATAAACATAATTTTGCTGGCATCTTTTTAAACATCTGTGTCTGCAAAAATATTCTCAGTGGTCATTTGAGTAGGGGCCCCGGTTACATTTAAGTTTTAGGCAATGAATGTGTTTCTAGTATAAGTATGTCCCATGCAATATTTGGGACATACTTATACTGAAAAATTATTTGTTTATTTGAACGTCAAATTTTGCCGGCAACCCCTAAGTCCAGGCTCTATAGTCAGTGAGGGGCTGACGGTCATAATCCTTTTTATTCCTTCTTTCATATTTATTGAGCCAGCCATATACTAGCCTCTCTTTTAGGCACTCAGGATTCAGCAGTTGGGGGAGACAGACTGTAAATGAAATAAGTAAGAGAATTATGGGGTGTGTTAGAAATTTTAAGTGCTTTGGAGAAAAACAAAGCAGAAAGGCAGTGCTGTCAGAAGACAGTTGGAATTTTAAAAGGGTAGCCAGAGAAGAAGTATTGAAAAGGTGATATTTGAGCAAAGATTTGAGAGAGGTGAGGGAGTAAGCCATGACCCTCCGTGGGAGATGAGTATTCTAGGCAGAGGGCACAGTGCATGCAGAAGTGTACAGTCTAGGACCCCATGTGGGGCTCAGTTACCTGATGAAGTCAGCCTTGATCCTCGAGCACATTTTTAGCTACAAAGGGGAGTTTATTTCCTCCTGTAACTAAAAAGGTCTGGCATGGATTTCAGGCACAGCTGGATCCAGGTGTTCAAATGATGACATCAGTATTTTGCCACTTCTCCTAGTTTCCTCTGTGGTGGCTTCATTCTCAGGGAAGGATTACCTTTTTTATTCTTCTAGCAAAAGTCCCAGGCTTGAGTCATACTGGGTTGGCATGGGATCACATAACCATCCTTGGCCCAATTGCTGTTGCCGGAGGGATGGACTGGTCTGATTGACCAGTCTCCATTCCTGGAGACAGTGTGGACCTTCAGTCTCTTTTGAACCCCACAGACTGAGATGAGGAGATGGGGATTTATTTTAGGAAAGTAGGGTGCATCTGTGAGAAGGGTATGAAGGCTGGGCAGGTGGAGATTACAGAATGCTGACCTCACTTCCTGTCTAGCCACTCTGTGACCCTAGACAGGATGGTTTCCTTCCTGAGTTTTATGACTTTTTTCTTTAAAATAAGAAGAGAATAATTTTATTCTTCTTTCTTTCACAAAGATATTTTAAGAGGAAACAAAGGAAAGATCCTTTTTAAAAAGATTAAAAAAAAACAATCAAAGCCATAATCCGTCCATTCTTCCCAACCCCTGTACCTTCAAACCAGTGCCCACCTCAGTGGGGGCCCGTCTAGCTTTGATTCTTTTGGGTAGGTTGTGTTTTTTAAATCCACTTGGTGGCTAGTCTCAACCCTTGTTCTGTCTGTTGCCAGGAGGCCCAGAAGATTAACAATGGCTCAAGCCAGGCGGATGGCACTCTCAAGCCAGTGGACGAAAAAGAGGAGGCGGTGGCAGCCGAGGTCGGCTGGATGACCTCCGTGAAAGACTGGGCGGGGGTGATGATATCTGCCCAGACGCTGACCGGCAGAGTCCTGGTGAGTTCACAGCTCCCTCCTCACACGAGGAAGTCTGCTGTCTGGTCCGTGATCTCTCTGTTTATGGGGATGTGATGTTTTCGCTGGGTCTTCTCCAGGCCATTGGCTATTGGGAGGTGGGGGTGAAGGGCGAGTGCTTACATGTGGTCATACGGTCATGTGGGGTCTTTGTGCACAGCTGAGCCAGTGATGTGTGGGGCATTTGCAGAGTGGGCTACTGTTTGGGGCAGAAAGGGTCTGTTGGAGAGGATGTAGAGCATTTCCTCTGCTTGCAGAAGAGGTGTGCACGTGTACACACACATGCACGCAGCGGGTCAAAGAAACGTGTGCTCAGAATTCTGCAGAGGCTCCATAAATGCCGGAGTCCAGGGAGTTCTGAGTGAGTGAGTGTGTGTGTGTGTGTATGTGTGTGTTTGGTGGCCTTCTGAGGATGTTACTGTTGTTCTCTGGCCTCCATAGTTTTCTAGTCTCCTACCCTGTGTGATCAGGATCCTGCTCCTGGTAGAAAACCTCAGTCATGCTGGTAGTGAAACTCGTTGGCAGCCCACCTGAGACTACTGGCCCCGTGTTTGGAGCGTTGCTCGTGTGACCTTACTTCTGAGGAGGCTGTCTCCTAGCCCCACCTGTAGCCTAGGCTCATCCTGCCCCAACTCTGTGCATTTCCCGCATTCTCTCCGATCTGCTAGTGTGGACCTTGGCTTCACTGACGGGCCTCCTGAGCTCCTGCTTCTTGGCAAGGCTTGTGGGTGGGACAAGCCTGTAGTGACCAACCATCCCTGTTTACCTGGGGGGCCTGGGACATGGTTCTTTTGGTGCAAAGACTAGGAAAGTTGTGGGCGAACAGGCACGAGCCGGTCACCCTGGTCAGGCCAGGTTCCTGCCGTAGGTGGGCTCCTTCCCTGGGTAGCCCTGTCCACCAGCTTTCTTGAGTCTGATCAGAGTCAAGAGTTTCCCTGAGAAGGATGTTGCATTCCAAATAACTTGTGATTCTGGAAGCTGTTTTGTATGGGCTGCCCTTCCTGGACCTGATGCTGGGGCACGGTCACGAGTCATTTGGCTCAGAGGTAGAATGAATGGGGGTGTCCAGATGGTTGGGGGGATCAGAGATCAGGCAGGGAAGCTGGAAGATAGACGCCATCGCTCTTGACGTTTCATGGCAAAAACTCAATGGAAGGTGACCGTAGATGTTGGGAGATGGTGAAATTTCACCCATCAGAATCCTTCTTGGGGGGAACTCTACATTATGTTTGGGATAAATAGCTCACAAACCGCTGGAGGGAAGGAGTAAGTCACTGAATGTCATGCTTGAGTCACAAAGATGATGGCCAAAGAGGCTTCAAGGAGAACAGGGCTCTGTTAACTGAGGGACCACTGGGAGCTGAGCCTTCTGAAGAATCTGGGTATGAAGCCCTGGCTGATGTTAATTGGTGGCAAAATAGAAAGTGGAGCAACTTAAAGCTGGGATTTTGGAAAGGAGGAGGGAGAAGGTGGTGAGGCCAGTTGCCGTGTGGAGGAAGATGGAGGAGGGGGGGACAGTCTGGGTCGGTGGGACCCACGAGAGACTGGGCAGTCCTGAGTGTCTCATGAGGAACTGAAGGTGGCTAGTTGTGGGCTGTGCTGTGTGACCGCCACCCTCCTCTCCCCTCCAGAGCCTTCTGTAAAGTCCCTGTTGCTTTTTCGCACTCGTGTGTGAGTGGATTCTGTGTGGAAAACTTAAGGAGGTTGAATTCTAGGTCTGGGCATTCACATGGGATGAAATAGAGGCAGTGTGTTCTATATGTACGGCGGTGATGGATGGGAAACAGCAGACAGTTTGGTTGTACACATGTGATGCCTGGTGCTTCCCTGTGGCCACTGAGGACCGATTCTGATTATCTTCTTCAACATCATCTAAGAGATACACCTAAGAGATACTGAACACCAGCTCTGGGCCAGGTGCTTTTTCATCCCCGTGAAAAACAAGGGATGATCCTGATTCCATTGCATCGTGGATGGAAGCTATCGAAGGAGTGTCTGGAGGAGAAATGCTAGGAGTATACACAATGCGTGTGAGTGTGTGGTGGGGAGGCCCCTGTGGGGAAGAAGGGGGTCAAGAAAGCCTTCACAGGGCTTCATGGGGGGAAAGCCTTTGAGCTGAAACTTCCATTTCAAGATGAACCGAGCACATTTGATGATAGAGACAATAACAAAAATGAAAACATAGCCGAGCTTGAAAACAAGGGGCTACTTAGTGGGCCAGACGTTGAGAAGAACACCTAATAAAACAGAAGGCATTTGAGTTGAGCTTGGCAGTGTAGGTTAGGATCCTGAAAGTCAAAGGAGAGGAGATGATTCCACAGTGAGGGAAGCAGCAGGAAAAGAGCACAAGTGCATGGTGTGCTGTGGGAATGAGGCCTGGGCTGCCAACACAGAGGCACCCGAGGGGCAGTGAGACTGGGAAAGTGGGCTGGAGACAGCTGGTCAGGTCTTTAAATGCCGAGCTAAAGACTCTGGACTGAATTTTGCAGGAAAAGGCGATTTTGAGGGAGGGGCATCACGATTGGCGATTGTGCCGAGAGAAGCACAAATGGGCAAGTAGAGACTAAATTGGTGAGGCAGGAGCTCAGGGACGCTAGGACGGTTGCGACAATGAGCTCCTGGGTCAGGACACGACGGGAGAGGATTGCTGCCGTGGACCCAGTGAGGCAAGGCCTGAGCTAGCACCACGCGGTGGAGGCAGGTAGGTGATGTGTGTGATATTTGGAAGTAGAAGCCACAGGCCACGTGCACCCAGCAGCCACCTGGATGCTACTGCTGACAGCGACATTATTTAGAGCATCTTGGGAGCCAGGCACTGTGCTAAGCCCTGTACATTATAATCAGGTTGAAGGTCAAGGACCATGTTGTATTCGTTGCATATCTCCCATTTTGCTGTTGTGTTGTAGGGGTTCATGACGAGGAAGCCACAAAACCAGTCGTATCAGTGAATTCGTGTCCATTTTACAGTTGAGAGAACCGAGGCCTAGGAAGGGCAGTGAGGTGACAGAACCAGGCTAGTACCTGCAGGCCTCCGGACTCCCTGTCTAGTGTTCTTCCCGTGTCGTTAGTTCCCGTTTGAAGATAATACCTTCTTTTTGAAGCCACTGTCAGCTCTTGCTTTGGCTCTGACTTTTTTTTTTTTTTTTTTTTTTTTTTTTTTTTGTGGTACGTGGGCCTCTCCCTGCTGTGGCCTCTCCCGTTGCGGAGTACAGGCTCCGGATGCGCAGGCTCAGCGGCCATGGCTCACGGGCCCAGCCGCTCTGCGGCATGTGGGATCTTCCCGGACCGGGGCATGAACCCATGTCCCCTGCATCGGCAGCAGGACTCTCAACCACTGCGCCACCAGGGAAGCCCAGCTGTGACATTTTGACATTACTGTCTCTGAGCCAATTAGATCCTGAGGCTGCTTGACCTGATTCTTTTAATATTTGTGTGGACAAGCATGGTGCACCCAGGCCTCCTTGCCTGGGACTGCCCATGAGGCTAGCTGCTCTCCGAAGGTCTCCTTGGAGAAAATGCTGCCTGGGCTGCTCTGTTGCAGTCAGGATGGAGCAGTTCCACTGCCCAGAGAGCAGGCAGCTCAGAGTTCAGGCAGTACCTTCAGAACAGGCCTCTCTTGTAGAGAAGGCAGGTCCTTGCTCTGAGCAAGGAACCGATTTCATATTGCAGGCTCCATGCTCAAGGGAAAGTAGCTCTGCCTGTTCAGAACTCAAAGCTGTGTTTGTCCTGAACTGCCCCAATGTTTATCCTTGCAACAGTGGGACTCAAGCGAGACTAGACACCAGCTGTGCAGTTTCCCTTTTCCATGTTTAATGTGTTTTCCTTGACACACGGCTCAGGAGCTTGGGCCCTCCACATCTGGGCCCCTTTCTCACCTGTCTTTGTCACAGATGAGAGTTTCAGAACCAGGGCATGGTGGATAAGGCACAGCTGGGGAAGGATTCTCCAAGACAACCTCAGCGTATCAGTAGATTCACTGGTTGTCTAGGATCTCTCAGATGAGCACATCATTCATTCAGGAAGCATTTATTTGTCACCTGCACCAGGCACTATTCCAGGCTCTAGGCATAGGGCAGTGAGCACTAGAGATCCAGGCTGTGAATTATTTACGTTGATAAACTAGATCAAAAGTTGTAGAGCTCAGTGTAAACAGTGACAAATGTGGGTCACCATTTGCAGGTGCTTTTAATAGTTAACACTTGGAGCTTCGTCAGCAAAGTGAGCAACATTCCTTGACCAGTTCGCAGAATAGCCTGTCTTTGTCTTGTCTCTCTCCTCGGCACTCAGGCTTAGCTTTACAAAAACAGCAAGACTGCATAGGGCCTTCTCTTGGAGCGATGGCTGAGGGATTCTGTATCAGAGTGCACCCCCGAAGTGTCAAGGATTACTGCTTCCCTTATCTTTTTGTAAAAGTAAAAATATTTATTATTTTCTGAGTGTTAAGTTGGTGTGTGCTTAATTCAAAATTTGGGATACCAAATTTTGATCAGTTTGATCATTTGATATACCAGATGATGATCAGTTCCACTTTGGGATTTGGAGTTGGTCCACAGTGAGGGACATTTCAGTGTTGCAGTAAATGCCATTGCGATGCCTCCCGGCTGTTAGGGTGTTGCTGGGGACTTTGTTCACTACATCTCACGTTATCTGCTTATGCACAGACGTGGCTAAGTTCTTTGTGCCAGGATTGCTGTGGTCCTCCTGGTGAACCTCCAGTGAAAAATCTAAATTGGGAAAGGGATCCTGGCCCTTTTTCTGTAGTGGCTGGTGGGAGCCAAGTTTGTGGCCAATTGAAAATACACAGCATCTCAGGGTTTGCCTTCTATGTATTCACAGCCTCCTGGCTTCGTCTTCAAGTGTATTCTCTCATTTCCCTTTTGCCTCCTATTTGAACTTAACATGTGTGTGGTTATATGCTCCATAGAGTTTTGTGAGCCGAATGAAATCTTTCTAAGAGTAAGGCACTACAGGCAGACCTGGGAGATATTGCAGGCTCGGTTCCAGACCACTGCAATAAAACGAGTATCGCAATAGAGCAAGTCATACGAATTTCTTGGTTTCCTGGTGCATATAAAAATTATGTTTACCGTATACTGGAGTCTTAACTGTGCAGTAGCATTATGTTTTAAAAAAAGGCTATACATACCTTAATTAAAAAATACTTTATTACTAAAAAATGCTAATCATCATCTGAGCCTTGATCGAGTCATTTACTAACATCAAAAGATCACTGATCACAGATCATCATAAGAAATGATGAAAAAGTTTGAAATATCGAGAGAATTACCAAAATGTGACACAAAGGCATGAAGTGAGCAAATGCTGTTGGAAAAATGGCACCTATAGACTTGCTTGAGGCGCGGTTGCCACAAACCTTCAATTTATAAAAACAAACAAACAAAAACAAAAAAACACAATATCTGCGAAGTGCAGTGAAGCGAGTTATGCCTGGATATATAAATAAAAAGGGCAAGAAGCACACAGAGTGGGCTTTTGTATTGTTTGGTTGTACTTTATAGAATCATAGGCCAATATTAATATTAGAGATAGTCTAGTTCAGGGTTTAGTTTTTCTGTAATGGGCCAGATAGTAAGTATCTTAGGCTTTGCAGGCCATAGAGACTGTCACAAGTATTTCACTCTGCCATTGTAGTTTTGAAAGCAGCGCAGACAATACATGGGTGTGAGTGTGTTCCAATAAAACTTTATTTATAAAAACAGGTGGTGGGCCAGATTTATTTCATGGGTCATAGTTTACTGATTCTTGGTCTAGTTCACCTCCTCATTTTATAAACTAAGAAATTGAAAGAAAATTTTTAGGAAGTGGTTTCCTAAGACAATATAGTATAAGAGTGACACTACCAGTGAGCCATTTATAATGGGGAAATTTATTGACATACAGATACATACAAATAAATGTAGGTGCACACACACTCATACTATCTCCATTAACACCTTGTTTCTGAATATTCATATTAATTTCCACATTAATCTCAGAGCGACTGTCTCCTTAAAAAACTATGTATTGTGGACAAGCATGACCTCATCTCCAGGTGTAAGCAAAATCTATAAGTGGCTGGGCTGTGTAGCTGCTCAGCCCCTGTACAGATGCAGTCTTTTGTGCTCACTTCAAAGACTGGTCTTGCCAATATAGCTGTTAGCTCCTTGAGCAAAGATAGAGCCTTTAGAATGATTCTTTTTTGCTTATTTTTCTCATATTCCCATGCTACTACATTTAAATATTGCTCCAGGAAACATACACATTTAATCCATGAGCTGAAAATATATGCTACTTGCTTTACTGTCTGGGGGATGATTTGTTGAAATAAGTAGGAAGAAAAATGCCAGTCTTTCCCTTTATCTTCCTAAATATACTGCATGTGTGGCATTTTATATTAACATAGTATGCATAGCCTGGACCATTCTCTCCTTATCTCCTAGGGCCCCAAAGAAAATATGTAACAAGTACGCCTTTCAAAGTGAAATAATCCTATTCTTCTAATAGAGTTAAACAGATACTTTCAATGCTGTGCTGTTTGCACCTGAAATTGGACAAGTTGAACAAAATGGAGGGCACATGGGCACAGCTTAATCATAGGTGACATCAGTGACTTCGTTTCTCTCTTTAGGTGCCTCATGGTCCTGGTGACAGTTCTCATTAGCATCCTCTACTTTTTGTTTTCAGGGGTGCCTGGTTGCAAGTTCACACATACCTCACATTTCCGTCTCACTCTCTCTTCCTCACCTCTGCTCCCTTCCCTTTCCCCCTCCCCTTTTTTTTTTTTAAAACATTATAGGCAAATCTACATAAAATGTCTATATCCCCTGCAGATGATGCCCTATGTAGCAGAAAGATCATAGGTTGCATGGGCTTGTAGTTTTACTAAGAATGCCCCCATAGTGAACAGGTAGATCCTGCTTTATGTGCAGTTGGGAATAAATTGAGATCTTGTTTGAGTTCATTTTAACTCTAAGTGAGGCTTCTTTTAAAGGAACCGAGTGGTAATCCACCCCCTCCCAGGACTTAATAATGGCTCTTTATTTTATCCTGTGCATAAATAGAGTTTATATTTGGGGTATGAATCAGTAAATCAAAGAAGGTATGCTTTATTTGTATTATTAAACATGAAAGTTTGTCTCTGATGAAAGGCGCACTAGATTGCACTGGATTTGTTACCTGGGACCCAGCATCATGGGGTGAGAAAACAAGTCAGAGAAGTCACTTGAATTCAGCCGGAACCCATGTGTAGGTAGTGAGCTGCCTGTCACTGGAGGTGGTCAGAGAGAGGCAGGATCTCATTTGGTGGCGCCGTTGCTGATGGTTGGTCAGACTTCATCCTCATGGCTTTAGTTAGGTTATACAGAAAACTAAGAGGTCAGAGATGCTCCAGAATAAAAACGATTACCCGGAAGTTGAACAGACTTCGTTTCTTATCCCCGTTTTGAGATTGTCCAATGTGTATCAGCATGTGAGGCTCGAAGAAGTCCTGCAGTAAGAAAGCAGAAAGACTTTGGCCCAGCATCTCCCACTCCTGTTTTACCATGAGACCCTTTCCCCATGAAACATCTGTGGGCATCACAAAGGACACACTTTGGGAAACATTTAACCAGCCCAGGGATTGTCAAACTGTAACCCATGGGCCAAATCTGGCTCACTGCCTGTATTGTACAGCTCACAAGCTCAGGATGGTGTTTACATTTTTAAATGGTTTTTTTAAAAAAATCTAAAGCATGTTCTCTGACATGTGAAAATTATGTGAAATCAAATTTCAGTGTTCATAAACAAAGTTTTATTGGGCCGCAGCCATGCTCATTTACATATTGTCTGTGGCTGCTTTTGCAGTGCACTACAGCAGCAGAATTGAGTAGTATCCACAGAGTCCAAAATATGCCACCCAAAAATAGTCACTGTTGGGTCCCGAAACTGAATGCATTTGCCAACTCCCAATCCAGATCTTCAAGTTCCCCGTCCGCTCTGTGACTGGCCACTGTAAGTGGCCAACAGGACTTGCTCCCATGATTCAAGGTGGTGGATAAGATGTACCATCTAGCCGCTTCTTACAGAGACCCTCCCCATTTACTTCCACAAGCTCAATTAAATGATATGGTAGAGATGGGGACACAGAGGCCAGAGCCAGGTAGCCCCCCAAATTCCACAGCTGGCTCAGCATAAGAATTACCCCTTCCCAAGGTCAGTGGAATGTGTCTGGGAATTCTCCAGCAGGGTCACTTTCTGTCTCCCCCTCCACCTGCCTGCATCTCCTGCAGTCAGTATCCCCAAGGCCCCTCCCGGTAGCCCAGTGTCTAGTCCCTACCATGGAAGACACCCCTGATCCAGACCTGCAGGCCAGGTGTCTCAGCCGTGCCAGCTGCTGGACTGTGCTTCCAGTCTGCAGGCCATATGCTCAATGCGCCAGCCTCTTCAGCATGTTCTGTAAAGAGCAGCTGTTAATTTTTACTAGCTGGTGGGTTGGCTCCTCTGGCCTCCCGCCGTGAGAATGAAGGAGAGTTTCAGAAGTCAATCCTAGCAGAGTTCTGGAGAGAGGAAGAAACTCCGGGCACAGGAGCGGCTTGATTCGTGCCGGCTGTTCATCCCTGGCTCCCATGGCCTCTGGTGGCAAGTATGGGGTTGGCCAGAAAGTTCGTTCGGGTTTTTTTTCCCTTACGGAAAAAGCCGAACAAACTTTTTGGTCATCCCTATACTTACGCTGCTGCTGCTTCTCTCCTCTGGGGATTTTGCTGGGAGTGGGTGTCTGTTTTGTTCTTCTGTCTCATCCATTTGTTTGCTTATCCATCTATGGCCTCTCATCCATCCATCCATCCAATCCACATTATTTCATTGGTGTTCCCTGGCACGCAGAACTGAATGTAGCACCCAGTCAGTGGATGCCCGATAAATAAGGCAGGACACTCAGGGCTTTCCCTTGTCTCTGTTCACTCTGTTTCAGCTTCTCTGTCTGGGCTGGGAGATAAGAGTCCTGCCCCTGGCTGATCCAGCATCATCTGAATCGGGGCTTTTACTCTCTCTTGCTCTCCATCTGGCCTGGTGTCTCATTTGATTGGAACCAACAAGAAGGATAGGTGGAGCACTTAGCATCCCCAAATCGCCAGCTCCTGCTTTTCCTCTCTCCCGGGGACGTGCATCCTTGGGAAGGGATGCCTTGGCCCGTGGAGGGCTGCGATGTGTGGTACTTCAGGGCAGTTAGGAACCCAGCTTCTGCAGTCATTCTGCTGATTCTCAGCTCTGCCACCATGTAGGGCTTTTCCTCTGGGCTAGTTGCTTCATTTTGGTGCCTCAGTTTCCTCATCTGTTCAATGAGCATAATACTAATCCCTGCCTCTTAATGATGTTAGGAGGATTTGATTCATCAACATATGTAAAATGTTCAGAATAGCGCCTATTACGTGGTTAGTGCTTAATTAAACATTTGCTGTTATTATTTTTGTTATTATTGAGTGAGCATAGTCACCATGTCATGGAGGAAACGTGCTGGTATGCAGACACACAGGGGTAGGGAGTGGAGGATAAACCCTTTCCTGTGACAGGGATGGAGCAGCCCTTAGACCTCACCAAACCTCAGATGTCGTCTCAGAGTGCTGAGCTACCTCTGGGCATGGCCATCTGAAAAGGGGTCTGAGTATCCCAGGATCTAGGCTTGGGTCCAGCCAGCTGATGATGTTTGGTCCATGCACACAAGTCAGGCCCTGTCGTTTCTGAAGCTGGCTCATACCAGCCTGACTCATCATCGTCCAGTCAGCCAGGAAATTCTCACTTCATATAGCTGTCCTAAGCTGGGGCGGGGGGAGGCGCGGAGGGCTGGCTGGGCTTTCCCTGGGAGCTGTGCATTGTAGGCACGGGTGTCACAGGAAACACCCTGGCAGTATGACAGATGAATCTTGTGGAAAGAGGGTCAAGTGTGCTCACTGTGGTTCCTGTATCCAGTCATCCCTGGATGTGGGGTGAGACCGACAAACACAGAGCTGGTTTCAGAGGGCACGTCAGCACTCTCTGATGTGGGGAGATGTCTTTAATGTCCATTTTGGCAGGCAGCAACCACAAATCCGTTGGAAGGACGCAAGGAAGTGTGTTACGTCACTAGAAGATAAGGACACACGTTCTACTGTACATGCCAGGCATCTCCTCTGAGCCATTCATCCATTTTTTCAGACATTCCTGGAGCACCTGCAAGGTGTCAGATGCTATTCAAGTCACTGGACACATATTGGTTCTTCTAGAGAAATCTGTAAAGTGAAATCATCCCAAGTGGTGAAAGTGAAAACGTTATGTTGCATTTTGCTACAGTGCTTCTGGGTGGCAAGGTTTTTGAAGTAGTTTGGTGATAAATCAGAGTCTGTGACCTCTCCATCCATCCTTGGACGGGCCTGGGGGCCCAGGTCTTCTAATCCTGATCATATATCCTGTGTCTTCCTGCTCCTGGACACGAGGGACCTGAGTTTAACATTATATGACTAATGTTAAACTAACTCCCTCCCTCCCTCCCCCTTCCCTCCCCTTCTCTCCCCCTCCCTCCCCCTCCCTCCCCCTCCCTCCCCCTCCCTCCCCCTTCCTCCCCCTCCCTCCCCCTTCCTCCCCCTCTCCCAGCCAGTAAAAGCTGGCGCCCCCTGGAGGCCTTGTAGGAAACAAAACACCTGTATTTGGAGCCACCATCTTGGGCTGGGACACTTTTCTCACCTAGCTTTTCCCCCAGGGCCTTCGGGGAACGCTGATGGTATAGCAGCCCCTATTTGTCAGAAAAATATCCTTGTGGACTGCGACTCTCCTTGGAGCCTCCACTTCAGCTGTGAAGAAGTTTGTTTAACAGGGAGACTCAAAAACAGATGATGATGACAAAGTTACCAGCCACTGTCGTTGCTGGGAAGCACATGCTTGGAAAGTCACACTTGGGACCACAGGCGAGCTGATGCTTCCAAGTTTACTTACTAGGCCATGTTTCGGAGGAGGCAGACTGACTCGTGCCTCCAGGCCCCAAACACCCCAAATTCGTACACTAGAAGCCTCATTTTTAGGTACAGAATGAGGCTTTTTCCAGAAAAACAACTACTTGAGAAGAATGACAACAGAAATCCACCATTTGCCCTAAAAATTGTTTTGCAGAAAATGTTCCCGTGTGTTTGAGTAGCGAGGGAACTAGGACAGGACATTTGCTTCTCTGTCTTTAGGAAATTAGGGCACTTGAAAACTCAATTAAATGCACCCAGGCCTCTTAAGCACCAGGGCTATCTTTCTGCTCGTCTAATTAACTGTAGTTCATAAAATTGGCCCCGTGCTGACATGGAAGGCACTACAAAGCTGAGGATCCAGGGGCCTGAGTGGAAGCTTGGTTCCTGCTTCACAAGCCTCTGGGGACACAGATCTTTCCTGAGGACATCCGGGTTACCTGTCAACTGTACGTGCCTCCTTCCAGGGCAAGCAGACCTCTGGGCCTTCCTTGTTTGTCGGAGGTGGGTTAATCGGGACAGTAAATGGGCTCGGCATACTGCTTTCTTGTACCTGTAGAGAAGCCAGGATCCAGAGAATTAATCTGAAGGGTTGAGAAACCATCACCTTCCCAGTCTGCTTTAGTGAAGAGGCTGAATTTTGATCTTTTCCTCATTGTTCTCTTTTCAGCTTTTTTTTTTTCTTTCTCTTTGTTTCTTGGTGGCTGTTGAGGAAGCAGCTGTCCTAAGGGGAACAGGGAGCCTCTCATTGAAAAGGAGAGAGGAAGACAAGCCCCTGTTCCCACATCAGCCTCCCTCAAATTTCGGCTTTGCTTACACTAAAAATAGCTGGAAACGGAGGCCAAAATGACAAAAAAGGGGCATTTCACAGGGTGGAGGCTGCCGGCTCCCTGGTGGCCACATGAGGCTGCTGGGTGTGTTAGCCACTGGGCCCCAACTTGCACAGGAAGGCGAGGGGTGTGGAATCCCATTGGGAGGGGGCCAGACCATTCTTCTTCTGTGTCATGCGAGATCTATCTGGAGTTAATTCTACTAGCCGGGCACTCACAGAACCTTCTGCCTGGGCTTATGGCCCAGGGGTGACAAATAACTTCCTGTGAAGGGAGAGCGGCTGATTTCAGGGGCTGCTTAATCCCACAGACCCCTGCATGGGCTCCCGGGGCAGCTGCCATGAGGCGGGCGGTTTGGTTTCTTGGCCACCTTTGACCTCTGCAGGAAGAAAGCTTAGATCATCGGAAAGAAGGAAAAGAGTTTACTCACCTAGCTTCACTCAGTGTGTCAGTCTGGGCCTTGGGGATTGGTGATGGTGTTCGAGATCAATTTGGGATATGAGAGCAGAGGTGAGCATCGCTTCCTTTCACCTGAGGAACTGTGATCAGCAGAAAACTGTTCTTTTTTTAAAAAAATAATTTTTTAAATTAATTTTTTTATTTTTATTTTTTGGCTGCATTGGGCCATCGTTGCTGCGCACGGGCTTTCTCTAGTTGCGGCGAGTGGGGGCTACTCTTCATTGTGGCGCGCGGGCTTCTCATTGCGGTGGCTTCTCCTGTTGCGGAGCATGGGCTCTAGGCACACTGGCTTCAGTAGTTGTGGCACAAGGGCTCAGTAGTTGTGGCTCGTGGGCTCTAGAGAGTAGGCTCAGTAGTTGTGGCACACGGGCTTAGTTGCTCCACAACATGTGGGATCTTCCCGGATCAGTGATCGAACCCATGTCCTCTGCATCGGCAGGCGGATTCTTAACCACTGCTCCACCAGGGAAGTCCCAGAAAACGGCATTCTTAATTTGGGCTCTGACATGACATTTCTGGTGACCTTGGACAAGTCCATTCCCTTTTAAGGTTTTGATGTGTCTGTGGATAAAATGAGGGAGTAGCAATAGTCTGTTCCCTTGAGTCCAAAATGTTTCTATGTTTTCTCATTCCCTTTACTGTCCTGCAGTCAGCAAAGGCAGCAGGGGTCTCTCAGACCTGTGGTGCACTTGGCAATGTGCTAGGCACTGGGAGAGCTGCAAAAGGAGAAAGAATAGTCCTTTCTTAACTGCCAGAGCAACTGGAGAAATGCAGGAAATAGTCAAGGACCGATCCTGCCTGGCCCTCCCCTGGCTTTGTGTTTCATTAAATAAAAAAAAAAAAAAAAAGAAACTATCCTTGTGTCATTAGGCCTCTGCCTGTCACTTGTCTCCTGTGTTTCTTTTCCTCCTGGACTCCTTTCCAGGTGCATGTCCATATGCAGAGAAGGGAAGCATCTGGCAGCAGGAGCAGGGCCTGTGACCGTGGAGTTGGGCAGGAGGGAGGATGCCTCGGGAGGAGGTGTCACATCCTAAAGTTCCTCCCTGGAGAAGTTGGCTTCTTTTAAATCATTTCAGTCTTGGCTACCCCTCCTTGAGCCACCTTCCGATAGTCAGAAACCTCTGAGGGCATCACATTTTGCCTTGGTAACCCCCAGGCACCAGAAGCCTTCTTTCCGATAGAGCAGCCTCTGCTTGGGGCGACCCTGGTTGAGGTGTGGCCTCTGTCCTTTGCTGTTTGCATCACTTTGATGGAAGTGCTGCTGGAGAAAGTCTGAGTTCCTGCCAAGTCTGTTCCTCTTCTGGGCAGAAGCAGCTCCATCTCTTCCTACCTGTAAACGTTTCATAAGAGGCATGTTTATTTAAAATAGGGACTCTGGCAGAGGCCCCCGGGAGGGGTTGAGGAGCAAGGAAACGTTACCATGGTGAGAGTCATTTTTTACTTTGGGAGCAAGGTAACTAATGTGCCCAGGGGGCCGGCGGGAGCTTCCAGGCTAGCCCCCAAATGTACAGCAAAGGTGTGAATAATGTGGGTATTAGTGGGTTTGATGTTGCAGAGTTTCCCCCAGATGAAACTTTATTTCACGTGGACTTCTTAGATGAGCTTGAAAA
Organism: Kogia breviceps; assembly: GCF_026419965.1. Classification (NCBI taxonomy): domain Eukaryota; kingdom Metazoa; phylum Chordata; class Mammalia; order Artiodactyla; family Physeteridae; genus Kogia; species Kogia breviceps. The sequence continues at coordinate 56,998,555 of NC_081311.1, forward strand.
ACAACCACAACAAATCCTCATTTTGCTGCCTATTTCAAGCGTTTCCAACTTGATGAACGTGATTTAAGCAAAGACTGTCCATATCCTTGGGAGTTAGGAGTGAGCCCTTCCTAGAATGCTAAATGACTAAACATCATTGTTCCTCTTATCTGTTGTGCCTGATTTGCAAACAAGTAGATTTCTCTGGGGGTTTTTCCTAGAAAGTTTCGGTGCTGAAGTTTCATAGGTCTCTGGACCAGAGGGAGTTACTGTGCCGGGGGCTCAGGGTTCTCTGCAACAGACCAACCTTGTAGAGGCAGTTCAGCAAACCACCCTTCCAGCCTCGAAAAATCCAATTCTTCTTCCCCAGGTTACGGTGGAGAGATCCAGATACAGAGAACAGAAATAAATAAGTAACCCGATTCTCTTTCATGTAGCTCTCTTTTAGACACAACCTCTGGTGTTAATTATTTCTGCTGTAGATTTTGTCAGCCTTGGAATCCCAGTCCTTTTGCCAGAGGTGATATATTTTAGAGATGAAAAATGACATGAAAAACAATCTGCTTTCCTGAAAGGTAATTTTGTGTACATGAAACAGACACATTAAGCCACTTACAAGTGAGATGTTTGTTCTCGGGGATTTGGAGGAAATCTGAATTTCTAACTCTGGGCTCTTTAATAATTTTCAGAAGAACTGAGGGTAATAAATGTCTTTGGACTTCCCCAGGCTGTCTTTTCTTCAGTGATCTCGAAGCATTTGAAAAGGAACAGAATTCTCTACCTTGATGAAATCCTTAAGAGGAGAGAGGGGACGTTGGCCCCAGGAGGAGCTTTTTAGCAGAATGAGGGAACCTAAGGTAAAGAGGTCCAAGAAGAATGTACATGGTCACTTTCGGAGCTTCAGACATGGGTTTAACGGAAGGGCCTTCCAGCCAGTTTGTTTCTTCATAGGCTTGGTTGCTAGGGCTTGGATAAAATACCAAGGAGAAAAGGAAAGAGATAGACCTTAGTTAAGGTCTATCTTAAGGGTAAGGGTATCTGTAATGAGAATACATGTGACATGCAGCATTTTATAACTGTGCTGGTCAAGGATTAGGAGAGATCTAGTCCAGGGATGATGAATAGGTTCCGTCTCTGGGACCCATTGTGATTAATCAGTAGTGGTTACTGAGGATGCTTTGCTGAAGATTCAAGGCTCAGCAACAGAGAAATAATTGGGGCTACTGCTCTACAGAATGCTGTGATTGATTAGTGATGTCTGCCATGAGCAATGGCTTGGAGGGTGGCAGTACCAGTGTTATTTCTGCCTTATTCTGCCTTAGTTATCTCTGTTCCCTATCATTTTCCCTGAAGTTTACTTTGAGTGATTTAAGTGAGGCTTGTCCATGGTCAGTCAGTCCCAAGCAGCAAATGGTCAAGAACCCATGTTTCCTGACTCTGTCTAGTATTTGATACCCTAGCTCCATAGATTAGATCTCAGAGGAGCAGCAAGTTGTCAGCTTCCTGGATGAGACTTCTTTTTTTTTTTTTTTTTTTTCTTCATATTGCAGCCTGACTTCATATTTTTCCATCTGGAGACTTTCTTTAGTGTTTGGAGAGGTGGGAGGGGGTAGATTTCAGATCCACAGTGATCCTGCAAACAGAAATGCAAGCACAATTTTCCCATTTATTAGGTCTACTCTCAAAACTCTTCTAGCACAGAGCACAGGTTGCTTACAGTCCTCCCTCTGCAAAGCTTTCCCCTCAGCCCACTCCCAGGGTTCCTTTCTCCCCATCTCTGAAGATGCCTTTCTCCACATCCCACTCCCCCTGCACCATAAAAAGCCTTTGGTGGGGGGTTGTTCTGCCATCATTTCCTCTCTTGCTTCAGAAGCCTCAGCTGCTTTTTCTTCCTGTTTTCTTCCTTTATGTTTTATCTCTTCAGGTATTCATGCTCACGTCTTAATGGCTATGCTTGCAAAGATAAATACATTTTGCCTCTGACCAACAGCAATTTCTGCCCTGACTTGAATTGAGAAGTCTGTAAGCGTTGCTGGGTGGGAACAGCGGTAGAGTCCTCAGCTTCGTCCTGGGGACCGTAAAAGTTTGCTGAGCGTTTATTGCCTCCATCAAGATGAAAATGGGATTCCAAGCCTTCAAATATGATAGATAAATAATAAGGAAGACTCTAGCTTTTGTCAGAGCAAAGTTCTCTGTACCAGTTTTATAAGTCTACCAATTATGTCATTCTCTGGCATCTATTTCATTCTGATGTAAAAGAGAACCTTCTCTATGGACTCATGCAACACTGTGGCTGGATAGACGATTTCAGACAATTGGTAGATCTTGGGAGAAAGCTGACAAATCATGTTCTTAAGCCATAACTCACCCCCACACTCCTCACCCATTCCTTAATTCTTGTTCCTTCCCTTCTGGTATGATGGGAATTGGAATAGAAAACTCCAGTAGCTGTAAGGCCCAGGCTGGGTTTAGATTCTGGGGTGGTGATTGGTAGGGCACTGTAACAGACAGGACTGCAGTTTGAGGTACCAGGCTGTCTTTCACCTTTGAGGTGGCTAGGATTCTTTGTCACAGTTGAATTTGCCATCTTGGCTTCAGTAACCAGCTGCATACAGATGGGAAGAGCTCAGCCTACATTTCCAGGCACTGCTTCGGAGAGCCCCATGTTTCACCTTCACAAGTTGCCCCTGTGCCACTCTGGATGGCTAGGGAAGTGTCCAGCGAGTGCTCCCTAGAGCTTGTTTCTAATTTGAATGATTTTGTGGGAGACTGATATAGACATCTTACATCATAGCAGTAGCCACGTCCTGTGGATTTGCCCTCCATGCTTCTGCCTCCATTGTCCTGGTTTAGACCCTGTGACCTCTTCCTTGACCCATTATAACAGCTGCTGTGTCACACTCCCCATTTGCTCCATCTCCTCCCTTTAGTCCACCTTGCATGCCATTGTCAGATGAACTTTCCCTGAAGCCAGCTTTGCTTAGGTTCCCCCATGGCTCAGAGACTTTCAGTGGCATCTCATGGCCTGAAGCCCAAACTCCTTATGCAGATGGTCAGAGCTGACCATCATCTGGCCCCCCACTCTCTTTCCATACAGCCTTCCCTCTCTTCTCCAATGTTCTTGTGTGTTCAAATCCCACTACTCTTTAAGATGCAGTGTGGGGTCTTCCCCTCCTCTGTAACTCACCACTCTTCAACACTATTCACATACACTTGTGCAGGTGACCTATGTGTCCTATTAAAGGCATCACCCAAGTGGTTAAGAACACTGGCTGCAGAGCCAAGCTGGTCGAATTTGACTTTTGGTCTGCCATGTACTAATGTAACCTTGGGCCAGTGGCAGTCCTACAGACAGCGCCTATTTTGTAGGATTATTATGAGGACTCGGTGAGCTAATATGTATAAGGTGGTTAGAACAGTAACTGGCACACGCTCAATATTATATAAATTGTTTGTTAAACAAATACAGTAAACGGTAAATAACTTGAGAATAGGAAGCATGTATTTTAATATTATAATCCCCTTTGTCTTGCAGTGGGCTAAAATAATCCTGAGCCGGATTGCTGTGAGAATGAAATTAAAAGAGAGGGAAAGCACTTTGTCACTTCTTCGTTCAACTGATATTATTGAGTATCTGGAAGTACCAGGCACCCTGCTAAGTAGTTGTTAATGATCAAAATGGAATGAGATATTGTTTTGAATATTCAAGGAGCTCACAGTCTAGGGAAAAAGAGTTGTAAGTCAGTATCTAAAGACGTTGATTATGACCATATGGAAGACAAGTGACAAACATTATTCTGTTCTCATTCCCATGTTACAGATGAGAAAACTAAGGCACAAAGATTTTTTTAAAAAATTAATTCTTGATTGAAGTATAGTTGATTTACAAGGAATTTAAAAAATAACTTAGGAAAGACCATACATCCAGTAAGCATCAGAATGGGAATTTAAACCTGGGTTCCTGTGACCTGATGGCCTAGACTCTTGCCACTGTACCATGGTGCTTCTCATTCATGAATGAGTGAAGGAATGAATGAATGTGTGAAAGAATACATTGGACCATCCCAAAGACACATGGCTCTGGGAAGAGATCATTCCAGGGATTCGCCTTATAGGATGAGTTCTCAGTCATGTTGGAAAGATGGTAAACCCCTGAAGTCATGAACATTTGTCTAGCCAAGTACTTCCTATGGTGGACTGTTGGAGTGATTTATTTCTTCCGTTTTGGGGGCCACGTCACCCCTCTTGTCTTACCTCGATGCACTCCAGGCATTTATCTCTGAGGCAAGGATGGTTTTAGTTTCTGCTCCTTTGGGTAATACCCAGGACAAAAGGTGGATGTGACAATGGAGAGAACCGGTATATTACCATTCCCTCTCTAATGTTGCATCATAACGGGACCATTTGGAAGGTTTCCATAGGTACAGGGACAATGCCTCTCCACTGGGCTTCATCAGCCACTGAATAATCAAGACGTCAAGGTAGAGTCTGGAGCGAGGCTGGCTGGTTTCCATGGCAACCACGGCTTGCCTCAATCCTGCTCACACACTTCCCGATTTCCACGCAGGCATGTGTTTGTTTATTATTGGCTTAACCCGAGAGTGCTCAAGTGGCTATGTAGGTGCTGTCTGTACCCTCACTGCTGAGGTCACCCTCTCAGTTTGGAGATGGACCCACAGGTAGATTGGCCAGAGGCACAAGATTTGCCGCACCAGGAAACGCTCTCCTTTAGGACCTAGATCTCGTGCTGACGTCATCATGGTGATGGCGATCGGGGGTGGGGAAACTTAGAGATGCCCGTCTAGGACCATTAGAGTCAGATGCCATGTAGAGTCTTGCAATGAATCACAGACTGCCCTGGAGAGCTGATGGTGATGTGTGTACCTTTCATAAATGGATGGCGTGTTGTTCTTCCCTGGGGATGCCCATGGGCTGGCTGAGCCTGCATGGGCTGGAGAAGCTCTGGTCATGGCTTTCCAGCATGGGAGCCACTAACCCCAGGTGGGTAATGATCATTTGAAATATGGGCAATCCAAATTGAGATATGCTGTAAGTATAAAATTTAGTACAAAAATTTAGTATGAAGACTGCAAAATATTACTGATACTAATAATTTTTATATTGATTTTATCTGAAAAGGATAATATTTAGGATGACCTAACCAGAACCTAATCTAGGTTAAATAAACTTTATTAAAATTCACTTGTTTTTACTTTTAAAAAATGTGCTCCTAGGTGGATAGGGGTGATGATTTTACAACAGTGTAAATGTACTTAATGCCCCTTCACTGTTACATTATAAATCGTACATTATATGTTTTACCACAATTAAAAGAAAGCAAAAAGGGGACTTCCCTGGTGGCGCACTTGTTAAGAATCTGCCTACCAATGCCGGGGATACAGGCTCGAGCCCTGGTCCGGGAAGACCCCACATGCTGCGGAGCAGCTAAGCCCGTGAGCTACAACTGCTGAGCCTGCGCCCTAGAGCCCGTGAGCCACAAGTACTGAGCCCACGTGCCACAACTACTGAAACCTGCACGCTTAGAGCTCGTGCTCCGCAACAAGAGAAGCCACCTCAACGAGAAGCCCACGCACGGCAACGAAGAGTAGCCCCCGCTCGCCGCAACTAAAGAAAGCCCGTGTACAGCAATGAAGACCCAACGCAGCCAAAAATAAATAATTAAATATATATATGTATATAAAAAGAAAGCAGAAAGAAAAAAATGCCCAATGGGAAAGGAACCCTCTCTTCCAGGCCTCTTTCTTAGAAGTCTGGACCATTTTTCCAAAATCCCGCAGGACACCTCCCCATTTTATCTCATGAGCCAGAATGGAGTTACATGCTTGGTCCTAAACCAACTGCTGGCAAAAGAATTAGACCACCTGGCTGGCTCAGACTGACTAGGGCTACCGAAGAATGAGGGCAGGGTCTCTGTGATGTGTCACCCGCATCCCTGAAGCAGGGCTCTCTAAAGGAAGGTGGGTAGCCAACACTGCAGCCTTAAAGCACAATGTACAAGAAAAATCAATGTATGTGAGCTGCGGGTAAAAGCGATTTAAAAACTTCTTTCTCCTACTTGGAATATTATTATTTGTCTTTAAATCTGGCTACAATTGTGAATAAATCAGTTAAGTGCCCCCTAAATTGGGCATCCTAGAAAATTTAGAATTTATGTACGTGGCTTGTATGATATTTATTTTGACGGGGCTGCTCTGTAGCATTCGTGGCTAAACATGGGGTCTGGGGTAGTCTCTCCTGTTTGTAAAGTTTGTGACCTTGGACAGGCTGCTTTACTGGGTCTCGTTTGCTTCGTCTGTAAGATGGGAATAACAGTAACATCTACATCCTAGGGTTGTGAGCTGAGCTGATACATGTAGAGCACTTAGAACCGAGTCTGGCCCATAGGAAGAACCTGAGAAAGCTCAGCTCTCATCAGAAGCAGGGGAGGGCCAGTGGCTGTTCCAGAGCCTGCTCATCACAGCTCCTCCAGCAGGCAGAGTGCTGACTCTGAGAAGCAGAGGAATCACCCCACAGGGAGCTTTTAATAAGAGGTGGCTGATGAGTACCTGATGGACGGCTTTCCTTCTCTGGATGGGGTTGGCCCCCAAGTGACTCTTCCTGGATGAAGGGTCTCCTCCTGAGTCTTGTATCACCTTTGAGGAAAACAGAAAGGGAAGTAAAAGATCCAAAAGAGGAAACCCCTCGTTGGGTGCCGTCTCATCAGGACAGGTCTGAATTAATTGAACTCAAGCCTACTGTGCTCCCTCACTTGGCTCCCGGATGAGCTGCTGCGTGAAGCTGGGTTGCTCAGCAACCTTGCTCTCAGAGTCCACTTTCTGACCCTTTTTAGGAGCCCTCCCTATCAGGAAGGTGTCTGAGGGGGAGGCATGACCTGCCTTTCAAGTTGTTTCTGCGTCAACAATTGAAGAAAATAAAATCACAGTTAATGTGTGTTTGCCCTCGCGATTGTTTGGGACACGTGGCGGATTTGAAGGGACCTCCGGGGAACGTCGGGGTGTTCTTTACGTCATTGAACCCTAGATCACAGTCATTTGGTCTCGATGAACTCTAGTCTCATTTCAAATTGCTACCTACTGCTTAGAGAAATAGAATTTCAGTGCTAGGAGGTACCATACAGAGTATTGCAGGGACGGAAACTGAGGCTTGGAGGGAGCAGGCTATGTGCCCATGTTTACACAGCAAATTAGTGTCATTTTTCTGAAGGAGTTTTCCCTATATTTTCTGTAACGTTCAATCATTTTGAAATAAATTTCCTCTATTTTAAATTGCTCCTATTTCCTATTCTCTGCATCTTTTCATTTTTCTTTACAAACTTTGCTTATTTATTTTATTTATCATCTATCTTCTCCCATTGCCCCTAGAATTCCTACTAGCTCCTTAAAAGCAAGGATTTTTGTCTGTTTGGGTCATTGCAGTATCATTAGCATCTAGTTCCTGGAATATAGTAGGTGCTGAATGAATGAATCTGTTGAAGGAAGGGATGAGAGCTAATGGGTCTCAAAGATCTAGCTAGTTCAGAGTCCCTGGAGAGAAATAGGAAAATCACTTCCACCCCAAATGGCACTCGAAGGTCAGAAAGGCATAGAGTTGCCCAGGACTAAGTTATAAATAATCGCTCTTGAAGAGATCCTTAAGTTTTGGAATTTTGTGCTCTTTTGAAGTAGAGAAGTCATTTCCCATCATCATGTTCACTATACTGCTTGATGTACAGAGCACACAGGGTGGATGCTTGGGGCATCATTCCTTCAAAACAGAAGGCGTCTTTCCTATGAAGTTCCAGTAGGGTTTCACTAGGTCAGGGAAGAGACGCAGGTGTTCCATATGAAGGGATGCTGGAATCAAAGCTGTGAACATAGAAGCCTGCTATGTGCTAGGCTCTGAGCTGACCTGTGGCTTACGTATGAGTTCATTTGAGGGAATAAGCGTTCGTGAGTAGGAGAGGAGGGAGAGAAGGATTAATATTTTTTGGTGGGTTCCTAAAATGTGCTTTCATTCTTTGGAAAGGTAGGTTGAGCAAGAAAGTAATGCAAGAAGAGAGTCTTTTCAGAGGGCTCTAGATGAGAGGATTCCTTTGTGAGGGAAATGAAGGAAGGAAACAGAGGTGATTCTGTGGCTGAACCACGGGCTGAATGAAGACCTGAAATAAGAGAAGTGCTTGTCAAAATCAGCGTCCAGGCTGGGGTTCCTAAGAAGACTGGTGGGGAAGGGGCTGACCAAGCGGAGGGCTGGGTGTGGAAGCCCAGGAGGAGAGGCAGGGTAGAAAATGCGGAGTGTTCTTCATGTGGGCTACGAGAAGAGGATGGCTCTGAGTATGATGCCTTCAACCTAATGCAGAATTTTCAGATGATGCTATAAAACTTCTGAAATACTTTGAAAAAAAATGTACACTCACACATTCCTTCTTTTTCTCCCTCTGAGATGAACTCTAACCCCAGCTTATAACAGATGCTAACATTCATTGAAGATTTACTAAGTGCCACATAAGATGCCAGGTGTTTTCCCTATGTTACCTCTTTAATCCTCAGATCTCTACCATGAAGCGAGTACCATGTTCATCCCCATTCTATGGACCCTATAGGTGAGGACACTGGCATGGGGAAGCTGTCACTTGCCTTAGTGGCGGCTCTGATAAAAATGCTCACCCATGTAGACCTGAAATGTTTGCATGAGAAACGGTGGAGCATGGGGTTATGGGACAGCGAGGAGGAGCTGCTAGCCCTTGAGCTGGATGTAGTCTTGATACGATTTTATCTCATTAAGGAAGTAGTTACCAAGAGGTTACATACCCTTTAACTCCTGTAATTCTAGATCTGTAAGATAGCTTTAAAAGCTTTTAGTGTTACTCTTCCAAAATTAGAGGTTGCTTTATGAAAATTTCTCTTTATTTCTCATTTTACTGTTGTTCATTGGGTTGATTTTTTTTCTGCTTACTTTTGTCCGATTTTCTCCTTTCTGCATCCTAGAGGGCTTTCTCAATCATTTCCATCTCTTTCTTTTGTATCACTCTTGTTTTCTCCTCTTAGGTATTTATCCAGCTGTTTTCTTTACTTTTCCCTTTTCTCTCTGTACCTATTAGTATCCCTTAAATACCCATGAAAAAGAATTCAAGTGTGTTCTTATTGCTTATTGAATAGAGAAGAGTTTTATGCTTTAATTTTAAAATTGTTGATGATTTACTACGTCTCTCTTTTAAATACAATAACATTAAATTGCTTTTTAACTTAATTAGTATCAGAAGAATATTCTGATTCCCTAGTGGACTGTGTCCTTGTTGGGGGCGGGGAGGAAGACTCACAGCTGTCTGTTAAACAGAATTTGGTCCATTATCTTTCTTATTACTCCATTTAACATAGAAATTGTTAAACGACTTTTTTTTTTTTTTTTACTATGTCAGGGGAAGGCCTTGTTATTCCCCAAACATCAAATAAAACAATGTGAACCAAGAACTTCTGAATAGAAACAAGACAATCACCAAGGGTTTCATCAGCATCTCATCTTGGTGACTGTAATTGAACAATGAAACCGAATGTATGCGTGAGGGCCATGGAATGAAGCTTTTAATTTGAATCCGAGGGTGGGGTGAAGAGCTGTCATTTACAACATGACACAAATAATCCTACAATGAATAATAATGCCGTCTTTGAAATTACTTCCTTACATCCTTTCTGCCAAGTGATCACCATAGATTAGTTGGTTTATAATGAAGATGAGAGTGCTTTATATTTGCATACAGTGACCGTTCACTTGTCAAGGTGTTCTCTCACTCGCTATCTTGTTTGGTATTTGAGGGTTTCAGATGTCCCGGAAGTAATGAGATTGAAACCAAGATCTCTCTTTACAATGTGGAAGCTGAGGATCAGAGAGGTTATGTCACTTGCCTTATGATATACAGCAAATCAACAATGACAGTTGACTTATTTAATCCAGGTCTCCAGACTCCAGAGCCAGGGCTTTTTCCTGAACGCATATGGCGGAGGTAGACCTCATCCTATCCATTGTGCTGGAAGTAGAAAACAGAACTCAGTGAGGTTAGCTCACCAGCTTTGCACCCCTCACCTTAGCAAGAGACAGATTACTCCTTCCTTTCCCTGAAGAGTCGAGACAAAAGCAAATGTCTTAAACTCTTCCTAGCTGAGCCTTTGGCCCACCCCAGACACTTGTGAGATGCGGATGGGGCGATGAGGGGGCGCAAACAGAGGAATCACAGAAAAGCGGCATCCTCACCACCTTGGCCAGATCCCGATGAAACCCTTCCTCCTGGAGGGGGAGAGTCAGTGCATTTATTTTCATGCCTTGACTCCAGGGCACCCTGGGGCTGTGGTGACCAGCACTGCTTCTGGTGGATGAGGACAGAGTGCTCTCAGAGCTATGCCTTATTTTCTCAGATTTTAAGCAGTTTAAATGCTGGGGACTTCTTTGAACTCCCTCTCTTCCTCACCTCACTGCCAGAAAAGAACTTGCTGGCATTTTATTTTATTTTATTTTTTATTTTTATTTTTTTCGGTACTCGGGCCTCTCACTGTTGTGGCCTCTCCCGTTGTGGAGCACAGGCTCCGGACGCACAGGCTCAGTGGCCATAGCTCACGGGGCCCAGCCGCTCCGCGGCATGTGGGATCTTCCCGGACCGGGGCACGAACCCGTGTCCCCTGCATTGGCAGGCGGACTCTCAACCACTGCGCCACCACGGAAGCCCACTTGCTGGCATTTTAGATCTCAGTGTTCCAGTGCTTCATTTAAAAAATGAAGCATTTCATTTTTTAAAAAGTTAAGGAAAAAACACAAACGTATATAGCAGTTAATAAGATAATTATTTTGAAATTAGACATTTATTTTCTAGGAAAAAAGGTTTCTGGCTCTTCTGGTATTGGTAGACGCTTCCTCCTCCCTCAGGGTGACTTTCCAAATAATGCCCTGAGGTGACCATCCTTCCTCATTTACATTTATCTGAGCCATTCAAGGTCCTCAGTGATGCCTGGGATTACAAAGTGGGTGCTGTCCCATTGCAATGCTCCACCTGGTGTGTTCCATTGCTTCATTTATCTCTGCACCCAGTACTGACTCTCCCAGCTACAAGGGGAAATTGAACCTGGTGGCTTTTGTGGTGGAGAAGGTCTACAACACCCAATCTCTACCTGAAACTTCCCAGCCCCTGTTAGAATACAGCTGGGTACCCTATTTCCCTGGATGGGGGGCTTCGCTCGTGTAGAAGTACGGCCCTCAGGGTGGTCAAAGCACCCCCCATGTGCCCTTTTGCTTACCCTGCTGTCTTGGCCATGCCAGCAGCAAGAGTGCCCAGGACCTAGAAGGGCCAGGACAGCATCCTGTCTGGGCACACGGGGTCTGGGTTACTTTGGATTTAGCAGGCAAGGAGTCTTGTTCCTGACGTGTATTCAGTCAACAAATTCAAGGGTTCTGGTAGGCTGTGTCCTTGGGAAGCAGACTCTGAGACAAGGTGAGTGTGCTTATCAGGAGTATTTATCAGGGAGTGTCCATAGGACCAGTGCCCATAGGTGGAGGGCAACAAGGCAGGATGGCATGGAGGTTGGCCTGTTGCAGCCTCAGCCAACCCCATGGAGAAAGCTGGAACTAAGATGTTTTGCCAGCATTGCCATGGGATGAGCTGAAATGGGCTTCTGTTTCCTCGCCCCAATCGGTCATAAAGGAGTTGGGCAGTCCCCAAAGGGCATGACCTTGAGCCAGGCAGCTCTTTGCAGCTGAGCAAACTCTGAAGAGGCTACCCACAGCCCTCCCAGCAGCTGGGCAACAAGGTTTCTCATGGTTCAGGCGCTGTGTTGAGCCACTGTGGGTAGAGTTGAAAGGCTTGTCTCTGTCTCTAAAGTGCTTGACGTCTTGTGGCTCAGACTCCAGCGTGATGGATGCCATCGTGGAGGGATGTACCTAGTGCTGCTTGGTAAACCCACACATGTACCTGATCCTCCACAGCCCCAGGACTCTCCTCAGCATAACTGTGAGGTATACGCTAGCGCCCCATTTTGCTGATAAGGAAAATGAGGCTCTGAGATGTTGAGGAACTTGCAAAGGTCATACAGCCATTTGGGGAAGGCATCAGGATTCAAACTCAGGTCCAACTCTGAAGGCTCTGGGCTTCCCTATATTCAAAATTGCCTCTGAAATTAGAGCCAGCAGGGTTGTTGCGATTGTGAGGGTTCAGTAGCCACCCCTTGGCCCTTGCCCAGCCTCACCGCTGTGCCTTTGCTCCAGCCGTTACCCCGCCTGGGATGCCATTTCTCCATGCTTCCTCCAAGAAGCCTTCCCCACTTCTCCAGCCCATGGGGCTTCTACCTTTTCTTGTTTTTTGTTAGCTGGCCATAATTATGTTCTCTGTTCGCTGCACTTGCAATGTTCTCATGTCTTCTTGAGAGGTCTGTATGTCTCCTACCTCATGTACCTGTGAAAGCAGATGTGGGGCAGACCAAGGCATCAGCAAGTCTGAAGGAGACCAGTGATCCCCATGTTTACTGAAGGAGGGAGGCCAGCATTAAAGGCTTTTGAAAGCAGGTCTGGTTAAAACCCAAAGGTTCCAAGGCCTTGATGTCCAGCCTCTGTGACCTACCACTTAGTCAAATGACTAAGGACGTGTTAACAGGGAGAAATGTGTAAATGTTTAGAGAGCAGTGAGTTGTGAGCTATAAATGGCCCTGGCATGTTTATAAGAAATGAGCAGTCCAGAAGAGAAACCCCAATACCTTTTTTTCCCCTTGGATAGAATTAGGGAGTGTTCTGGTTGTGAAACATTTGGGCCTTGGCAGTCTTTTGATGTCGCGCCTTGTGACAACTGCTTGCAGAGTGAGCTTAGGCTAGCTTCAGTTAGCTCGGGGCCACGTGTTCCCGAAGGTAGGCTAGAGTTCAGAGTAGATTCCCTTAGTGGCTATTTGCAACTCCACCATCCGAGGGTTTAGAACTCTGGTCATTGGAGTGCCCGGCTTTGACACTGGAGGAGAGTTTGTCTCTACTGATTTTCCGCTACGCGTGGTACTCCAGGTCTGGGTGATTGTGGAGAAGCATCCAGTGAAGGACACTTAGGGTGATGCTCACTAAGACATTGACATATATCGGGACCCATCAATATCTGTTTCCATCTCTGTCTGCCGCCATCCATCCTTCCTGCACCTTCCTCAGCAGCCTGCCACTGGGCTCCCTGGTCACTGTGCATGTCCCCCTCCTCCTGCCTCCGGTCCTTTCTGCCACCAGGGGTTCCTTCGGCCAAGGATGCTAGTGTGACCTCTTTCTAAATAGTCCTGCTCGAATCTTCAGGGGCAAACTCGAAATGGCACCTCTTCCACAAAGCTTTCCTGGACCCACCAGCTAGCAGCGATCGCTGCCTCTTCTAAATGCCATTTCAGTCAGTGAGATTCGGTGAGAAAGTGGGAGCCATCTTTGTTTTGTATCAGCTGGCTGGGTGGCTAGGTGAGTAGACAGGTGAAGAGATGAATAGAAGGAAACATGGGTGGAGTGTAGTGTAGTGCCTCCTGTTTAAAAAAAAAAAAACACAACGTTTCAGCTTTCTTTATCTCATCTGTCAGTGGGACTAGTAACAGCAGCACCTACCTCATTGTGTGAGAATTAAATGGGGTAGTGCTTGATAACCTGGCGTTGGATGAGTGTTAGCTATTGCTATTGTTATTTTTGGAAATAACTCCATAAGATGTACAACCCGATGAGAAAATAATTCTTTTGAAAATTCTGTACTAAAATATACAATTTCTAGGGCTTGTATTTCCCCGTCTAGACTCACTCCCTTATGTTACTGATGAGGAAACAGAGCCCAAAAGAGGGAAGGGAGAGACTTGCCCACACTCTCAGAGTTGGTGGCAGGCTTAGTGTTAAAATATAATTTTCAGAAGTTAAAAATGTGACTCATACAAATATAGAATGTGCACACATCAAAAGTTTCATTTAGCTCCCTAATGAAGGAATCAACAGAATAGCAAAATGGAGTTATAGGTGCTGGGGAAAGAACATTGGAATAGGATTGCTAGATTAGATATAAAACTAGTTAAATGTTTTACAGGGCCATAAAATCATAAACTTTGAGATTATCTTTTCCACGGAACAGAAATAATTTGCATTTCTACTGGGCAAAACTCCATCCTTGAACATGCAACTTCACAGACTCTGAGCCTTTAATCGAAAGTAAACAACAAATCAAAGGCACTTTCCCCTATGTAATTAAATATTCCTTGGGTGGCTGTCAAACAGTGCCCCAACTATGACATTGAAAGGATGTGCTGCCTTTCTTGTGCTTTAATCCTGATGATAGAGCCAAGTCTTCTCACCAAACCCACTCCTCCTCCCTCCTCTTTCTGCTTTCTGCATGGAGTCTGGGTCCTCTTTACCACTTCCTCATTGGCAAAATGAGGAATGTAATACCTCCCTTGTGGGCTGGTTCAGCTCGTATATGGCTTGGCATTGGGCAGGTACATGGCAGAAGGTCACATAGTCCCAGTGCTGGAGGAGCATGACATCCACAGGAGAGGCAGACTTGTGCACCACCGTTTGGCAATGGCTGGGACTGGAAGAGCAGAGTGCTACGGGAGCCTAGACAGAGGAGTTGGTTGGCAGGGGAAAGGAAGAGAAGGGACCAAGACAGGGATGTTAGATATGGAGTTTCCAAGCCCCACAGATCAGGTGGTTGGTGAAAAAAAAAAGGCAGGCATGGTTGACCAGGTGAATGGCCTATGCAGAGACGTAGGGAATAAAAAATAAGGTACTTTTCATTGAATGGATCTGTGTTGAGCTTCTGTCATGTGCCAAGTCCCGTGTTTGACCCTGGGGTATGTGAAGGGAATGGAGGAGATGGGGACACTTATTGGTGAAGTAGAAGACAAATCCTAGTCCTTTTGGAGTGTTATAGGACACCGGAGTCTTGGGTACATTTGGGAGAAGGGGCGAGAGGTGGGGTGGTGTGGAGACCAGTCAGGCTGGAGAGATGGGAGAGCCTGGCCTTTAGCTGAATGATGATATGGATGATAACCCTTGACCAAATAATTCATTTTTGGCTAGAACCTTCTTTATGCAGAGCCTACGGCTGCCCTCTAGGGAAGGTGAACACGTGTAAGCAATGGTGAACTCCTCAAGAAGTTTACAATTTAGCTGGGGAAACAGGACACACTCACAGGAAAAGCCAACAGTGTGTGATGGTGGGTAAAGTGGCTGTTGCCTCAAGGCTCTGGGGAGGAGGGGAGCTCTTTGTGGCTTGGGTGGTCAGGAAGATTTTCCAGAGAGGAGACCCTCTTGATTGGCTTGGGTAAACCAAAGAGCAGGGAGGCATTCTGGGCAGGGGAATGGCTCCCAGTAGAGACCTGGAAGCAGGAAGCTTTTCCAGGATTCCTGGGGGAAGAGTTTGAGCAGGTGCGATGGGCCAGGTGGTAAAGCACCATGAGTGTCCAGCAGAGGAACCAGGGTCCACATTGTATCTTGTTAAAAACTCAGATGCTGTTAGGGGCTAGGAAGGTCATGCAGTGAGGGAAGAGGGCCTGGTAGGGGCCTTGATCAGTGGAGCGAGAGTCTTCCCAGGGGAAGGGAGCAGCTGCCTCGGAGCTCTAGCCAATGTGGCCATGTGACCAGTTTGTGATTTTTCAAGGGAAGTCAGAAATCTGCATTCTGGTAAAGTCTGTTGGTTTTTCACATGTTGTCAACTAAGTGAAAAAAAAAAAAATTGAAGTCATTCCATGGGTCAACAAATAGATGTGACCTGCGGGGCTCCATCCTGTCACTTTTCTGCAGGCAGTGTGATCATCGAAGGTCCTTACAGCCTTGGGTGCCACAGGGCAGGTGGTGGAGGGAAGAGGGGGTTGCTGACCTGGAGAACTGAGCAAGGAACAGACAGCTTCCATTTTGGGACCATGTGCAATTGTGGCCAGGGGTCACAATACCGAGCAGGGCTCAGCCTGACCAGGAACCACAGCCCCAGAACAGAAGAAAGACTGAAGGAAAGGGAGTGAGGTGTCTGGTTCAGAGTTGGGTGAGCAGTGCAAATCCAGTTTCTTTTCTTGTTGTCTTTAAAGAAGCCTGGATGGTGCTGCTGAGGAGGGCAGGAATGGTTCAGGGTCTTCATATGGTGGGATTGTGAGAAAAGCGGTAGACTGTTGAGTTGGGAGGTCAGGGTTGTAGGAGTTCCTGCTGTTTACGGGGTACCCACATGTGTCAGCCACTTTGTGCACTTTCTCACTACCTCTCCTAATTCTCCAAGCTGCCCGGTGAGTAGAGAATTCTGTGACTTGTTCACAGTCAAGGTGACAGAGCTGATCAATGGCCAGGCTGGCACTGGAACCCAGGTCAGTTGATTCCACAGGCCAAGTCCTTTTCCATGGACGCCACTACTGCTCCTGGTGCATGCTGTGTCCCTCCCTGTGCTCCATATCTCACCCATTGACCTTGGATAGGTCATTTCCACCTCCTCACAGAAGAGCAAGAGAGGAAACCTCAGGGTTTCCTGACGTTGCTCCAACCTCAGGGTGCCATGCTTCTGCAATTGAAGTATTCATATGTTGGGATTTTATGATTCTAAAGGCCTTTGAACAGTTAGCTTCAAACAAAGAACTAGGAATCAGAGATGTGTCATCTTCAGATAGGCAGTGGCAGCAGTGTTGAGAATGCACTTGGCAGCCCTGCAGGAAAGAATGTGTGCTCATCATTCTTGGAAGGGCTTTTTGTAGGAAATAGGTACAAGGGTATCTAAAAAACAGATATTTCCGCTTGGCTGTCGCCGAGGCCCCAACCTGGGGGCCTAGCATGCAGCTTCTGCTGTTTTCATCATTCTGCCCTTCTGTCTTCTATGAATGTTCATAAACCCCCCAAAGGACCTGCAACTTCAAAGAGAAATATAATTGATGCGTTAAGTCTATTTTTGGCTGGCTGGGGTTGGTGCACATCCAAAATGAAAGCATTAAGTTTTACATCTATTTTATATCAGCTCCTCTCTCCCCCAAATCCATTAAAAGATAACAGAAACAGAGCTGTCTTCAGACAACATCCAATTGGTTCATATTTGGGGGACCAGTATGTCATGTCCCACCTTGCTGTAGCTGAGACACGCATTTAACCTTTACAAGGAGCCACAGAAAAAGGCACAGCAAAACTTCCTTTTGCCCTTAGAGATTAGAGGAGGATTTTTCTCTCAAATATGGAACTGTTTTTCTGACTCAGCAGGAGAAGGAGGTGGATATGAAAGCAAAAGATGTTCCCTTGCCTTGAAGCAAGTATTCTGGGTCATGGATCTTATTGATCAGGCTTATGCAATTGGACATTTCTCTTGTACCCACACATGTTCTCTCTCTCCTCTATCTCCTGCTGCCTCAGTAACTTCCAGAGAGATTTGTGAAGGTAGGAGGCAGCCAGAAGATGGGCTTCTGGAATCTTGCTGCACTTACTGGGTTGGGTGGAGAAAGGCAATCCTCAAGGAAGCACATTGGACCAACAGAGGGAGTTGGTAAACCCGTCAATCAGAATTGTTCCTTGAAAATTCTCAGGTAACTCCTGTCCTCAGGTGATTCTAATGTGTAGTGGGGCAGAGAAGCAATGGACCAATGGCCTCAATCAGACTGACTTAATGTGCATCAGCCAGAGCCATGGGAGCCCAGATTCTCATAAGCCCTCGCCTGAGTCTAGAGTAGGGGTTCACACCTGTCTGCTGCTTGGAATCACCTGGAGAACTTAAAAAATTTCCAGTGTCTAAGCCCACCTTCAGAGATTCTTACTCAATTGGTCTAGTTGGGACCCAGGAAGCCGCGTTTTGTGAATCTTCCCAGAGGACTTTGTTGTGATTTCCACTCTAGAGCAGAGTGCTTCTCAAACTCTGATGTGCAGAGTTTACATGGGGATCTTGTTAAAATGAAGATTGTGAAGACCTAAATAAATGACAAGACATACCATGTTCATAGACTGGAAGACTCATCAGTAAAGATGTCAGTTCTCCCTCAATTTCTCTATAGCTTTAACACAATTCTAATCACATTCTAAGCAGGACTTTTTGTAGATAAATATAAGCTAATTTCTAAATCTATATGAAAAATCAAAGTAGCTGGAATAGATAAAATAATTTTGAGAAAGTATATATTTGGAGGAATCACATTACCTGATTTTAAGATTCATTACAGACTACAGTAGTCAAGACAGTGTGGTATTGGCAAGGGAATAGACAGGTAGGTCTGTTCCTACATGTCTATATAGAGTCCAGAAATGGGCCCACAACAAATATGCCAATTGTTTTTTGACAGAGGTGCAAAGGCAATTTGATGAAGTAAGGATGTTTTCTACAAATGGAGTTGAAACAATTGGACATCTGAAAGAAAAAATATATATACCTCGACCTAAACTTCACAGTTGTACAAAAATTTACTCAAAATAGACCACATATATATAAAAGTAAAACTCAAACTTTTAGAAGAAAACGGGGATATCTTTGTGGCCTGTAGTTAGGCAAAGAGTTCTTAGACATGACACCAAAAAGACAATCCATACAAGAAAAATGGATCAATTGGACTTCATCAGAATTAAAAACTTTTGCTCTGTGAAAGACTATTTTGAGAATGAAAAGACAAGTTACATACTGTGAGAAAATACTTAAAAATCACATATCTCACAAAGGACTTTGTATATAGCCAGGGTATATAAAGAACTCTTCAGATTTCTCTCTTTCTTTCCTTTTTTTTTTTTTTTTTTTTTTTTTGGCCGTGCCTCACAGCATGCAGAATCTTAGTTCCCCAATCAGGGATCAAACCCACACCCCCTGCAGTGGAAGCATGGAGTCTTAATCAGTGGACAGCCAGGGAGAACAAATGGGTAGATACCAGATGGGGAGAAAGGGTGGGGTGGGATGAATTGGGAGTTTGGGATTGACATATATACGCCGCTGGGTATGAAATAGATAACTGACCTGTTGTGCAGCACGGGGAACTCTACTCAGTGCTCTGTGGTGACCTGGATGGGAGGGAAATCCAAAAGGGAGAGGATATGTTTATACATATGTCTGGTTTCCTTCACTGTGCAGTAGGAGCTAGCACAACATTGTAAAGCAACTATACCCCAATTTAAAAAAACCCACAAAAACTCTTAAAATTCACTAGCAAGAAGACAATTAAAAAATGGCAAAAGACTTGAACGAACACTTCATCAATTGTTAGTGTAACAATTTGCAAAGCACTTCATTGGAACTGGCTCTAGACTAGGTTAAGAGGGTCCAAGGAAGACAAAATTGCATTATTCACCTCAGTACAGTCTGTCAGAGTTTTCTACTTTTCTCAAAGCTCTTATGTATTATTCTCTTTAGATACCCTACGTTTTTGTGGAATCCTAGGCAGGGGTTCATCTCCCTATCTTACAGGTAATAATCACGAGACCCTGGACAGTTAAGGTCATAGAGCTTGTTAAGGGAAGAATAAGGAGGAAGCTGATTTCTCACCCACCAGAGTGCCCGGGATCCCTGTGAGAGGCATGTCAAGTGGGCTGAATCTTCACAGAGCACAAAGCACAGGCAATATAGGTTCTCAGGACTCTTCCGGGGAGTCTGCTGCAAGCTCACACACCAGCTCGAAGATGGCAGTATCAAAGGCTGGATGGAGGTAAAGAGCAAGGGAAGGGGGAAAGAAGAGAGGAAACCAAATGTGACTCAAGTGTAGGTTCTAGTACACGATGACTCTTTGTCAAGTGGCAAGTCTGCTGGAAGTCATACACTCACCAACTCCTAATTATCTTTCCTCTGTCCCCAGTTAGAGGAGGTCCTGCATGAAAGTTGCAGTGTTGAATGAGAGGTTCTTTAGCGTCAGACCATCTAGGCTTCACTCCTCCTGCAGCTGATGGCTACCTTGTTGAGGGATCTTGAACAAGTCAATGAAAGCCTCATCTCTAGATGGTCCCTGGAAAGGGTATCTGGGTTGTTCAACGTTTGGGAGTGGAAGATGTCCGGGAATTGCCATTGCCTGCCCTGGAATGGCAGTGAGAGGAGCCAGGGACCTCCAGGACAAGGGGGACCTATTTCCTAGGTTCCGGCGTTGGGGTGTGACATTTCATGCCTCTGTCATTTGCTCCAAGCGTCATTGCCCTCAGTTGTGCTTTGGTTGATAACCTTAGTTGATTCTTCTATGCAGACGGCTCTTGCACCTCAATTTTCTTGACAATGACTCCTCAACAGTAGCTTCCTTGCAGCATACAACCTCAATTAATCCTTAGTTAAAATACCACAGAGATGAAAGCCTTTTTTCCCTTGTTCCCTTTTTCCCCCAGAGCAGATTGGACTTTGTGCAGCTCCCTTGGAAGAGGAGTCAGCTTTGAAAGCAGGTTCAGATTCTAGCCCAGTTCCTATTTATTTATAGCCCAAGTTATTTCAGCAACTGCTGTCAAGTAAAAACTCGGGTGAGAGGGAGGTAAACATGCCAGTTCTATTTCATTGTCCAAGCAGCCCTCTCTGATGTGACGGAGGAACCATGCCGCGCTGGGGCTGATCCTGTCTGCTGGAGGGTTGGAGACCAACACAGTTAAGACCTACTCCCCATTCAGTCCTGGGTATTCAAGTTATTGTCGCCTCTAATATATGGTGAAAAAAGCAAGAAGTTATGAGCCAGAGCATCCAATTCTGGCTTGGCCACTTGCTGGTTCCATGACTTGTGAAAGCTACTTAGCTTCTTGGAGTCAGGATTTACCCATTTAAAAATGGCAGCGTTACTAACTACAAACACAGATGAGCTCATATAAGCCTCCAGGACAGTGCTCGGTAGACAGTGGTTTCTTAATTCCTCGTTCACTGAAGCTCTTTGAATGAATGAAGTCAGACCGTGGAGAATGGAATGAATAAATGAACACATGTGTTCATCAGAGATCATTGAGAATCTGCTAGGCGTCAGACATTATGCAAGCCGGTGGAGAAAATTCGTTTTTGTCCCTGATTTCCTAGAGCTTACGTGGTAGGGAAGAAGAGGACAGTGAACCCAGAAAGGTACAATCATACATATTGATCAGTCTCTTTTTAAAAGACCTGGAAGAGAGAAGAGGGTGGGGGTAACTTGTCCTGGCGAGTAGTTAAGGGAGTTGAGGCAGCAGCCTTTGAGCTGAGACCAGCAAGGGGGATGGGAATTAACTGGTAAAAGAGGAGGGAGAACAAGTGTCCAGTCCTGAGCTGTGCGTTACTCAAGCAAGGAAAAATAAGGCCGGGAGACCCAAGTGTGTTGAGCAAGGAGGGGCCTGGCTGAAAGGAGACTGGAGAGAAGGGTAAGAGCACACAGGCCTTGCATCTTATCCTGGGTACCCCAGAAAGCCGTAGAAAGGTTTTAAACAAGGAAGTAATGTAATTCTGTGTATTAAGACCAGTTGAATTGAATAAAAGTTTATAAGAATACAGTGCCTTTTTATGAGAAGAGCGCATGCTCTCAGTGCTCAGGGCTGGCCTAAGGCAAGGGTGGTGGCCGCTGATGATTGTCTTTGGTTCTCCCTGACTCTGGTCCTTTATGGAACTAGGGACAGGCTCAGCCTCTGGGGTCTGTGGGGTTCTGCCCATCTGAAGCTATAGACTTTCCCATGTCTTGGGAATCCCTGAGAGTGGGAATCCAGAAGATGTCAGCTGTGTGGCCTGAACTGGAATTCCAGCTTGATCATTTGATTCCGCTGTGGCTTCAGCTGGAATAAGCTGGGTTGAGGAAGCTCACCATGTATTTTTCAGGGGGAAAAAAAAAATTCTTTAGAAAGTTGAAAGACTCTCAGTATTGTGAGTCACCTGACAGCATAGGGTTAGAATTGTCTGCCTCTTGGCCTAGTGATCTTGGTGCTTTTGTCCCCCTACTGGGAGATAAGTCAAAGTAAGCCAGCTGTGCCTCTTTCCTCCCACTGATGGGAGGACCCCAAACACTCTGAAAGGGGACGTATGTCCCCTGCACCCACTTCAACCTGATCTGTGGAATGGCTTGGCCTAGAGAGAAGCAGGTTCTCTTTTCCCTGTGTTCTTCCTGTTTGTTTCAGCAAAGAGTGTCCAGGGAGAGAGATTCATCAAAGGCCCATTGGACAGATGCATATCTCTTTATAAGCTAACCATCCAGGGGAGAGTCCCCTCTAACTAAGAGGAGGGCATATGGCAGAATGAGATAAGGGGAACTCAGGCAGACAGGCAGTGGCTCCTGGGTCCTGCAAGGCTGCCGCTGCCCTATTGGCTGGCGGCCAGGCCTGAGGCAGGACGTCGGCCACGATCCATGCAAAGAAGTTCTCACATTTATTCAGAGCCTGCTGTCTTCTGGCCTTTCCTCATGCCATCACATTTATCCTTCTCAGTGATGTACCAATTTTAGATGGAACAACTGAGGCTCACATAAAGTGCCCAAATTCACATGGGCAAGAAGGGGTTGATATAGACTCAATGTTTGTGTCCCTCCCACACCCCAAATTCATGTGTTGAAATCTAATTCCCAGTGTGATGGTATTTGCAGGTGGGGCTTTTAGGAAATGATTAGGGCATATAAGGACAGAGCCGTCATGGGATTAGTGCCCTGATAAAAGACACCCCAGAGAGCTCCCTTACCCTTTCCACCATAGGAGGACACACAGAGAAGATGACCATCTGTGAGCCAGGAGGCAGGCCCTCACCACATCCTGAATCTGCCGACACCTGTACTTGCACTTCCCAGCCTCCAGATCTGTGAGAAATGTGTGCTGTTTAAACCACCCAGCCTATGGTATTTTTGTTATAGCTTCCCGAACAGACTAAGACCCAAGGTAGAACTGGATTTGGGTGCAGATCTTTCTGGCTCTTTCCACGTTGTCTCATAGACCATTCCAGCTTCCTATTTGTGTGTGCACGTGGAGGAAAGGGTCCGTGATGCGGTCCTCCCAAGCATGTCCTGATGCTAAAGCAGTGTGCTTGGGTGGGGGCGGGTGCAGTGAAGGGGCATTGGATTGGGAGGGTCTGAGTATTGCCTTTGGCCTGTCAGCAGGCCGTCATTTTCTCCCCAGTGAAGCAGGGTCAGCATACCCACCTTGCCAGCCTGCTGGGAGCCTGTATGAGATAATGGATGTGAAGGATCTTTAGGGAGGAGAGAGTGCAGGAGAGGAGGCTGAGGTGCAAATGGACAGCCAGGACTGCCAGCAGCCTGATGGGGGAGAGCCTGGTCCTGGCTCAGCTCCAGGGGGATTCAGGATTGGGCCATGCTTTGCCTGGGCTGGGTCAGAAACAGCGTTTCCTGAGCCCACGTCACCAGTTTCCATTTGCACGGTGGAGGGAGTGCCGGGGCCTGCTGCTCCTGCCTGGCCACACCTGTGGGCCCTCTCATCCCTGCTGCTTCGAGCCCAGAATTAGCCGGGGGCAGCTCTTGGCCCGCAAGGTGGACCACACGGGCTGGCTTTGAGCAGTGGTCACCCTGTCCTGTCTGGCCATAGAAAGTCCCTTGAGCTGCTCCCAGCTGGAGCCAGTGTTCCCGCTGATGACCTGGACCTTCGGCCCCTCCAGCTTGCCGCCTCCTGCTCTCACCTTCTCCTTGCAATTTCTCTGCAGCTGCAGTGGGAGGTGGTGGAACAATTAGATGGCAACACCCTTCCAATTGCCTCTAATCTTCAAGCTCTCAGAATCTCATTAGTTCCTGTGCTTTCCTGCTCTGCCTTCCTGTTCTTTGCTGCAAGCATATCCAGGGGCCAGCCAGTTACCTTGTTGCTGGGGGAAAGATGGAACCCCGGGCATGTGGCATGGAGACCTCCCCAGCAGATAGGTCTTGGGTTTGGGAGCACACACCGGGACTCCTCCAGGCCTGTCCCACTTCAGGCCCACCTTCTTTTTCTTGTCTGCCAGAGCAAAGGGCTCTGGATTCAGAATTAGGCAGCCTGGGGCCTGGTCTGAGATACGTCCAAACTTGATGATAGTGATGATAGTGTTACAAATAGCACTTAAAATAGCTGTCATTTACCACTTGCCTATTTTGTGCCAATTTAGACCCCATGTCGTTTCATTCTAACAGCATCCCTGCAAGACAGGCATTAGAGCCACCTTACAGATGAGAAAGTTAATGCTCAGAGAGGTTGAGTGATTGCCCAGGTCAAACAGCTGGAAGGTTACTGAGCTGTGGTTTGTGCCCATGTCTTGGTGACCCCAAGCCCAGCTCTGTCCACCAGGGCGCGCTGACACATGACTTCGTGGAGCCCCAGGTCGCTCACTTAGAAGCCCCTCCAGGGCTGTCAGGGCTCCAGATCATTCCAGTTTCCCTCACCCTGGCAGTGAGGAGGCCCAGCCCCCTGACCACACCAGTGTCCTGGCTCCTTAGTTCCTCCCTCATCCTCCATGTGTCTGCACAGAGCCCCACTCTACGGCTGTCTGAGCTGGGCTGTGGGCTTTGGAAAGTGCTGGACATGGAGGAAGCTCAAAGCAGCTCGACCCAGCTTCTCCCGAGTTTCCCTTTGGAGGCCTGAGAAACACATCTCTGAAGTGGATAGGAAGGTGAGAAGAAGCAAGAAAAATGGGGAAAGGAAGACTAAAGACCCCAGAAGTGCAGAGGGCGCCCATCTCCCCAAGTGCTCAGGGAAGTGTCCATCTTAGAGTGGCCTGAGCCGGGGGAAGGGCAAGGGCGAGGGGAAGGAGGGGGTGCCCTCCCTGGTGCTGCAGAGGCCAAGGTGGAGTGAGATCCTGCTAGCCTTGACTCCGTACTTCCCTAAGGTCAGTAGAGACCCAAACCAGGAAGGCTTCCTTAGCCTGGACAAAGCCCCACGCTCTGCCAAGAGCTGGGCCTCCCCATACTTGGGAGGACTGGGAGGCCCAGCAGCTCTCCATCCCCTGGGCCCACAGAGGAGACAGTTGTTGGAAGCTGTTCTCTCAGTCTGCCGTGGCTATCCTGCTTCTCCCCCAGGCCCCCATCCTTCCTCCAAGGCCCACTCGCTGTCACCTCCTCTGGGAAGTCTTCTCTGCTTGCGCCAGAATCATGGCTCCAGACCTTATTCTAGAACATCTGTTACATTGCAGTCTACTTACCACTTTATATATGTTTTCTCCTTTTCTCTAAGATAAGACTGTGAACTCTTAAGCCTGGGACAGTCTCTTCTTCTGTGCTTAGTCAGTCCCATGAAATACTTAAAAAAACCCTGGCATAATTGAGCATACACAGTGAGTTTATACTCTTGTGTACTTAGATTATTTTCTCTTTCTTTGTCGTAGGTATTACTAATTATTCTTATTATTGTTTTGCTCTTAGTTGTTTCTTTTTTACAGCTTTGCTTCCCACTGCTTTTCCCTCCTTGGCGTTTATTTGTTTATTCAATAGACAGCCATTGAGCAACTACTACGTGTCAGGCACTGTTCTAGATGCTGGATATGCAGAAATGAACACTTTTTAAGTTTTATGCAACTGGAAAGCACAGAATTAGGGCTGACTTAGGGTGAGGCTTAATTCATCAGCTTAATGATGTCACTGCTGGAGCTGAGATCCCCATGGGAGTTCCCCTGGGTGTTGAGTATTTGAGGGGCCTTTTCCTGGGCACACCTCAGGTCTTTCTTGAATGAGTGGTACATCTGGTAATGATTGAGGCCATCCAGGCTCACACACGCTTGTTCCTGCAGTTGGCGCCTCCACCTAAGGTTTCATGAGAACACTCTTTTTTTAGGGGAGCAGGTGTGTGGTGGCTTCTGGATCCCAGACACTGTCTTCCGAGGATTCTCCGAGAATTGCACCTCTCCAGTCTGGTTTGGCTGAGGCTGTTTTTGTCACCCCCACAGGGCTGTGTTGTTTGTTCCTGGAGCAGAGAGACATCTGTCATCCTCGCTGAGCCTCGACAGATGCCACATTCAAATAAGCAGCACCCGTGTAAACACTCGCACAGCAGCAACAGCTTTGTCACGGCCACCCTGGCTCAGACACTGCACCCTCATTTACCTGCCCTTCCTCCTGCCGGAGACACCTTGCTGTACCTCCCTGCCAGCCCATGTTCCCACACTGCAGGTACAGGACCAACGGTACCTGTGTGTGCTGAGACGCCCAGCAGACTTGAGCAAGAGGGTTTGAGCCTAGGAGATGCGAAGAAGGGTCTCTCCGCAGAATTGCAGGTTGTAAGCACCTGCTGGGCAGTGAGCACATCTCCGCCTCTCTGGCTTGGAACGGGGCTTGGATGGTTGATCCTGAGCATAATAGGAAAAGCTCACAGAACATCGCCTCCTCTGGGATATGAACGAGTCTTCCTAGAAGAAGCGTCTCACGTGGCCCTTGTTATCTTCAGGAGCGAGAGCTTAGGGAAATGGTGCGGGCACACACTGATAATGGGGCTTACGTTCAGTATTAATGAGGAATTGAGGATGCTCTGCCCATATTATGAAAGAGGGAAGGCTTGACTGAGGATGGCTTCTAAAGCAAGACGTATATGAGGCAGCTCTTACATGAAGAGAAGGACGAGGGTGGTAGGAGAAGAAGCAGGCATACCTTCTTGGACAGTTGTGTGAAAGTCTCGCAAATATTTTTTTTTTTTTTTTTTTGGTGGTACGTGGGCCTCTCACTGTTGTGGCCTCTCCCGTTGCGGAGCACAGGCTCCGGACGCGCAGGCTCAGTGGCCATGGCTCATGGGCCCAGCCGCTCAGCGGCACGTGGGATCTTCCCGGACCGGGGCACGAACCCGTGTCCCCTGCATCGGCAGGCGGATTCTCAACCACTGTGCCACCAGGGAAGCCCTCGCAAATATTTTATAATGATGTAGAGCATTTCCTCTTTATAAAATCATCCTAGTTTTTGCTACTTTATCACTCCCTCCCTGTGGGTGTAGCAGTAATAACCCTGAAAAGGCATCTGTGGACTTGTTTTGGAAAAGCCTAGGTTGAATGTAGGGGTAGTAAGGAGTATCCTCCTCCTAGGCCAACTCCTGGAGGGGGAGGGCAGCCTAGCAAAAGGGCCTTTGAGAGGAGAAAGAAGAGGTGAGTCCGGGGATGGAGGGTGGGGCAGTCATTTGCTAGGTCCTAGGCAGTATCCCGGTGCAGTGTCCTAGGTGGGGCGACGGTGGGGGAGATACCGGTTCATAGATAACATCCTGCTCTGGTGGTTGGGCGTGGGAAAGTGCGGAAGGAGACTGGTAACTGGATTCAGCCAGGTCTACTCGGTCAGTAAGTGCTACTCTTTACCATGTATACTTATGGAAGATCCTAGTGGAAGAAGACTGGTCTCATTGTGAAAGCTTCCTGGAAGGACTTCTGATGAGTGTGGTTATATCTCAGCTAGAGTTGTGTAGCTCTGGGATGATGGAGAACAGTATGGAGAAGTACCGGTTCCGTGGCTGTCAGCTGGGCTGTAGGGCGTCCTCAGGGCTGGCTCTCAGCTGACCCTCACCACTCCTCCTTAGACCGCCCCCCTCTCTGAAAGAGCTCTTCTACTTACATATTTTTCTTATATGGTGCTTACGCTTAAATATTTTATTTGGAAAAGGGAATCGGGAACTAAAACATTTCTTTGTATCCTGAATCAGATCATCCTCAAGCTTCCTCTGACTCTAAGCTGATTTTGTGACTTGCTGTTTCAGAGACCTCAGCCCGCTTCGCCTCATCTTGCTTTTTATCTTTAGGCTCCCCTTTCTTTCTTAAGCTGACATTTGAATTCCTAAGTGGTTCTTTCTGCTTTTCTCCAGATTATATTTGTGACTAATCCTTCTCGTGTTGTTTTAAGTAATGGAGAGAATCTGACTTCAGCAGTAAACCTGAGAGCCTTCTTCATAACTATGGAAGTTTCTGGAATCTACAAAACATTCATTTGTGCCCAAGAAACTGAAGTTTAAGAAATACTGGCTTTTCCCTTAACTTAAATGACTGCCTCCCATGGGGAATCTAATTTTTTTAAGAAAATCGCATATTCCAATAAAGGAGATTCTTGGATTGGATAAACAATGATGCTGTTTACTTAAAAAATGATTCTTTATTCAGCTATAGAGAAACCTGGGGAATAGAGGAGGAGAAGTAGCACTGAATGGAATTTGCAAGACTAGATTTTTAAATCAAGGCTCAATTTGTCATCTCTCCTTTTCAGTGAACCCTACATAAGCAGAGTTAATCAGACCCTCTTCTGGACCCTTCGAAAGCCCAAGAGTGTCAGGGTGCAAAGCCTGGTTGGAAAGGGATGGAAAGTCTTACCAGCAGGAATGCGTGTACTGTCTGGGATTTTTTTGTATGCAAATGAGAGAAATCTGGTTCAAGCTGCTTAAGCACAAACAAAAATAAAAACAAAGGGAAAGGGCTTCCCTGGTGGTGCAGTGGTTGAGAGTCCGCCTGCCGATGCAGGGGACACGGGTTTGTGGCCTGGTCCGGGAAGATGCCACATGCCACGGAGCGGCTGGGCCCGTGAGCCATGGCCGCTGAGCCTGTGCGTCCGGAGCCTGTGCTCCACAACGGGAGAGGCCACAACAGTGAGAGGCCCACGTACCACAAAAGAAAACAAACAAATAAACACACACACAAAAATAAACAAAAGGAAAGGGTAGGGAGGAATTTGATGACTTTGGTAACTGAAAAGCCCAGAGGTTAGGTTTGGCTTTTCTTTTAGCTGACTCCAGGCACTTGAAGGATGTCTCTTAGTCCCTTTTTCTCACTGGTTCACTCCATTTCTCCTTCCGTCTCACATTTCTGCCTCTGTGTTGGTTTTATACTTTCTCCACGTGGGATCCTGCAACAGAATCAAATGCATTTCATATTCACTTCTTACCCTTAACTCTCAGTGGAAAGACAACTTCTCTTTTACATACAGAAGTTCCAGCAAAAATCCCAGAACTGACTCTCACTGGAACAGGTTGGTTCACATAGGCTTGTTTTTGAACCAGTTACCATGGCCAGGAAGATGGGTCTCCTGCTCTTATTGGATAAACCTGGTGGGCACCCACTCCTGCAGCTGGGACCCATGCTGAACCACAAGGATTGAGAGCGGGCGATTGTTTTGTTAGCAGAGGGGCAGTGGGTGCTAGGCAGGTAAAGACAATAGCTATTCACTATGCTGTGGTTGGTTAGGTAGGTTAGAGGAGCCAGCCCTGGGGTGATCCATGTTTGCCAGCCAATCCTGCTAGGCAGTGTCTTCCTGTTTGGTTACCTGCAGCGTATCTCAATTGTTTGCATGGTCTTCCTGCCGTCTTGCTCCTAGATACTGGAAATTAGGCAAGCAGAACCTAATTTACCACTTGGATCTGATGTATATAAGACCAAGGCAAGCTCTGTGCCCACACTTCTTCCCCAACTGTAGAGATAACAAATCACTTCCACGCAATATGATTAATATTAATTATTGGCCATCAATTGAGAGCTGATAACTATTGGAGATTTAAGAAATTATCCATCCAGTTTTGTCTTTGAACTATTTAATTTTATTAATTGAACAATTTTTTATGAAATACTTACAGCTGCCTGTTAATAAGTACTTACTATGTCCCAGGCAGTTGTGTGAGTGCTCTGTAAACATCAAGTCAGGTCTTCTCAACAACCGTATGAGAAGCACACTTAGCCCTATTTTGCAGGAGAAGAAACAGGGTCAGAGCGTTCTGTGACCTGTCAAAGGCCACGCAGCCTGGAGCGGGCAGCATGCTTATGTGCTTGTGCTGGGCTTGACGCTTATGGGAAGGATGCGTAAAGCCGTGGTTCTCTGCCTTTGAGCAGTATGGAACTGCTGTGTGTTTATCGTTACATAAAAGAATGAGTAATATGCTTCTTTGGGCATAAAAAATAAAACAGAAGGAAGTGATTAATTTTGCCTGAGTGTAGTCTCGGAGGCAGGAAGGGACATTTGAGCTAGGCCTCGATGAATGAGGAGGAGTTTCCCATGGGGGTACAGTACAGAGGGAATTGGTCCTTTAACTGAGTAATGCATCAGTTTTGTATGAGATGGAGCTGCCCGTTTTAGGAGGTGTGATATCACCTTGGACTCTGCCTTCTCATTTTACCACATGGCCAAAGTATTACACATTTGTGTAAGTTCAGATTCTTTCCTTTGAGAAGAATAGAAACCCCAGTGCCAGGTGGATTAAACAATAAAGGAGATTTAACGACTCGACTCATTGAAAATCACAGAATTTGGGCTGGTGTGGGGTGAGCCTTCATCTGCTGGTTGAGCACTCTCACCCAGGGTCTGGTTTCTTCCCATCTCCCCGTTCTGTCTTATGAAATGGCATTTTCATCGAATGCTGGCTCCTTTTAGAGCCCTACAACGGCTGACAAATCTCCTGGAGCTGTGTGCTTCCTTGGTTATGCCCACCTGGAAGGAAAGGTGGTTTTGTCCCAGCATTCCCAGCCAAAGACCTGAGAGTCACTCTGATTGGACTGGCTTAGGTCACAGGCCCAGCCCTGAGCTGATCACTGTGGCCAAGGGACAGAGCCCACTGATGGAGTCAATTTCTTTGGAACTACATGAATCCTCAGATGAGATTTTGGGGACTGATGGAAGGAGGAAGTGGACAGTGGATGCTGGGAAAGCTTTAAAGAATGTTCACTATGGCACTCAAGTTTTTATATTCTCTTTCTTCCGAGCGGTGAAGGTGGCATATACCTACCGCACATTACCTTGGATGCTCAAGCTCTGGGCTTGACCTTGGGCAATCTGGTCATGAACTACCTTTCGTCTCTCCCTAGTTTGTCTTCTGGACCAGCTTGCTTTGATTTGGCCTGAGGACACCCACTCCCTATTAGACTGTGATGAATTTTGTGGACAGACCAGGGTTCTCTGGGTAGGATGGCATAGATACCACACCAAATGGTCTAGAACTTCACAGCAGCTGATTTCTGAGGCCTTTTGCAGAACGTCTTTCTTAAAAGAGGGTAAAAAAATCTGCCACAGCATTTTCTAAAACTCTTGCCGACCTCTAATCCCACCACTCTCTCCTTCCTAGTGGGGTCGCTAAATTTATTCTCAGTCATAGAATGGCAAAAAAGGGGGCTTCCCAAGATGTCTTGCACTGATGAGAGGAAGAAATATGCAAGGCCACTAGCCAGAGGTGGCGGATCATGGATTAAACTGAGGCGGGGTGGCTCTAGAAAGGCTGGGTAGTTGGAGGAGAGCAGGCCCAGTCTCGAGATGAGGTGCTGACCCTTTTTAAGAGGCGGTGTGGGTGTGGCGTGCGGAATGCCGACTGTAGCCAGACTGCCCGAGTCTGAGCTTGTTTCCAGGCTGTGCCTGGATTCATGTCCCGGTGCTGCCATTTACTAGGCCTGGATCAGGAATAGTCACCAGGTTCCTTCTTCCTTTCAAGGGGGGTGTTTTCTGATGTGTCCTCTTGCCATTTGGCTCCCAATCTACTTGGGAGGGTGGTGTCTGTCATTTTCTCTCTTTGGCCTCAATTGTTTCCTCTGTAAAATATGGATAAGAAAAATGTCCACATTATAGGGTTGTTGTGAGGATTAAATGAGTTAGTATGTGGAAAACACTTGGAACAGCGGCTAGTTAACACAAGCGGTGAGGATATTTAGGTATGTCTTGTATGTCTTGTAGGGCTGCTGTGAGCTTTACAGTCATTACATATATATTGTCTGGCCTGTAGTAGAAACCTGATAAATGTTAGCCATTATTAATAATAATTATGTTGATTGAACTGCTTAATAATTGTGTGAGTCATTGGAATACAACTTGATCATTTCTGGGGTGTTTGCTGCTAATATTGTCCCCTTGGACCTCACACCTACTCAATGATGGGGCTCCTTCTTTTGTCCAGTGGATCTCAGGAGAGGGTTGAATGCCTTCCCAGGGTGTCCTAATGGGACTAGGACAGGACCCATGGAGAGGAGTTTCCCTGTCCTGACCTTGTCCCCTTCCCGTCCCCACCTAGCCTGGGGGCTTCCCAGCCATGTCTCAGGGCCTCTTTTGAAATGCATGTGGTTCTCATCTGTAATACCCTGCTTGTCCCATTAATCTCCTTTTAAGCTTCATGAAAAATACAAAGGGCTGGATCAGGAAATAGTCACCAAATTCTAATTTTGCATTCAGGGGATTGTTTTCCAGGGACGTGAAGAGACTGATGTTTCCCGTTTGGCATTTGGTTTCCCAGCTAAGTCGGGGAGAGCTGTCACCTTCTGAATTATCTACCACTTTACAAGGTTGCGTCTGTATTTTGCATCTCATGTGTCTGGACCTTTTGTTGCTTCTCTATATGCTCCTCTTCCTACTGAATGTCAAACTGTACTGCCCAGAGGGAGCACTAAGAAATTTCTTTTGATACGACCTTAGAGCAGCAGGAAG
Organism: Kogia breviceps; assembly: GCF_026419965.1. Lineage (NCBI taxonomy): Eukaryota > Metazoa > Chordata > Mammalia > Artiodactyla > Physeteridae > Kogia > Kogia breviceps. Next base: position 57,030,708 of record NC_081311.1, read on the forward strand.
CCTAGAATTTCAGGTACCCACCTTATGCATATTCCTTAGACCCTGACCACAGAACAGTGCTCACTGCAGAAAGAATAGTGTTTCTTTCTTTCTTAAAAAAAAAAAAAAAAGGAAAAACAGGAGAAAATGTTTATTTCTATGCACACAGGAGCCAACCAAAAAAGTATCTAACATGTTAAATGGTGCAAGTTAAAGGCTTATAAATCTAACTTAATAGGGGGAAAGGGAGAGGGGAGAATTGGCTTCTATGGGAAGAACAGATAGGTTTCTTTCTTTCTTTCTTTCTTTTTTTTTTTAAGCTGTGCCTCGCGGCTTATGGGATCTTAGTTCCTCGACCAGGGATTGAACCCAAACCCTCAGCAGTGAAAGTGCAGTCCTGACCACTGGACTTCTAGGGAATTCCCACAGATAGGTTTCTTCTGGAAAGATAAACAGGTTCTTTGGAAAACAATGGGATATAAAGATGTTTGTGGTAATATTTGTCTGTACATGGATGAGTGGTCTTTGCATCTCCTTCAGGGTTGTAAAACACCCCACGGAAGGGATTTATGGTAGGTTTAGAGTAGTGTTTCTTGGACATACTCTCTCTCTCCCTCCAAGGTCCTGAATTCTAGATCAGTTCACTGTTTAATATGGTAGCCACTCACTGACTATGGCTATTTAAATTTAAATGAGGGCTTCCCTGGTGGCGCAGTGGTTGAGAGTCTGCCTGCCGATGCAGGGGACACGGGTTCGTGCTCCCCAGTCCGGGAAGATCCCACATGCCGCAGAGCGGCTGGGCCCGTGAGCCATGGCCGCTGAGCCTGTGCATCCGGAGCCTGTGCTCCGCAACGGGAGAGGCCACAACAGTGAGAGGCTCACGTACCACACACACACAAAAATAAATAAATAAAAATAAAATAAATAAATAAATAAATAAATTTAAATGAAATTACAGGTTCAGCTACCCAGTCGCATTTGCCACATTGCAGGTGCTCAATAGCCACAGGTGGCTAGTGGCTACCGTCTTGCACAGCACAGAGAAGGAACATTTCCATTGATACAGGGAGTTGTGCTGGACAACATTTAGCATAAAGGAGAAAGGGAGAGGGAACTGGCATATGGGTGTTAGCGTTTAGCTACAAAGTACCACAGACCAACAAATATTAAATATTCCTCTTTTTTGGGCTTCCCTGGTGGCACAGTGATTGAGAGTCTGCCTGCTGAGGCAGGGGACATGGGTTCGTGCCCCGGTCCGGGAAGATCCCACGTGCCGCGGAGCGGCTGGGCCTGTGAGCCATGGCTGCTGAGCCTGCGTGTCCAGAACCTGTGCTCCGCAACGGGAGAGGCCACACAGTGAGAGGCCCACGTACCTCAAAAAAAAAGAAAAGAAAAGGTTTAAATATTCCTCTTTTTTAACTCTCTGCATCTATTTCCCCTGCAATTTACAAGCACCAGGAGAAATGAGAGACTATTGTTCCCTGATCTAACATAAACATTCCATGAAAATGGGATTTATTTTCTCTTACAGAGAAATATAAATGCATATTTTGTTACCTAATATGAACAATGAGCTTGGACAGCATATTACATGTGTTTCAACCCATTGCTGACTGGTATGCATGTGGCCAGAAAGGCAGTGTAGAACCTTGCTTATATTAGAGAGAGAGAGGGGTTCAGGAAAACTACTAGATATTAAATATTTCTGTCCAATCAGAACTGTAACATTTTTGTCTGTTGACTACTTGGTGGGCAAATCTACTTAGGACAACCCAATCTACTAATTCATCTTAAAAAGCATACATCAGAGGGGTTTCCCTGGTGGCACAATGGTTGAGAGTCCGCCTGCCGATGCAGGGGACACGGGTTCGTGCCCCGGTCCGGGAAGATCCCACATGCCGCGGAGCGGCTGGGCCCGTGAGCCATGGCCGCTGAGCCTGCGCGTCCGGAGCCTGTGCTCCGCAACGGGAGAGGCCACAGCAGTGAGAGACCCGTGTACCGCAAAAAAAAAAAAAAAAAAAAGTACACCAGAAATGAACAGACATGCTTTTGATGATACTTCCTGCTGTTTCGTTGCTATTAGTAAATTACCAGACACCACCAGATCAAAGAGATAAACATCATTGCATGAATATTGCAAAAAGTCTGTGGATCTCTTGGGGACCCACCAGACCTAATTTTGAGAATGACTAATTTAATCAGTTTGCAGAGTTTAATACACATACTTGGACAAGGGTTCTGAATCCTTCTGTCCTTGGGAGGAAGGAAAAGCAGAGGGGGGCACTGGCTGGCTGGGCTAACAAGAAAGCACAGGAGGATCCAGGGCTGCCCCTGAGAGCTGAGGTCTGACGGCCAGAGCCCAGCGCAGGGAAGGGCTGATATCCTGCCCAAGACAAGCTTATCTGGCAGTGGCTGGAGCCTTTGGTGAGTATGAGGGTCATTGTGTTCCAAATCGTCTGTGGTCAGCTTACCAAATAGGCTGGTGTCTGGTGGAGAATATCTGTAGAATTGTCCAGAGACCAGAAGTCTCAGGACAAGAGGGTAATCTTCTGCATATGTCTTTGTAGTCGTGAGCTAATTATGGCATTTTGGGAATTTCAACCCCTGGTAAGGGTCATCTTTTTGGTGCCATTTGACCTTTAGTCCCCTCAGAATTGACTGATGACATTGAGATGAGAATTTCTTGTTACTGATAAAGCTCTTAAAAGATTTATAATACTCTAAAAATATCACAGTAATAAGCATAATAATATCTCTAGACTTTTGCAGCCTTTGAATAAAGTCCCCCCCCACCTCTGCAAAGCATTATCCTAGTAGTTTTCAAACTCTCTTGGTGTCGGTGTCCTTCAAAATCTGTGCAGATGAAACCGTAGCTAGGACCCAATGTATAGTGCAGATAAAAGTGGAGTGTGGCGAGGAGAGAGAAAGGGTAGAGCCCCGCTCACTGAACCTCTACACCCCCCGCCGCAGACCCTCCCCGAGCCTTTGAGTCAGCCCATGTCCCCAGCGAATGATCCAGAGCATAGCCCAGTAAGTGCTCGTGGTCAGCCGGGTGCGTGTTCTGTCCTCCTGTCATCGCAGTGACGTGGTGCCCCTGGAATTAGGGAAGAGGCTGATGAGAGAGTGGCCCGCACACTGGCCCCCTTCAAGGAGGGTATGTCGTGACAGGAATGCAGTGGAAGGGACTCATCCAAGGTCACTGTGGGGGTAGGGTCTGGATTCTCCAGAGGCTGTTTTCTAGAGTAGAGCATGTACTCATAGAACTTGGCTCCTTAGGCTCATAGCATTCTTACCTCGTAGGCAAGGTAGAATTTTTGAGCACTGGCCTCCACGTAGCCTGTCTTCAAAGTGGCTGTGTGCTTCACGCAGGGGTTCTGTTGCGAAGACCCTCAGGAGATTTTCCAGCCTACCTTGAACTTCATCCGGGCTGCTCCAGTTCCTCTTGCTTTGCAAACGCAGGCGTGGGCATCTGGAAGCCCCTGCTGTTGTCATCCGTTGTACTCGTTTGGCTTCTCACTCTGCCACCAGGAACAAAACAACTGCAGTCATCGTGTTAGCAGGTGCATTTGGCTCTTGCACATGGATGAATGAACGTTGTCTTCCAAGGACTCTTTGTCTCTAATGTGTCATGTGCCAGTGCCTCAGTCTTCTTGCCTGTTAAATGGGTATATAAATAATTCTGTGTACGCTGGAAGATTAAAGTCTTTAAAAATGTTGATTTTAGGTCCAGAGAGTTGGAATGGCTTGTCTCCATCTTAGAGCCAGTTAACTGCCATGCTCCATAAAATATCATTACTGCTCTTGTTCTGAACCTGAAAAAGAGAAACCAAAACTATGACCTCTTGTCTAAACTTTGTTAATGATTTTCAGATTGACTCTATATGCCAAAGAACTGCTGATCACTTTCTTACAGGGGAAAGCTGATGATGGGGAGGAAAGGAACTGAGTTTATTTACTGAACCTGGTTTCCCTGCTGACTCACCCAGGGGTTGGGAACAACATCCTGAGTCTCCATATCCACCATAGAGATGAGGGGGGATGTTACCCTTTTGCCCAGCCAATGGGGGATGGGGTAGACTTCCAACGATTGCATTAAGAAAAAGTGAGTTGCAGAGCAAAGGAACTCCTCCTCGAAGGCCAATTCAATCTTAGTAATCTTATGAAAAGCCTTCCTGGTTTAGAATCAGCTCCAAGAAATTTGGCACTGGATTTTAGATTTGCTCAGTGAGAACAAGAAGGAAGGAGATGCTGCTTTTGTCTGAAATTCCAGGACCTTCCTTTGCAAGGCCAGCAGTGCAGAGATATACCCTAAAGAACAGTGGCTACCTGTTCTTGGAATGGAAGCAATTAATTTGGTCTAATTGTGGCAATTTCTAGGAGTCACTGGGAAATTCAGCAGGTAATGGACGTGCTCCTGTCTGTCACATCCCTACTGGAATATTCAGTATTCTCCTTTTCATACTTATCAGCTAAGTGAATTACAGAAATACATTTCAGGAACCTGCTGGGGGTAAGAGCAGGGATATAAAAACCGCCTTCTTTCCCACCAGACGAGTCCCAACAGTACAGGTAAATGTCACACTTGTGTTAAAAAAGGCCACTGATTCCCAGCAGGCTGTGAGCAGGGCCTCTGTTTCCCAGGACTGTGCCAGGCTCACCTCCTTTTCCTGATACCACCCCTTGTTGGGGCCTCCATGGGTCTTCCATTGGGTGAGGGGCTTGTGGGTGTCCAGGTCTGCAGGCAGACACGCTTCTACAGATCTGGATCAGAGGACAAAAGACAGAGGTTGAAGGACATTGGGCTGTTGTTCATTTTCCCTTCTCTCTCTTTTTGCCTTATGCTTAGTGTTTCCAGCAGCTGATGGGGGACTGTTCTATCTAGAGTAAATGATCCAGGTGTAGTATTTCTCACACCCTATTTCAGAGCATACTGGTGCCCCTCAGATGATGGGAAGGCTGCATATTCTGTTTTCCTCTTGGTGAGTTTCATGCACATTTACCTTAAAGACCGTGCAAGTCCTGTAGTAAAGTGACCTGGACGAGCTTGGCTCTGTTTATCCCAGCAGTTCCCAGGCCGACCAGGTTGCTGGGGTCTTGATGTTGCTGTCCTGGACTGCCTCATCCTTTGAATAAAGCTCAGGTTCAGCCAGGTAAATAGCAAGCTTGGAAGTTTTCAGCCTCTAGTTTTGTGCCTTTGAGCAAGTTACCTAACCATCGCATGCCTCCGTTTCTTTATCTGTAAAGAAGATGATGAAAAGTACCTACTTTATAGCGTTGTCATGAGAATTAAGTGCTTCAGTTAGGCTCTTAGGACAATTCCTGAAATATAATACGGCCTATATTTATTAGCTGTTATTATTCATCTCATAAATTATTATTTTCTAAAGGCTTTTAACACTGCTGAGTATTGTTATTGTCGTCTTTTCATGTCACAGAGCGTGGCATAGTATAATAATCCTACCTTGGGTGAAAAGATGGCAAGGCACCATTGTTTTATTTAAGCCTCATGGCCGTCTTACAAGGAAATTGCCGTTGTCCTGTTTTATGGCAGAGGAAACAAAGCATACCTGAGCGGTAGAGAGACTGGTCCTAAGTCACACAACACATGGAGGATTCAGAGTCAGGCCGGCTGGCTCCCCAGCATCTCTGTAGAGCTGCCTGTCAACCAGCCCTTGATGGCGCCCAGAGACAGGAGGCTGGTGTCAGCTCTGGTAGGAGGCACCCTCCCAGTGGGTCCTCCTCATATGGCAAGGGAGCCCTCAGTTCAGATTCAAATTCCGCCCCTCCCTAGCTGTTTGCCCTTGTGCGGGTTGCTTGACTTCTCTGATCTTCAGTCTCCTCTGCTGTAAAATGGAGAAGGTAATATCCACGTCTTATGTGCACAGTGAGGCTAATGTGCACATGCTGTGGGAGGGTCATGTACTACAGGCCCAGCGTGTCATTAGTGCTCAGTCAGTCTCAGCTCACAGTGATGCTCTGCATTGGCTTTGCACCAGGCTGCTTTACATGCATGATCTCGTGTAATCCTCTTGACACCACTGGGAGATCTGTACTCTTCATTTTTCAGGTGGGGAAACTGAGGCTCTTTGCGATTAAGTGACTTGATCAAGGTCCTAAGGCCACAGATTATGAAGTTGAGGTTGAAACACCAGCAGCCTTACTCTGTGGAAACCCCTTTCCCCATTCATCTTCTTCAGAGCCATGTGCTAGGATGCTTACAGGGCTGCTGTGTGTCCGTGTTCCTTGGTCAGCAGTGTAGACTGGCAGTGGACACTTTAATCATGTCTGTGTAGGACAGTGCTGTCACTTGGGCTTGAAGACAGTGTTCTGGGCCAGGAGAATAAGGTGGAAGTCTAATGCTGTTTCCCTAGGAAGGATGTACCAACTCTGGTCTTGGGTCCAGCAGTTCCGTCAGAGATGGTGACGCGTTCATGTGCGCATGCTTGGCTGGGTCAGAGTTCTTTGCCACAGTACAGGACCCAGAAACCCCAGTGAACTTGTTTACCTATTTAACAGTCCAAGTAACCAGAAGAGACACCTTCCTACAAGGTGAACTGAGGACGTCCTTAGCCAGTCTTTTAGCTGATTGGGGAAGAGCCCAAGCATTGCAGCACGATGAGAGAGAGACTGCACAAGTTCCTAATCTGAATTCTCCAGATAAGCTCTAGTTAATAATGATTTCAAAACCATGGATGCCCTTCAACTTGAGGAACAAGAGCAAAACCAATGACCAGAGGTTCAGATGCAAGACAGGAGGAGGGACTCTTTCAGAGTCCAGGGAAAGAACTCAGGGTGGGTTATTAAGGGAGTATTGACTTGGATGTGCTGAGCAGTTGGAATGTTTCTGTTTCCTAGACATGAAAACACACTTGACTTTGCATGACTGGGCTTTAAATTGCTCAGTGAAGCGTCACTTGGTGTTGGCCGAAGTCTGTAAAGACCCACAATTTGGGAAGAACTGTTGCTGCAGTATTCTCATGTTTCAGGGATGGTTGTGGAGAACAGCAAGTTCCATCACTCAATGGAAGCACATTTTCTCAGGATATCCCTACTCTACCTTCTTTGGCTCAGGGTCCTGTAAGCATCCCTGTGGGGAATGGGAGTACATACCCAACGGTGGTCAGTACCTGAATGTGCCCAAGATTTGGGTCCGGGGGGATGGAGCCAGGTGCAGCTGTGCAGCCATGGGGGTGAGGGATGAAGGCAGAGCCGAGGCTGGAAGGGAGTGGGGCTGTCTCCCTCATTCGTTGATCCAGTCAGCATTGACTGAGTACCCACCATGTGCCAGGTGTTGTTCAAGGCATGGGCATAAAGCCGTGCCATGGGGACAGCAGGAGGGAGGGCAGGGCGTGCTCCAGTGGGAGCTGAAGACCTGTATGATGATGATGCTTCCTTAATAACTCACTTTGGTTCTTCTCTACTCTCAGAGCCAATTTAGCAGGAAAAACACTTTACTTCTTCCTTCCCTCCCTCCCATCCTAGCATCTAGCATTTGGTATTTATTTTGCCTTTGTCCGTCGGACTGAAGGGTGGACACGGGCGTGAAACCCATAACTTCATCTTTTTGGATTCAGTTTCTGAATGGAGTGGCGGGGCAGCGGGGGGCGGGGGGCGTCTTCCAGACCCGCCGTCAGCCACGTCCTTCTCAGGGGAAGCACCTCCCCCTGAATCTTGGGTTTGGTTTTTCTTTCTGAAGGAACTGAGTCCATGATTGCAGATCAGGGCGGCATCACCTGGTAAAGTGGAGCCAGGAGACGTGAGCTGGAGAATTGAGGCACAGTTCTAAGTGTCAGGGGAGCAGGGTAGGTGTGAGGGTTCAACCGAATCATACATGTAGAGAATTTAGAACCATGCCAGACATGTAGGGGGTCCAGGAAAAGTTGGAAACAAGTAACACTGGGAAAGAAATCAGGAAACCCATGGCAGTCATTCATTTAATATTCATACATTCAGTCAAGAATCATTTCTTAAAAACCTAAGTCAAAAGAGCATGGGGAAAAAAAAAAAAAGAGCATGGGTTCTGGAGCCAGATTGCCTGGATTCAAATCCTGGCTGTTTTATTTACAGCCTTGAGCTGTAACCTTAAGCAAGTTTCTTAATAATTCTCTGTGCCTCAGTTTTTCGTTTGTAAAATGGGAATAATCAATAATAATAAATTGAGGTTGTAATAAGGACTAAAGGAGGTTAGGAGTTATGTATGTTTATTAGTATCTTTTTGTTCATTTGTTCCATTGCTCTTCATTGGTCTGGTGGTGTGATCTAGCCAGTGGAGACAGGCAAGGTCCCTGCTTTTACCAGTCTTATATTCCAGTGGAAGAGCCAGATTATCAAAAAAGCAAATAAACTGATAAATAATACATTTTAAGATAGTGATAAGTGCTCTAAGGAAACAAGAGAATCCTGGGAAGTGATTGATAAGGGGTGAGGATCAATAATACACAGAGACGGCGAAGGGAGACGGAAAGACCCCCACAAAGATCATTCTGTTGAAAAACATGAAATACGCAAATTTTTAGAATTTATCACATACCCACACACAGAAGAGGAAGGGAGAGAGTACTCCTTGAGCCTCCAAGAGAGGCAAGCAGGATGAGCAGTCCCAAATAAATACAGTTAAATAAAGATTGATTCTGGGGCCAGACAAGCTTCAAGATAATTATTTCTCATGGTAGTGAATCATTGTGTCTCACAAATGAATTCATCTTTTATGTGTTCAGTTCCAAAGGTCCTTGATAGATGGATTAATCCTCCTTTTCACCTGGCTTCCTTCACCTGATCCCCTCACCTCCTTGAATTGGAATGAAGGGCTGTTCATTTGGAAAAATCTGTTAAATCCCAGCTCCTAGACTTTGCACTCTGTCTGGCTTGGGTTCTGCCTCTTAGGGCTTGAGCCCTCAGCCATCTCTGCTGTCTCCATTTGTGCCCCCTTTGGGTCTGTAGCTGAGGCAGGAAAGCTCACCAGGTGTTCTAGTGGCTCCTGTACCTTTCCCAGCTCCCACAGTTGTAGGAAGGACGTGGGAACCTAGGAGCTGGGCAAAGCATCACTTCCAGGCTGAGGCAGGGGATGCCCATGTGGTCCAGGGCAAGATGGCAGAGCTTCCGTCAGCCTGGCCCCCATCCCTTTGTCTTCATGGGTGGGTGGAGCAGACCCTTATCCCCTTGTCTTCGTGGGTCACTAACTTCCTGGCTTCTCTGGGCTTGAAGGACTTGTTACTCCTTGTATTTTGTAGGCATTCAAAAACCTCTGCCAGCGTGTTGCTCAGCCTTGAATAGGCCTGCTTCTCTTAAAGTTAACTTTTCCCCTCTTAAATCAACTTCCACACCTCTTCCTGCCTAATCCCTGTATCTGACTTCCCTGCTTTATTTTCTGTCTCGTATTTGCCATTCATATGGTATTATCTTATTTAAGTGTTTATATATTTTCTGTGTCCTCTCACTAGACTATAATCTTTCGTCTGTTTATACATCACCGTCTTCTCGGTGCCTAGAACAGAGTCTGGTGCAAAGAAGATGCTCAAAAAGAATGTGAATGAATAAAACAAAAAAGCAGACTCACAGATCACAGAGAACAAATGAGTGGATCCCGAGTGTGGGAGCAAGAAGGGGGCAGGGGCAAGACAGGGATAGCGGGAGAAAGGGTTATTGTGTGATTATATGAAATCATGTGTGCAAAACTTTTGAAAATTGTAAAGCACTATAGCATTTAAGAATCTTTAATTTGGTTTTTTAAAAAGTGGAGGGCTTCCCTGGTGGCACAGTGGTTGAGAGTCCGCCTGCCGATGCAGGGGACACGGGTTCGTGCCCCGGTCCGGGAAGATCCCACATGCCGCGGAGCGGCTGGGCCCGTGGGTCATGGCCGCTGAGCCTGCGCGTCCGGAGCCTGTGCTCCACAACGGGGGAGGCCACGACAGTGAGAGGCCCGCATACCACACACAAAAAAAAAATGTGGAAAAAAAAATGTGAATGAATGAATGCCATTTGCCAGGGAGGCATCTCCCCTCCTACCTGCCACTTCTCCCGTCCCCTTTCCCCTTCTTCAGGGCTCGGCTGTGTTGACTTATTAGGCAGTAGAATGTATGGTCAGGACGATGCACTTCAGAGCCAGGCTGCTGGGGCTTCAATACAACGGGCCAGCTTTATGACCTTGGCCAAGTTCATCTGTGCCTCGGTTTCCTCATTTATAAAATCCGAGAGGAGCAGTACCTAATGCCTAGGATTGTTTTTCAGATTAAGTGAGTTAATATATGTAAACGGCTCAGAAAGTGCCTCACTCATAATAAGGGGCCTGTCCCCTTGGCAGCCCTATCAGTAACCTAGAGGACTGGCCTTACTGCTCACCTGGGAGCCCTTGGGATCCATTCAGCAAGAAGATACAGCCACACTGAACCCTGGTCCTTAGACCCCATCCAACCTAGGGAAGTGGTCCCTGAGAAAAGTGATGACCCGGATGAGGGCAGAAGGTCCTTTTCTCAAGGTTAAAGCTCTCCATGGCACACGGAGGCCGCATCCTCAAGGCGCTGTCCTTTTCCCTGTCCTTCAGCAATATTTCCATAACGTTACTAAAAAGTGAGGTATGCTGGCCAGATGGGTGACACTTTCCAGTGATGGGGCTTTGCTCTGCTCCTCTGGGCACGGAGAACTTGTTCAATTACGTACCACCCCTGCGAAGGGCCCAATCACAGGCACACACATTAGCTTCTGCTTATACCCTTGCCGAGTCTCTCTTGACAGGAAGGAAATGAATTTACCTCGTGTCACCTCTGTAGTTTGCAAGCAGCCCTGGCTTCTGTGATAATAGCACCTTTTGCGTTTTGTGAGACCAAGCAGGAAATGTTCGCTTGGTGACCAGCCCTTCGTGGTCTGCGTGTTCAAGCCTGGAGGTGGCTCGAGCTGATAGTTTGTGCACAAAAGGCATTTGGAACAAACTGCCAGCACAGAGTAAGTGCATAGGGAGGCTAGCCGTTGTTCGTTATTATGGGTGAGTTGCTTCCCTCACCAAAGGGGGAAGTTGGGGTGCTGTGGAGGCCTAGAGAAGCAGGCAGGGAGAGCGGTCTCTGTGGGCTGGGCTACTTTATGTACAGTGAGCTTCTTGAGAGAAGGAATTCTCCCTACCATACGGTTCTGAGTTCTGCTTAGGAATCCCCCAGCAGGCCAGAAAGGGAGATGGGAGTGAAGTCTGTGGATGCTGTGGTTCCTTCCAGAGCTCTCAGGCTGAGCTGATAAATCTAGCCTCGAAGGGAGTGTGATTCCTGGTGAAGGGCAGCAGCGCTCCTCTCTCACCAGCCCACGCCCTCTCCACTAAAAGCCCTGACCCTTGAGCAACCTGTCCGGCGGGAAGCCACACCTCCTCGCCCACCCCCTCACAGCACTTAGGAACACAAGGGCTCTGGGGGACTTCCATCCAAAGAACTATGCCTGAGAGCCCGGGAGGGGCTTTGCCTTGACCTGGAAGAGGACAGGATTCCATCAGCATATCTTTTGGGAAATTAGCAAACCAGTATTTCCCCAACCATTTCCTTGGAGTTTGCTGTTTGACTTTTTTTTTTTTTTTTTTGCTGTACGCGGACCTCTCAGTGCTGTGGCCTCTCCTGCTGCGGAGCGCAGGCCCAGGGGCCACGGCTCAGGGGCCCAGCCGCTCCGTGGCACGTGGGATCCTCCCGGACCGGGCCACGAACCCGAGTCCCCTGCATCAGCAGGCAGACTCCCAACCACTGCGCCACCTGGGAAGCCCTGCTGTTTGATTTTTGAAGTGGATACATTTCCTGTCTCCAGTGAATTCCTGGGGGCAATGTCAGCTTGTCCCTGTGTGGATGGGGCCATGAGGTCCTGGAAAGCACTAGCAGTTTGGTCTGATCTAGGTTCAGAGGCTGAGCAGAGGCTGGGCACTACCTCTGGGCCCTTTCCTGCCCTTCGTAGCTGCCCTGGCTAGGCGTCCTGGGACACAAGGCACATCTGGAAGCTCCACTCTTGAGGGAGGGCACGATGGTCTCCTGGAGGTTTGGGGCCCAAGGTCCATGGGTTCCACTCATCCCCTGCCCCCAAGCCCACAGCCTCAGCCAAACCCAGTAGTTGTAGCAAGAGACTGGGTCTGGCCTGTGTGGGGACCTGATGTTCTGCTTGTAAGGAATGAGATCTTCAGAAATTGGGAAAACCAGGCAAACTGCCATGTCCTTCCACTGTGAAAACAAATGGGAGTGGGGGACGAGGGAGGGGAGAAGTCAGAAACAGAGACACCTGCAGAGAGATGGAGGAGGGGAGAACTAGAGAGACAGTAGGCAACAAGAAAACTTCTTGGAAAAAGAGTCAGACAGTGAGACAGACAGACACACAGGAAGGAAGGTAGTAAATGGTCACGTTAGCCATGAAGTACATGCTGAATTAGGTACCAGGCGCCGAGATGAGCTTTGCATATTATATCTCGTTAATCTTCACAACAGTACTATTAGGGTATAAGTGCCATTCTCATTCTCTTTTTTATAGTAAAACAATGGACATTCAGAAAGGTCAGGTGTCTTATCTAAGGTCACACAGCATTTGGTGGCGATTCAGGACTAGAACCTCGGTCCACTTGACTGCAAAACCCATATACTTATCCCGCTGCAGGGATGCCATGACCTTGGGAGTGTGGCCAATGTGGCAGAGCACCTCTGAGCCCTGTTGCATGCCCAGACAGTGAGAGACATTTGGCACTCTTGTTTGTAGTAGAGATGTACTTGTAAAGAGACTGCAGGGAAAGCAGGTGGGGGAGAGTATTATGCATCTCACCTTTGACCCCTGTGTTACTTAGGATGCTTTGGGGGAACCAACAGAGAGAAGCGTTTTTCTGCACAAAAAGAAGTCTAGACGTAGGTAGCTGCTGCTGCCAGTTCAGCTGCTATATCGTGTCAAGGCTGACCTCTTTAGGATGTCAAGATTCTCTGGCTTTTCCCTCATGGTCACAAGATGAATGGGTGGCATCAGACTTTGTGTGTATTTTAGGAAGAAGAGGGGGAAGGGCAGCATCAGGTTAAGTCGTTCCCTCCTCCTTGTTATCAGCCTTCTTCCCATGCAGAGTGTATGACATGGCCATCCATAGCTGCAGAAGAGGTGATTAGGCGGGCTTTAAGCCTCTAGGACAGGCAGGAATCCGCCTCGGGTGAGCCCAGCTACAGTGTCTGCCATATTCCAACAAACCAATGAAGCCCACACCCAGGGGTAGGCCTCCCCCCGCACCTCTCTGCCCCGGGGAGCAGGGGGCAGCTCCTTTAGCTCCAGGGAAGTTGCAGGCGAGCCTGGACTTGTGGCCTCAGCTGGGTAGAGGCAGGGGCACTCAGCTCCTTCCAGCCCTGCTGCTGCTGGAGGTGGGGATGAGCCCCACCCTGTCTGTCATGTCTGGAAAACCAGGACTGGAGTCTCTCAGCTCTCCACTGCCTGCTTTCTCGGCAGCCAGCTGCACGGCTCACGTCCCACGAGAGGCAGCAGATTAGATCAGTGAAGGAGTGAAAAAGCTGGGAAGGGAGCGGAGGAGGAATGAATGTGGATTTGACAGAAGTTTCGAAAATATCATAGTATTGATTTGGAAGAGACACGGGAGAGGAAATGTAAGAGACGGGTGGTGAGAGGCTTGCCTGAGCTGGGCGTGAGAGAGGCTGCCTGTTTTTTGCTTGGAGGTAGCATCCGACCAGCGTTTCTCAACCAGTTTTTCATTGCTGCCTGCCTAGGGAGCCTTGTTGTACATTTTTTTCCCCTAATCATCATCCCCCCCGTCCCCCGATGAAATTTAATTAATTAATTTTATTTATTTATTTTTGGCTGCATTGGGTGTTCGTTGCTGCGCGCAGGCTTCTCATCGCGGTGGCTTCTCCTGTTGTGGAGCGTGAGCTCTAGGCTTGCGGGCTTCAGTAGTTGTGGCACGCAGGCTCAATAGTTGTAGTGTGTGGGCTTTAGAGCGCAGGCTCAGTAGTTGGTGGCGCACGGGCTTAGTTGCTCCGCGGCATGTGGGATCTTCCCGGACCGGGGCTTGAACCTATGTCCCGTGCATTGGCAGGCAGATTCCTAACCACTGCGCCACCGGGGAAGCCCCCGATGACATTTTAACATCATAGACACACAGTATATCTGTTTACATACTGTATCTATATCTGAGCTTATACCTAAGAGGAGTGAGGTGCTCCCCCCTGGCCCCCATACCCGTTTTTGCCTCCTTGGAGGAGATATGCCCCATTGAGAATATGTGCACTAGACACATCTCTGGGGGACACATATGGGCTTCCTTGGGGAGGGGAAGATCTGGCCCCACTCTCTATGCTCGGACCTACTTGTGCAGAGGAGAGTGGGGAGGAATCTCCCATTTCTTGAGCAGCTGTTATGTGCCAGGCATCAAGACAGGTACTCTAGAGACATCTCACCCGATGGGTCAGAGCTGTGACCCCATTTCACAAATGAAGGCATCAAGGTTCAGAGGTGCACCCCTCCTTTGAAGAGACCAGACTTGCCCAGATGAGCGAGGTGACACTCTCCCTGTGACAGGGTATGGCTGAGTGTCAGATGGGGTTCAGAGCTGGTGAGGTAAGGGAACAGAATGGGCTGGAGTCGGTGCTGGCGCTTTCTGGAGGAGGTGGATGGGAACAGGCTTTGAAGACCCAGAAATGAGAAGGGGAGGCAGGCCAGGCAGTGGGGACAGCAGGGAGGTAGGAGGCTGAGGGCCTGGGTGGGACCCTGGCCGAAGCTGAGGATTCTCACTAGGGAGCTGGGGGAGCCCAGGGTGGAGCCATCCCAGGCAACAAGCGGAAGCCCCTGGGAGGCCTGTTTATTCTACGGGGTCTGGTTGGAACGTGGTCTTGAGCCAGGAATCCAGACCCGATGCTGAGCACGGTTGGCAGGCGGCATGAGGACATTTTCTTCATGGGTTAGGGCAGGAGATGCAGACATAAAAGGCAGGAATCGGGGGTTCCTAGCTCAGAAGATTTTGGAAATTGGGTGGTCTTTTCAGAATGTCCCGGTAGGGGAAATCTCTGAAAGAAAGTAGCAGAGTCTGTGACTGAAAAAGACTAGAATCTTGTTTGCTTGTTTTCCAAAGACCCTCCGGCTCACTCACCTTTTCCCTTACAGGGTGATGTACCTCTACAGCACACAGGTAGTTACCTGGGCTCTTTGGGATGTGGTGATCAATGAGAATGGGCTCCTGTAGCAAACAACCCCCAAATCTCAGTAGGGCGGGGCCACAAAAGTGTGTTTCCCACTCATGCTCTTGCGCTCCGTGCTTTATACCGCATAGGCTTCCGGAGCCTGTGTTGTCTTTCCCCAGAGCCTTATTTTCACATGTGCTCCCATTGGTGCTGCAGTGGGGGAAGAGAGTGCGGGAAGGATTGTGCACAGCTCTGGAAGTTTCTGCCAAGATGTGACTCCTGCCACTTCTGCTGACATTTCATGAGCCCTCGTTGGTTTCCTGGCTTAGCCTAACCTCAGAAGGGGGCAGGGAAACGTAATCCTGCATGTGCCCATATGTGAAGAACAGGAGATATTTGTGAACAGCACTAAGGATGACCTTGATGGTAATAAGGAAGGATGAAGATATTAAACTGATTTTTCAGGACCGAGGAGAAATCCTTTTTCCCTCTGCGTTCTCTCTGTAGCGCTCTGATTCCCTCTCCATTAATGCTCGTATGTGCTGTTTGGTAAATATCTATTTGTTGCCCCAAGTAAAGTTAAAACACCTAAGAGCAAGGAATATGTTGAATGAGAGGCCTACAAATACTCATTGAGGACCCACACACTGTACCAGGCATAGTGCTGGTAGACAGAACAGAATCCCAGTTGCTCAGGGCGGTGCGTCTCATGAAGGTGACAGATGAGTTGCCTCTGGCTTCCAGGACACCCTGGGCATGCCTGTGTCCTAGCACTAGTCCAACCGCTTGTTGACTGACTCGCTAGGTTAGAAATGGGAAGTGGGGTGGAGGAAGCTTCCAGAAGAAATGGCCCGTGAACCAGTGGCAAGCACAGCCCCACACGTGGCAGGTATGTGATGCGTTCTTTGCCTTCACAGTACTTTCCTTGTGTGATGGCTCATTCGTCCTCTTATTCTGCCTGTTCCTTTAGGTAAGGCGGGTCCTGCTTGTGCTAGTGAACAGGTGGCTAAGCAGTCTCAGAGTTGGCCCATCAACCTGGTCGGCTTAGTTCCTTAAAGATGGGAGCTCATCTCTCTGGCTCTGTCAGCTGAGCTGTACCTGTCAAGTTCAGGCTTCCCATCACTCAGCTCCCAACGCTATCCATCAAATGTTCTCAAATTGGTGGAGCTTAAAAATGACAGCCATTTGAAATTGAGTAGAATTCAGTATTATTAAAATAGCATTCTAAATTTTAATCTTGTGCACTGACTCTTTAATAGCTTCTACTTTTGCTAAAAATTATGGGCCATGCTCACAGACATTCAATCTAAATACTGTCAGGCAAGACTGATTTCTCTTCCAGTATCACCAGATTCTTCCTTTCTCCCTCTCTCACTCTCCCTCCCCCCTTTCTTCTTCCCTTTTTTTTTTTTTTTAAATTTTAAAGTACTGAGTTAATTTTTCACTGCTTGGTGATTTGACAGGATAAGAACTATAAGAAAGAGAGCATATCTTTATTTACAGCCCCTTTATTCTTTATCTTCTGGTCGTTGGCCTGCCTTCCAGTCTGTCCGTTGACGGGGGAAGGCAGGCTCCCCTGTGGAAGCCAGATAATGATTATTTTCTTCTGGGGCTTCTTTTCTCATTGTCATGATACCAAACAAGTTTAGCAATCGGTACTGGTGCCCTACCCACACATGCTCTTTCAATATTCAGTCTCTTTGTACTTGCCAAAGTCTCCCAGGAAACACTGGCCCTTTATGAAGGATGCCTCTCCCTTCCTGATGCATCCACTACTATTTTTCTTTCCCACCACCCCCTCCACCCCGCCCCCAACGGCTTCCTGCCCGGTTATCTTTGTCCTCTCATTCTCATCCCAGTTTCTCACCTTGAACCAAGATTGGGGTGGGAGCCATGGGGGGTGGGATCGATAATGGGGAATGGACAAGGGTGATGGTGATAGAGATGAAAATGATATAATAAAGCTCATATGTCATGTTGGGGCCATACTACAAAGGTTTGAAAAAACCATGCAAGATGAAACGGTTACATTTCTTAGAATAATGCTCCTCAAGTACATCTTAATTGCTAGATTAATTTACACATACAAAGATCCAGGCTATATGGAGCAGAAATATCTTCAGTCATTTCTATTTAGAGATGGAGCCATTTTTTAAAAGTCTTATGATTGAAGCTCTCCCAAAATGTTTCGTGAACTGTTGCTGTGGGCCAGTACTAGGTAACGGGGCTATAGCGGTGAACGAATGAGATAAAAATCCGTGCTCTTTGGACCTTACACAGTGTGTGAAAATAAACACATTTCCAAGTAAAATGTGTGTAGGTCAGGTGGCATAATAAGCAGCCCGGAGAAAAATAAAACCAGGCAAATGAGAGGAGGTGCAGTGGGGTCAGGTGGGTGACTTGCAAATCTTCCCTGGGGCATCATCGAGTAAATAACAAGGGATCAGTATCTGAAGAAGGTGAGCAAGTCTGTTGGGGCTCACTTTATCTTCTTGTTTCAGTAATTCACCTAATATCGTGTGTCTTTTATTCATTTATTCATTCAAGAGATACATGTGTTGAAACCCTTTTATATGCTTCCGGCAGTTGTGAGCTGAGAAGTGGGTTCTACCTCTCAAGGAGCTCATAGCTTAGTCTCAGAAGCAGGAGAAATGTGCCAGTTACACATCACACTCACATCCTCTTTAAAGCAGATTCTCGATTAGGCAACACTTCGGCAGCTGCAGAGTGACTTTATAGTATTCTCAGGTAACGCAAGTGCTTCTCCTCAGAAATATCCTCTAATGCAGGATGTACTGGAGCTGTTGCCCGGGGAAGGCTGTTGCCCAGCCTCCCTCTCAAGAAGGCTGGGTCCTGCAAGCAAATGTTGTGAGGCTCTCGTTATCATTTTGAGCCCAGAATGAGTCGAGGGCTAAAAATGGCGCAATTTCATTGCAGTGTGGTAGTTGGAATTTATGCACAAAGTTTATTTTTGAACTGTAAGCATAGGACTGGTTTGAAGTGATGTGGTTTGAAAGATCTGTGGACCATTTGCCAGGCTATTCTTGGTGCAAGTTGTGCCTCATCCTTTTAGTCTATTAAGAGGGGCACCAACAGACCCTCTGTCCAGGGCAGTGTAAGGTATTAAGACTCACATCCTCCTTATTACACCTGTGCCTTTACTCTTTTACCTTCTGGAATTGGCTGGTAGAATCAAGACCCACCTTGACCATTGTGAAGCCATCCTGGAGCTCCAGGCAGGAAACAGAATGAAAATGATATGTTTACTTTAGGTTTTTTGTGGCCTCTCCCGTTGCGGAGCACAGGCTCCGGACGCGCAGGCCTAGTGGCCATGGCTCACGGGCTTAGTTGCTCCGCGGCATGTGGGATCTTCCCGGACCAGGGCACGAACCCGTGTCTCCTGCATCGGCAGGCGGATTCTCAACCACTGCGCCACCAGGGAAGCCCGATATGTTTACTTTACTCATAGCTGATGAGTCTGCATTCTCTTTGTAAGGGCCCCACCTGGTCAAAGAGTGAAGAATCGTTTTTTGTGTTAACTTCATCTTCGAAACTAGAAAAGTTGTCTTTAACTAGGTTAAGGCAGAGACTCATCGCTAGGTGAATCCAGGATCTCTCTGAGTTTGTCTGAAATTTGGAAGCTAAGACAAGGCTAAATGTCTCTCTTCTGAGAGCCACGTGCTTGTGGTTTCTGTTTCTCTCCTTTCAGTCTCTAACCTGTCTTTTCCAGCCTCCTCGCTGCCATCCCACAGATACGTTCCTAGTTCCCTGTTACTCCCAAACTCTCCTGGCTCTGCCTGGTGACCCCACACATGCCCAGTGTTCCATACCTGGTGCTCTGGGGAGGGAAGCAGATGGCGGGGCTGTCTATCCTGCCGCCCCGGGAGGCAGGTGGAGGGGCAGCTAGAGTTACAGCAGCAGGTGGGGAGGTGGGGTTTCAGGGCTGAGCCTGAAGGAGATAACAAATCATCCACGACCCTGGGGCAGAACAGCTCACCTGGAACCAGCCCTGCTGGTGGAAGGTGGCAGCAGCTGGGGGCTGCTTCAGCCTCCTGAGCAAGCAAAGAACAACATTGGGCGGGTGACTGGGAGTTGCTGTGTTTATGGATTACCACTCATTGCTCACCACCTCATGTCTTTGCAAAGGGTTTTTTTTTTTTTTTTTTTCCCCACATGTTTCTTTGATTCAGGGCAACTTCTCATTTCTCCCCTCCCCTCGCCTCCCCTGGCCAACTCCTGTGTCCCCTTTAGGTTTCAGCTTTGAGCTAAGCGCCCAGAGTTCAAGCAGAGTGCCCCCTTTCTCTGTGCTTCCACAGCTCCAAGCTCTTGGCCAGTTACACTACTTCTGAATTTGCCTCTGTAATCCTTTTCCCACACTGGGTGGTGACGTCCTTGGTGACTGGGACTGTGTCTTGTCCCTCTTTGTATTTCCAGGGCCCCGAAAAGTATATCTGGGGCTGTGACTATTTGTAGCCTTGAGTAAATCCCATCTATGTTCACGATATCATTTGATTAATTACAGACTTCTTTTGATGATCCACTAAATGAAAGGGCGTGGCAGCCTGGAAAAGCCAAAAGAGCAGATGATCCAGAATTGATTTCTTTAAGGCGTTGCAGCCTTCCATAGGGCAATCTAGGGGGAGGGGACAGATTATCTATCTTCTTGATCATTGCCATATTTATTAAATAAAAATTAGAATATCGATGGTGTTTAAATATCAATAATTATACAATGCCTTTCACTGCCTCTGTCTTCAGCATCATTTCATCCTTATCGGTTCCAGTCAAGATGGACAAGATTGTTTATGGAAATGGATATGTTTCATTCATTGACCCACTGTTGCCATGATGCCCTATAACATAAAGCACATTTTATAAACTGAACATAAGGATGATCAGGATTATCGAAATTATTAGTTATTATATTCTTCATGCTCAGATCTGCTGCCAGTCAGTGTTAGGAGCCTGGGAGTATGCCAGGCGGGGTGAGCCAGGCCAGTATGGGATTTAAAAGTTTTCCAGGTAAGTCACATGTGATCACTGAGCTCTTTGCTGTTCAAGCAGGTGCCTGGCAGGTACATCAGGGAGGATGGAGGGGGAGGGGACAGTAGGACACCAGCACTTGTTTGAAGCCAGTCTATGTTACTGCCTCCTTTAGTCTAGATTCTATGTGGCTATGAACACTGGGAAGAGAACTGAGCTAGACTGAGAGTGACGGTAATGACACCAGTGTCATCTTATTTAGCTCCATCTCTGTGCCACGTTAGTGTTCACCCTTCAGCATTCTGAAGGTACTGTTTCCATTTTACAGATGAGGAAAACTGAGTCCTCATAACTGAAGTCCCCTTTCCTACGTCTTGCAGCTAGTAAGAGGTGGAACTGGGATTCAGAGTTCTCCCCAGCTGCTTTCCCACACTTTTCTCACTAAACCTTGTCCCCTGAAGAGCCAGCCTGGGCTGTCTTGAATTTGCTGTTCACTGGTAGCTGTGTGACTTGTAGAAAGTCACATCACTCTCTGGACCTCAGCTACCTTTTCTGTATAATGGGGATGACACTAATTGTCTGCTTTGGAGGGATGTTGAGAAGATTGAAGGAAGTAAGGTGCATGGCAGTGTTTAGGAAAGTGTTGTGGCTTCAGGATCAGATGGGATCCTTCTCATTGCTTGTCTTCCATACTGACTGCTGAACTTCCTGGGTCATGGGCTGGGAACACTGAGCATTCTTCACAGGAGCCAAGCTTTTGGAGCCTGGGCTTTGGAGGTCTGCACAGCTTGTGTCAGCCTTGTGAGCCTGCTGAGCTCCTCTGGAAGCTGACAGAGTGATGGAGAAGCAAGTGGGGTGTGGTCTCAAGCATGGCTGAGCAAGGGGTGGTGGAGAGTGGCTCTGTTGTGGTGGGAACTGAGGGAGCTTAAGCTCTCCATGGCTTTTAGGGGAATTGTGGCCTTTGTGGTTCTACTGTCTTTCATTTTAAGAAATGTCCGAGTTCTTTTTATGTTGAACTCAGTGGGTGGGTGAGTAAACAAACTTTCCCATCTCTTATCTGTCTCCATCATTTGCTCAGGAGGGGGATAGAGGAAGCTGATAATAGGAGCAGGAGAAGGAAGGACATCCATGCAAACCAGGATGCAGGAGGGAAAAAGAAGCTTTCATCGTTGTTAAGTGTGACTTGGAACAATAATAACAATGAACACCATTATAATATTAATAATAATATTTATACTTGCTGTGTTCTTACAATGATAGATGTACTTCGTAAGCAGTTTAGGTGTATTACTTATTTAATTTTTAAAGAACCTTATGAACTGAGTACTATTTTATGATCACTTTTATAGATGAATGAAATGAGACATGAAGAGGTGAAAGAAATTGCCCCAAAGTGCCTCCTCTTAGGTGAGGAGTTAGCTTCACTCTTGATAAATATTCTCTGCCATCTCTTTGCAGTAGGTAAATTAGAGAATAGAAGAATTAACTCATTTCAGGATAGGAGATTCATGTTGCTCAATTTCTTATTATCCAGGCCAACAGAGGGGAGCCAATGATTCCCCAGGTAATTTATGTTAGCTCTGGTATGCATTATGAAGTTCTTTTTGATGATAAGTTTGGAGTCAGGAGCACAGTAGGTGGGGAAGCCCAATTACTGAGCCAAAACACATTTATTCTCAATAACTGCATTATTTGAACATAATTCCAAAGAGTCTCTCTCCCTTTCCGCCTTGGCAATCTCTTCGAAGTCGTGACTTCCTACCAGCCTTTGTCCACTTGTCTCTTTCAGGACCGTGGACAGGGGCCTGGGTGTTGGTGTGGGCAAACATTTTAGTTAAGCTATACCCATGTTCTTGGCTCAGTTTCTTTTCCACGGGACGTTTTTCTAAGCCTTATAGAAAGTCACACTAGCATCTTCTGAGTACACACATGCTGACATCAGAGTGTACGATGCTTTAAACAGTTTCCAAGGATAATCTGCAGAGTGGGTAATGGGCCTTTTTCTGGCTTTATTGGGACTTGATGGGCTTGATCCTTTGCCTTACACTGCGGCCTGCCTGCCTGAGATTTTGGTCCTACAGTGTGGTTGGTTCTAAAATCAAAGAAAGAAATAAGCATGTACCCATTCTTCAGTATCATAGGTGATGATAATATAAATTTATCGAGTGCTTGTTGTGAACGAGGCGATGCCTTGAGTACTCTGCATGTTTTATTTTACTTAATCCCCACAAGCACAACAGTCCTGGGCATTGTGGATATCTATTGCAGTTTTATAGATGAAGAAAACGAGACACAGAGACTAAATGGTTTCCTTGAGGTAACCCAGTTAGGTCGTGAACAGTGGAGTAGCGTCCGTACACTGATCCTTGGGGTCATCTTGTGTGTACTCCTCTGGGGTCCTCAGAATAGAAGGGCAGGGATAGCCTTTTCTGGGCAGAAATGTAGGAGATGTGGTCGTATTTGATGATAGGACTGATGCTCAGTCCCTTGTTCTGCTAATGATCCGAGCTTGTCCAGACAGGAGGGCAGTGATAACTCCAGAAGCCAGGGGTGGCAGGTGAAGTTGCCTTAGGAGTCATAGGTGTGGGCCCAGAAGCAAAGATGGGTGCGCCGTGCGGAAGGGTTAATAGGCACCACCAGTCGGGATCATTTTGCTGCAACATCTGTTGCTAACCCACTGCTGGGAGAGGGAATGTCAACCCTGATACTGCCTGGAGTAACTTTTAAAACCGAAAACATTCGCATGTTGCAGTGAGGACTGGTGTCCTGTTGGTTGGCTGACATAAATCCCAGTTTCTGCTGTTTCCCCACTGGTGTGTTTGCATTTGTGTCAGGCATACTGGCAAGGGATGACCCATATGGATGGAGGGCCAGCTCAGTTTGGTGTCAACTAGTCTCATTAATAACTACAGAACTGCAATATCATTACTAGATGGAACCTCAGATCCTTCTCGAAAACTCATTTTTATACAGCAGAGGAAGCTGAGTCCCAGAGTGGGAAGGCAGGACTAAAAGTCAGTGTTTGACCACCCCTAATCCGATGCTCTCTCCATGACTATGCTGTCAAACCTGCAAACATGATTAATATCAATAACAAAATATTATCAGTGGTATTAATATTATCAATAAAGCTTCCACCAAGGGTTAAGCATTGGGCTGTATGCTTTGAAGTTTGTCAAGACAAAGAAAGCAGTGGTCCTTCTGTCAAAGAGGGGATTGAAAATTTGGGGTTTGAGATACTGGGAAAAAAAAAAAAGATATCACCGTTATCATCACCACCGTCACCATCAAAGAAACCTATTTTGAGCACTTATTATGTGCCAGGCACTATGCTGTGTGCTTTATTTATACTGTGTCTTAATTTAAATTTCATGGCAAACCTATTATTAACCATGGTTACAGATTGGGTTCAGAGGCGTTAAGTAACTATTACAAAACCTTCCATTATGAAGCTCCACATGGGAGATGCAGTTAATCAGGTACACTAGATGCTTAGAAAAAAACAGAACAGTGAAGAGGCTTCGCAGAGAAGGTGAGACTTGCAGGGGACTTGAGCTAAGCTGCAGAGATTGATTAGGTTGGTGAAAATGAAGAGGATGGGCAGGACCCTCTAGAGAGTGCAGAGCACCTGAATGGTTTTTGGAGTGAAGAAGGTGGAAGGTAGACCGGGGAACAATGTGTACAATGGTCTGAGGAATTAATGAATGACCTTCCAGTTGCCTGAGCACATTCCCTGTTCCAGGCCTCATGCAAGTGCAAAGGTGGCCCTGGGCATACAGAGGTGAGAGAAACAGACCTTGCACTAAAGAATGGGGGAGAAGACCCTGAAATAGACAGCCATCATCCTGACGGTAAGGGCTGGACAAGGCGCAAAGTTGAAGGGGTCATGGGAGTTCTGCGGAAGGGCATCAACCTGAGACCTCGATGGCTTGCTGACGGATTGGGCTTTATATTTAAAAGCCAGAGGGATAGCCAGGGAAGGATTCTGAGTTCGGGGGTGACCTGGGCAGGTCATCCATTTGGGGACACAGTGCTGATCCTGTGGAGGAATGCCTGGAGACTGTTGGGGCAGTGCAGGGAGCACAAAGTCCCAACTGGTGATGGTGACTGGCCTTGAAGGTCATCGTGTCTCCTTGTGTGCCCGTTCCCTGCCTGTGAGCAGGACAGGGAACACTTCTGTGAGTGCCACCCCTGGCATGGTCGGCAGCCAGGGCTGCAGCCTGAAGCCCAGAGCTCCCCACAGCCACATCCAGAGGCCAACAGGGGATATTACTCCACACGAAGGCTGCTTCCCCTCTGCGGCTGAGCTGGGGGCGCGTGCATTTACTGTGCCAGCCATCGTGCCCTCGTCAAGTCCCAGTGCTGAGACTGGGCGGCTGCCAAAGGGCAGGCTTCCGGGAGACCGGGCTCACTGTGGGGGGAAGGAGGGGAGGGACGCAGCTGGTGCCAAGAGAAATATTAACTTGACATTTAGCAAAAGAGTGAATCCATTTACCGCGCTGCACCAGTGAGGTGTTTGCCTCCTGAGTCACCTCCTGTCTTCCTATTGTCTTTCCTCTTCCGTGGTCTGACCCAGCTAAGGTCTTGGCAGTTGAAATCAGCATGATAATGAAGGAAAGGCTTCTGGTCGGTTCAAAGTTAACATCTCTCTCTCCTTGTCTCTCTGTCTCTCTCTGTCTCTCTCTGTCTCTCTCTGTCTCTCTCTCTCTCTCTCTCTCTCTCTCTCTCTCTCTCTCTCTCACACACACACACACACACACACACACACACACACACACACACACACACACACACACACCCATAGGATCACCAGAGCTATAGTGATTTGTTCAGAAATCTGCCTCTCCCTGGCTCCTTCTTTGATAACCCTAAATTTGCAGCTCCAGCCCAGACAACTTGGGACACTTTGAAGTGCTTCCACTTTGGCCTGGCTTTTCAGCTACTAACGAAACCCATTTCCAGGCAGGATGGAGCATTGATTGAACTCTTGCTGTGTACCTTCAGGAAAGCTAAGAACATGACAAAAATCACCTACATAGCCATACAAGGATTTTAGTATTTACAGGGCTTTTGCCCTTTCATCATCTCCCAGTGGCTTGGTGAGATGGGCAGGATGGGTGCCATTCTCGCTGCAGAAACTAAGACCTGGATACTTACAATGTGCCGGACTCGGTACTGGGTTCTTTCATTGCATTGCATGGACCCAGTGGGGTGGGTCTAGTTGTCCTATTTAATAGATGAGGAAACTGGAAGAGTTTGGGAATTTTCTCAGCTGGGCAGTCCAGAGCTAGGAAGGATGCTATATCTACCTGACTCTGATGCTGCCATCCCACTCCTGCAGGGAGCACGGACCAGTCTGGAGAGTGGGCAGTGTCCTGGGTGCCATGCTCTCTGGTCCCATCCACTCTGGTAGCCTGCGGTGGTGCGTGGTGAGTCCAGGTGTTATAGGAGGAAGAAACATTCCTTTTGCTTCAGTGCCCACCCTGCCCCCAGAACCTCCAGAGAAGATATTGCTTCTTATCCTCTTGTCTTGCAGAAACTGGATCATGGCAAGCATCTGAATACCTACCTCAGGACCAGTCAGAAGCTCATAGAAAGCTCAAAGATTGAACTTTTCTTCAATCACTGAGTTATCACTCTTAGCTTTCCAGAGCTATCTACACATTCATATTACCCCCTCTCACAGCTTAGTAGGTACATGATAAAGCTCTTGCTGCAAAATTATGTTATTCAAAAGTGATGGCCTTGAGCTCAGTTAGGGTATAAGAAGCAAACCCACACATCCAGAGCAAAGTGCTGTTCTTTTGGACCCATCCTGTGCCTGTGTCCGTGTCCAAATGGGTTCCCAAGTTGGTAGTGGAGTGGAAAGGCCAGAGCTTACCATTGACAAAGGCTTTGTTCGTTCGAGTCTCTTCCCACCTCAGACCCATTCTTCCAAGCTCATCAACACCCTGCCAGGGAGTTCCACTTGTCACTAAAGGGAAAATCAAACTCCTGGGAGCTTTGGTTTCCAAATGAGAGGACCAGTCACTTCTATGAAGTGCCAGTCTGTTCTCAGTATGAACACCAGCCTCAGACCCTTTGCCCTCCATCAGAGGTTGATGGGAGCCCAGTGGTCTGCTGATCTTAGTTTGGTTCAGCTAATTACTTGGTCCTGGCTATCATTTTGAGACTGAATAAATAAGTCCTACTGCTGGTGGAGAACTTGTATTTTTGTCCAGTGCAATGGCTGCCAAATATGGTTGTTTATTAGGACTATCTAGGGGGGTGTTTATTACTATGCAGATTCCTGGGAACTGCTCTACATTGAGTACATTAGAATTTCTAGAGTCTGTATGTATTTTTGACATCTCAGTCCTCCTTCCAGTGTTTGGGGAACAATGACCTCATTTATCTGTTGGCTCCCAGGCAGAGGAAAATTTTGCAGCGAGATATCCTCCCAGTTGCTCACTCCGTCTCTCACGCTGACAACTGTTATTCTCCTTTTGAGGAGCAGGGCTCTCATCAATAGCTCAAGGTGACTCTCTTCTGGCCCATCTTCTCTTTCCAAAGCACAAGTGGTAGTTGCGTATGGCACTTGTAGGATGCTCAGAGGACAAAGACAAGAAACCTTTGGGTTCAAACAAACACACCTGTGCCACATCCCCGGTGAGCTGCCCAGTGTTCTGTATCCCCTTGTTGCCTCTGGTGATGATTTCATGATGAACTTGGAGCACAGACTGGAATTCAAGAGTTGCTAAGTAGATAACAACATACTAAAGTGTCCCAAGACTGTAAAGTGCTAACCATCGTGGAGAGACATTTCATGACCACCACATAACCATGGATTCTCCCATTCTTCCAAGGCCTCTTGCAGTTGGGTGGACTAAGAACAGAAATGACATGTGTCTCTTCCATCCTGAGTCAGTGAAAAGCCCCTCCCTGCTTCCCCGTGCTCACTCTTACCCTCTCATGGCGATCGCAGAAGCTGTGTGTTGAGATGGTAGAATCACATGATGAAACCAGCCTGGATTCCTAGTCATCTCTTTTAAAGAAGCTACCTTGGAGAGCCACCAGACCCAAAGTGACTTTGCATGAGTGAGAAATAAATGATGAAAAGTTAAGTTTTGGGGAATTTCGAGTTTCTTTGTTACTGCAGCGTAACCTTACCTATCCTGATTAATGGGCCTCGTATCATCTGCAAGCCGACTTCCCTCGTGCATGAAGCTACTAGTTCTCAGTATTTGTAGGTTCCTTCTCCTCCTAAAGACTGAAGGGAACCAGAACTTTCTAGGAACCCTTTCAAGCTGCAATAGTGATTTACTGAAGCAGAAAGAAGATGGTTATTCTGAGCCACAGAAGAAAAAAAAAACAAACTTAGGACTGTTGTCTTCCTCCCAAAAAGGAATTAGAAATACAGGCATAGGGACAGGGACAGAAAAAAACAACACTGCCTGATCTGGTGTGGACGTGTTCTTTGAAAGTATTAATTGTGCACTCATGATGTTTAAAAATATTAATTTAAATGCACACAGCTTGTAAGTCTCTTCTTATTCTGTCTGCTGGATGACTTGGGACAAAGCTAGCTGAGAATTAATTAATGAGTAACTAGCTATGACCTGTGGCTGACAAGATCCTCAGAACTTGGGCTTCTTTGAGCTGCTTTTCTACCTGTGGGAGAAGAGGTTTCCTATTCAGGGGAATTTTACCGTGTAGCAGAATTACCTAATCTGATCCTTTGTCCTCTGACAAGGGCAAAAGTCGCTTATTTAGGAATGGATACTCATGTGGTATTCTTGGAGCTGTGTGTAAGAGGCTTACTTGGCGTATATGATAGAATGATGTTTAGTGTAAGGTACTCAGGAAGAGGTCTTTTGTGCATCATAACATCAGAATGGTCTTCTTTCCATTGTGATCCATCGCAAAGCAAAAATTTCCACTGTGAGTAATGCATCTCTTTACCTTAAAGATACATCATCCCCAGAAGTGATCTGATTAGATCTAAATGCCTTCCTAGGGAGAGCAAAGTAGTAAGTCATTAACAGCATAAATATGAAATTTCTTTAGAAAAATCCCTAAGAGAATGGACAGACACAGTCAGATCCATTTTTCTCTTCAAATATTTTCTCGGGCCGTTTCTCTCTCTTTTCTCCCTCTGGGACCCCTATAATGTAAATGTTAGTGCACTTGATGGTATTGCAGAGGTCTCTTAAACTGTCCTCATTTCTTGTCGTTCTTTGTTCTGCTTAGCAGCAGTGTTTTCCACTACTCTGTCTTCCCGCTCACTGATCCATTCTTCTGTATCATTTAGTCTACTGTTGATTCCTTCTAGTGTACTTTTCATTTCAGTTATTGTATTCTTCATCTCCGTTGGGTTGTTCTTTATATTTTCTAACTCTGCTGAAAAGCTCTAACTTTTCGCTCTGTGCATCCATTCTCCTCTCGAGTTCTTTGATCATCTTTACAGTCATTACTGTGAACCTTTTCTCAGGTAGATTGCCTGTCTCCACTTCACTTAGTTCTTCCTCTGGGGTTTCATCTTGTTCCTTCATCTGGAACATGTTCCTGTGCCACCTCATTCGGTCTAAGTTGCTATTTGTATTTTCACCTATGTGGTAGGTTAGTTACGTTTCTCGACCTTGGAGAAGTGGTCCTCCGTAGGAGGCATCCTGTGCGTCATAGCAGTGCACTCCCCTCTCATCACTCAAGCTGCGTGCCCTAGGGGTTCCTCCTAAGAGGGCTGCGGGGGTCCTTCTCTTACGGCAAGCTGTGTGGTTGGTCTTGTTGGCTTGGTTGGCCCTTAGCTTGGTTGGTCGTCAGGTCCTGCCTTGTGTGGAGGCTGCTGGCTGCTGCAGTGGTGCCTGGTCACAAGGTGGCTGGTTGCTGGATCCTAGGGGGCCCCGGGGTGAGTGCTCGCTCACTGGTGGGCAGACTTAGGGTCCCGAAGACTCTGGGGCTGTTGCCCACCCACTGGCAGGTGAAACCAGGTCCTGGGGTTAGTACCAGACTACTGGCAGGCAGAGCTGGTTCCTGGAGTCTGGCTGCAGGGCCCAGGGATCCCAGAGCTGGTGTCAGATCACTGCCAGGTGTGGGGCGGGAGGGTTCATGTCACAGTTGGGTATGGGGCCCGGGGTGTCCTGAAGGTTGCCTTGGCCTGCTAGTGGGTAGGGCCATGGCCCAGCTGATCCCAGGTTTGGGTCTGGCCTGTGTTGCGAGATTGTAGTTTTCTTGCTTCTGGAGTCTGCCCCCTGATGGGTGAGGTTGGTCTAGATGCTTGTGCAAGGTTCCTGGTAAGAGAACCTTACCTCCCCTGGTGGGTGGAGCTGGGTCTTGGCCCTCTGGTGGGCTGGGCCATGTCTAGGGGCATGTCCAGAGGCAGGTGTGGGCTCTTTTGTCTTTAGGCAGCCTGTCTGCTGATAGGTGAGGCTGTGTCTTCACCCAGTTAGTTGTTTGGCCTGAAGTGTCCCAGCACTGGTGCCTACAGGTTGTTGGGCAGGGCCAGGTCTTGGAGCTAATGAGCTAATGGCATCACCAGCTTGTGAGGTAGAGGGAGCTCCCAGATATGGTCGTTGCCAGTGTCTGTGTCCCCAGGGTGCCCTGCACAGGCCCCCCACCCCCTACGACTCTCCAGAGCCAGCAGGTAGGTCTGGCCCAGGCTTTTTGCCCTGGGTCCCAGCGCACATGAGGTTTTTGTACGTACCCTTTAAGAGTGAAGTTTCTATTTCCTCCAGTCCTGTGGGGCTCCTGCTGACCTTCAATGCCAGATGCTCTGGGGGCTCATCTTCCCAGTGCCGGAACCCCGGCCTGGGGCGCCCGATGTGGGGCTCAGAACTCTCACTCCTGTGGGAGAATCTCTGCACTATAATTATTCTCCAGTTTGTGGGTCACTCACAGGGGAGTATGGGATTTGATTACATTGTGAGTTCGCCCCTCCCACCCATCTTGTGGTTCTTTCTTTAGGTCTTTAGTTGTGGAAGATCTTTTCTGGTAAGTTCCAGTCTTTTTCCTCGATGGTGGTTCTGCAAATAGTTGCGATTTTGCTGTGTTTGTGAGAGACTGTGAGCTCAGTCTAACTGGCCGCTGTCCCGTCAGATCCGTTTTTATGGAGGATGTGAAATCACGAGGTGAGCTGCTTAAGGACAGAGTGTGGCAGGGTGAGCCATGAGCAGGATGCTGCAGTGAAGGACCCAGGCAGCCTGAGAGCTCTGACCTTGGACAGGGAAGTGCATTTGGGCCATAAGAGGTCCAAATTTGTTCAGGGTAGGCCATGGGTGCCTGCCTTGGTTTGTCATAAAGGTCCTGTGGGGTCGGGTTTTTTTTTTTTTTTTTTTTTTTTTACATTAAACACAGGCTTCCTAAATGTTTTAGAGCTGTGTTCAGGTTTTTTTCCTGTAACTTTCAGGCTGGAGTCATGTCATATCATATATTGGTCAAATGATCTGTCTGCTCTTCTCAGATGTAGTGGGGTTGACAGGTAAGAAGGAGAGAGAAGTGAGGCAGGGTCCAAATCAGAAAGTGCTTACCTTTGTGGATCCTGGCCGGGCGAGTGGCTGGGAGGAGGGCAGGAGTGGGTAGGCCTGCCAAGGCTCTGACATTTGTATGTTGAGAAGGGTTTGGCCCAGAGACACAGAGTGCCACCAGAAAGTTACCAGAACTCCTCCTTCCTTCTGTTCCTTCAAGTTTGCCTGGGGTCCAGGCATCAGCTTTAGAGTTCAAAGCCACAGACAAATTCAATTCTTAGGGAACTGTTCCCTTCCTTTCTTACAGAAAAACCTTCATTAAGTTTTGGGGATATCACCTCCCTTTTGAAGGCATCTCATATCCAAATTAATCCCACTATTTCTTGTGTCCCCACTGTGTTGACATCCACTTTCCCATGGCACTTACCAGACTGTGTTTCTTTTGGGCCAGTTAGAAGCTCCTTCTCTGGAATTCCCCTTGGGGGGTCTCTGCCATTTCGTTTAGAAAAAAACATGTTGATGAGTCTTGAGAACAAGGGGTGAGACCTCAAGGAGAACGTTCAGCTAACAAAAGATACCATCAACTGCCTTTTGCAGAGTGTGGATTCTGTTACCTGGAGGTTCTTATTTGTTTGGTGAGCACCAGAATTAGTTGAGTAGGCAGTTTGCCTGTAGATCAGGGCAGGGCTGAATTGTCCTGCGTCAAAGAGGCTGTGTCAGTCAGGTTAGGCCGTGCTACGCTATAGTAACAAACAGCCCTGGCAGTGGCATAACACAAGAAAGGTTTATTTCCTGCTTCTTACATGTATAATATCAACCACAGAGGAGAGGGGGGAGGAGAGAGGGGGAGGCTCTTCATTAAAGTCACTCGGTGAACCAAACTGAATGAAGCTCCATCTTGGCATTTACTTCCCATATCGTCCCAGCCTAAGATAATGGTACACCTCTAGATGGAAAGCTTCTATCCAGAAATGGCACACATCACTTTGCTTATGATTCATTGGTCAGAGCAAGTCACTGGCCACACATAACTTCAAAGGAGACTGGAAGATATCCACCAATTGCCCAGAAAGAGGAAAGAATTGCAATATTTGTAAATATCCCTAATGATGTCCATAGAGGTGAAGCTCAATCTAGTGGGAAGGTGAGGGTCAAGGGGCTTTTGGAGGGAGATTGAGGGACTTAGGCTTCTCAGGACCATGTTTCTACCTTAGGGGCTGTGTGGGGAAGGGTCAGGGAAGGAATCCTTGGTTGAACCATGGCCTAGAAGGAACTGGGTAAACTCAACATCTCCTGTTAGACCCACTTGTCATGAGGTACTGGATTTAAATCCCTTCTCCACCTTACCTGTGAAATCTTTGAATGGTCTGTGTTGTTCCCTAATGCCTGTGTCTGGGAGCATGGGGTGGAGGGCAGGGCAGGAGGGAAGGTGTCAAACAAGTGCCACATCCAGGATGTAAGTCATTCAGGGCAAAACCAGAGGCTGTACACACGGCACCAGGCACTGGATAAACCAGATGGCCGCCATCTGAGTTAATGTACCTGTTATGTTTCCTCCTAGATCATAAATTCCTCAAGGTCAAGGACTGCTACTTATCTATATGCATGTCCCCTGCAGAGCACAGAAGTACTCTGGATGCAGTAGGTGCTCAGTTGCTTGCAGCTGGTTTGTGGGTGAACGAGTAAACGAGTGAGTGTGTTTCTGCCTCTCTTCCCTGTGCTCTGAAGCCATGCTGTGGACCGGCAGCCAGGGGAGGATATGGGGCGGACCAGAAAAGGTCTTCACTCAGGGAGCAGCTCTCCTCACTCCACATCCAGCCTTAACTTCTAACCCTGTTAGAGGAACGAAGGCTCCCACTGCTCTTGAAGTGGGATATAGAAAGCTTCCTCGACTATTCTCGCCTGTGCTGATGGACATTTGGCTCCAGAGGGTGGCTCCACCTGTACGCCGAGAGGTGGATGGCAGTGTTGGGGCCCTGGACCAGGACATGGTTGGGGGATGGGAGGCAGCGGAGTGAGACACATGGGTGTTGAGGGTAATGGATAGGAGGCCATCGCTGAAATACCTTCCTTCACTTACCCACTCATTCATTCGTTACTCACCCCTTCATTCATTCATTTATGACGTCATTCATCCCCTCTGTCATCCGCAGTGATAACATAGGATAGTGCACATGGAGCTCCTGATACAATGCCTGGCACCTGATGTGTGCAAGTAAATGTGTTTGCTCATTCAATCATCAGCAATATTTTTAGAGTATCTGTTTTGTACCAAGCATTCCACCAGACTCTGGGAAGAGAGCAGAGGACAAACAGACCAACAAAGGTCTCTTCTCTTATGGAGCTTGCATTCATGTGGATAAATGGGGTTGTTATTATTTTGAAGTATTCATGATGTTCTGGGAGTCCATAGAAATTGACAGTATGGTCTCGCTTCTGAGGGAGATTAAAAACTAGTGGGAGGGACTTCCCTCGTGGCACAGTGGTTAAGAATCTGCCTGCCAATGCAGGGGACACGGGTTCGAGCCCTGGTCCGGGAAGATCCCACATGCTGCGGAGCAACAAAGCCCAGGCGCTACAGCTATTGAGCCTGTGCTCTAGAGCCCGCGAGCCACGACTACTGAGCCCACGTGCCACAACTACTGAAGCCTGCGCGCCTACAGCCCGTGCTCTACAGCAAGAGAAGCCACTGCAATGAGAAGCCCACGTGCCGCAACAAAGATCCAATGCAGCCAAAAATAAATTAATTTAAAAAAAAATTTAAAAAAACCTCCAAACTAGTGGGAGACAAAACACAGGAGGCACGTGGAATATAAAACACAATGAGGAAGCCTGTGAGGGGCCCCAAGAGCTGTGTGGGCAGGGCTGTCAGACTCTGGGTGAGGGAGCGCTCTCCATGGGCTTCACTGCATGCTCTGCAGGGCAGAGAGGCAGGGAGGGCTCTGCTGGGGGTGGGACAGGGGGAGGGGTGAAGGGGGGTGGATTCTGACTGCAGACTGTTCTACCCCTTCCCAGCTGTGTGACTGTGGGCAAGTTACCTAACCTCTCTGAGCTCCGTTTCCTCCTGTAAAACCTCATAAGGCTGATGTGAGTTAATTTGTGAAGCTTTTGGAGCACTGCCGGATACGGAAAACCACTTTATACAGGCTTTTTTTTTTTTTTTTTTAATCAATACATGAATAAAGGTTGGGGGGCGAGTGGGGATCCATATTGGAAGGTGTGGCCGGCCATGTGGAAGAGAGCCCTGAGTAGCCCTGAAAGATGATGGCTAGACAAGAGCCCGCTCGGATGCCCTTCCCCAAGGAGCCATTTAGTTCCCTTCATTCGTGCCTGTCCCTCTCCCTCCTCTGTCTTTTTCACACTTTCCTGTCTATGGTCAGTATCTAGTTCACCTCTGGACCCCCGGTGCCTAGCACAGTGCTAGAAAGACAGATGGTATGTCAAGACTGTACAATGACCAATGAATATCCTCTCATCAGTGTCACTGGACTTTGCATCGATTTATTCAGGAACCAACCTCTGTCTTCCGGGTCCCCAAACTCTCACCTGGGGGCTTGAGGCTTGCAGCCTAGAAATCCTGGTATTTCTCCAACTTCCCCGTCTACTGAATGTCATCCCATCACTGACCTCTTGGTCTTTCTCTGAGCCTCCCCCAGGGCACAGAGGGGAGGCAGGTCTCCCCTTAGCAGGATACCCCTCGATTCGTGGCAGGTGATAGGTGGGAGGTGGGGCCGGACTTGTGGGAGAGCAGGGGCATCCCAGCAGCTATTGCCACATTATCCTTGGATAGTTCGTTTTCCTTTCTGTCCTCCTGAGGCCAGTAGTAGTAATAGTAACCATCATCATCATCACTGTGACAGCAAAGAGGGTGGAGTGTTCCCTCGTAACCAAGCACTCTTCTAAGTACTTTACCTGCCTTGAAGCAGATGTTCCCAGTGTCCCATCCACATTCCTATGGCCAGTCCCAGAGGTCTCTTGAGGGTGGATTCTGAAGGTGGACTTCGTCTGCACAAGTGCCTCCCTGCTTCTCCTGTCCGAGGGTGCTCTGTCTCCGTGAGAGCCAGGCCTGAAGTGCCAGCAGTGACCCTTTAGCAATGATGGGTGGGTTAGTGGAACAGATAACCCAACTCTCACCCTCAGTGGGACAACCCCCCTTGGAGAGCCCCTGGAGAGACTGAGCCCCGGTTGCCCACCGTGGGAATGGAATAATCGACTCATCAATGCACCCATCACTGGTTTCCTCCCTTGTCTGTTTCACCTCCCTACACCTTCCGTTTTTTGCCTGGAGCATCTTCCAGATAAATTACTTGTACCAGGTGTTGGAGCAGGGCTCCTTTTAGGAGGAATTCTGCTGAAGACTCCTATTATTATCCACATTTTATATATGCAGTAAAAGAAGTAACTTGCTGAGGTGACACAGCTGGTAAGGGGTACAGCCAAGGACTGAACCCGGCCCAGGTCCAGAGTCGCTGTCTCTAATGACTGTGCAGTCCCTCCTCTCCTTCCGACTGTGACTTTTGAGTCAGGTGCTTCAGGCTGTTGGCTCCAAGTCTTGGGGCCCCCAAAGCAGACCAGAATTGCCCCTACATCCCTAGCTCGGTTTCTTTGAAAACAGTCTGAGCAGTAATGCTCCATCTGGTCCAGACAGAAGCCCTAGTCCCTCCTTATTGTGTCAAGGAGCTGCCAGCCCCTTCCCCCCTTAGTGTTTGCTGGCAAGACACAGTAAAAGCATTCCTCAATTAAAGGCGCAGTGAAATGACACTTGAATTCTCTGGGGAACAATTCTGCTATGATGGATAAACATGTTAATTACTCAGAATTTAACCTCCAGCTGCTGCCTTTGCAGAGCTTTCTCCTCTCAGCCTGAGCCTGAGGCCTGGTGCGGTGGACTCTCCGGGAGCTCTCTCTGGCCCCCAAAACCTCCCCATCCCTGCACACAGCCAACACCCAGTAGACAGTAAGTGGAGAGATCCAGAGCATGGGCTCTGCATGCTAGATGGCTTGGGTTCGAATCCCAGCTCTACCACTCATAACCCATGGATCCTTGAGCAAGTACTTCAACCTTGCTGTGCCTCACTTTTCCTATCTATAAAATGGGTTGCTGTGACGATGAACTACTTTAACATTGGTAAAGGATTTAAGGACTTTGATGCTTCTGCGCTGTGAAAGGAAGTGTTTGCTGTGCAGATAGCCGCTTCGGGGGCCCAGCTCTCCTCCTGCAGGATCTGCTGGGTTCTTTTTTCTTTAACATCCTCACTACCTTGCTCCAATCTTAGTGAACTTGAAATTCACTTTTCCCTGAGCCTAATTTCACCCCTCCCAAAGGAGAGTGGAGTGAGGCACATTTGCAGTCTTTTAGGATGTGAGTAGGCACTGACCATTTGTTCACTTGTATATTCAACATTTAAAGTGTGCCTACTAGGTGCCAGGCCCTACAGCAGAAGCTGGGGCTGCATCCTCCAGGCAGA
Source organism: Kogia breviceps (assembly GCF_026419965.1). Lineage (NCBI taxonomy): Eukaryota > Metazoa > Chordata > Mammalia > Artiodactyla > Physeteridae > Kogia > Kogia breviceps. The sequence goes on from NC_081311.1 coordinate 57,066,684, forward strand.
CGTGGCCCGTCTTCTGCCTTTCCTACAGAAAGGCGGAAGCACAGGGAAACATGTGCTGCAGCCTGGAGTGGTGGGTGGTATGACAGAGGCCAGAACATCCCCCCTGGTGGTATCCCCTGCAGCATCCCGGTGATGCGGGCAGCACATGGCAGTGTGGGTTTTGGAATCCAGTCATAGATTCCAATACCCACTAAGCGTCTTTGCCATGTGATCTCAAGCCACGCGTTTAACCTCTCTACCCCTCAAGTTCCAGCTCAGAAATGGGGACAGTAATAGGGCTGAGCTGATAGGCTTGTGAAAATTCAGACAAAATCTCAAGCGTAGTCACTGAGAAAGCACTTTGTAAGTGTCAGCCAGTAGGATGACACCGATATTGTTAAGGATAACCTCTGTAAGTGGGAGTGTCCTCGCCTAAAAATAGCGCCTCCCTCACTGAGCTTATGGTAATTAAATGAGAAGATGGGTACAAAACATTTAGCACTTTCTGGGTGCAAAGCACTGCCTGGTGACATTTACTCAGGGCTCTTTTTGGCCAGTGCCCCTCCTCTCTCGGCTCCTACCTCACCTGGGGGCGCCCCACCTTTCCGTTGCAGCCCCAGTTGGGCTTCATATTCCGCAAGGAGACTCCAGCCTTCAGGTTGCCTTGTGCAGAATCATAAACTTCTGGGCTCCCCAGGCTGGAAATGTCTTGCTGCTGATGGGATCATTAAGAGTGCCAGCCAGATCTGATCTCCGTATTCGGAGGTTTATTAATATCACCTCGAATTTATCTTCCCTGATGGGGAAATTTTGTCAGCATCTGATAAAAGCGAAATACACAGCAGCCTTGTGCCAACAAGAGCCCTTTCTCTGTCATCAGCTGTTAGCAGAAAGCTAGTGCAGCAGCCTGCAATGGGGCTAATGAAAATGGAGGTGGGGAAGAGAAATGAGTTTTGTGTCTTCGGTGCGGAACTTGTGGACTTCAAAGCTCCTCCAGGGGTCCCCTCCCACAAACTGGGCTGTGAAAGTCAATTTCAGAGCTGCATCTCCCTCTGAGAGCATATGCCTCACCCTCCAATACCCATCTGGACACCACACTCCCGATGAAACCATGCTTGTCCCCTCTGAACACTTCCGTGCATCCTGCTCACCTTCCAGTCTAGGATGCTACCATAAAAGAATATCAATGAGTGGAGCTGGCTGCCGATGAGAGGAGAAAACAGCATCTTGGAGGAGTGTAATAGGGCTTCAGCGAGAAGGATGCCGAGTTGAACCGCTGAGAAAGTGGGGCCCTTAGCTTGTGTTAGCTGAGTCAGATGGGATGTATCTAAGCGGGAAGATCCTCTAGGGCAGAGGAATCAGGTCGTGATTCCAAGGCAGTCTTGAGTTGTCCTGCTGATGACCTGGCAATAGGAAGCCGGAGGTGGTAGGCAGTGTCTGGGGAGGCTGGACTGATGTATGGTGCTGAATGGAGGAGCAAAGTGCTTTGGAAGCTTCTAGTTCAAAGGCATTCTTAGTCCAGTATAAAATGTCCAATGCCCTCATTTTACTAATGAGGGCAGGAAGCCCAGAGAGGGCAAGCTGTGTGTCCAGGATCACACAGTAAGTCATTGGTGGCAGGGCTAGAACTAGAATAGGTATCTGGCTTCCCTGTCAAACAGTCTTTCCATCAGACTGTATTTGTACTTTTCTTCCATATTTGGTTAACTTGAATTGAACTTTTTTACCTGCCAAGCACCTGTTAAGCAGGGGATGTTCTTCGTTGACCTTCACAACAGCCTTGGGGAAAAGATGCTCTTGGTGCCTTCTTTTGACACTTGACATCGTGGGGCTGGGAGAGTTTAAATGACTTGCCTAAAGCCACAGGCTAGTAAGTGGTGGATTCAGGGCTCCAACCTAGCCAACTGGCTCCAGAGCATTGCTTACAGTCAACGGTCCAAACCAGTGTTTCTCGAAGTGGGATGCCTAGAGGAGCGGTGTCAACCTGGGAACTTATTAGAGGTGCAAATTCCTGAATCAGAAAATCTGGGGGTGGGGCTGGCCATCTGTGTTGAGTACGTTTGAGTTGATCTAAACTATTTCAGTCATAAATCTTCCCACTTTCAGAGTGAGTCTTCCTTCCCATGCTCTGTAAACCAAATTGCTGACTTATCAGGCCCGAGGAAATTTACAAGGTAGCTGCTACTTCTCAGCAGCCCAGCTTCTGGTGGCCTCTTTTAACAGTGGAATTATTCCAGAATCCTGGGTTTGGCATAGGTTTTCCGGCACACAGAGGGGTTAAGTGTGCCTCTGAGCTTGAAGACAGCAAAACTGTCATTGCTGAACCTTCTGTTGGCCAGAGGGGATTCTGAGAGTCCCATCTGATTTCCTGTGAACTTGGACAATCTGGTCTAGTCAAGTGGAAAATTAGCAAACTGGAAAGGAATGGGACACAATTTGAGACCAAATGTTCAAGGCAACCAGGGTGCTGCCAGACTTCTGAGCGTAGATCTTGTGAAGCCATTAGGAATCCCATACTGGAGATGTTTTCTTCTTGATTCAACAGATACTTCTCTTGCACCCACCAAATGCCAGGACTGGGAATAGAAAGATAGAAAGATGAAAGGATGTGGTGGGACCCACAGTCTAGTGTGATTATCTAGCGGTGGGATTCTCTACTGGGGAAAGTACAGTGGCTTTTAGTTGATGTGGTTGGTAATGTCTAGTTAATAGAGTGTCATAAAAATAAATTCCCTGATTACCCCATTGGTGATCATTGATACTGCATACTGATGAAGGCAGCACTTTTTTGGTGGTGTGGGATAAAAACACTGCAGTCCAGTGAAGGAGGATCTGATGAAGACTTCATTATTTAATGAACCATGTCCTTGTAAACAGCTGTGGTATAAACTAGCCAGGACAGTTATGCACGTTGGATTATGTCTGCAGTAAATTGATTCTACTTTATTTGATTAGGTTGGTTCTTCAAAGACAAATTCTTCCAAGTTGGGTCGGGGGAAAAAAAATCGCCATTCAGACTTTGCTTCTAACCTTTAATCTTTGAAATGCTTTTGCTCTCCAATCTTAAGAGGAAACACCTGATGGCCACTCTGTTATCAGCAAGAGAACCAAGAATAATTACGTGTTTGCAATAGGAATTGGCGTGCTCTGTACAAGACTCACACAGTCTTCTCTGGATGAGCGTGCCCACAGGGGCAGTAAGAGACAGGCCAGAGACTGACCACTCCTTCGTGAGCCCCCAGAGCAGCCAGGCTTCAGCTCACCAGGCCGTTATCTTCCTCTACATAGAGTCAAATATAGGCCCGCAGGTGGACATAATGAAAAGAAATGGGATTGACGTGAAATTCTTCCCCCAACCCCATTCTGCCATTTTCAGCGTATTAGGCACTATCTCATTAGTCCATGATGCATTAGTAGCTTGTGAAAATGAAGTTAATGGGTCATCACCAACATCAGTAAAAAATGAAAAAGAGTAAAATAAAATATTATAGTGCATCTCAATATATTACTCATAGTAAGAGTAAGTATTGCTTCATGAAACTGTATTTTGGTTTTGTGTATGTATGGGCATGGGTGTGTCTATGTGATGTGATGTGTTCTGAACCGTGCTGGAATTCCCAGTGTCTCTGTAAGTGGAACAGGTGACTTCTGGCTGAAATGCATTTCCTATAACAAGAGGAGCCCAGAAAGGCTAGAAAATCACTTGTGCCAGATGTGGTCTCTAAGGTAGTGAAACCAATGGATGAATATTGGAATCATTAGTGGTTTTGGACTTGTTAAGACAGGGTACACCCAGTACACTTAGCCTAACTACATGTGATGCATTCTGATCTATTCCATTCCCATTCCCATTTTATTTATAAAATGTTTGTCGAAAATCATTAGGTAGATCAATTTCATGACCCACCAATGGGTTACAATTTAAAAAAACCCCACCAGATTAGGTTACATTCAAATTCCCTTTCAACCCCAAATACTGTAAAACCAATATAAATCACCACTATATTAGGGTGTAAAATTCTGTGTGTAGCAGACTCTTAGATAAAGTTGTTTTTAACCTTCCTACTAGCTCTGTGTGGAGTGTTTCCTGCCTTTACTGTATGTTTGCCTTTACTGGTGAGCCTTTTCTTTTCATAATTACCTTGTTCTAGTTGTGGCCTTTTCTTCTTGGCCTAGTCTGGTTGGTTGCCGGGCCCTGCCTTGTGAGGATGTTGTAGGCTGATGGATCTTGATGGGGCCCCGGGGCTAGTGCTGGCTGGCTGGGCAGAGTCAGGGTCCCGGAGACCCTGGGGCTGTTGCCCGCCCACTGGCAGGTGAAGCCAGATCCTGGGGTTAGTACCGGACTACTGGCAGGCAGAGCCGGTTCCTGGAGTCTGGCTGCAGGGCCCAGGGATCCGAGAGCTACTTTAAGATCATTTGTTCGTGGGGGTTCCTGATATAGTTGGCTGTGGGGTTCGGGGTGTCCGGAAGGTTACATTGACCTGCTGGTGGGTAGGGCCAGGGTCCAGCTGGTCCCAGGGTGCGGTCTGGCCTGCTTTGTGGGGTTGTAGTTTTCTTGCTTCTGGAGTCTGCCCCCTGACGGGTGAGGCTGGTCTAGAGATTTGCTTTTGCTTCGGCTTCCTGGTGGGTGGGCCCATGCCTGTACCCTGGTGGGCTGGGCTGTCTAGGGGGCGTGTCCAGAGGCAGGTTCTTTAGTCTTTAGGCAGCCGGTCTGCTGATGGGTGGGGCTGTGTCCTCACGCAGTAAGTTGTTTGGCCCGAGGTGCTCCAGCACTGGCGCCTACAGGCTGTTGGGTGGGGCAGGTCCCAGGTTTTGGCTAATGAGCTAATGGCACTGCCAGCGTGGGCTTCTGTGCTAGAAGGAGCTTTCAAGTATGGCTGCCGCCAGTGTCTACTCCCCAGGGTGAGCTGCAGCTGCCACCGCCTCTCCAAGGAGACTCTCTCAGGCCAGCAGGTGGCCCAGGCTCCTAACAAAGAATTGCTTTTGCCCTGGGGCCCAGTGCACATGAAGGCTGTGTGTGCCCTTTAAGAGTGATGTCTTTATTTCCCCTAATTCTGTGGGGCTCCTCAGTTAAGCCCCCGCTGACCTTCAAAGCCAAATGCTCTGGGGGCTTGTCTTCCCCATGCAGGACCCCCCCCACCACCACCCCCGGACTGGGGAACCCAATGTGGGGCTCAGAACTCCCACTCCTGTGGGAGAACCTCTCCAGTTTGTGGGTTGGCCACCCAGGGGGGATGGGATTTGATTACGAGTCTGCTCCTCCGACCCATCTCGTTGTGGTCCTTTCTTGATGTCTTTCGTTGTAGAAGATCAACTGAAAACCGTCTGTTATTAATCAGTCATTGGTTCACTTGCTTGCTCATTCATTCCACTTATTACTTACTATGTACCAGATACTGTGCTACACCATGGTGATATAAAGTTCGTAAAGTAGATAAAACGTGGCTCCTGCCCTCAAAGAGTTTGTAGTTACAGGGACACTGAGTAGGTTTCCTGCTTGCCCTGAGGCCCATAGGGGAGGAAGGACCCTTGAACTTCGTCTCTAGCACATTCTCCTCGATGTTCCTGGGTGAACTATTTGGCCCTAAAGTCAGTCCAATAGCAGAGTTTAAGATGCTGCTCTTAATAAAAACTAAACTCAAGGGCTTCCCTGGTGGCGCAGTGGTTGGGGGTCCGCCTGCCGATGCAGGGGACACGGGTTCGCGCCCCGGTCCGGGAAGATCCCACGTGCCGCGGAGCGGCCCGTGAGCCATGGCCGCTGAGCCTGCGCGTCCGGAGCCTGTGCTTTGCAACGGGAGAGGCCACAACAGTGAGAGGCCCGCATATCATAAAAAAAAAAAAAAAAAAAAAAAAAAAAAAACTAAACTCAAAATGAACACATGTTGGGAAACAAAGGCTGGCTCTGGAGGCCCTGTCCCCTCTTGGTCCCTCTCAAATGTGTCAGGAACCCTAATTCCTTGGGTATTGATTAATTTCCTATGTAGACCACTGATCCCGTGGACTGACTTGTAGGGACTAATAAGATAAGATGACTCAGAGTTGGGAGCTAATCAGATTTCTTTTGTATAGACTCGCTTTATGCTAGGGTTTAAGGAAGGACTCTTGACTTGAGTCCTGGAAGTGCTATGTTTAAACATCTCCCAGATGGTTAGGGGCGAGCTGGGCCCAGGAGGGTGGGGGGCACTGGACGTTCCTTAAGGCTCCTGGGTAGTGAGAATCCCATCCTCAGAGGTCCCTGTCAGTGTTGACCCTTGAGGGTGACCACATGTCAGTTTAGAGTCGTGTCCTACATTTTTTTATGGTTATTTTATTGCCCTGCAAGACTATATGCTCCTGGAAAGGAGCAGCTCGCTGACTAGGCTCCATCACTCCGTGACTCTGAGTTGCTTATCTTTCATACATAAAATGGGAGCAAGTCCGCCCCCCACACCCCCACTAGCAGGCTCGAGGGGAAGGCTAAGTGACCACCTGGCCCTCAGGAAGGGCCGTTACCCTCTCCCTCCAGCCCGTGCCGCCCCTCAGAAAGCCAGCACTTGGCACATGGCTTGTACCCCCAACCTGAGGACTCCCTTTCCTCCCCTCAGTCCAGCCCTGGAAATATCACCGTGTCATTAGACCTCCTGACAGCTTTCATCCATATTTCTCTTTTTCCTCTTTACCCTCATCACATGCTCTACCCCTCATTCTACTTTAGGCCAATCAGCCAGAATTACAAATACTTCCCCAAACCTGAGGGGCTATTGGAGTTCACAGCTCCCTGCTTCTGCTTGTGGTTTACCCTTTGCCTGGGGGCTTCCCTCGCACGCCCCACGATCAGCTCACCCCAGCACTCTCCACACTGAACAGAATGACCTCTTTGTGTTCTTCTCTCGTGAGTTTCTTCACTTGCTCAGTCACAACAGGGGCCAGCCCCTAGTGAGCCGTGCACAGCTGAATTTGAGGGTTGAACCTAATCATGTCGTCGAGGTGGGATGCGAGTGGCTGGGTGGGGTGACATTCCCACTAAGTTGCCATACCGTGGCTTGAGTGAGCCCCAGGAGACCCATGCACCCCAGGAATGTGTGAGGTGGGCCCACTGAGATGATCTCCTCCAGAGCAGGCCGTAGTCAGGGAGGTAGCATGGCTTGGGGATGGAATAAGGTTCTCAGGCCTCTGAATGAGGCAGACAGAGTCCCGTCCCGTGGAATATGCTGTGCTAGTTTATGTCTCTTACACTGAGGGCTACAAGACGAGGGAAGGCCATTCCCAGTGACTGGCCCGGTTAGGTAAGCCATTGGATTCTGTGACATTGAAGCTGGAAAGGTTTTGCTGGATCACCTCTAGTCCAGCCCTCTCCCTTTACGGATGAACAGGCCGAGGTCCAGAGCTAGGGCATGACCTGCCCGAGGTCAGTGAGAACTATCACTGCTAACATGTGGGGTGGCAGCTGCCTGGGCCGAGAGGAAAGGGGGCCTGTTGCTACTTCTCCTCCCGCTAGTTGCCAACGTCTTTCCCGGGAGCCAAAGAGACAGGGAGGAAGCAGCATCCGTTGCCATGGAAACCAGCCCACAGCAGGAGCAGGCTGCTCTCCCCGCTAACTGCAGCTCCTTTAACAGGCGCTGATGCTGGTTCTGCTGCTGGGCCTTGCTAGGGGCGCTGGGACCCGTCACCACATTTTCTAGGAGAGAAAGCTGGAGGAACACGTCTAACATAAATGGGACGGGCTTAGCAAAGTGGGCCACAGTGCCCTGTGCCATTCTTTTTGCTTTCTCACACCAGCTTCTCCTCTGTCAGAGACTCCAAACAGGATTTAAGGAACTTTTTAGAAAGAGATCAGCCTTGAGCCGGAGTTTGGCCTTCAGATGCCAGAACTAAACTTCTGAACTGCCAGCAGCTCTGCCTGGAAGGGTCTGTTTGTCAGACCTGCCAGAAGAAAATCTAAAATGAAGAGTTGGAGCTGGGGGAAAGAGAAAAAAGAAAAAATTTACTTTGCTTTCAGGCATAGTTAAATCTCCTAAATGAACCAGGAGTTAAATTGGGGCTTTAAAAATCGATAGGCTTTCATGTTTGTGTGGGACCGAAGAGTTCAGGGGTTGGGAAGGGCCTTATTAGGTCATCTCATCCACCTCTCTGCCTCCAGGCCTATTCTAATCCCTCTTGTATATACAACTCCGGAGAAGATGACATCATGAGCTCCCACAATAATTTGTTCCACTGTCTAACAATTCTCGATCTTAAAACCACCTTCCTTACAGCAGGGCCAGATTCCTCCCGCTGCCTCCAAAGCTTCTCTGTCTGTGGTCCAATGCTGCTCAGAAGCAGCTGGGATTTTTATGAAATGAGTGTGGGCTTGGGCCTATCGTCAATGTTCAAGTCTTGCTGTTTCCACTCATAGGTAAAATGACCTTGGACAAGCCACTTAACTGTTCCAAGACTCAGTTTCTTAATTTAAAGAGGTCAGTGTGAAGGTTACAGGAGGTAATACATGCAAATATACCTAATACGGCACCTGACATTTAGTGACGCTCAACCAAGGGGCCGTGTTTGTTGGCCTGGGGGTGCTATGGTACCAGCACCTTTTGGATCAAGACCTCAAGTATTAACCTTTCGGTTGTTGGATCATAGAGTTGTTGGGGGGATGGGGAAGTGGGGCAGCTGAGGGGAACCTCTTGGGGCTTGGCCATTGACTGTTTGCCAACCATCACAAGAGGTTTCAGTATTTTAGAGGGCTGTTTGTTTGGTGGAGCCAGTGCATCCTGTGTAAAGGATCAGCCCTGGTGGTGCCTTCAGAGATGCTAAGCAAACCCCTACCTCCACGTCTTTGTGCCACTGGTACCCCCCCCCCACCCATGCCTTCACTGCCCTTTTGAATCCCACCCAAATGACCCAGCTCAAATTCAACCTCATACATGACTTCGATTCAGCTCTAAACCCATAAAACTCATGGCCTGCGTTCTTACTCCAGGAGGGAAGAAAGAGGGAAGGTTGTTTGTGCGTGACCAATTGAGCCATTGGCTGAGTCAGGGGATCACAGAGCATTCAGCCTGAGAATCATAGATGAAGAAACTGGGCCAGAGAGGGGCAGGGGCAGGGGCAGGGGCAGGGGCAGGGGCAGGGGCAGGGGCAGGGGCAGGGGCAGGGACTTGCCCCAGGCCATCCCAGTCATCAAGAACAGGTAGAACCTCGGTCTCCAGACCCACCGCCTAAGCTGCTTGTCCAGTACCCCGTGAGTGAGGCTGTTCCTTCAGCCTGGAATGAGAACAGAGTCAGCCCCCACCCTGTGTAGCACCCTCCTACCCTAGCACATGCTTGCTGAGTCACTCGGAGGGGAGGCAGATAAGGGAAAAACACACACCTTTTTGGAGATGGCATGCGTCAGTTGGGAAAACTGAGGCCAGGCAGTAAGAGTGAGTAAGGTCTCCCATGCAGCTCCCCTTCCCCGTACTCACACAAAGGTTGGAGTGCTGGGGAAATTAAAAGCATTGGTGTCATTCATACCCACCTGGGCAAGGGGGCGAACTTTCAACCACATTCTGGATGGGTGAAGTTTTACTATTGATTAGATACCTGCTTGGCTTAGCTTCTATAGAACCTGTTTCAAATGGAAATTCCTTAGACAGACTGGTTCTGCTGTCAGGGAAGTGCTGACCAGCCTCTGAAGCACCTGGATTACAGAAACATCTGGAGGGGGTTATTCAGGCTAAGAGGCTATGAGATAAATGTGTTTGTGTGTGCATGTGTGTCTACAATCCCTTTTGCTGGCTGCAAATTCTGTCATTGCATCATGGAAAAATTGCTTCCGAAGGAAAGTAGCAGGTGCAAAGATGCTGATGTTGGAGCCATTGAGGAAACAGTTTTGGTCACCAAAATGCTGTTTATGCACTGGGTTGGCACGTGATTGGCGCAGATGGGGAAAAGACCGTGGAGATGGCCAGGCTTCTTTGGGTGAGGGACACAGAGTGGGTCCTGGAACAGTAGGGGACGGAATAGGATTGGGAAACATGTCGCTTTGGAGCACACAGGGTTGGAGTTCAAATCCGGACTTTGCTGCCTTCCAACTTACTGGCCTTGGGCAATTCCACAACACTTGAGGCTGCCTTGTGGGTAGGGGCTCAGTGTAAATTCCAGGTTCCTTATCATGGGGCTTCCAAGGATAACTATAGCTGGGTACCTCAGGGGAAAATGACCCAGAGTTTTGAGCCTTTCAGCCTCAGGCATCAGAGTCAACTCGGGAAGAAGTATGTATGGTGGTGGAGAGACCTGCACATAAAGTGACCCCTTGGGCTGCCATTGTGGCCACATCTCAGGGTTAGGAAACTGCCAGCTGGTCTGCTTCATTTGCTGAGCTCTGACAAGGCAGCAGCCGGAATCATCTTCTTTGCTGGAATCTGGAACAGCTGCTGGGATTTAATAGTGTACTGAGAGGAATTACCTGGAATCACAGCAGGCATTAAGAAATGGGAATGCATTTCTGTAAGCCCAGCTAATGGTTGAGTGAGAGAGAGCAAGGTCTTTCCTTCCATGGGGGGTGAGACGCGAAAAGGACTGCCCTGTGATTGTGCTCTAAGTATATATAAGCAGCGATTTCATCTGGGTGGTGCTTGGCATGGGACTCGGGCCAGATAGTGTGTGAAAAGGAATGACTGAATCTGGTTGGGGGACCTCCTTTTAGGTTAGTTGCTCAAGGAAGCCACCGTCTCTGGGCATCTAGGGAGTGACAGCTGTCTTGGCCAGTACATGAGGACAGCTGTGGACGGCACAGTGCTCTGAGCCCGTTTTCCTGCTCTCTCTTCCTGGTTTATGTGGCATCAGAATATCCCATTGGTGGGCTTCCCTGGTGGCGCAGTGGTTGAGAATCCGCCTGCCGATGCAGGGGACACGGGTTTGTGCCCTGGTCCGGGAAGATCCCACATGCCGCGGAGCAACTAAGCCCGTGAGCCATGGCCGCTGAGCCTGTGCGTCCGGAGCCTGTGCTCCGCAACGGGAGAGGCCACAACAGTGAGAGGCCCGCATACCGCAAAAAAAAAAAAAAGAATATCCCATTGGTGTCTTCTGTTTTAATTCCATTCCCCAATATTTAGTTGGCACTCCCATGGGACATCACCCTGCTGGGTGTACCGTGCCTGTCTTCTAGTGGTTTAAAGTCTTTTGGGGAAATGTGATTAATGAACGTGCAAATATTAGACAACAATAAAAGACAGTATAAACTATGGTTATAAGTAGAATCTAAGCAGGATAGATATGTATAGGGCCGATGTAAATGTCCTTGGAGCTTAGAAGAGGGAGAAACTTCTGAAGTCTGGAAGAAGACTGGCTTATAAAACCAGAGGCCTGCCCAGCTGATTGGAAAGTGCACCTGTTGCAGGGGGCCATGCCCCTTCTGCTGACATGGAATTTGATGAACTTTGAGCCTGAGGCAGTAACAGAGCCTGGGTTTAACAGAAGGAAAGGGGTTCTGCCTCTTCCTTTTGCAAGCTGAGAGTTTCATCTGGCTTGGGGACTGCTTGGATTTGCCATACATGTGCCATGGTGGCCTGGATAGGTGGCCACTTGACTCAGTACCGAAACTGGCTGCCGAGTGGTTTCCAGCTATGACTCTGGCTAATGAGATTGGATTCAAAGTGAGTTGCAGATCATTGAATGTCAGTGAATGATGGCCATTTAGCTCTTGTGCACCTCCTCTGCCCTGCCCTGTGTCGTGCCGAGCACCAAGAGATCCCAAGCCGAGGGTGACACCCAGTCAGTCCAGTCTCCTAGGTGTCTCTGTGGTCCATTTGCTCCTCACCTAGTTCAGGCCACCATCACTTCTTGTGTTGACAGCTACAGTCATGGCCTAAAAATCTGCTGACATTCCCTCCTCGTTACCCCTCCCCATCCAATCCATTCTTCTAACAGTGGCCAGGGGACCTTTCTAAAAATGGTTTTCTAATCATGTTAATTCCCTTTTAGAAACTTCATTTGTCCCCATTGTACTTACAAGAAAATCCAGTCTCCTTATCACATGTCATCTGCTCCTGAACTTTTCTCTTTCTCCATGTGCTTCTCATAATGTAATTGCAAAACAAAAAAAACAACTGGCCTCTACCCATGTGGACCCCTCTACTGGGAATGTCTCCCCTCTCCTCATCCATCCCCCACCTTTTGCCTGGCTCCCTCCTGTTCATCCTTCATGAGCTTCATCCCTTACCAGACCAAGATGCCTGCTCCCATCCCATACCTCACAGCTTGCTGAACTTTGCCTTTGAGGCATCTCATGAATTGCCATATGTTATCTGTGTAGTTTTTGTTTGTCTGCTTGTTTGACATTTAATGTCTTTTTCCCCTCCTTTCCTCTTTCCAACCCCTCACAAGGTCCCTGAGGGCAGGGACCCCCATCTTGTTGGCTACTCCTCAGGACCTAGCTCATAGCCTGCAATTCAGCAGGATTTGGCACATGCTTCTAGAGGTGGTGGAGCCTTTGGATTTCTAGAGCTTCCTCGTAGGTTCCCACCATGTGTCCTGTGGACCAGGGAACCACTGGAATTGAAATGAGCTCCAGGCAACTCAGCCAGATGTTTCTGCCTTTAGATGAGCTTTATGCCCAGCCGCAGAGCAGAAGAAACTATGTCGACTCATAAAGCGGGCAAATTTATAGTGGAAATCGGTGGGAGAGAATAAATATGAATCCCCATGATGTCAGTTTATGGGCTGCTTTATAGATTGTAATCACCCATTTAGAGTTTACAGGCTATTAATTTTGTTTGCAGAGAGCCAGGACGCCTGGGGACAGAATTTATAGGGCTACGTGTGGTGTCAGACATGTGGACCCAGGACTTCAACCCCTGAAAGGTTTTGGAAAGAGAAGGATAAGCAGTCTTTGAGTGGTTGGGACTCAGGGCCCTTACCTCTAGCTCTCCTCCTGGCCATCAGTTTCTAAACATTGAAAAACAATTTTGTTCACTGTTTTATTATTTTAATTTTACCTTAGTCTTCAGGGGCCCTCCTTCCTGCAAGCAAAGTGGCTATGTGGAATTTCGCATTCAGCCCTTTGTAGAGAGGGCTCCCCTTCTGAGAGCTTGAGGAGGTCTGAGGAGAAGCGGTGGTGGGTTGGACGGAACTGGGTAGAATCCAGTTCTACCCCTCAGCGTGTGATCTTGAGCCAATTTTTGTCGTGAATTTTTTGAACCTCCTTTTCTTCCTCTGTAAATTGTGACCCCTGTCCCCAACCTCAAAGGGTGATTGTAAAGGTAAGGGGAGATGAAACAGGAAAAGTACTTGGTACTCAAAAAGATTTATAGGTAATAAAATGATAATGATGATTGCTGTTTTGAAGTAAGCCTGGTTCAGTGGGAACAAAGTATAAGCTAAGTGTCAGGACAATTGGTCCCAACTCTGGGTGACCTTGGGCAAGTTAGCCTCCCTGATCCCAGATTCTGCATTAGTGAAATGAAAGATTTGATCGTGTAAGTGACGCTGCTCAAAGTATGGTCTGTGGACCAGTATCACTAGGTGACTTGTCAGCAGTGGAGATTCTCAGGCTCCACCCCAGGCCCTCAACTCAGAATCCTGTGAGTAGGGCCCAACCATTCACATGTTAACAAGTTTTCCAGCTGGTTGGTGGGTACAGTGAAGTCTGGGAAGCATTACTCTCTGGTAACTTCCGGCTCTAACACGCCACGTCCACAGCCCTAACATCACATTTGATGATGGCTCCCCGTGAAGCAGTCACCCCCGGGGCCTTCCTCCTTGGGGTCTTGGACCGAGGTGGCTTTTGGCAAGAGGAGAACAGAGTGGAGCAGGAGAATGAATGCAGGATTCTAACTCAAGACTCAGTTGGGATTTGAACCCAGGTTGCCTGATGCAGCCTCTGACTGTGGAGCCACTACTTTGTTGCCTCTCAGTAGTACGGCCCTTGCCTCCTTCTTACCTAGTGACCTTGACCAAGTTATTTGTACTCTCTGGGCCCCATTTTCCTCATCTGTAAATGGGGAGGACCGGGACCTCTTTTATAGGGTTGTTGTGGGGATTACATGAGTTATGTGAGAAAAGTGCCTCTAGGGCCTGTACCTCACCAGCACTGGGTATATTTGCTGCTGATATTACCATTAGCATCCTCCCCCTCCCTCCTCCTCCTCCACCTCTTCCCTTCCTTCCTCCTCCTCCTCCTCCTCTTCCTCTTCTTCCTCCTCCTCCCCCTCTTCTTCCTCCCCCTCCTCTTCCTCATCACTGCTTCAAGAATATAACTATATAGGTCTTTGAGTAAAATGGAAGGTATGAGAGGGGCTTCCCTGGTGGTGCAGTGATTGAGAGTCCACCTGCCGATGCAGGGGACGCAGGTTCGTGCCCCGGTCCGGGAAGATCCCACATGCCGCGGAGCGGCTGGGCCCGTGAACCATGGCCGCTGAGCCTGCGCGTCTGGAGCCTGTGCTCTGCAACGGGAGAGGCCACAACAGTGAGAGGCCCGCGTATTGCAGGAAAAAAAAAAAAAAAAAAAAAAGGAAGGTATGAGATTGGAACTCAAGTTTCCTAATTTGCTCTGTGACCTTGGGCAGGTCGTTGAAGCTTAGATGGTAAAATGGCCTCATCTCTAAAATGGGAATGTTTATTTATTCTGCTGGTATTTACCGTCTATCAAGTGCTGACACTGGGCCAGGCCTGGGCATTGCAGCATGGGGCAGGCAGATGTGGTCCCTGCCTTCTCTCTGCCACTTTTTCTGAGCCCAGGGATCGTGAAGGGATTTGGTAAGATCATACATGCGAAAAAGCCTATCATGGTTGTTAATCATCATCATTTTACCAGCACAGACGCAAAGCATGTCTTGGAGTTGAACAGTGTTGACCATTCTTGTGCTGATGGACCCATTAGAAAGAGGAGGAGGCTTTGCCTGGACAGCAGTAGATATACTTGCTTCCCAGTAGCCTGACCAACTCCTGTACCCTTTGCCTAGAGGGCTTCCCCTCCGTGTTTTGGGCAGTCATTGGAGGTATTCCTCCAAAAGCTGATGCAGAGGTGAGCCCATGTCAGCCTTTACCAGGTCTTCTTTGAAGTCTTTATTCTCTGCCTGCACACGTTCTATCTTGGAGGTTTCTTCGGAGACCAAATTAGGTGCATGAGTGCATTAGGTGACTCTGGAGTCTTTGCATCAAACAGGAGGTTGGAGCTGCAGAGGGGCAAAGGATGGGAAGGTAGGTCCTTTAGGTGGTGTTGGTTGGATTTACTTTTGAGAAGGTGCTTTAAACATTTATTGCGGGAATTGTACTTGGCCTTGCCCTCAGCCTGCCTGTATGCAGATGAGGTCTGCCTGTTGTTTAACTCTGGGCGATTAGAGGAGGGAGGTAATGACATTTCCCCTAATGCCGCATTTGAGGTGCAGCAATCCTGCCAGTCTCTGGGGTCTGCAAGAGCCCAGCTCCTTTTGGGGAAAGGACCATACTTGTCAGGGCCGCCCTGCCCCAGCTCACCTTGCACCTTTTGAGTTCAAGTTTGGGCTCCGTGCTTTGAGCAGGGATCTGTTTCTTCCGTTAGCCTAGGGCTTCATAGAGTGCATGCTTTGGGCTCAGCCCTCTGCTAGACAGAGGAGGAGAAAAAAAGATGCCATGGGCTCTGCCTTCCAGGAGTTTGCTCTCGCACTGGTGAGGTGAACCAAAGTCACAGAAATAATACCACTATTTTCACGAGGTGTAATGTAATTTATGATTTGCGTGGCATAGGCAGAAGGAAAGAGCCTTGAGAGCTGGGGGATATGGGAGGGCTTTGTGGAAGACATGGTGCTGTAGCTGGACCTGATGGATGGAAATACAAATGGGTGGGTTTTCCTGGGAGAGAATCAGGCAGATCCAGGCAGACACTGGGTGATTGATTAATCCATAACCGTAGCACTAGTAGTGGGTGCTTCACTTCACCAGTGTAGGTGTGCAAACAAAATCATTTCTAGTTTTTTTTTTTTTTTTTTTTTTTTTGTGGTGCGCGGGCCTCTCACTGTTGTGGCCTCTCCCGTTGCGGAGCAAAGGCTCCGGACGCACAGGCTCAGCGGCCACGGCTCACGGGCCCAGCTGCTCCGCGGCATGTGGGATCTTCCCGGACCGGGGCACGAACCCGTATCCCCTGCATCAGCAGGCGGATTCTCAACCACTGCGCCACCAGGGAAGCCCCTCATTTCTAGTTTTTAATCTTCTAATTAACTGAAATCTGACTAAGTTTCATCTACATGTTTACCTGGGGGGGGGGAGTTCCCCCTACTCTGGGTTGGGCAAAGCTGTTGGGTCTCAGAAAGCACCCAGTCCCAGGCTTCTGGACACTAACATGTGTGCACCTGGTCCTTGCTGAGATTCTTATTGTGACATCCGAGTCCTTTTGGCTTTGGGGCTCTGCTGCATCTGTGTTGCCCACGGAGCATGGGAGTTTGTGGGCAGACAGGAAACTTGTATCAGTGGTACATCCTCCCCAGGGTACCATGAAGTCACCCCCTCACTGCTGTCTCACTGCAGCCGGAGGATGTGAATCTCTTGCTCACCTCCTACTTCTCCTTAGTCTTCTTCTTCCTCTCCCTCTCGTGTGGTGCTCCCAAAAGTCCTCTCCACCACCCGTCTCTTTTATGAATCCCAATGAACCAGAAGAAGGGCCTTTGTCATCAAGCCACCTATATTTTCCCATCTGCAAAAATCTTCTTGTTAAAACCGCTTGCTAGATGTGAGCAGCCTACAGGGAACACAGACATAAATCGGTGTTTCTGGAACTTACGCCACCACACATTTCAGAGCCAGAAGAGCAGGAGTAACATCTGTTAAGTAGCTGAGGTCGATCCTGCCCTTTGGGCAAATGCTGATTGCTCAGGCTGTTCTGGATTCAGGTGCTGAGTTCTTCAGGGGCCAGGAAGGACCAAGATCAGGCAGCTGGCCACCATCACCTCTGGGTGACTTAAGACAAAGGCAAATACTTCTTTGACCCTTCACCCCAAAATGTCCTCCCTAAGTCATTTTACCATCACAGCACACATTGGCCGTGCCTGGAAGACCCATTCTCCAGAACCAAGCAAGTAAGGAGAGAGTCCTTCTCCAGCTGGCTGTCAGTGTTGCCTGCTCCTGGCCTTAGGCACTGACTGAGGAGATCTGAAGGACCAGGGCAGAGAGTGTGTGGAGACCCTGGTACTCAGAGTCCTTCTCTTGTGGAGGTGAAGACAGGAGTTATGACTCATAGTGAATGGGGGGACTTGAGTGGGATCATTTCCAGAGACCTTAGAGCCTCTAACACATGCTGGTTAGCTATTGCTAAGCCATAACAGATGGCAAGATAATATTATTTTTCCAATCATTTGCTAATCACATTCAGTTATTCTCAAATACCTCCCCTAGTTGAGGAAGATGCCTGCAGGGTGAAGATTGTGGCCTCATTCTCTCTCTTTCCTACTTTATCTTCTGCCATTTTCCCTTCATATATTTCTGGATGATGAGACAGTCCTGCTCCGTGAGAGGGGAAAATCAGGCAGCTGCGGTGTGATTTGAAGGACCCATTATGTTCCTGTGGTCCATCAACATGTCCCATTGATGCCTTAGCAGTGGCCTGAAATGTCCATGTTTGTTGCTTCTTTGGGTCAAGGCATGAAGACATCTGTCAAACTGCCTGCCTTATCTCTGATATGGAAGAAAAGAAAGGATGATAACCTAATTTAATATGAAAAGTTAATAATGTGTTGAAGTCAGTAGAGCTGAAAATGAGTAGATTGAGTGAATATGATTCTCAATATTATTGCTGATAAAGAAACAGTATAGTTTCATGCTTAAGAGCACAGACGCCCAAGTCCATGGGCTCAGTGTCTGAATTCACTAGATTGGACAAGTTACTTAGCCTCTTTGTTCATTAGTTTCCTCATATATAAAATGTGGGTGATATTAGTACTTATATCATAGGGTTGTTAATAGATAATACTCTTGGGTTAAGGTTTATTTATTTTATTATTATTATTTTTAACACCTTTATTGGAGTATAATTGCTTTACAATGGTGTGCCAGTTTCTGCTTTACAACAGAGTGAATCAGTTATACATATACATATGTTCCCATATCTCTTCCCACTTGCATCTCCCTCCCTCCCACCCTCCCCATCCCACCCCTCTAGGTGGTCACAAAGCACTGAGCTGATCTCCCTGTGCCATGCGGCTGCTTCCCACTAGCTATCCTCCCTACCTTTGGTAGTATATATATGTCCATGCCATTCTCTCACTTTGTTACAGCTTACCCTTCCCCCTCCCCATATCTTCAAGTCCATGCTCTAGTAGGTCTGTGTTTTATTCCCGTCCTACCCCTAGGCTTTTCATGACATTTTTTTTTCTTAGATTCCACATATATGTGTTAGCATACGGTATTTGTTTTTCTCCTTCTGACTTACTTCACTCTGTGTGACAGACTCCAGGTCCATCCACCTCACTACAAATAACTCAATTTCATTTCTTTTTATGGCTGAGTAATATTCCATTGTATATATGTGCCACATCTTCTTTATCCATCCATCTCTCGATGCACACTTAGGTTGCTTCCATGTCCTGGCTGTTGTAAACAGAGCTGCAATGAACGTTTTGGTACATGACTCTTTTTGAATTATGGTTTTCTCAGGGTATATGCCCAGTAGTGGGATTGCTGGGTTGTATGGTAGTTCTATTTGTACTTTTATAAGGAACCTCCATACTGTTCTCCATAGTGGCTGTATCAATTTACATTCCCACCAACAGTGCAAGAGGGTTCCCTTTTCTCCACACCCTCTCCAGCATTTATTGTTTCTAGATTTCTTGATGATGGCCATTCTGACCGGTGTGAGGTGATACCTCACTGTGGTTTTGATTGGCATTTCTCTAATAATTAATGATGTTGAGTCTTCTGCCCGTTTTTGGATTGGGTTGTTTGTTTTTTTGTTATTGAGCTGCATGAGTTGCTTATAAATTTTGGATATTAATCCTTTGTCAGTTGCTTCATTTGCAACTATTTTCTCCCATTCTGAAGGTTGTCTTTTGGTCTTGTTTATGGTATCCTTTGCTGTGCAAAAGCTTTTAAGTTTCATTAGGTCCCATTTGTTTATTTTTGTTTTTATTTCCATTTCTCTAGGAGGTAGGTCAAAAAGGATCTTGTTGTGATTTATGTCATAGAGTGTTCTGCCTATGTTTTCCTCTAAGAGTTTGATAGTGTCTGGCCTTATATTTAGGTCTTTAACCCATTTTGAGTTTATTTTTGTGTATGGTGTTAGGGAGTGTTCTAATTTCATACTTTTACATGTACCTGTCCAGTTTTCCCAGCACCACTTATTAAAGAGGCTGTCTTTTCTCCACTGTATATTCTTGCCTCTTTTATCAAAATAAGGTGACCATATGTGTGTGGGTTTATTTCTGGGCTTTCTATCCTGTTCCACTGATCTGTATTTCTGTTTTTGTGCCAGTACCATACTGTCTTGATTACTGTAGCTTTGTAGTATAGTCTGAAGTCAGGGGGCCTGATTCCTCCAGCTTCATTTTTCGTTCTCAAGATTGCTTTGGCTATTCAGGTTCTTTTGTGTTTCCATACAAATTGTGACATTTTTTATTCCAGTTCTGTGAAAAATGCCAGTGGTAGTTTGATAGGGATTGCATTGAATCTGTAGATTGCTTTGAGTAGTAGAGTCATTTTCACAATGTTGATTCTTCCAATCCAAAGAACATGGTATATCTCTCCATCTATTTGTATCATCTTTAATTTCGTTCATCAGTGTCTTATAATTTTCTGCATACAGGTTTTTTGTCTCCTTAGGTAGGTTTATTCCTAGATATTTTATTCTTTTTGTTGCAATGGTAAATGGGAGTGTTTTCTTAATTTCACTCTCAGATTTTTCATCATTAGTGTATAAGAATGCCAGAGATTTCTGTGCATTAATTTTGTATCCTGCTACTTTACCAAGTTCATTGATTAGCTCTAGTAGTTTTCTGGTAGCATCTGTAGGATTCTCTATGTATAGTATCATGTCATCTGCAAATAGTGACAGCTTTACTTCTTCTTTTCCAATCTGGATTCCTTTATTTTTTCTTTTTCTTCTCTGATTGCTGTGGCTAGAACTTACAAAACTATGTTGAATAAGAGTGGTGAGAGTGGGCAACCTTGTATTGTTCCTGATCTTAGTGGAAATGGTTTCAGTTTGTCAGCATTGAGGACGATGTTGGCTGTGGGTTTGTCCTATATGGCCTTTATTATGTTGAGGAAAGTTCCCTCTATGCCTACTTTCTGCAGGTTTTTTATCATAAATGGGTGTTGAATTTTGTCAAAAGCTTTTTGTGCCTCTATTGAGATGATCATATGGTTTTTCTCCTTCAGTTTGTTGATATGGTGTATCACATTGATTGGTTTGTGTATATTGAAGAATCCTTATATTCCTGGAATAAACCCCACTTGATCATGGTGTATGATCCTTTTAAAGTGCTGTTGGATTCTGTTTGCTAGTATTTTGTTGAGGTTTTTGCATCTATGTTCATCAGTGATATTGGCCTGTAGTTTTCTTTCTTTGTGACGTCTTTGTCCGGTTTTGGTATCAGGGTGATGGTGGCCTCATAGAATGAGTTTGGGAGTGTTCCTCCCTCTGCTATCTTTTGGAAGAGTCTGAGAAGGATAGGTGTTAGCTCTTCTCTGAATGTTTGATAGAATTTGCCTGTGAAGCTATCTGGTCCTGGGCTTTTGTTTGTTGGAAGATTTTTTTTATCACAGTTTCAATTTCAGTGCTTGTTGTTGGTCTGTTCATATTTTCTATTTCTTCCTGGTTCAGTCTCGGCAGGTTGTGCATTTCTCAGAATTTGTCCATTTCTTCCAGGTTGTTCATGTTATTGGCATAGAATTGCTTGTAGTAATCTCTCATTATCTTTTGTAATTCTGCAGTGTCAGTTACTTCTCCTTTTTCATTTCTAATTCTATTGATTTGAGTCTTCTCCCCTTTTTTCTTGGTGAGTCTGGCTAATGGTTTATCAATTTTGTTTATCTCCTCAAGGAACCAGCTTGTAGATTTATTGATCTTTGCTATCGTTTCCTTCATTTCTTTTCCATTTATTTCTGATCTGATCTTTATGATTTCTTTCCTTCTGCTAAATTTGGAGTTTTTTTGTTCTTCTTTCTCTAATTGCTTTAGGTGCAAGGTTAGGTTGTTTATTTTGAGATTTCTCTTGTTTCTTGAGGTAGGCTTGTATAGCTATAAACTTCCCTCTTAGAACTGCTTTTGCTGCATCCCATAGGTGTTGGGTCATCGTGTCTCCATTGTCATTTGTTTCTAGGTATGTTTTGATTTCCTCTTTGATTTCTTCAGTGATCACTTCATTATTAAGTAGTATATTGTTTAGCCTCCATGTGTTTGTATTTTTTACAGATCTTTTCCTGTAATTGATATCTAGTCTCATAGCGTTGTGGTCGGAAAAGATACTTAATACAATTTCAATTTTCTTAAATTTACCAAGGCTAGATTTGTGACCCAAGATATGATCTATCCTGGAGAATGCTGCATGAGCGCTTGAGAAGAAAGTGTGTTCTGTTGTTTTGGGATGGAATGTCCTATAAATATCAATTAAGTCCATCTTGTTTAATGTATCATTTCAAACTTGTGTTTCCTTATTTATTTTCATTTTGGATGATCTGTCCTTTGGTGAAAGTGGGGCGTTAAAGTCCCCTACTATGATTGTGTTACTGTCGATTTCTCCTTTTATGGCTGTTAGTATTTGCATTATATATTGAGGTGCTCGTAGGTTAGGTGCCTAAATATTTACAATTGTTATATCTTCTTCATGGATCTATCCCTTGATCATTTTGTAGTGTCCTTCTTTGTCTCTTGTAGCAGTCTATCTTTTAAAGTCTATTTTGTCTGATATGAGAATTGGTACTCCAGCTTTCTTCTGATTTCCATTTGCATGGAATATCTTTTTCCATCCCCTCACTTTCAGTCTGTATGTGTTCCTAGGTCTGAAGTGAGTCTCTTGTAGACAGCATATATATGGGTCTTGTTTTTGTATCCATTCAGCCTGTGTCTTTTGGTGGGAGCATTTAATCCATTTACATTTAAGGTAATTATCGATATGTATGTTCCTATTACCATTTTCTTAATTGTTTTGGGTTTGTTCTTGTAGGTCTCTTCGTTCTCTTGTGTTTCTTGCCTAGAGAAGTTCCTTTAGCATTTGTTGTAAAGCTGGTTTGGTGGTGCTGAACTCTCTCAGCTTTTGCTTTAACATATATTTAGAGCAGTTTCTGGAATATAGTAGGTACTACATAAGTATTTGCTAAAATGCTCTTGCCCAAGGTTACACAGCTTGTCTTTGAAGACCTGAAATTATAATTGCACTTTCTCAGGACCACATAGATTTTTAGGAGCCAGTCGTTTAAATCTAAAGGAATGTGGCCAAGACATTTTGATGGGGTGGTGTGGACCAAGGAGGGCTGGTGAGGAAGTTCTCTGTCAGAGCACATTAGAACACTCAGGGAGCTTTTGAAAACCCCAACTCCCTGTATCAGTTAAATCAGAATCCCTGCAAGTGAGGCCTGCTCCTTAGTATCTTTAAAATCTCTCTCAAATGATTCTGATGTGCAGCCAGGGTGTTGAAGTAGGGGTCTACAGCTTCATAAGTCTTATAAAAGTTGCCTTGCCATCTTGTTGAAATAGCTTCTATTCCTCAGCCCCAGCTCTTCTGACTCCATAGGCTGAGCGCCAAGAATTGGCATTTCTAGCCAGCTCCCAGGGGGTGCTGGTGCCCCTGTTCTGGAGGCCACACTGAGTGGCAGGTTTAGAGCCTAGTATTGGAGGCAACGTGCCTTGTTTGGTCCACCCTGGAAAGTTGTGGCAGCCCAGTGGCAACATAAGATTTACACTGACATCTCATTATGGATTTTTCTAGAATGGGGGTTACACGTGGGGAAGTGGAAAGCTGGGTTTAGTAGTAGAAGTTTGTCAGAAGTCCCTGCAGGGAATTCCCTGGCAGTCCAGTGGTTAGGACTCTGTGCTTCCAGTGCAGGGCACATGGGTTTGATCCCTGGTCAGGGAACTAAGATCCCGCATGCAGTGCGTGCGATGCGCCCCCCCGCCCCACCAAATAAAATAATAAATAAATAAATAAATAAAATTGCAAACTTGTTTAAAAAAAAAAAAGTTGTCCCTTCAGTTTAGGAAAGTGACCTCATTAGACTTCAGAATCTAATATGAGACAGTGATTATTAAGCACCTACAGTGAGCTAGGCCCTGAGGGGATAAAAGGAAAACAAGACTTGCCATGAAGGAGTTTACAAGACACACACCCTTGAAAAGGCAGACAGCTGTCTTAACAGCTCAGTGAGAGACAGAGACAGCTCTCTCATATCAGAAATGGTGAGAAGGAACAGCCAATTCTTGTTCCCTCTTCTAACTGCCATCATAAATGAATTCATTCAATGTTCGTAGCATAGTGGGTATTATTATTTCATTTTTGAAGCTGAGGCCAGAAATTGACGCCAGAGAGGTTAGATAACTTGCCCAAGGCTACACAGCTTCTCAGCGGTGGAATGGGGATTTGACCTCAAGATGGGTCACAGGACATCGTTAGTTAAGTGCTTAAGGAACAGTGTAGTCAGGGAGCAATACAAAGGTGCAAAAACAGAATTCTCAACCAAGAGCTTCCGGAATTCATTGAAACACCCTGTTCCACAGGTCTGGATCTGTGGGTGGGGAGCAAGTTGCTCCACCTTTTGGTGGAAAGGGGCTTGGAAGTCAGAGGGACTGGGGCTGAATTCCCAGGTCTGTGATGACCTGCCTCCTGGTGACAAGGAAGTTAAATGGGAAACTACTATATAAAGGACCCAACCCAACTCCTGGCACACATTGTGCCTTCAGTATTTGTTAGCTCTTCTCCACTGGGCCCACTGCGACTCTCCTCCCCGGCCCTGGACTCTGGGATGAGAGGCCACTCTGCCTGGCTTTAATTGGTTTTGATTTGCCCCTGAGCTCCCCGGGCTCTCTGGGACCCTGCTTTCCGGTGGCTTGAAAACACTAAGCCATTGTGAGATGTTTGCATTATTGTGATTTAAAAGCATCTTGGATGCCTCTTGTAGCTTTTGCCAGTTTCTCAGAGAATTAAACATTTAGTGCCCAATCACAGTTTGTAATGTTGGATGCACATGGAATTACATGCACACCCCCGGGGGGTCAGTTAAAGTCCTTTGGAAGCCAGCTCACAGTAATCCATCAGCACAGGGTGGTATCTTTGTGGTTGGTGAAATGAGGAATGTTTATAATTTGGTGGAGTGTACCTCTGAAAGGAGAAGATGGAGGGAAAACAAGGTCTGCAATAAAGGGAAAAGCTTGGCGTGGATGCAAGAGGGAAAACAAAATCCCTCAAAAGTGGATCTTGTTTACCTAGAAACAGATTTACCTAAAATGTTAGAGGAAATTTGCTTCTGACGATTATCCTTATGGTTCACCATTTCCTTTGTTTTTTTTTAACATCTTTATTGGAGTATAATTGCTTTACAATGGTGTATTAGTTTCTGCTTTATAACAGAGTGGATCAGTTATACATATGTTCCCATATCTCTTCCCTCTTGCACCTCCCTATCCCACCCCTCTAAGTGGTCTCAAAGCACCGAGCTGATCTCCCTGTGCTATGTGGCTGCTTCCCACTAGCTATCTATTTTACGTTTGGTAGTGTATATATGTCCATGCCACTTTCTCACTTCGTCCTAGCTTACCCTTCCCCCTCCCCATATCCTCAAGTCTATTCTCTAGTAGGTCTGTGTCTTTATTCCCGTCTTACCCCTAGGTTCTTCATGACATTTTTTTTTCTTAGATTCCATATATATGTGTTAGCATATGGTATTTGTCTTTCTCTTTCTGACTTACTTCACTCTGTATGACAGACTCTAGGTCCATCCACCTCACTACAAATAACTCAATTTCGTTTCTTTTTATGGCTGAGTAATATTCCATTGTATATATGTGCCACATCTTCTTTATCCATTCATCTGATGATGGACACTTAGGTTGCTTCCGTGTCCTGGCTATTGTAAATAGAGCTGCAATGAACATTTTGGTACATGACTCTTTTTGAATTATGGTTTTCTCAGGGTATATGCCCAGTAGTGGGATTGCTGGGGTCATTTGGTAGTTCCATTTGTAGTTTTTAAAGGAACTTCCATACTGTTCTCCATAGTGGCTGTACCAAGTCACATTCCAACCAGCAGTGCAAGAGTGTTCCCTTTTCTCCACACCCTCTGCAGCATTTATTGTTTCTAGATTTTTTGATGATGGCCATTCTGACCGGTGTGAGGTGATACCTCACTGTGGTTTTGATTGGCATTTCTCTAATGATTAATGATGTTGAGCATTCTTTCATGTGTTTGTTGGCAATCTGTATATCTTCTTTGGAGAAATGTCTATTTAGGTCTTCTGCCCATTTTTGGATTGGATTGTTTGTTTTTTTGTATTGAGCTGCATGAGCTGCTTGTAAATTTTGGATATTAATCCTTTGTCAGTTGCTCCAGTTGCAACTATTTTCTCCCATTCTGAAGGTTGTCTTTTGGTCTTGTTTATGGTATCCTTTGCTGTGCAAAAGCTTTTAAGTTTCATTATGTCCCATTTGTTTATTTTTGTATTTACTTCCATTTCTCTAGAAGGTGGGTCAAAAAAGGATCTTGCTGTGATTTATGTCATAGAGTGTTCTGCCTATGTTTTCCTCTAAGAGTTTGATAGTGTCTGGCCTTATATTTAGGTCTGTAATCCATTTTGAGTTTATTTTTGTGTATGGTGTTAGGGAGTGTTCTAATCTCATACTTTTACATGTACCTGTCCAGTTTTCCCAGCACCACTTATTGAAGAGGCTGTCCTTTCTCCACTGTACATTCCTGCCCCCTTTTATCAAAGATAAGGTGACCATATGTGCATGGGTTTATCTCTGGGCTTTCTACCCTGTTCCTTTGATCCATTTTTCTGTTTTTGTGCCAGTACCATACTGTCTTGATTACTGTAGCTTTGTAGTATAGTCTGAAGTCAGGGAGCTTGATTCCTCCAGCTCCGTTTTTCATTCTCAAGATTGCTTTGGCTATTCGGGGTCTTTTGTGTTTCCATACAAATTGTGGAAATTTTTGTTCTAGTTCTGTAAAAAATGCCAGTGGTAGTTTGATAGGGATTGCATTGAATCTGTAGATTGCTTTGGGTAGTGCGGTTCACCATTTCTTATGGCATCCAGAGAGCATAAAAGTTGTCTTGCATTCTTAGCAATGGTTGGTTTGGAGAATTAGATCATTTGTAGGTCAATATATTTCCATGAAATTTAAAATAGGTTAATATCCAAGTATTTCAGCTTAGCTGTCTAGGAAGAAGAAGGGATCTTTTTCTTTTTTCTTTCTTTCTTTCTTTTTTTTTTTTTTTTTTAAAGTAGGTTTCCTCATTTCCTAGCTTAAATTTGCCTTCAAGGTCTTAACCTCATCTCAAAACGAAAGAGGCCCTGTCTGAGGAAGAAGCTGTCCTTTTTTGTAGTGCTTTGTGACCTAAGTTAGTGAGGCCTGCTGTTCTCCTGGAATTTGGGAGGAGGCTGCCAGCTATTGTTAACTGCCAGGCTGGGCGGGGGGAATCAGACATCAGATGGTGATGAGATGGACTAGAGTTGTGGTTCTTAATCCTGGCTTCATCCTGTTCCAATCCTCTGGGGAGCTTTTGAAAATCCTGATGCCCAGACCCCACTCCCACTAATTAAATCAGAACCTCTGGGGTGGTCCAGCTCCCGAGGATATCAGGGAGCAGTTGGGGCTGAGAACCACTGGATGGCATGCCCCTCTTACCAGGCTCCTAGGGGTTTGGGTTTGAGAGCACTGCAAGGGGTTTGGAGGAGCTGGGGAAAGAAGGAGATGCTAGCTGGGTGGCACCTGTTTCTCCAGGAGAGCTGGACTAAGCTGCAAAATTCCCCAAGAAGAAGGGAGTCTTGAAGGAACATTGCATCTGTTGTTATGCATGAAATGGTCATTAAAATATTTCCTTCCGGGAATTCCCTGGTCCGCCAGTGGTTAGGACCAGCGCTTTCACTGCCGGGGTCCGGGTTCAACCCCAGGTCTGGGAACTAAGATCCCCCAAGCTGCGACGTGGCCCCCCCAAAAAAATAATAATAATAATAATAAAAACAGAATAAAATATTTCCTTCCTAAATTTCCTTGATTCTAAAATATAACGCTGGGGTGGCGACTGGCTCCCGAGTCTGAAAAAAATAAAATAAAATAAAATAAAATAAAATATAACGCTTAGTAAGATGTACCACTGATTTAATAACTGCTTTTTTTGGATGAAAGGGATAGGACAAAATGCTATATTAAATATGTATTAAAATATGCATTGATGGTAAGATAAATCTCTACTTCACAATCATTCTGTGTTGGAAAATGTGACTCTTGGAATTGATCTAATAACATAATGAGACTGATTCAAATACATGTGCTCATTTAATCCTCACGACAATCCTTCTAAATAAGTGCTACCGTCTTGTTTTATTATGGGGTAGGGAGTTAAGGAACAGAGAGGTTAAATAATCGGATCCAAGTCACAGAACGGGTCAGTGATGGAACTGGGATTGGAATTGAATTTTGGTTTTCAGAAGTAGCACAGAAAATGTAGTGAGAGCCAAGGCTGCACGTTCTCAGGTTTCTCTCCTTCTTCAGAGCCCAGGGAGATGGCTTTCCCTTAACGAGGCAGGACCCTACTATACAGTTGCTCCTGTTGTGTGCTGCACAAGGGTACATGGCTGAGGAAATGAGTGGGTGTGAAAATCTGGTTTGAGTCCCTCACCAGGCCCTGAGCTCAAAGGGTTTGTTTCTTCTAATTCCACAGGGGCTCAGTGTGAGCTGGTGAAGACTTGCCCTAGGAGAGGAGCCAGTGGAAGTGAGTGGGGCCTCTGTCCCCCTTCCCGGTGGCTCTTTCACTTCTGTGCACGGCTCTGTGAAGAATCAGTGTAGTGGACCTGTTTGATGGAGGAGGATGAGGGAGAAGGAATTTGAGGTGCTTCAGGCTCTGGGGTGTTTGCTGCTGTGCTTTCAGGAGAAAGTCTGTGCTTTCGCTGGCAGTTTGCTCCAACAAGCATGGTGGAAATGCGGGAGAGCGGTGGGCTGACCGGGAACCAACAGCTCTGAGTTCCTGACCCCAGGCCCTCTGGCGCAGATTTCGCCTCCTTTGTTTTTCCCTTTTCTTGAGAGCTCCTTGAGGGGAAGGCAGACTGCATGTCTTAGGAGCTGCATTCCAGAACAACCAGGGTAATGGAAAGTACAAAAACAACTTAAACTCGTTTTCAAAGCTTGATGAGTTGCACCGACTTCTCAGAAAGCGTCCATTTGGACCCAGAATGTGATGTAACATTTTGCAGCTCACTGGAGGAGGGCCAGTGGGTTACACAGCTCCAGGCATGGGCTAGATGGGAAATCCAGACACTAGCCTGGTGAGGGAGGCCTTTTTGCTGCTCATCTGGGCTGGTAAAGCAGCAGCTCCTTAAGACCCTCGCTGGAAGCCTTAAAACGTTGCTCTGTGGGGAGAATTTCAGACTGGGGGGAATGTTGAATCAACACATGCAGCTGGCAGTACAGTGATGTTTCAATGAGGGATGTGGGTGGCTGCAGAAAGCGGGGTGGGTAGGGGTTGGAGGGTGTGGTCCCTATATCACATTCCCCAAAGCACACAATCTAAATTATCACAGTTTGCAGGCTCTGCAAACGAATGTTTAAAAAAAGCCCCCAGGATCCCCTGTGCAGTAAGCCTGCGTGACTGTAGAGCCAACTGGAGAGCAGATGTATGTAGGGAAAGAGCTACAACAACAACAAAATTGGTTATTCCAAAGACTGCCTTATTACTCCTTAAACAGGGAGGCCCATCTGATGCTCTGGGGTGCAGATTCCTTGGGTGCCTGGAGGGTGGGTGTTGAGGATCATCTCTGCCCTGCTGCCCACGGGGAAGATCTCCTACAGACTGTCCTCCCTGCCCCCCCACACAATGGGAGCCCAGAGTGGCTGTGGGTTTGGTGTTCATCGCTCCAGTGGGCACTGGAAAGGGCACCCCTGGATGCTGAGGCCCCTTCCTCTCTAGACTTGCTGGCCATCAGGCAGAGAGTGACAGGGAGCCTTAAGTGAGGGGACCTTTGGGAGGTCATCTGATTCAGTAGGGCCTGAACTCAGCTGGCTGTTAGAATCACCTGGGGATTTTTTTTTTCAGTAGAGTTACACTCCACTTCCTCATTACAGGATGTTTTGTGGAGCCTAAACTTCCATTTTTAATACACTTCTTGGTTATTTCTTTTTTTAAAAAAAATTTGTTTAGGCTTGCAGCATTTCTTCTCCTTTTTAAAAAATATTTATTCATTTGTTTGGTTGCACTGGGTCTTAGTTGCGGCTCGCTGGCTCCTTAGTTGCGGCATGTGGACTCTTAGTTGTGGTATGCGAACTCTTAGTTGCAGCATGCATGTGGGATCTAGTTCCCTGACCAGAGACTGAACCCGGGCCCCCTGCGTTGGGAACTCGGAGTCTTATCCCCTGTGCCACCAGGGAAGTCCCGCTTCTTGGTTATTTCTGATGGTTTGGGTGGCCCCTCTGAGAACTCCTTCCTCCTGACTCAGACAGGCATTTGAGGCCCCTTAGTTTTCCTTGTTGACAAGCTTTCTCTGGCTTGCAGAGCACACTAGTTTACAGTCATTGTTGAATTCTTCTGAGACAATTCATGAAGCTGGTTTGGATGCCCAAGTAGAGGTTGCTGGTTTTGGGTTTTTTTTTTTTTTTTGGACAACTTCGAGGGCCTGCCTTGGGAGGAAATGGTAAGCTGAAGGCCTTTGGGATGGATGCCAGTTGGTGCCCCGAGGGTTAGTCAGCATCACTTGGTGTCGCTTCTGGGACCGCTGTGTACATTCATTTGGGGGCCAGTTAATGCACAGCTCCCTTCATTTGGGTTTTCCTTTTGGAGTCCAGGCAGGAGAAATTAACAAAGAGAGGAAGTGCATCTTCCTTTTTCCACACCTGTGATGTTCAGATCCTGGCAATAAAGAGGCTGAGGAATGGGAGAGCAGATATAACCTGGCTGAACAAGCAAGTGGGTTTTATTTCTTTTCAACCCTTCCTCTGATAGGTAAAGGCTGTCTGGTTTTGTACCATCTGTCTTAAAGCACGGCCAAATTAATTATGTGTGTATTCAGAGCTTTACTAGTCTTGCCACCAGACACGTGCTCAGTGCCTTACAGTTTACAAAGCGGGTTCACGTACTAATCTCCTTGGACTTGATGAGATGATGATTCAATGGGTTATAATTCACCAGAGCAGCACCAGGCACCGTACATGGCAACCATGGAGCTTGGGTGAAGCTGTCACTTGCATGAAAGAAAATGATAAAGGCTTGTGTTCCCCAAAGCAGAGGAAGAAAAAATAGCTCTAACATTTCCATTGAGGTTCTTGCTATTATAATATATCTTTAGCTCTTTAATAATCTCGTGTTTAAGATACCTAAGAATTTTGGCAACAGCATCCTGTAGATGAAATGTGGATTGAGATAAGTGATTGGGCTCCACGTTGCATTATGTTGGTTATGGTAGAGCCACCTGTTGTGGCTCTGTTCTTGGGACAATAGACAGTGGGACTCTGTGTTGGGTTTTGGGGTCCTCTGGAAGCCAGAAGGCTGTGATTATAAACTCTGCCTCCCACCGTCTCCTCTGTATCTCAGCAAAGCCTTCATCGCAGAGACTAGGTCCTCAGTCGCATAGTGGGGGGTGGTCTTAACTTCTGGAACGACGAGACAGGTCTACATCCTCTTTAGATGTCTTGCGTGCAGTCAGGTGAATGGTTCAAAGGCAGACAGAAGTTCAGATTCACAGTGGGCTTCTCCAGAGCCCCTGAAAGAGCTTTGCTTCTCTCCATATGAGCCCCCTAGACATTCCTCTTATGTTTTATAACCCCCATTAAGCAGGTTGGCATGTAGGACCTCTCATCTGTTTCCTTCCTATCTCCAAATCACCTGCTTGAGAAATGGGATTGACACATGCTAGGGTAGAGCTGCCATCCTGTTAGGAGAGTAGCAGTTAGGCCTGGTGGATGCTGAGTTCACCCCAGTGGGGGGCTGGCGACGGCGGCTGTATCAGGCTGACTAAGGGAGATGTTTGTCATTCGTCAGACTTTATTGTAACTGAAAGTTATGGAAAAGTTGTCATGTCTCCAGCAGAAAGATCAGTCAGGGCTAACGAGCCACCACTTGGGGTAAGCCTGTCCGATTGTCCCCCTTCTGACACGTCAATTAGACTGTTTTAAAGGTATACTTCTGTATTAGTTTCCACTTGCTGCTATAACAAATGACCACAAACTTAGTGTCTTAAAACAAAAACGAACTTATTATCTCACCGTGCTGGAAGTCTGAAGTCTAGAATCAGTCTCACTGGGTTAGAATCGAGGTGCTGGCAGGGCTGGAGGCTCCGGAGAGTACATTTCCTTGACTTTTTCAGCTTCTAGAGGCCGCCAGCATTTCTTGACTCATGGCTTCTTCCTCACATCCCTCTGATCTCTGCTCCTGTTGTCACATCTCCTTCTCTGACTCTGAGCCTCCTGTTTCCCTTTTATAAGAACCCTGTGATTACATTTAGTGCCCACCTGGATAATCCAGGATCATCTCCCCCATCTTAAGAGCCTTAACTTAATCACACCAGAAAAGTCCTTTTGGTCATGTAAGGTGACATTCACAGGTTCTGGGGATTAAGATGTGGACATCTTTGGGGGACTGTTATCCTGTCTACCCCAACTTCCAGTCAGTGATTTCTCTGTTTTATTCACCAAAGCCTCAGGGAGAGCTGCATTTGCTCTTTTAAAAAATTATTTTTAAGAGATAAAATGTACTTGCAGAAAAACCAAAGAAAACCCCAAAAACCTATTTAAAAATGTGTCTTCACCCCTGGTTTGTAGTGTTCCATTTCCCCATTTCTTCTTCCCAGAGGTGAAAGCTGTGTTCATTATCATTTTTCTAGTGTATCCTTCTGGTGAGAATGCATGCATATACAAGTATATATGCACACATACATGTGCATATCTGTATAATTCCCATTAAAAAAAAACAACGATAGCTCATTTTCATGCTACTAAACTTCTTAATGATCTGTTCATAGCAGGATTTTGTACCTACCCTTTTTAACAGCTACATAGTTTTCCATTGCGTTGATGTATCAGAATATATGCTACCAGCCAGCCCCTTGTTCAGAGACCTTATGGTTGTTTCTAATCTTTCGCTGTAACAAACAAT
Source organism: Kogia breviceps (assembly GCF_026419965.1). Classification (NCBI taxonomy): domain Eukaryota; kingdom Metazoa; phylum Chordata; class Mammalia; order Artiodactyla; family Physeteridae; genus Kogia; species Kogia breviceps. The sequence goes on from NC_081311.1 coordinate 57,098,863, forward strand.
GTTATAGCAAGTGCCTTCTTACTTTTTTTTTTGCACACGTGTGCCAGTTTATCTTTGGCGTAATCTCCTACAAGTGGCATTGTTGGATGCCAGGTTATGTGCATCTTCAACCTAGATAGTTATTGCCACATTGCCTTCCAAGAGGAATATATCAACATGTACTTGGAGACTGTGGCCCCTGGGTGTGGCCAAATGGCAAGCTCAGCAGGGCCCTGCTGTGTCCGTTCCTGATCACCCCTGGGACACCTCACTGTAGACTTATTTCTGACCAATTCCACCCTCACTCTGCAGTTCAGTCCAGGATTTACGAGTCACCCCCCGCTGGGTCAACCACTGCAGACCTGGACCCAGAGTTGCAACCAGGAGGGACATGGCCGTTCAAAAGTATATTCACGAAGAATCCCGTTCCAGGATAGTATGTCAAATGCTGGGGACATGACACTGTCTCTTTGAAAACCACCGATTGCTTTTGTCTCTCCAGATTGCTAGAGCCAGACAGTGTTGAGACTTTGACTTGAGGACCAGGGTGGTGGACGCTTCTGGAAGGAATGGACCTGAAAGAGGCACTGCATGTGCCAGAGATTGCAGCCCCGCTGGCTGCCTGGGGCCAGAGTGCTTGGATGTGACACAGCTATTATTTGTGAAAGAGATTTGATGCTTCGTTAGAGAAAAACCGTGTACAGAAACCCTGTAGAGGTTTCTTAATGGCACTCTGATTAAAGGAGCAAACAACCTAAATGCCAGATTAGTAGCATTCCGGGAAAGAAGGCGCGATGGGGATTGCGTTTCTCTTTCCTCCTTTCCCGCAGCCTTGTTTGGCAGCCTACATTTGTCACTTTGAGCAAATGAGAAAGAGGCTGGCTGATGTAGCAGAGAAAGAACTGGGAAGCAGAGCAAAGCATTGCTAGTCCAAGGGGGCAGGTGAGAGAGTCTGACTCCCAGAGTCTGGACAGTCTGGTGGACCACCTTGGCATGCAGAGGTGTGCTGGCGTGCACCTGTCTTTCCACCAGGAACCTTCCAAAATGGTTGACAGGGTGGGGTGAGGGGCAGCCGTCAGGACCTTTGGGTGACAGGCTGTCGTGCACGCAGGTGTTTACCTCTCCTCTCCTTTGACCTCAGAACACACTGGAGCTGTTATCAAGGGGACCAAAACCCGTTTCAGGAGCTGTGGTTGTCCCCTCTGTCCTCCTTTGTGCACGTTGATTATGGCGATGGTTAGATGTCTTTTGGAAGGGGTAATATATCTGGATAGGGAAGCAATTTGGGGGAGGGGGATTTGAGAATCTCTCAATGGGCAATAAGGGACATTCTCTAATACCTTGGCCAAAGCGACTGTGGCTCTTGAAACACACCAAGCTTGTGGTTGCGTCACGACCTTTGTCATGCTGTTTCCTCTGCCTGAGTGCTCTTCCCCTGGTCTTTCATAGGTAGATTCCACTATGTTGTTCAGATCTTGGGGAGATGTCCCCTTGCCATTGGATATAGCCTGTGCCCCTGACTCTTGCCACTTTGCTCTTGATTTCCGCCATAACCCTTAACACAGCCAGGAGCTACTATTTATTTGTTAATTTGATTGTTTTCTTGCCCTTTGGGTTTTTCCCCACTGGAATGTAAGTTCTAAGAGGGCAGCGATCTGGTTAGTCATCTTCAATGCCTGTAGGGGTCAGAGTCCAGTCAGGAAAGCAGGGTGGATGAGAGAGGGAATTTAATGTGGAGAGCAGAAAGGTCAACTAGGCCACCACAGGACCACCCAGAGGTTAGGAAGAGAAGAGAACCTGGGCCTGGAGGGGCCAAGGATGGAGATGGTGATTCCACTTCACTGCTGGAGGCACCGCCTGATGGAAAGGGAGGAGGAGAGGAAGGCAGCAGAACAAGCCCTGGCCAGCTTCTCCGTCCCTCGGCCCTCTGGCGCCCCTAGTGCTCCCATTGGCGGAAGCCAGCTGTGAACCAGTTGTCAAGGCTGCCACCAGGGACACATACAGTCTGTGGAGGTTACCCGCTGTCACCAAAACCACGGCAGGGGAAAGGTGGGGAATCGATCTGAGAACGCACATGACTGGCACCTTGCTCCATCCCCAGCATCTCTGGGGTCCTTGGCACGTAATAGGTCCTCAATAGGTTGCTGTTGAATGGATGAATGAATGGCATACACCAGTGCACACATATCACTACTGATATCAGTTCTAATTGGGCGGATCCCTGTTAAAAAGCCAGACCCGAGAAGGGAGCAGCTCTGAGGCCCTGGCCTCATGGGTTCTAAGCCTGGTGTGTCTTCTCTCTCTGCTGCCCTAGTCCCGGGTTGGGGTGGGGGAGGGAAAAGGATTCTTATTTCTGAAAATAACTTTCTTTCCTGAGTCCTTTAATCCGAGCCCGCTGATTCTTTTATATGTGCAGAGTTATGTTACTTGAGGAATTCCTTTGAAGACAGTTTTAAACTCTCCTTCCTTCGTTCAGTTTTAAAATTTGTAACGTTTGGGACCCTTCCCAGAGTCCTGGATTTATACATGGCCTCAGGGTGTTAAGGGACCAGAGCTAAATCCCACATTCCCTATGATCTCTGTCTGGTGACCTTGGGGGATTGATTCAACTCCTAGGAGCATCTATTTGTCTGTAGGGTGGAACGCCTTGGGGGGAACATGAAATAATGAAAGAAACACTCCAAGTAGAGCGCTGGCACAGATGAGGCTTGATAATGTTGGTTCCTTTCCCATTCCTGCCCACCCCCCCAAACTGGGAGGTGGCCCAGGTGGCCCCTATTCCAGGTCCCACCCATGGCTCGTCCCAGCTTCTGCCTGGATTTTCAGTTTTCCTCCTGCTGACTCTCCTCCATGGAAGAGTTTGGTTGGAGCAAACGCAGTGGTTGGCCACTTATTAATATATCTCCTTGTCGTTGTGACACTTTGCCCTGCTAAAGGAGTGATTGTACGTTTTCCGTGAATTTGTCTTTAAGGGTTTTCTGCCTTTAAAAAAACCTGTAGTGTGCCTAAACTGATTGATGTGGGTAATCGATGGAGTGCGTGTGTTTCCTTTTTCTTTGTTTGCTCTTTCTTTCTGCTGAGGTGGTACCTTTTGCTGCCTTACCTCAGAGTTCTGCTCGAGGATTGAATGTTGAGCTGCAACAATTTTTCCCATTTCAATGTTAGGGTTGACACTGGTTGCTCCCTAAGTACCTTTTATTATTGGAAATCTCTGCAGGTTCAAGTCCAGAGACTTTTATTTAAGTCTCTAATACAACAATGATGCCCACCTGTAATTAAGACATTTCTGGAAGTTACTTGGATTGAATTGCAGACTGGAAGGTGACAGCCTGTGGGAGCTGGCACGACGAAATTCATGGGAAAGAAATGCACAGGAAGCTGTAGTTTGGGAGGAAAGTGGTGTAGGGCGTATGTGTTTAACTTCCTAAGATTTCTCTCTGAATCGCTAATACGATGGTAGATGCAGGGTGTATTTTAAAAATGCTGTACGTCTGGTGAACATCCCGTGTGTCAAATCTCCTGACCATCGTTCCACAGCCACTCCTAGTCAGCCTCATGAGACACTGCTGAAAAATATGCTGCAGCTTTCCAAACAGTTAACCTCTCCCCTGTCAATTTGCAGGATGGGGCTTAGTCAAGCTTGTGATGACACAGCCTCTTCCAGGCTTTGAAGAGTACTGGTTAAGTCTTTTTGTCCCCTGCTCTTCAGAAGCAGAGTCATTGTGTTTTTCTTTGTGAGAGGCACCATCAGGGCTGTCAGAAAGTGGAATTTCCCACAAGACTAGAATTTCATCAGGTTTCCTTCATGACCTTAGTACTTTCAGCTTTAAGGGACAAACTTGCCCTATTTTGAGTGTTGAAGGAAAACAGCTAACTCCCAATTACGGGTCTGTGCCCTTAAGCAATTGTGAAATAGCATTTAAGGTCATGAAGAAATAATTCTCCCTCAGGTGCCCCTTTCCACACGTGAAGGAAGTGAAGTTCTAAGGGCAGCGGTCCTGGGCTGCAGGAGTTGGGGGCACCCAGGCCCTCAGACCCTCATCTAATGGGAGGTTGTAGAGCCTAATTTGACTTCTTTCTCCAAGCACTCTCTTTCCTATTACATCTTCCATGTCCTTTTTATTTTAAAAGCACTTTAATATGTTATTTCCTTTAATCTCTCCTGCAACTATATCTGTTTAAAGTTATGATGAGATAATAGTATTCTAAATAGGACTCAATTTAGAAAAAGAAATGTGAAGAAAAGTCATCTTCTGGGAGAAAACCTATTCATGGGCCTTTTACACATATTTATTTTTTATACTATCATAGAGTAAAATGGACTCCCCCCCCCACTTCTGTGTATAGGTCTACGAATTTTAACACATGCAGAGCTGCATGTAATGACCATCATAATCAGGTTGCAGAACTGTTCCTTTATCCCATAAAGCTCCTGCCTTCCGCCCATAGCCCCTGGCAAAACCACTGGTCTGTTTTCCATCACTGTAATTGTCTTTTTGAGAATGTCACATGAGTAGAATCCTCCATATGTGACCTTTTGAGGCTGCCTTGTCTTATGGGCCTCTTTTGATTGACGTAGATACTCATCCTTTGGGGTCATCTGTATCATTATTTCCTCCTTTCGTTCTCAGCTTGGAAGCATTTGAGTGGTTCCCTACAGTAGCACTTACTCAGGAGTTGATAGAGGTTTTGGTAGAATTGGTAGAGGTTGATGGGCAGCTCTGAGACCTTCACTTCTGTCCCAGACACTGACACCTAGTGGGCCCTTGGTAACTTCCGGCTGCTGTCCGTTCGTCTTACATAAGTCAGGTGTAGGCTGTGTGCCTGGAGGGAGGCCAGCTGGAATTCCAGGTGCCTGCTGGTAATTAGAATATTATGCGCTCAGCCAAGTGTGCTGGAGTCACGTCACGGGGCTGCTCAAACACAGCCCACACGCTCGTTGTGGTGGCAGCAGGAACCGCATGAATGCCCTAGGGAGCCCCGTGCCTCTGGGGCCAGGCTCTGCCAGGAGAGTCGGGCTGTCTGCATGGGGCGAGAGGCTGCTCGGTTCAAGGCGGAGAAGGCCCTGCTCCGGTGTGGATGCCTGCCAAAGGAGGTGATTGGGAGACTTGGTTTGGTGATCTCGATCTGACAGCCAACAGGAGACACCCCAGGAGCTGGAGGAGATAAGCCCGTCAAGATCCTCCCAGCTGTTTCAGGCCCAGCGTCGTCACTGTGGAGAGGCAGGGCTTTGGTCCTTCCAGAAGGGAAGCGAGCACGTTGCAGCATGCTTTCTCAAAGCCCCAAGGAATCATGGCTTTAGCCTGCATGGAACCAGCCGGTGTTGTCTGGTCAGCAGATACGTGTCAATCTGTCTTCTTGTTTAGCCAGCGGGTTGTGTGCACTTTTGTGACACAAGCCTCAGGTTGTGTTATGGAATCCCATCTCTTGGTCTCTCAAAACAAAACAAAACACCCATGTTGAAATGGGGGCGAGAATAGCCTTTTAGTTTAAGCCTCAGATCTCCTGTAATCAACAATCTGTCAGTCGAATGGCTATAACTGATAGCTGCTATTAACCATTATTGAGAGGCATACAGTGGAGTCGTTTAAGAGCAGGCCTCTGGAGCCAGACCGCATGGGTTCCAAGTCCCACCTAGGCCTCTGGCTGGCTGGGTGACCCTCAGGCAAGTTGTTGACCTTTCTGAGCCACGGTTTCCCCACTTGTAAAATGGGGATGGTAATAGTGCCTCCTTCGCTAGTCAGTACATGGAAAGCAACTAACAAATACCAGCCTTTCACCGGAAGTTAATCTTGAGGACTCTGTGTCTGGACTCTTCACCAGGGTGTTGCCGTGTTCAGATTGAAAACTGCTCATGAGTCTAATAGTCTCACTCTTCAGAGAAGAAAGCTGAGGTCTACGAAGGCTGAGTGATGTGTCCAGGGGCAGAGCCAGGGCTAGAGACATCCCTTGGCTCTTCATCCCTTTCTTCACAATGCAAAACAGCAAGCTGATGATCTGTGTAAACCGGGCACTTGGTTAACTGGAACTCTCCATTAACTTGGCCTCTCATGCCTAGTTAAGACGAGAGTAATTAAATTTTAGATCGACAAACCCAAGTCACTGGAGGAGGCTGTCACTCTGGTCGAGTTTTCACGCTAAGCATATTTTTACGGGGCTTATTCATCTGCGTGATGAGTGCCATATATGGCATGTGGAGGAGTTCACGGTGAACCGGAATGTTTGCTAAGCAAGAACTTGGTGTTCTGTGACCAGGAGAGGTAACGGAGTTTACTGCCACTTGATCCCCTCGGCCAGCCCATCTGGGTGAACTTGTTTCTCCCTGGTGTTGCTCTTTCCATCAAATTGTTCCAGTGACTAACAACCTGGTTTAGTGATGACAAGTTTCTTAATAGAGGAGCTCAAGATAAGGCCGTGTAAGTCCCTTCGCCCTGAGAGTTTGCTGCCTGCCTGTTGAGTGATCAGGGACCTGTCAGCTTTGTGAGCTGACGTGTGAGGCACTGGTAGTGGGGAAAAGTACTTGCTGTGCTTTCAGCTTGTACACGTGTTCCTTCCAGGGACCCTCTCTCTCTCTCCTTGCAGGCGATACTCATGCCAGCTTCCATCTAAAAAAAAATTAATGCCTTTGACTTAGAGATACATTTTCTTAGATGCACAGAAGGTGTTTAGAGTTTTGGGTTTTGCTCAGTCTACGAATCAGATAATTCCCTTTGTCCATCTGAATGATCTGTAGTCAAATTTAGAATCCCAGACTGGGATTTCCTGTCGCTGATGGAGTTTCCAGATGAGGGGACATCATCTACCATTGCTAAAGTGAATGTGACGGACAGGAGAGGAGGAATGAACGTGGGTTCAGAGCCTCTCCGCGCACGTATAGCGTCTGCTCTCCTGGGGCAGGCTCCGTGAATGCAAGGATTGTTTGTCGGGTGCTTCTCAATTATCTGTGTAATACGTTCCGACAAAGCAGAAGTTGATTGTATGCACAGCAAAGGGACTCCCTCCACGTGTGTGTCTTTGCTTTTTCATTCATCTTATTAGAGGGTTGCAAACCCTGAAGCGTGAATTAACTGGGTCTGTGGCTGAATGAGTTGAGATTTGCCGAGCAGGCCCATTCAGGAAACCGTCCTCTGTTCCCTTGCTGTTTACGGTGTACAGACACCCTTCCTAAGTGAATGTGGCGTTTGTATTGGATGAAAGCCGTAGCTCAGGATGAAACGTGATTACATGTCTACTTTAATCCTCAGCAGGCAATGCTTTCCACTTAGGGTGTTTTAAAGGACATGTGTACTGGTGGACTCACACGATATTTGGGTCAAAGGCATTTGTAGACAGAGATGGAAAGTAGGAACCATCAGCTTAGAAATCTAACCTCAGGAGAGATGGGGGTCTGACTGAGGATGAGGATGCATAAAATTTAAGTAGCCCACCCCCCATACATACATATATATGTGTGTGTGTGTGTGTGTGTGTGTGTGTGTGTATATGCACACCATCTCTAGCCAAATTTACACAGACTTACTGATAACCTAATAACATTGCTGTTTGCCAGGGGATTTCACAGGTCTATAAATTTCATGAATTCTAATGTCTCACTCTGCAATTTTAGAAACGAATGGGCTACAATTAATTGGGAGCCTTTCTTCCAAGGGAGTATTGGAATCACTCTTAGCTGCCATGCAACACTGCTTGTTTATCCATAAGACCCCCACAAGTTGCACCAGAAGTCACTCTAGATGACACTGTGAGAGGTTAGTGTTACCAGGATTTTAGATGACCGTTGTCCCAGCATCGGGTGTTATAGACTCAGTGGTGAGAGGGTTATGTTTCCTTTTACATTCTGTTTACCACCGGCTTGGTTCTGTCATATTGTTAATGCCTCTCTAAATTGTAGTAATCAGCCTCAAGCTCTGAGTCTTTGCTGGGGTAACAGTATCAAGATAGAATCTAGATGATCTGGGTTTTCCTTTTTCCTATATATTAATGGTTCCTTTCTAGTTAAGGCAAGTGAGACGAGCTTTCAATTCCTGACAGTAATATAAAGTTCCATTTGAGAAACACATTTCGAAAGATGCGGTTTCTAGAGAAAGATTGGGACTTCCCTGGTGGCACAGTGGTTAAGAATCACCTGCCAGTGCAGGGGACAAGGGTTCAAGCCCTGGTCCAGGCAGATCCCACGGCTGTGGAGCAGCTAAGCCCGTGTGCCACAACTACTGAGCCTGCACTCTAGAGCCCGCGAGCCACAACTACTGAAGCCCATGTGCCTAGAGCCCGTGCTCCACAACAAGAGAAGCCACTGCAATGAGAAGTACACGCACCGCAGTGAAGAGTAGCCCCCGCTCCCTGCAACTAGAGAAGGCCAGCGTGCAGCGAGGAAGACCCAATGCAGCCAAAACTAAATAAATAAGTAAATAAATTTATTAAAAAAGAGAGAAACATTGATAAATAATTGTGCAGGTGGAACCCGGTTATAACATGTTGTCTGTTGGGATAGGATGTGAGTGATGGAGGTTAGGAGACCTTGCCATCGAAGATGATGAGTGCTCTGATTTTGGGGGGTGGGGAGGACAGTGGGGATGGGCTCCTCTCCCACCTTGTAAACATTGCCACCCTTTCCAGCAGAGAAACGCTGATTGCTAACCTTTAGAGGCTAAGCAAGTACCTTTCCTACGTCTCATGTGATCATCCAGATAACCCCATGAGGTGTGTATTGCTACGATCCCTTTGTTTCAGAGATGTGGAAGCTGGTGCTTACCGGTGGTGGCTGACTTTTCCAAAGACACTTGACTGGGAAGGAGCGGAGCTGGCATTAGAACACAGGCAATTGGATTCCAGATCCCCCTGCTTCACCCTTAAGCCACATCCCATTTCACACCTAATAACACCCCAGGCAAATGACCAGGGAAACGGAATAGGAGAAAACTCTAGGCATTCCAGTTTACTACCTGTTGGCAAACTGAGTTTATAGTGAGGAAAAAGGAAAACACATTTAAAAAAGAAGAGAGAGAGAGAAAATACCAATCTAAAATTAAGCAGTTGAAACCTGTATGTAATCCCCATGTGACATCTTAATTTTCACCTCCGTTTCACTGTCCCTTCCCTGTTTCCCTCATGCCAATGACTGTTAAAGATCGATGGATATTCTTGAAATTCCTGCTTTGCTCATTAATGGTTAGATTTGATTATTCTTTCTCTCAAGTCTGGACCACCAAAGCCTTTGGATTTGAAATGCTTGGCTTGGCTATCTGCCAGTACTTATACATTGATGCGAAGGTTTTTTAAACTTTAAATGAGGGATCCTTTTGCAACTTTGCTTGATTGAGAGTCTGTCAGCAGTATTCTTACATATTTAGAATGGCCATCGTAGGATAATATATGCTGTCTGTAAATATACAGGATGTTCAGCTCAGCTGAATGCATTTACTCTTTTTTTAAAATAAGTTTTGTGAGTCAATTTCAAGACCATCAGGATATTACTTAATGTTGGTAGATTTTTTTAAACCTCTAAGAACATAATTAACTCATTTTACAAATTGTTAATGCTTATAGAAACTCACGATAAATGAGACCACTTAAGACCATTTCATAAGAAAGCAGGAAAAGGCAGCTTGTTAATGCTGGCCCCATTCTCTGATATTGTGAGAAATGAATGTTTATCACTAGTTGCTGTAACCTTCTTTTGAGAATTCTTTAGAAGGCAGTTACATATACATTTACAGAGAAATAACGCTGCAGTTGAGCTCAACGTTTTTAGCTTTAACAGTCGTAACAAACGGGATTACAAAACCATGCCTCATCAGTCAAAGATATGTTTGAGTTGGTTCTGCTCAGTTTTTAACATGCTTGTATCACAACGTTGCCCATTTTGAGAAATACAGAAAAGTATCGATGGTCAATTTCAACTTCTTTTCGGTTGCATTTTACTCTGCTCTCCAAGAGGCCTGCAGGATTTTGGTCTGGGTACTTTAGTTCTAGTTGCTTACTATGGGGGTGTATTTGCAGCTAAGAGTTTTAAAGTGTACCCCTAGTCACCTCTCCCAAGCCAGCAGGACGTGTCCTCCTCTTCCCAAGCCCCGCATTTCACCCCTCTCATCAGCGCTTGGGCTCTGTCATGTTGGCTTTGTCCCATTCTCCAAAGGTTTCATACTTTCTCGTCACTGGGCTTTCTTTGCACATGCTCCTCCCTCTGTTTAGAGGATTCTTGCTCTTCTCATCTCCCCCTCGAGTGCACATCTTTCACCTGGATAGCACCCATGTCTCCTGCAGATGTCAACTCAGGGGCAGCTTTCTCGGGAAACTTCCCTTCACCCTGTTCCTTTGTTAGCGGCTCTCCTAGGATTGTGCACTTTCACACTCTCATCTCCGATTGGGTTCACTCATTCCTTGAGGGTGACTGGGGGATGAGTGTCTACCTCCGTCAATAATTTACGTTCCCTGAGGGCAGCTGCAGTCTAGCTTTTGCTATAGTTTTAATCCTCCTCAGCATCTAACTTTGTGCCCAACCCATAATAAGCCCTCAATTAAGTATTTGTGGAATATGTAAGTGGATACGAGTGTCGGCCAACCTCTGCCCTCGGTGTCAGGGAATCCAGCTCTCCATCACCCCCCTTCCATTCTCGCTGGCGTGGCCTCTGATTTTGATCTAATGTGGCAGGTATGTGAAGGGACCAGATAATTCCTGGCATTCGCTGGAATTTATCGGGAACTCGACAGGAAGAGTGTCCATCCCTGTCAGTCTGTACACCGTGTGTCACTGTCCTGGTCCTGGCGAGTTGGGGGACCACTCAGGTTTCTGCCAGGGCAGCAGGACCTCCAGGCTGCAGTGGACTGGCTGATCAGGATATGGAACTCTGCCTCTTCTACCTTCTTCCTCAAGCCAGGCTGTGGTGGTTTTAAGTTCTGTCTAGATAGCTTGGAGATGGTCAGGAGAGGAAATAAAGTCTTACTGAAACTACTGATAAAGAAAGAAGAAGATGCAAGTGAAGAAAGGAAATGGACATTTATAAGCTACTCACTGCGTTGCAGGCTGTGTGCTGGTACACACACCCATTGTTTCCTTTCCTTCGTCCATCATCACAGATGAGGAAGTGGACAACCAACAAAGAGAGGAAGGGATCTTTAAACGTAGGCCTGTGTGGCTCCAAAGCTTGTGTATTTTCCACTCTACATGCTTCCAAACTTCTGTCCGCCCTGGTCTGATTCCAAAGGTAGGGAAGCTCATACTGCCAGAGGTGGGAGTGTATTTGGTCCCAGGGCCACTTGTGTCTCTCATCAGTCTTGTTATTTGCAGACTGGAGGCTGGGAGGCAGCTGAGAAAGGCGGAATGGGCAAAAATTATTCCACAGCAGGAGCCTGTCCTCCTCCAATTCCCTGGCCGTCCTCTAGTCAACAGTCTGACGATGTGTGAGCTTAACTTAGAGAATTCAAATACACCTGCCCTGCATGTGCAAGCGTGCGCACACACACACACAGGCACACACACACACACACACACACGTGACAGGTACTTCTCTGAGAGCCAGTGGGTTAAAGATCAAGAAAGGCTTCCCAGAGCAGCACTTGGCTTGAGAGCTGACGGATGGATAAGAGATCTGAAGAGAGAGGGGTGGGATGAAGGGGGTCAGGGAGAATGTTTCAGACAGAGCGAATCACATTTGCCCAGGCCTGGTGGAATGTGGAGGAAGGCAGACCTGAGTCACCGAGGAAAGGCCATTGTAGCTGGAGCTGTAGAGGGAAATGGAGCCTGACCTGGATGACAGGGCAGTGACAGGGACTCAGTCTGCACAGATCTTGTTCTGCCATCTGTCAGGCAAAGAATAAAGGGGGTGAGGAATTGGATCTAGGAGATGGAAGGAAAGTGGGAAAAAGTTGAGGCGAAAGGTTGCGACCGGAATTGAAAATAGTGTTTCTAGGCGTATTTAAGGATAGCCAGTAATAAGGGTTGGGCCAGTGAAGCCTAACAATGAAGCTAGCTTTCCTGTTAACCTGCCCTGAAGTCTCCCTTCCCTGAATGCCCGGTCCCTTTATCATCATCAGTCACAACATCCAGGCACATCGCTTGGGATGTCTTAGGGAAACTCCTTCGATTTTCCTCACAACCCCCCAGCCCTAGGCAACCACAAATTTATTTTTTATTTCTGTAGATTTGCCTATTCTGAACGTTTAATCGAAATTGAATCACACAATATGCGATCTTTTGTGCCTGACTTCTTTTACTTAGCACAGTGATTTCAAATTTTATTCATGTTGCAGGATGTAGTATCAATTATTCCTTTTTATTGCTGCTCTGCTACTTCTTGACCCCCCGAGGAAAGCATTCAGTCATGGGGCAGTTGTCAGTCAGTTCCCACGTGTGGTTGGAACAGGGTGCCACAGAGTCAGTGATTGTCTGCAATGCATTTGGACCCCCATGGTCTAGATCAGGTCAGCGTGGACACAAGCCTCTCAGTTCCTCTCTTGCCCTGCTGAGCAGCAGCCATCTTTGAGCTGTATATTCCTGTTAATGATTCTGGGTCTTGGGCTATGAGTATTCTTTCTGTCTGGGCCGCCATGTGCAGTTTTTGTAGGTTGAGCACTGCCCAAAAGTGCCCAGCTGAAGGCACAAGAAAGGGCTCAAATAAAATCTGCATCCCACTTGCCAAGCCATGAGCTCTAATTATGGGGCTATATTTCATCCAAAGGAGGAGGGGTCCTTTTCCTAACGCCCACAAAACTTTGTCAGGGCTTCCAGCAGGGGTGCCCTGTCATTGGCATTTGTCAGAGCTGAGATCTTAGGCCCAGTTAGCATGTCTTATATTTGAGTTAAGATTTAGATAGTGACAAGATAGAGCATGAAATTACAGGTATATTTCTGATTTATGGATTTGTTCCCAAAGAAAAACATCCCCTGCTTTGTGTTTGGAGATCTGCAGCTCTGTTAAGAGCAAGAGGGATTTTCAACCTCTCTGTTTTCTCCATCAGTTCTCATCTGAGTTCTGACATCTCTTGCTGTTCCCAGCTGTGTTTCTAACTTTGGGGTAGATCATTTCTGTGGTTGAACTGGTGTTACGAAATAATTTTCACAACAAGGGTAAAATCATGACTGTCGGATATCAAAATGAATACATGTTAAAGATTTTCTTCTACTTCCTAATCCGTGAAGGAATCAGGCAGATGTTATAACCGCTTGAAAAGAAGAGACACATTTGTAGATCAGAAATATAAGAATGAATGTGCATATGTGCCCAAACTGTTTTTTCCACAGGGGGGAGGGAGTAGTCCATTGAACCTCTCTTCGACAGGACAGAATTTACATGTCTTTAGACAAGAATTATTTGCATTACTATCATTTATCTACAATTTACAGAATTGCAAAGTAGCTTTCATACAGTCAGAATCAGATAACCCAAAGGGGTGTTCTCTAGGGTCTGACAATGCATCTTTTTCTATAGAACCACACATTTTCCCCTCCACTGGTGATTCATGGCATCTCTGGCACATTGGTGCATGTAGATAAGCTTTTATTGTTCCATTTGAGGTTTCAAGATGAGGACAGTGTTTCCCTCAGGTCCCAAGTGGCCTTCGGTGGGTGGTGTCCTTTGTTGGAGGAAAAAGAATCTGGACGTTCTCAAAGACACCGAGGTTGGTTGAAAGAGCAAGGGTGAGATGCACAGGAAAGTTTGAAGGGAGGAACCTGTTAGACCAGAGACTGGGGACTAAGGCCTGTTTTTTATTCTTAAAATAATTACACACTTCCTGTGTGACCTTTGGGCTTGCCATTTATCTCCCTGCCTCTTTGAGACAGGAAAATAAGTATTATTTGTAAAGTGCGTTGAGTTTCCCTGATGAAAGGTACCAGTTAGCCGGGAAGTGGTGTTATTACTTTGTTCAGCCTTGCCCTTTGTATTCCTGCTGGGTAGATTTGTCTTCCGTCTCCTCTCTCTCCCCACCGTTAATTTCCACTGTAGCAAGTGAGGCCCCCGTCATGGGATTAAATATTTTCAATGGCCGCTTTGGGATTTTTCCATTTACCTTCGAAAAATCTGTTAGAAAAAAAGCCCCAAACATCTACCCCAGTTTCTTTCCTTTCCTTTAGAATGTTTAAGTAAATAGATGATGGAATAATTATTCTAAGTGTAGTAGAGTGTCACATTGTCTTAGAAAACTTGCTATAAATTCAAGATTAGTCTTGCCACAGCTTTATGGAATTCTTCAGCTCTGCCAGGCAGGACTTTCCTGCCCCAGTGCTGCAGGTGGCGGAAAGGAAAATGTTGGAGCTTCCAAAAAAAAAAAAAAAGTGGTGACATTTCTGAGACCTACAAGCCTAGAAATGACTCCATTACTATTAATCACAAGGGGATCTTCAGGTGTATTTTTACTCCATGAGAAAAAGCCACTGATTTCGGAATGTCTATAACCTTTTCAGTGTCATGCGCTGTGTGTCTTCTCAATCAGCTTCCATTCACCAAAGTGACTAGCAGTGGGGTGGCTCATAGTGGCTGGAAGACTTATTCTCCTTTTGGCTATGCTGCTTTTCTAACTTTGCTGTCCCTCAGTTTTCCCTCCGAGCTGAGGTCATATTCTGTTACAAATTGAGTCACGTGATTCTCAACTTCTACCACTTCAAATCCCTTGTACCTTGCTTCAGTTGCTAAGTTGCTTTGGGTGACCCAGTAAGGCACGGAAAATGATTTTTGTCTTCATCGCCGTGGCAAGTTTCCTAATACTCTGCTGAGGCTGGACTTTGGAGACTGCTTTGTGATTTCCACACAAACGTAGGAGTGAGCAGCAGCATTTCAATCCAGTGCACTGAATATTCTCTGCTTTACAGGATACAGTGCACTTAGGATTACATTTCCCAGTTATCTCCTTCCTTCTTCCACCCTCCCTCCTTCCTTCCTTATTTATTTACATCTTTATTGGAGTATAACAGCTTTACAATGGTTTGTTAGTTTCTGCTGTATAACAAAGTGAATCAGCTATACATATACACATATCCCCATATCCCACCCCACCTTGCATCTCCCTCCCACCCTCCCTATCCCACCCCTCCAGGTGGTCACAAAGCACCAAGCTGATCTCCCTGTGCTATGCGGCTGCTTCCCACTAGCTATCTCTTTTACATTTGGTAGTGTCTATATGTCCATGCCACTCTCTCACTTCATCCCAGCTTACCCTTCCCCCTCCCCGTGTCCTCAAGTCCATTCTCTATGTAGGCATCTTTATTCCTGTCCTGCCTCTAGGTTCTTCAGAACCAGTTTTTTCTTTTTTTAGATTCCATATACATGTGTTAGCATACGGTGTTCGTTTTTCTCTTTCTGACTTACTTCACTCTGTATGACAGACTCTAGGTCCATCCACCTCACTACAAATAATTCAATTTCATTTCCTTTTATGGCTGAGTATTACTCCATTGTATATATGTGCCACATCTTCTTTATCCGTTCATCTGATTATGGTCACTTAGGTTACTTCCATGTCCTGGCTATTGTAAATAGTGCTGCACTGAACATTGTGGTACATGACTCTTTTTGAACTATGGTTTTCTCAGGGTATATGCCTAGTATAGTGGGATTGCTGGGTCATATGGTAGTTCTATTGTTAGTTTTTTTTTTTTTAATTTAATTTAATTTTATTTTTATACAGCAGGTTCTTATTAGTGATCAGTTTTATACGCATCAGTGTATACATGTCAATCCCAATCGCCCAATTCATCACACCACCATCCCCACCCCCCTGCAGCTTTCCCCTGTTGCTGTCCATGTTTGTTCTCTACATCTGTGTCTCAACTTCTGCCCTGCAGACCGGTTCATCTGTACCATTTTTCTAGGTTCCACATACATTCGTTAATATATGATACTTGTTTTTCTCTTTCTGACTTACTTCACACTGTATGACAGTCTCTAGATCCATCCACGTCTCAACAAATGCCCCAGTTTCGTTCCTTCTTGTGGCTGAGTAATATTCCATTGTATATATGTGCCACATCTTCTTTATCCATTCATCTGTCGATGGGCATTTAGTTTGCTTCCATGACCTGGCTATTGTAAATAGTGCTACAATGAACATTGGGGTGCATGTGTCTTTTTGAATTATGGTTTTCTCTAGGTATATGCCCAGTAGTGGGATTGCTGCATCGTATGGTAATTATATTTTTAGTTTTTTAAGGAACCTCCACACTGTTCTCCATAGGGGCTGTATCAATTTACATTCCCACCAACAGTCCAAGAGGGTTCCCTTTTCTCCACAGCCTCTCCAGCATTTGTTGTTTGTACATTTTCTGATGATGCCCATTCTAAGTGGTGTGAGATGGTACCTCATTGTAGTTTTGATTTGCATTTCTCTTATAATTAGTGGTGTTGAGCAGCTTTTCATGAGCTTCTTGGCCATCTGTATGTCTTCTTTGGAGAAATGTCTGTTTAGGTCTTCTGCCCATTTTTGGACTGGGTTATTTGTTTTTTTAATACTGAGCTTCATGAGCTGTTTATATATTTTGGAGATTAATCCTTTGTCCGTTGATTCGTTTGCAAATATTTTCTCCCATTCTGAAGGTTGTCTTTTCGTGTTTTTATGGTTTCCTTTGCTGTGCAAAAGCTTTGAAGTTTCATTAGGTCCCATTTGTTTATTTTTGTTTTTATTTCCGTTACTCTAGGAAGTGGATCAAAAAAGATCTTGCTGTGATTTATGTCAAAGAGTGTTCTTCCTTTGTTTTCCTCTAAGAGTTTTATAGTGTCTGGTCTTACATTTAGGTCTCGAATCCATTTTGAGTTTACTTTTGTGTATGGTGTTAGGGAGTGTTCTAATTCCATTCTTTTACATGTAGCTGTCCAGTTTTCCCAGGACCACTTATTGAAGAGACTGTTTTTTCTCCATTGCATATCCTTGCCTCCTTTGTCATAGATTAGTTGACCATAAGTGCGTGGGTTTATCTCTGGGCTTTCTCCCTTGTTCCATTGATCTGTGTTTCTGTTTTTGTGCCAGTACCATATTGTCTTCATTACTGTAGCTTTGTAGTATAGTCTGAAGTCAGGGAGCCTGATTCCTCCAGCTCCGTTTCTCTTTTTCAAGACTGCTTTGGCTATTCGGGGTCTTTTGTGTCTCCATACAAATTTTAAGATTTTGTGTTTTTGTTCCGTAAAAAATGCCATTGGTAATTTGATAGGGATTGCATTGAATCTGTAGATTGCTTTGGGTAGTATAGTCATTTTCACAATATTCTTTCAATCCAAGAATATGGTATATCTCTCCATCTGCTGGTATCATCTTTAATTTCTTTCATCAGTGTCTTATAGTTTTATGCATACATGTCTTTTGTCTCCCTAGGTAGGTTATTCCTAGGTATTTTATTCTTTTTGTTGCAATGGTAAATGGGAGTGTGTCCTTAATTTCTCTTTCAGATTTTTCATCATTAGTGTATAGGAATGCAAGAGACTTCTGTGCATTAATTTTGTATCCTGCTACTTTACCAAATTCATTGATTAGCTCTAGTAGTTTTCTGGTGGCATTTTTAGGATTCTCTATTTATAGTGTCATGTCATCTGCAAACAGTGACAGCTTTACTTCTTCTCTTCCAATTTGTATTCCTTTTATTTCTGTTTCTTCTCTGATTGCTGTGACTAGGACTTCCAAAATTACGTTGAATAATAGTGGTGAGAGTGGACAGCCTTGTCTTGTTCCTGATCTTAGGGGAAATGCTTTCAGTTTTTCACCATTGAGAATGATGTTTGCTGTGGGTTTGTCATATATGGCCTTTATTATGTTGAGGTAAGTTCTCTCTGTGCCCATTTTCTGTAGAGTTTTTATAATAAATGGGTGTTGAATTTTGTCAAAAGCTGTTTCTGCAGCTATTGAGATGATCATATGGTTTTATTCTTCAATTTGTTAATATGGTGTATCACATTGATTGATTTGCATATATTGAAGAGTCCTTGCATCCCTCGCATAAATCCCACTTGATCATGATTTATGATCCTTTTAATGTGTTGTTGGATTCTGTTTGCTACTATTTTGTTGAGGATTTTACATCTATATTCATCAGTGATATTGGTATGTAATATTCTTTTTCTGTAGTATCTTTGTCTGGTTTTGGTATCAGGGTGATGGTGGCCTCATAGAATGAGTTTTGGAGTATTCCTTCCTCTGCAATTTTTTGGAAGAGTTTGAGAAGGATGGGTGTTAGCTCTTCTCTAAATGTTTGATAGAATTCACCTGTGAAGCCATCTGGTCCTGGACTTTTGTTTGTTGGAAGACTTTTAATCACAGTTTCAATTTCATTACTTGTGATTGGTCTGTTCCTATTTTCTGTTTCTTCCTGGTTCAGTCTTGGAAGTTTATACCTTTCTAAGAATTTGTCCATTTCTTCCAGGTTGTCCATTTTATTGGCATAGAGTTGCTTGTAGAGTCTTTTAGGATGCTTTGTATTTCTGCTGCGTCTGTTGTAACTTCTCCTTTTTCATTTCTAATTTTACTGATTTGAGTCCTCTCCCTCTTTTTCTTGATGAGTCTTGCTAATGGTTTATCAATTTTGTTTATCTTCTTAAAGAACCAGGTTTTAGTTTTATTGATCTTTGCTATTGTTTTCTTTGTTTCTATTTCATTTATTTCTCCTCTGATCTTTATGATTTCTTTCCTTCTGCTAACTTTGGGTTTTGTTTGTTCTTCTTTCTCTAGTTCCTTTAGGTGGAAGGTTAGATTGTTTATTTGAGATTTCTCTTATTTCTTGAGGTAGGCTTGTATAGCTACAAACTTCCCTCTTACAACTGCTTTTGCTGCATCCCATAGGTTTTGGATCATCATGTTTTCATTGTCATTTGTCTCTAGGTTTTTTTTGATTTCCTCTTTGATTTCTTCAGTAATGTATTGTTTAGCCTCCATGTGTTTGGGGTTTTTTTTACATTTTTTTCCCTGTAATTCATTTCTAATCTCATAGCGTTGTGGTCAGAAAAGATGCTTGATATGATTTCAATTTTCTTAAATTTACTGAGGCTTGATTTGTGACCCAGGATGTGATCTATCCTGGAGAATGTTGCATGTGCACTTGAGAAGAAAGTGTAATCTGCTCTTTTTGGATGGAATGTCCTGTAAGTATTAATTATATCTGTCTGCTCTATTGTGTCATTTAAAGCTTCTGTTTCCTTATTTATTTTCATTTTGGATGATCTGTCCATTGGTGTGAGTGAGGCATTAGAGTCCCCCACTACTATTGTGTCACTGTCGATATTCTCTCTTATAGCTGTTAGCAGTTGCCTTATGTATTGAGGTGTTCCTATGT
Organism: Kogia breviceps; assembly: GCF_026419965.1. Classification (NCBI taxonomy): domain Eukaryota; kingdom Metazoa; phylum Chordata; class Mammalia; order Artiodactyla; family Physeteridae; genus Kogia; species Kogia breviceps. Next base: position 57,118,088 of record NC_081311.1, read on the forward strand.
TGGGTGCATATATATTTATAATTGTTATATCTTCTTCTTGGATTGATCATTATGTAGTGTCCTTCTTTGTCTTTTGTAGCATTCTGTATTTTAAAGTCTATTTTGTCTGATATGAGTATTGCTACTCCAGCTTTCTTTTGATTTCCATTTGCATGGAATATCTTTTTCCATCGCCTCATTTTCAGTCTGTATTCATCCCTAGGTCTGAAGTGGGTCTCTTGTAGACAGCATATATATGGGTCTTGTTTTTGTATCCATTCAGCAAACCTGTGTCTTTTGGTTGGAGCATTTAATCCATTCACATTTAAGGTAATTATCAATATGTATGTTCCTATTACCATTTTCTTAATGGTTTTGGGTTTGCTTTTGTAGATCCTTTTCTTCTCTTGTGTTTCCCACTTAGAGAAGTTGCTTTAGTGTTTGTTGTAGAGCTGGTTTGGTGGTGCTGAATTCTCTTAGCTTTTGCTTGTCTGTAAAGCTTTTGATTTCTCCATCGAATCTGAATGAGATGCTTGCCGGGTAGAGTAATCTTGGTTGTAAGTTCTTCCCTTTCATCACTTTAAATATATGGTCCCACTCCCTTCTGGGTTGTAGAGTTCCTGCTGAGAAATCAGCTGTTAACCTTACGGGAGTTCCCTTGTATGTTATTTGTCATTTTTCCCTTGTTGCTTTCAATAATTTGTCTTTGTCTTTAATTTTTGTCAATGTGATTACTATGTGTCTCAGCCTGTTTCTCCTTGGGTTTATCCTGCCTGGGACTCTCTGCACTTCCTGGACTTGGGTGGCTATTTCCTGTCCCACGTTAGGGAAGTTTTCGACTATAATCTCTTCAAACATTTTCTTGGGTCCTTTTTTTCTCTCTTCTCCTTCTGGAACCCCTATAATGCGAATGTTGTTGCGTTTATTGTTGTCCCAGAGGTCTCTTAGGCTGTCTTCATTTCTTTTCATTCTTTTTTCTTTATTCTGTTCCACAGCAGTGAATTCCACCATTCTGTCTTCCAGATCACTTATCTGTTCTTCTGCCCCGTTTATTCTGCTATTGATTCCTTCTAATGTAGTTTTCATTTCAGTTATTGTATTGTTCATTTCTGTTTGTTTGTTCTTTCATTCTTCTAGGTCTTTGTTAAACATTTCTTGCATCTTCTCGATCTTTGCCTCCATTCTTTTTCCGAGTTCCTGGATCATCTTCACTATCATTATTCTGAATTATTTTTCTGGAAGGTTGCCTATATCTGCTTCATTTAGTTGTTTTTCTGGGGTTGTATCTTGTTCCTTCATCTGGTAAATAGCCATCTGACTTTTCATCTTGTCTGTCTTTCTGTGAATGTGGTTTTTGTTCCACAGGCTGCAGGATTGTAGTTTTTCTTGCTTCTCTATTTTAGTTTTTCAAGGGACCTCTATACTGTTCTCCATACTGGCTGTATCAGTTTACATTCCCACCAACAGTGCCACAGGATTCCCTTTTCTCCACACCCTCTCCAGCATTACCTTCCTTACTTTTGTTGGGGTTTTTTTGTTTGTTTTGTTTTGTTTTGTTTTTTGCGATACACGGGCCTCTCACCGCTGTGGCCTCTCCTGCTGCGGAACACTGGCCCCAGACACGCAGGCTCAGCGGCCATGGGTCACGGGCCCAGCTGCTCCGCGGCCCGTGGGATCCTCCCGGACCAGGGCATGAGCCCACGTCCCCTGCATTGGCAGGCGGACTCTCAACCACTGCACCACCAGGGAAGCCCACCTTCCTTACTTTTGATAGATTATTTCCCAGCCATTCTAGCCACACTGATCATCTGTTTCTCACTTCCTAAGGCTTTTATTATCTGTCCTACTGATAGTTCCATTTAATCATACACAATCTGATATGATTGTTAGGCTCTTTTTTGGGTATTCATTTTGTCAGTCCATGGGACATATATATTCATTAAAAGAGAGAATCATATTTTGTTTCTCTTGTGTCCTCTGTAGCACCTAGCAGGTAGCCCAAGTTACTATAGGTGCTGAGCAAATTCTTTCCAAGTTCTTAAATGCACATGGCATTGGCTAGACATGCACTAAGTAGACTGTCACAAAGGTCAGAGCATGCTGATTGTATACATATAATCAGCGAGACTGACTTGAGAAATAAGCCATGCTTTTGTTTTGAATGGGGGTGGGGTCCGTGTGATTGAGCTAGATGGCATTTATTAATGGAAGGCTATAACCCTTTAATTATTTAGATGGAAAGGAAACATCTCCAACATTCTTTTGTCCCTTAGATGAACTCTTAGAAACTAAAAGGACTCAACAACCCACTTCCGTGGGGGTAACTGTAGATTTCTCAGGCAGCTTTGAAAATCAGTACCTGCCCACTGACCCACGGTGCTTTGGGTCAAGTGCAGAAGCAGGGTGACCAGTTAGGAGAACAGTGAAAGAATCTGGTGCCTTGGCGTTCGTTTGGTGCAGTGGGAGTGGGGAGAAGTGTGATTAGCTGAATCTGTTTAGAAGGTGTAGAGCCACTTATGTGGATAAATGATCAGGGCCTTTGCAGTGATGCCAGAATCCAAAGAATGAGCCCCAGGAGGAATGTCACCCTCAGTTTGGAGACACTCCCTGTCCCTGGAGGGGAGGTGTCAGGGGCAGATCTTGGGGGCTGGTGTCCGTGTTGTAGTCAGTCCCAGCTTCTCTGTCGGGTTGGCATGTGGACTGTGCGATCCTCTCAGCTACTTTTCTGCCTGGGGAGAGAGCATTGATCATTCAGAAGTTCAAAAATGTATTGGCTAATATTAAAAATAGGAAAAAGAATGCGGTAAAGTTCTTTTGTTGTTGTTGTTGTTGTACGTGGGCCTCACTGTTGTGGCCTCTCCCGTTGCGGAGCACAGGCTCTGGACACGCAGGCTCAGCGGCCATGGCTCACGGGCCCAGCCGCTCTGCGGCACGTGGGATCTTCCCGGACCGGGGCACGAACCCGTGTCCCCTGCATTGGCAGGCGGATTCTCAACCACTGTGCCACCAGGGAAGCCCGGGGTAAAGTTCATTTTAATAACACATTTTATTTAACTCAATGTATATCCAAAATTCTACCATTTTAACATATAATCTGTATAAAAATTATTAATGAAAAAAAGTGCATCGGGCTTCCCTGGTGGCGCAGTGGTTGAGAATCCGCCTGCCAATGCAGGGGACACGGGTTCGTGCCCCGGTCTGGGAAGATCCCACGTGCCGCGGAGCGGCTGGGCCCGTGAGCCATGGCCACTGAGCCTGCGCGTCCGGAGCCTGTGCTCCGCAATGGGAGAGGCCACAACAGTGAGAGGCCCGCGTACCACAAAAAAAAAAAAAAAAAAAAAAAACCCAAAAGTGCATCGGCTAATCGACAGTCCCTTCGTCCTAAGCCCAGCCACATTATGGAAAAGCTAACAGTACACCTCTGCTTTTCACATTAGTCAGCTTCTTTATTGTGTGGGGCTGGGAACCTGTGCTTCTGGCATAGAGGTCCAAGGGATGCTTCTTCCTCTTAAGATTTGGCTCGGAGCTCAGCCCTGCAAATGTTGCTGGTGGATGGAATGGACCGAGATAACAGCTTCTCACCTCCTCCTCTGTTCCCCTGTGGGACAGAGGGCTTTTTCCAGGGGAAGACAAAGCTCTCTCTTTGGCAAGGACAGCTTGCTGAGAACTTCTTAGCAGATCCCAGGACAGAGACCACAAAGAGAAGGGATGAACCAGGCAGCTGGCAGACATCTCAGGAAGGAGTGGCGGGTGTAAAAATGTCACCTCTGTGCCATTGACTGCTGTGGGATGTTGAGCCAATGAGCCAACGGCCCTGGGCCTCAGTTTCCTAGCTTATAAAGTGGGTGTGATAGTAATAGTGCTATCTTCTGAAATGTTTTGTAGAGATTGAGTTAATATAAGTAAAATATTTAGAAGAGTTGCCAGGCACAAAATATGTATCATATACATGTTGACTGCTATTAATATTATTTATGTCATATGTTATATATTTATTGTATTGAGTTGTTACAGAGTTATTATGTTATTAGCATACCCCCAAGCCAGGCCCAGTCACTAGCCTTTTGTTATGGATTTGGTCCAGGGTGGTTTCTGGATCAGTCAGTCTTGCACAGATTTCCCTCCTCGTACAAACACCTCGAAGTGAGTGCCTCTTACACCTAGATCTGTGCCGGAAACTTCACATCCCTGAGCCACACACCTGCAGTGTCTGTCACAGGGGTGAAGAAACAGAAGCCCAGAGGGTTAAGAAACTACCAGGGCCACACACACAGGTTTAAAATGAGGTCTTCTGACTCCAAGCCCAGCCCCCTCTCCATGGTCAGCATTGACAATGCCAGGTCAGCGAGTGTTTGCTCATGTCCTCTGCACGCCCACTGAAGTGGGAAGCACTCTCAGGCAATTATTCCCGACCTGGATCCAGAGTCTGAGTTTGCAGGTCTGAGGTTAGGCCTCGGCATCTGCACCTTAGCTTCAGAGCATACTCCCGGCACACAGTGGGAGGTATATAAAAAGGATGACCTCAGCTCCCGAGCAGTCTGGTCATGGAAGTGATCATCTAATTAAATTAAAGGGCATAGCAGGCACTGATTCTGTGCACATCTGCTGCGCCTGCTCTGAGAAGCAACCCGGTTAACTGGTGAGGTCGTGATACACATTGTCCATGCTCAGAAAAGGATGATGTCATGGGGACAGGAGTGGCTAGAGGAAGGTTCATGAATGGAACTCCACAGACTGGTACGATTTGTGAATGTGGAGGAGAGGGGCGAGGACAGTGCGCATGGTGACACCGTTTGAAGAAAGGTTCAGAGGTGAAAGGAATATGGCATGTGACAGGGCTGGTGAGGACCCCTGCTGGCATTTCCCCCCTCTCTCCGGTGAAACTGAAGACCTTCCCTGCAAGAGAAGGCTGTTTCACGTTGCCTTCTTGTGCCTTCACCAAGGGGACCCTAGGAGGAGAGATGGAAGGGGGGAGCATAACCTCACCGTTTACTACAACGAGAGGCAGAAAGGAGGTTGCATGAATGGATTAGATCTCGGTGAGTGCTGGACCTCCCTTGCCGTTTTCTCTTTCCTGGTGACAGCGTTACATGTGCCTCTCTTCTCACTCTCGTCCTTCTGCTGAGTGATGACTATACCAGTGTAGCTTGCTGAGATGTTCCTGCAGAAGGGAAGGATGTCCCTCTGTTGTGTGGGGTTTGGTGTGGTTTTATGTCTCTTGCTTGTGAGTAGCTTGGCCAGGTGTGCCCTCTCTGGGGCAGCGGCCCCTGAGTTGAAGGCAGACCCTCTGGGCATTTCCCTTCCTTCTTTGTCATCCATCCTCCTAATTTTGCCTCTGTCTCCGATTCATGGAAGGACCCTGGACAAGTCAATTCCTCAGTGGGTCCCAGTTTTCTCCCCTAAAATTCAGGCCCGGAGCAAGAAGATAAAAGTTAACAGTCAATGACTTTTTTGAATCCTTGGAACTGTCTTTGGTGCTCAGTTTTCTTGGCTTTGAAACTTCCTTCCTCACTATTAGGTTCCTGAGCAAGGCCCAGATTTCCTGGGCTCATTCTGCTTGGAAACCTTCTGCTAGACTGGTGCTGGTTAAGAAGTCTAGAAGTGAATCCTGATACCCGCGGCCATCCCTTCAGATCTCAGTTGATGAACTTTCAGTTGCTGAAGGCTCTCTGAGGTCTAAGGTCTTCAAATAGGAAGAACCTGCGTCTATGTGGTTGACCTTCCCTGACCATCCAGTGATCATCCGTGAAAGAGATTCTCAGGTGCTAAGCCCTTCTGTACGCAAGGTAATCGTCGCCAAGGTTTTGCACTGAAGAAAAGATCTGAACAGGGACCCCGTGATTAGTCACTGTTGTCTTAACTGCAAAGGAAGCCACAAGCATCACTTTCATCTAGAGGGAGAATCTCCTGGCACGGCAGGCACCTTGGCAAGCCAAGTGCCACCCCCATCTTTATCTTTATCATTTCCCTTTTCAGCTTCTTCCCGTCAAAGCTCACCACGAGGTCACCTGTGGTGGTGAGGTTTACTATACAATAGAAAGGAAACCCAGTGGCACTTGGCTAACAGACCAAGCATACTCCATGTCCTCTGATAATCGATAATTATTAGTCACCTGCGTTCTCCCGAAGTCTGTACCCTTGCCTCCCTTTTGTGTCTCTGGGAGAGCAAATGGAGCCAGGATTAAGCAGCCAGGGTTTGTGAGGCCCAGTGTGCTTTTGTTTGTGCCTTTGGCTTATGGGCTGTCTTTGTTGGATGAAATAGTGGGCCTTCCACTAGGCATGGCTCAGCAACTCTGCTGGTGTCTGTGCTTTATTGAGCAATAAATTAATACAGAGCACTGCCAAGAAAACAGATAAATGGATAGGACAGCAGACACATTTTTAACAAGGAAAATGGCTTTGTTTCTTACTAGCGTCATTTAAATGATTAGCTCGGTAATTGTGTGTTCCTTGATTGGGGGTGGAGGAGGGGATCCTGATTAAACACATGTATGGGAGCAACTGTGTGGGCATCCTCCACGGATTTAGGGAAGAGGAGATTTGTTTAGTATCCTAGGTCCTGGGAGAGGCTGGCATTTTCATCATGTGTGATACAAATCCTGCCTGGGTTTTAAGCCTATAAATAGCGTGTGGTTCACGGCTGGCTGTACCTACAGGCTGTGGTCAGGATAGTCACACTTGAAGAAGTTAGGAGAAATCTTTTCTCATTTGTCACGGTCATTAACTGCATCCCCTGATTCATAATGGCAAGAGGGAAGGAGAAAGGAAAAGATAGACTCCGTGAGAGGAAGCTCCTTGTTTGTAATGCAAATCTCAACAAAGCCCGGAGAAATTTTAGATGTCATCATAAAGGTGAACCTTCAAAACTCAAGAGAAAGGCAACAGAAAAAAAAAAATGTCCTTCCCTGTCCTGCATGTACATATAAACATCACATTGTGCATATTTTGTCATAACTAATTTCTAGAAAGGGTCCTCTCCCCAACAGAATATCAGCTGCATAAGGGGGCTCTGTCCCTTGTTCTCTGTGATGTCCCTCCTGCTGGGAATGTTGTCCATAATATAATAGGAGGTCAATACATACGGGTGGATGAGTGAAATCATAAGTGGACTGTTTTCCACCCTCCAGTTCTACCCATTATTCCTTAATAGCTTAACCAGACTTATACCAGCTCCTTCCCCAACAGCTCCCAGCTGAATGACCATGCTCCCCTCTGCTCACCTGATTAATTCTTTTCTTTTATATTGGAAATTGAGTCCTTGCTGTGGACCATCTTTTCCATGGTCTCAATTTGACATTAAAATCTTAGAGTATTGATCTTTTTAAGATCCATTTCACAAACCTTTTCAGGTTGCTGTACAATTTTTATCTGCGTTTCTCTAAGAATAGATGAGTTGCATAAATGTGAATTCATCTCGCAAGTATAATAGCTTATCATAATAGACCCTTCATGTAATAAGTACATCAGAACATAATTTAGCCTTTATGGGATTTTTTTTTTTTTCTGCTTCAAATGATTGGTTTGTATATGCTTAATCGTTCAGAAACGCATGTGACCGACTGCCAGATTTTTGTTTTAGAAAGACAGAAAGAGAAGAAGAATGGGAGGGAGACAGGAGGACAGGGAATAAAAGAGAAAGAAAATATAGATGTATATTGATATCCCTGTCTTTATTGTAAGTTCTGAGGACTTATAGCTATCTTATAGAAAATATTTACAAAAAGTAGGTGTCATAGGATTGGAAATTGAAGAGGGTAGACAAATTGATGCTTTTGTTAAAACAGAATGTATCCTGGTGATTTCTGATAAAGGGAGCTTTTCAAGTTTTCTCATCTCGGGTGCTTATAATGTTCCCATGTATCTCTTCTTGGTAGGGGGCTTAAAAGAAATGGCAGCTCTTTGCCAAGGATTTGCTTTGTTGGAACAAATCATTTGCAATAGAAATGCATTTACTAAAATAAGTGCCATTTTAAATGTAGCATGCTGTACCCCTGGCAAAGAATCTTAAAGATGACTCAAAGCTTTTTTGAAACACTGCCATGTAATTAAAGAAAGCTGACTTAATGATCTAACTTTTTTTTTTAAAATGATCTAACATTTAACAGTATTCTTTACAGTTTTACTCTTGGATTGGAAAATAGTTGCAAAAATAGCTTCATTTAATTAGAATGTGAAACATAACACACATACAGCTGTGTGTATATATATTTACTTCATTTTACAAATTATTATTGGTAGAAATAGTCCACCTTGTGTGACCAAAAAAATTAATTTAGGGACTGTGTTTTATCCTTCCCATTCATTCATCAACAAGTATTCATTGAGGACATGCCTTATGCTGGGCATTAAGAGGAATGTAACATTCAGAACACAGCCTCAAGGGGCTTGTACTGTAGTTGGGGAGACAAGACACATACACAAAAATAGTTAACCATCTATATCAAGTAGTATGGAATAAAGTGTCCTCAGAATGTGAAAACTGATATGTGCTTTGGAACATCAAGCAAGAAGAAGCAGGAGAATCTATACATCAAAGGGGGAATTCCTATATAAAGCACTTACTATGTTCCAGCCACTGATCTGTGTGTTGGGGAATAAAGCAGGGGCGATACAGACCATATCTCCGTCCTTACAGAGTTTATCTTCTCTCAGGGTTAGATAAGCAATGAACAAGTAAAGAAGTAAAGAGACAAAGTAATTTCAGCTCAGGGAATGATAAGCCAACAAAGGAAATGAACAGTGTGAGGGGACAGGCCAGTGCAGTTGTGTACCTGTGTGCACGGGCTCTCTCACTAGCACACCCATGACACAGCTTTTAGGAAGGATTGTCAGGAAAGGCTTCTATGAGGACCTGACCTGAGCTCAGACCTGAATAGGGAAGGGAGCCTGCAGATGGGTGGCATTCTATCCTTGCCTTGGAGGACCAGCAAGACATGGTTTGGAGGATGGGAAAGGGACAGACATTCTGAAACATTTCTGAGCCTGGGGTTGCAGTACTTTGTGTAATGTAAGAACTCAGTAAATATTCCTTGAGTGAATCAATGAATGATATTGTCATCTAGAAGGTTGGTAGCTGTTTATAGGTGAGGGTTTTTTTTCATCTTCCAGTAAGATCATTCTGGAATGTACTATTCAGTGTGCCCAATCGGCAGACATCGTGATGGAAATTTATTTATTTAACATTTATCGATAGCGCACTTACTACGTGGCAGACGCTGTCTTGAGTGCCTTACAAATATTAACTTATCTCATCCTTATAACTCTTTGAGGTAGCTGCTCTTCTTACTCCCCTCTGATGGATGTGGGAACTGAGGCATAGAGCGTGATCTGCTCAAGTTCACATGGTGGTGAGTGTCTGAGTGAACAGTTCTAGCCCTTAACCATCATGTTCCTTTCCACGAGAGGAGGGACCGACCATCCGTGTCACTCAGGACACTTCCAAGCATTGTCATCCTGGACTGGTAGAAAGAGAATGGGGACCTTTCCTAATTGTTTAAGGGTCTAGAGCTATGCTACCCCAGAGGATTTTCTGCAAGGATGAAAATGTCCTCTCTGGGTGCTGTCCAATACAGTGGACACTAGCATGTGTCTGTCAAGCTCTTGAAATGTGGCTAGTGCCACTGAGGAACCGAGTTTTCAAGTTTTATTTAACCTCAATTAATTTCAATATAAACCTCAAAACTAAGGCAATATAAAATATTTTTCTGTTAAGCACAACTTTGTTGTTTTAGTAGGACTACTTTGCACTAAATGTAACAAATGTGGCATCCCAAAAGAAATTGTTGTATTGCAGTGGGTGTGTTGGGTGCACAAGTTGTGTTTAGTATCTCATTAATAATTTTTGATAATAATTGCATGTTGAAGTAATGAATGAACGAATTCCCTCCTTGATGTACAGATTCCCTTGCTTGATGTTCCAAAGCACATATCATTTCTCACATTTTGAGGACACTGTATTCCACAATACTTGATACAGATATTTAACTATTTTTGTGTATGTGGTTTATCTCCCCAACTAGACCACAAGCTCCTTGAGGCTGTGTTTTGAATGTTACATTCCTCTTAATGCCCTTAAGTGTTTTGGATATAATGGATTAAATAGGAAATATTGAAAATGTGAATATCACTTAAGTTTTTAAAAAATGTGTGTACTAGGAAACTAAAGATTACAAACGTGGCTTGAATTCTATTTCTGTTGCATGGCACTGGCCTACAGTTCACCCTGATGCAGCTGCATAGGGTGCTTGAACAGATAGGAGCTAGCTATTGTGTTTAGGTAGACGTTGAGCCATCATCCTGATGAGCTCTTCTCCAGGGACTTCTGGGTCCTTACTGTCCTCATTCCTGTCCCCAGTTCCCAGAGACCAACATGTGCTGCTGTTACTAAGGTTTTGCAGACGGACTGCCACAAGAAGTTTGTGGAAACTCATACATTTACATGACCCTCGTTTGGCTGAAAAAGATGTGGATTTGGTTGGAGCTGGGGGCTCTCCAAACCAGACCCTACTTACACCTTCTGCTCTTGCCTGTTTCCTGGCAAGGACTGAGGCCCACATTGCCACTGGCAGGAAGCAGCCGTCTACCCATCCGCATGCTTGAGGGCCGAACCCTATACCTGGACCCAGAGGTGCCAAGGAGCAGGGGAGGAGATGGCTGTGCTTGCTCCAGGGACCCTGCAGAGCCAAGGAACAGGCTGCCAAAAATAGTCAGGCTACTGATGCTCAGATGGCAGGAAATGGTCCAGTCAGTGCCAGGCTCTGGCTCCATCCTAGCCGTCACCCTGTCATCTGTGTCCCCCACCACCCTGAGGTTCAGCATGCCACAGCCTCCCTGCTGGCCTTGGGTACAGAAGAGGAGTGTGGGTGTGTCGGGGGAGAGGCGGGCCTCCTCAATGACTGGGTTCACTGAGGACTGCTCTTCCAGGGTCGCTGCAGTGGAGATGCTGGGGAATCACGTAGTTCCCCATGCGCCAGCACAGAGCCCTGACTCTCCGTGTTGGGCTTCACGGACCCATACCCTCAATTGTCATTGCGTGTTTCTGCCCTAGGATGCCTCCCAATCACTGCTCAGGTGACCACAGATTTCAGATACATGCTGTCAGTGGCTCTTAGCCCAGGCTGCACACTGGAATTACCTAAGAGCCTTATTTTCTAATACATCAGAAAAATACTGATGCCTGTTCCTTCCCCTCTGAGATGCTCATGTCATTGCTCTGAGGTGCAACTCGGTGATCTGCGTTTTAAAAACTTTTAAGTTCTTCTTGCCAGGGAGGAACTGATGCATTAAATAGACCTCTCTCCAAATGTGTCAGAATTACAGAGTATGGGGGCAGGGTGTTGCTTGTTGAAAATGCAGAGTTCAGAGCCCTTCCTCAGACCTTTAGAATCAGAATATTTGGAAATGTATTTTTTTTTTTTTTTCCGGTATGCAGGCCTCTCACTGCTGTGGCCTCTCCCTTTGCGGAGCACAGGCTCCGGACGCGCAGGCCCAGCGGCCATGGCTCACGGGCTTAGTTGCTCCGCGGCACGTGGGATCTTCCCGGACCGGGGCACGAACCCGCGTCCCCTGCATCGGTAGGTGGACTCCCAACCACTGCGCCACCAGGGAAGCCCTGGAAATGTATTTTTAACAAACAGCTTCAGTGGATCAAAGAGATACCTGCATTTCCATGTTCATTACAGCATTATTCACAATAGCCAAGATATGGAAACAACCTAAGTCTCCACTGATGGTTGAATGGATAATGAAAAATGTAATAAATGTCTATATTTATATATCTGTCTACAATGGAAGATTATTCAGCCATTAAAGAAAGAAATCCTGCCATTTTTAATAACACGGGTGAACCTGGAGGAAACTATGCTAAGTGAAATAAACCAGACACATGAAGACAAATACTGCATGATCTCACTTACATATGGGATCTAAAAGTCAAACTCACAAAAGCAGAGAGAGTAGAATGATGGTTTCTAGGGTCTGGGTGATGGTGGGGTGGAGGGCCGGGCAGATGTTGGTCTAAGGGTACAAACTTTCAGTTATCAGACGAATAGCTTCTGGGGGCCCAATGTACAGCATGGGGAGTATAGTTAATTATGCTGTATTGCATATTTGAAATTTGCTGAGAAAGTGTTCTCACCACCCACACAAGAAAATGGTAACTGTGTGAGGTGATGGATGTGGTAATTAGTTTGATTGAGGTAATCATTTCACAGTGTACACATACATCAAATCATCACGTTGTAAACCTTAAATATACACAATTTTTATTTTGTCGTTTATGCCTCAATAAAGCTTAAAAAAGAAGCAAGCAAAATGGCATCGCTAAGTATTTGCTCCCATCTCTCCCCTCTTTATTATTTTGTGCGGAGAGCATGTGACAGTGACACAGGCCCGAACTCCCCATGAGTTAGAGTTCACCGTGGGATCAGGGGCTGCGTTGCTCTTTTCACCAAGAACCAGTTTTGAGAGCATGCTGTGTTAGATGCTCCTCCAGCGTGCATGTGCCACTTCCCATGGCCTCAGGAACTGGTTTTAATGGGCTGCTCTTGATCTGACATCTTGATATCCATTTTTCTTCTTCTCAGCATCCAGTGATTCAGTTGGAGTGGATCAGTCCCCATCATCTCCAGCAATGAATTAGTCATATTCTGCCATCCAAGACCTTTTTTAAGAAAACTCATTCATTAAGGTAGCACAGGCGTCGTAGAAAGGCTACCAGCTTCTGTCTTTCCTATGTCTTTCCTGTATTGTGCAGATGGCATGAGTGTCATGTCATACAGTTTCCTGTATGAGAGAGAGAATTTGTAAGACATAATGGAGGTTTTAGACATCCTCATTCACCTGTTGCTGGGTCAGGTATATCAGGTTATTAAACAGAGAACAAGAAAATTTTCTGGTGTGTCTTTAAGTGTTCTAAACCATCTTTTCCCATCTTCTGGATATTTAACAGCCAGTGTGTCAGAATGCATTAGGCCTCTGCAATCATCCAAGTGTCTTAAATTGGATGACCATACTCTTTGTCCTCTGCAAAGAACACCCCTGAGAACGAAAAGGAGTGTTCTTAATAATTATTCCGGGATACCAGGCACACTGGGATGTGTAGTCAGCAGAGGCCTAGAGACCTAACACAATCTCTGCTGTAAAGATCTTCTAATCTTGGCTTATTAAAAATGGGATCAGAAGCTGATATAATAAGCAAATTCCTTCCATGGTATTCCTGGCCGGTGATCTCCTGCATCTACTTGAATATCCCCAGGGACAGAAAGCTCAGTATTACATATAGCAGCCTACTCCATTATTGGATGATCCTTACTGATTAGAATGTAATAAAAGAATTTTCCAATATGGGGTATAAAACTGGAAGATATGCTAATAATGTATAGTAAAGCAGTAAACATAGACTGTCCATAGCGATGGGAGAGAGGGTTGCTTAGAGTTTGTGGGGCCAGTGGAGTCACTGACTACCGTTTGTGTCCTCATTTTTTTTTGGGGGGGGGTGGTCTCCCATCACAGGCCTCCAAGAGCACTTTTCAGCCTTGATGCTTGTTCACTAAGGAACTCAGAAAAAGCTGATGAAACTTCAGAGTTCCACCAGGGAAGGTGTGATGGGGAGCGTTTCTGGGACCTTGGAGACCTCATAATCCCAAAATCAGGAAGTAGCTTTGGCGTCTTGGGTTAAAAGAACAAAGGCAGGGAGCCGAACATGGATTTGAGGCCCAGGTCTGCCTATTTCACGGTATATTTAAGCTCCCCGTGCCTCAGTTTCTCCACCTTCAGAATGGAGATAGCTCTTCCTTCTTGAGGACGGTGGGTCTTCATTCAGCTCGGTGTGGTCAGTGTTTCCCCTGCCCTCTCTCCATGCTGTCATGGAGATGGGTAGCACCATCTGGTCCCTCTTTTCACTCAGCAAATACAAATGGGACGGTGGTTCAGAAGCTTTGGACGTGCTGTTTTCTGTGTGTGAAATGCTCATCTTATTCTAGTTAATTCTTTCTCATCCTTCTTCCTCAGGGACGTCTCCGTGGACCCCGGGTCAGCAAAGCTCGCTTCTCCTCCTCGTTAGCGCCCTTCTCGCCATGTGCAGTTTTTACTTGTGTGTCTGTCTTTCCTATAGGCTGTGAGTTTCATGCAGGCAGGGCCCGCTTTTATTCTCTGCTATATATCCAGGCATTGCATATAGCTTGCTATGCAGTAGTCCCTCAATAAACGTTTGTGGAATGACTAAGGGAATGGTGGGGACACAGACGTGAATGACATAGTGTCTACCCTCAAGGAGATCATATTTGAGAGAATGAGAAGAAAACTGGTGATTATAGTAGAGAATGGGGAAAATTCCTCAGTCAGAGTCTCCCCAGACTCCTTCAGACGCCCCCCTCAGTGGAGCAGCAGAGGAAGGGTACTTTTGGGAGAAAGACTAAGAATTGTCACCCTACATGCATCTGAGTGGCTTGATTTTTCTTTTCTTTTTTAAAAAAAAATTGATTTATTTTTGGCTGCATTGGGTCTTTGTTGCTGCACGCGGGCTTTCTCTAATTGCAGTAAGCAGAGACTTCTCTTGTTGCGAAGCACGGGCTGTAGGTGTGCGGGCTTCAGTACTTGTGGCATGCGGGCTCAGTAGTTGTGGCACACGGGCTTAGTTGCTCTGTGGCATGTGGGATCTTCCAGACCAGGGATTGAACCTGTGTCCCCTGCATGGGCAGGTGGATTCTTAAATGCTGCGCCACCAGGGAAGTCCTTGATTTTTCAATAGAAAAGCAAACAAAAAAGAAGAGGAAAAAGAAACAAGGCTTAAAAAAATTTCAACCACCCTGTGTTGATAGCATTTACAACAAAATCTACAAAGGCAACTTAAGTTGATCAGCGTGACTGCTGTGGGAGAGATGGTGTCAAGCAGACCCACATTTTTATGAAGGTGGGGCAGACCAGCGACTGCCAGAAGGTTCTTGCACGGGTGGAGCCCAAACAGAGGGCGCTGGTCTGTCCTCCCTCTGTCTTAGACATGTCTGGGGAGAATGGGCAGAGCCATGGCCTTTGGTTCCTTTGTTTTTGGAAGCCATGTTGGCAGCTGTTCTTCTTTCACACTGTTTCTTTCCAGCAATAAAGGAAATCGTTTTTTGATGAGCTCCCATTTTCCCTTTGTGGGACTATTGATATATTTGGAAACCAAGTCTCCTCAGCCTTTACAAATCTATAATCCTGGGTGGAACTAGGACTTCAGAAATCTAAGCCTACATATTGGAAATGGGTATTTGTTTATAAATTTATTTTTGTCTGCGTTGGGTCTTTGTTGCTGCATGCGGCCTTTCTCTAGTTGCGGCGAGCGGGGGCTACTCTTTGTTGCAGTGTGCGGGCTTCTCACTGTGGTGGCTTCTCTTGTTGCAGAGCACAGGCTCTAGGCGCGCGGGCTCAGTAGTTGTAGCTCGCGGGCTCTAGAGCACAGCCTCAGTAGTTGTAGCGCACGGGCTTAGTTGCTCCACGGCATGTGGGATTTTCCCACACCAGGACTCGAACCCGTGTCCCCTGCACCGGCAGGCGGGTTCTTAACTACTGCGCCACCAGGGAAGCCCCCGGAAATGGGGGTTTTAGTCATTTTCTTAGCAGACGTGACATCATATACTAAATTCATGAGGTAGCTTTCTGTGGGGGAAGATATGTCAACTTAATTAAAGAAAAATCTTGCTGGCATTGACTAGCACATCAAACTAGAGTGTGAAAATGGTTTTGAATAATGTTGCAAGATAAAGAGTTCTAGCCAATTTTGTTTTTCCTTCCAGAAGTCTTTGAGGTATGTTTTTATAGATATTTTAAGGGAAATTTGTCCAAATAGTGCATACCTAAAATAACCAATTTAAGATGTTTTTCCATCCATATTCAAAAAAGAAAGAATATCCTGAAAGGATAAACTTTATTTATTTATTTATTTATTATTTTATGAGGGTTTTAAAGCAGGGGTTTCTCAAAATATAGTCGTTCAACCGGCAGCCTCAGCATCACCCGGATCTTGTTAGAGATGGAAATTCTCAGGCTCCCACAGAATCAGAATCTCTGGGATGGGTTCAGCAATCTGTGTTTTAATAGGCCCTGCAGAGAATTGTGATGTGCGCGCAAGATTGAGAACTGCTCTTAGGCTGGGGCACAAAGGTCTCAAAAGGCTTTTGATGCTAGGAATCTCATCTTGGTATCTGTGATCCTGCCTTGCAGAAGAATGAAAGCTGACGTTCATGTTGTATGAAACAGGGGCCTTCTTCTCCAGCTTGGTATCCCCTTCCAGCTCAACCCCGAGCCCATAGTGGACACTCAGCAGATGGGTGCCATGAATGAGGGAATGGAGAACGGAACGAGGAGTTCAGGGGAGTGAACGGAGTGGATGGAGAGGGGAATCTGCTGATCAGGCTGGGGCTGAAATGCACTGCTGGTGGACTTCCCTGGTGGCGCAGTGGTTAAGAATCTGCCTGGGAGAGAGGGAGATGCAAGAGGGAAGAGATATGGGAACATATGTATATGTATAACTGATTTACTTTGTTGTAAAGGAAAAACTAACACACTATTGTAAAACAGTTATACTCCAATAAACATGTTAAAAAAAAAAATATGTGGAATCAAAAAAAAAAAAAAAAAAAAGAATCTGCCTGCCAGTGCAGGGGACACAGATTCGAGCCATGCTTCATGAAGATACCACATGCCATGGGGCAACTAAGGCTGTGTGCCACAACTACTGAGCCTGCGCTCTAGAGCCCACGAGCCACAACTACCGAAGCCCGCGTGCCTAGAGCCTGTGCTCCGCAACGAGAGAAGCCACCACAGTGAGAAGCACGCGCACCGCAACGAAGAGTAGCCCCCGCTCGCCGCGATTAGAGAAAGCTGGCGCTCAGCAATGAAGACCCAACGCAGCCAAAAATAAATAAATTAATAAATTTTAAAAGAAAAGAAAAGAAAAGAAATGCGCTGCTGGATTATGACAACAGAGCCCACAAACCCCGAGAAGGTGCTGGTTCTCCCAACATGGAAACCGAAAACTTGTCTGTAAGAATTCAGTGGTAAATATACAAAATATTTTTTCTTTTTTCCTCTGAGTAAGAGAAGGAGGGAGAGAGATCAGAAGCGGACAATCTCTAGTGCCTTCTCTTTGGAGACATGGATTTCACTCGGCTGTAGAACCTAATGAAAGGTACTTGCTAGTTTCATTCTTAGCCCAGATAGTGTTTGCCAACTCCAACCCATTTGTTATGGTCGACCAGGAGTCAGTTCTACAAAGGAGAAAATGCAATGTGATGCTTTCAGAACCAAGTCGTGCATATCAGTGGCCACACCTAGCATGGGTGGGTAATGGGTTCTGAAGCCTGGTCAGTGTTGGTGTCAATGTCATAATTTCAGTTCAGTGGCTGTTCATCGTCTTTAGCCAACTCCCTTGGTGTTGAGGGGCTTTGATGCACTACTTTCTAGGGTGCATTCCAGTCCTTTTTAAAAGCCACCCCTTTGGCGGCAAAATCATTACTGGAGAAGAAGGAAATTTTAGGTTGTTTCTAGGTGTGACTCTAGGGTCCCACTAACACACTGAGGGCCTGTGATCAAGTCATTACTGCAGCTTGGCCTTGAGGTTTAGACTTGGAGACCCAGTGCCTAGTCCATTACCTTTTAGAGGAAATTGTTATGTGTTTTTAAAGTGGTTATAAGCCAAGGGCACACTCCTGTTATTTATTTTCTTTTTTTTCTTGTGGTCAAGGGCACATTTTTAAAAAACTCTCAATCATGTCTGGGACTTTAGCTACAGTTATCGGAAGACAAAGTAGGTTCTGGCTCCAGTCAGCTGCCTGACACCTGAGAAAGTCATAGCCCACTTTGTGCATCAGTTAAAGATGAGGATGGGAGGGGGAGGGGAGGGTGGGGACTCATATGAGGTGTCTATGGCTAAATGGGGAGAGATTCTGGAAACTAAAGGAGAAATTCGAATTAACTAAGGGGTAAGGTCAAACATCTCAGGCAAGAATCACATGTATGTAATACAGGTTTCTTGGAGATAGCAACTGCTATTGAAAGGAGAGATGTTTGTATCACTCTGAGAAGGTGATTATATTTGAGATTTGAAATATATACTGCTGGATTCCACTTGCAGGTTCTCAGAATTTTTCTTCCATTTTTTTTTTTTTTTTTACTGTAGTAAATACACATAAAATAAGATTTTATCATTATAGCCATTTCTAAGTGTACAATTCTGGGGTTTAAGTACATTTGCAATTTTTACAACTATCATCACTTTCAATTTCTTTTTCATTAGCACAAGCAGAAATTCTTTTTTTCCCTGGTTTTGTAAATAAAGTTTTATTGGTACACAGCCATGCCCATTTATTTATGTGCTGTCTCCGTTGGCTTTGCACTATAGCAGGGGTCCCCAAGCCCCGGGCCGCTGACCGTACCATCAGTGGCCTGTTAAGAACCAGGCCACATGGCAGGAGGTGAGCGGTGGGTGGCGGGCGAGCGAGGAAAGCTTCATCTGGCTCCACATTGCTCTCCATTGCTCACATTACCACCTGAACCGTCCCCCCCATCACTCGAATGACTGCCTGAACCAGACCTCCCCACCCCCAGTCCGTGGAAAAATTGTCTTCCATGAAACCCATCCCTGGTGCCAAAAAGCCTGGGGAGCACTGCACTATAGTATCAGACTTGAGTAGTTGTAACAGAGACCCCGTGGCCTGCTGGCCTAAGATATTGACTATTCAGCTCTTCATAGAAGAACAAACAGAAATTCTATACACACTAAACAATATCTTTCCATCCCCACCTCCTCTGCGTCCTGGCAACCCCCCCTTCTACTTCTGTCTCTATGAATCTGATTGTTCTAGGTGCCTCGTATAAGTGGAGTCATACAGTATTTGTCCTTTTGTGTTTGGCTTATTTCACTTAACAAATGTCCTCACGGTTCATCCATGCTGTAGTATGTACTAGAATTTCCTTCCTTTTTAAGGCTGAATAATATTCCACTGTATGTACAGACCCCATTTCGTTTATCCATTCATCCGTCAGTGGACATTTGGGTGCTTCCACCTTTGTCTGCTGTGAACTTGAGTGTAGTACAGGTGGCTGTTTGAGTCCCAGCTTTCAATTCCATTTTTCTCTTTAATATACTCTAAGAACTGGCAAAATTTGAAAAGTAGGGCAAAGATGGCCATAAATTTAGTCCTTAGTGACAATAAGTGGCAACTGGTGACCTGACAGTGCCACAGAAGTTTTCTCATCCTATGAACCTAATTAAATTAACAGTCCAGTTGGCCAAACTCACATGCACTTAAACCAGACAATTTCTGAAAAAGCTCATTAGCTGCAATCTTGGGAGCTCCACCAGCGGATGGAATGTTTTCCCCTGGGTTTTTCAATAATTAGACAGGAAAGGTCTTTCCAACTTTAGACCTCAAATGGAAGATTTTTGTCTTGTTTGCCAAGGCAACGGTTTTCATGCCATTGGTTAAAATATGCAGAAATCAACCTTTAAAATTTTATGATGCAGTGGCATAAGATTTCAGTGTCATTAACCCTCAACTCTCAGGAAGGACACAGGTTTTAGGGAAAGTTGTCTGTCTTAATGTTACTATTGCTTTCCATCATTTCAGTTTCTTATTTCAGTTCTGAAAAATTTAGACCTTAGAGGAACACATTGAACTCTTCTGTATTTTTAAGTTGTGCAGAATGAGATGAGCATGGTCAATGAAATCCAGGATGTAAGACAAATGACCTTCCTGTGACAGCTGGGGACACTAGCCTGCAGAAGTTCACACAACTCACACTCAACATGAATCCTCAGAGGGGAAGAGAGTAGGCAGTTGACTTATAACTTTAGGTCCCAGATTCTTCTTTGAGGAGCATAACAAACCAAGAAGAAGCCAGACCCTCCGTATCTATTTGTATTAGTCACTTTCTCCTCCACCCTCTCCAGAAAGCCAACTGTGTACTTAATTTGTATACCAGCAGACGCATGGTTTATAATAAACTTGTTCGTAGCTTACACTAAGGAGGAGCCTTATTATTTTCCAGGTCTTCTCTGTATCTATAGTCATTTTGAAATTACTGCCTAATTTGAACATGGACAGAGACACATTGCTGGGAATGTAGTTGGTAAACAAATATTGACAGATGTCCAGCATTTGTGATTAATTAGCAGAGTATCCGTTTGTCTTTGTGTTCTTTGTTTTTTGTGTGTGTGTATGTACATACATATATATATATATTCATGTCCCATTTATGCATTTATATTTATATTATTTTGTATCATGCCCCCTCAGGACTTGGGCTTCCCTTTGTTCCCTCAGATTCCTAGTCCTGATCCTAATCTAAATTCTCAACCTCTTCACATAACACTCCTGACATCTCCCATCTCAACTGAACCTGTTTTTCTTAGAGCTGTAGTTTCCCTCACTTCTCTGTATGGAGGTGGCTTGTTTCTCCATAGCCCAGGGATCACTGGACACTCTGGCCCTCCATTGCCTCTTCCATCCTGTGCAGACCCTTTTCTCTTGAGGCCCCTGCCACCTGACTAAATCCCCATTCTAGCTACTCTCCCTGTTGGTGTCATCTACCGACCTCCAGGCCCCTCTGGCCATCAGCTTCCAGTCTGTGCACCTGAATGTGCTAGCTGGCCCCTGTGTATCCCCCATCCTTGTCCTCCTGACTGCAGTGATGTTCAACCCCGCTCCACTTCAGCAGGGGTCCCTTGGATCCTGCCATCACAGGGAAGGATTTAAACTCCGAAGTCCCACGCAGTGAGGGTTCATATCCTTCCAGCTTTCTTTTTCTTTCACTGCACCCAGTCTCCAAACCCATTCTCCAGTCTTTTCTCCGTATGCTTATTTATTTAACAAATGTTGATCGAGACACTTTGCTAGCTCCTGGGAATTTAATGATGAGTAAAAATGGATATGCACCCTGTGTTCATAGAATTTGCAGTCCAGTAGAGGAGAGAGGAATTAATCAAACGATTAGACAAAGAAACGTAAAATTGCTCCCGGGCTAAGTGCCACAAGGTACAGACTGTGCTCATGGGGGACTTTCCTATATTATGTGGGCAAGGAAGTGATGATGGAGTTGAGATCTGAAGGATGGATAGTCTATGAGGGGAAATAAGTCTTCCAGGAGGAAGGGAGTGCTTGTGCAAAGGCCCTGTGGTTGGGTGGTTAGGGGTGTGTGCACACACTAAATAAGAACTGAAATTTCCATTAATTTGGGAGAAAGTGTGAGATAAAGCCAGAGAGGAGGAAAAAGGCCAGAGTTTTCAGGGTCTTCTAAGCTGTGTCAGGGATGTTTTTCTTCATACCAAAAGCCATGGAAATCATTTGCAGCAATTGAGGGGGGGGGCCTTGCCATTTTATATCACGTGTCCTGAAAATCCAGTCCATTCTGCACTGAGTATGACTTTATAGTATTGCATTTTTGGAAACACCAGATTTGAATGCCCACAAAATCACAGGCATTTTTTTGGTAACTATATTCTTTTATTACTTTAAAAATTATAATGATTGAAAAACTCCAGTCAGTATATTCATCCAATGAAATTCTTTTTTTTTTAACATCTTTATTGGAGTATAATTGCTCCACAATGGTGTGTTAGTTTCTGCTCCACAACAAAGTGAATCAGCTGTACATACACACATGTTCTCAGAGGCATTTTTACTAGGCTTCCTTACATTTGCATAAAGCACAGTTTTACTCTTATCTGGAAGTCCCATGTATTTTATTTTAATGCTATAAGTCTAAATTCCGACTGCTGAAAGCTCCTTTTTTCTCCTTCCTTTCTTTCATCTCCTTCCTTTTTTTCGTTGCACTTCAACTATCGTTTGGAGTCTTGGTTTCCAGTGAATCCACTTGCGGCATTTTTGTGTAAGCACTTAACGTAAGTCAAATGTAATGTGCCAGAATGTTAGGTTGGAAACTTAGGGGACATTTGGCTGTTTAAATGGCGCTGTCAAAATATTGGTTTTATACTTTACAAATCTTTTGTTATTTAGGATAACAAAAATACCTTTTTTGGTAGCAAGATTATGTCTTCTCCTATTGAGAACAGCTAATAGTTCAGGGATGAGAAAAACATACTACTAATCTTGCCATATAGTGAAGAAAAAGAAATCCTTTCCCTTTTCCCTTGAGAAGAGATTGAGACTTACTGTGAGCTTCTCAGGGTAAAACTGGCAGAAACATAGGCTTTTTAGAGAATCACCGAGGTAGGAGGAGAGGGGGCTGTGTCAGACCACCACTCAGTGCCCTGTAGCGACGGCAGAGTTGAGGCACAGACTCAGGAGGCAGCAGCTGGTGGGTCTAGGTTTTTAGTTTTGTGAGATGAAAAGCTACAGGGGCAACTAACTGTGCTACTGGAGACGCAGACTCTGAATCCGAGCGTGCATGGAGTCCATGCTTGTGGTTTTATGAAAGAAGCAAGCCTCTCTGACACAGATCAGCGACACATGCTATTGCCATCTTATAATATAATTATGCAGACATGTCATACAGTTGGCATAAAAGAGCTCTGCCTTTTCAAGCCAAACATTTTTCATCTTTCAGTGTCTACAGTAACCTGTCAAGGTCCCCATTGGATAAGCATCTGTTCTAATCCCACCATTTCACAGATTGGGAAACTGAGTCCCAGAGACATTACGTTATGTGCTCGAGAGCATGCTGCTTATCGGCGCAGAGTGGAGATTCAAACCCAGGCGGGCCTCCCTACTGGAGTCCTGCGTTCTCCCCGCCACGTGCCAGCCACCCCATGCACCTGGTGTCTGCCCTTCCCTGGAGCAGCCGGGTGGACCTGGAGCAGCAGGAATTCTCCCTTCCTCCTCCTTGGTTCTCCATTCCCCTCTTCCTCTTCCACCGTGGGAGTTTGCAATGGCGGTGGTGTTATTTCTAGGCCCCCTCCTTCCTTGGACTTCGCAGAAGTGTCTATTTATATGTGTAGCATTTATAAAATTCACAAGGACTCCTGAGTAATTTAAACTTCTGGATTCCATGCTCGTTGAGGGCAAAGATCAGGCCTGACTTAGCTGTTTCAGTTTTCTATTTCCCTCTCTCTCCCTCTGGACCTCAAGCAGAGGTCCTCAATAAAGGTTGATTGTAGAGTTGTTAAATTTGCCAGACCAAACATTATAATTTGGATGCTGGAATGATGTTCTCTCTCATAAACAAACCGTCCCCAGATTGTTTGGCCTTGGGAGTCCTCATGTCTTTTTTTTTTTAATATATAGTGAATTTTATTGTGTATAAATTATAGCTCAATAAAAAAAAGTATTGTGCCTTTGGGATCCTATATCAAAAATTGTTCATTTTCTGAGGGGTCGCTGCTGCCAGTAGCTGGCTAGGCCCTGATGAAACATGCAGAATAATTAACTAGGGTCATTTGTTCTGCGGTGAGCTGAGTAGAATGTGTAAAACCCGCTCAGGAGAGGATTAATTCATCCTCCTCTCTGTATTTTTTAGAGTACTCCTCGCGCGATTCTCAAAGTGTGCAGGCCTCATACATATGTTCTAATGGGCTAATTGTTAAGGCGACATTTGTAAATTAATCTCTGACTTGAGCTAAGTGGTTTTCTCTAACGGGTTTGATTCAGTGACTCCCATTCTTGGCCACACATCAGATTCACCGGAGGAGCTTGTTAAAAATAGAGATGTGCAGCCTCCCCCTCACCCCAGTTCTCAATTATCTGGTCCCCCAGTCAGGTGAGGGCTTTTAAGGAAAGCTCCTCAGGTGATAGGATTTGAGTGGCAGCAACCTTTGTGACCCTCTGCTCCAAATCCATGTCTGAAGGCCCATGTAGCCTTATGTGTGGGTTTGAAAGCATTTGGGCCTGAACACGAAAGCTTGAAACCAGGTTCTAGAACAGGCAGTATCTCTGAAGAGCCAGCTTGCCAGATTCATTCACCTCCGTCTCGCATCAATGGATCTGTCTTCTCCTTGGGGAGCTTCAGTGACCCGAGGGAGGATATTCTGTGCCTCGCCATACTGTTTTGCATTTTTCTGAACGTTCCAAGACATTTGGAAGGTTTTCAGGGTCTGCTCGAATTTCCATCGTGAAGATGGCTGTGTCTTTCTCCTCTCTGCTCGCCATGTATTGTCAGACTTTTGTTTTTATATAATTTTCCTGCTTTTTAAATTTTTTTTTTTTTGGTGGTACGTGGGCCTCTCACTGTTGCGGCCTCTCCCATTGTGGAGCACAGGCTCCGGATGTGCAGGCTCAGTGGCCATGGCTCACGGGCCCAGCCGCTCCACGGCATGTGGGATCCTCCCGGACCGGGGCACGAACCCGTGTCCCCTGCATCGGCAGGCGGACTCTCAACCACTGCGCCACCAGGGAAGCCCTTTAAATTTTTTATGATTTATTTATTTTTTTGGCCGCCCAGCACGTGGGTCTTAGTTTCCCCGATCCAGGGATGGAACCTGCGGCCCCTGCACTGGAAGCATAGAGTCTTCCCACTGGACTGCTAGGGAAGCCCCATATCATCAGACTTCTTGTGTCAGGTGTTGGGGACAGGCATTCTTTTAGTATACTGTGTGTGTGTGTGTCTGTGTGTCTAGCATTCTTCCATACAAACACATGTCATGTTTGATCTTAGAGTTTTGAAAATAGATGACTCACGGGCACCATTGTCCCAATGACATTTATCAAACTGCTTTTGATTTTAGGAATCTGGTACTCTATAAATATCACTCAGGACTCAGTACCACCACACAGCATATGGGTGTTTGCAGTAAACCTAAGAATATGGCAGTTAGCACTACACCAGGTAGCCAAGGTGATTTGGTGAACCCAGACTACCAAGAGTTAGGAAGGCTGGCCGGGCTCTCATGACAGGCGCAAGGTGTGCCGAGAGGGACTGCTCACCTCACCCCTTGTGTCAGACTGTGTCCGCACACTCTCGTTTGCGACAGTACTTTGTAAAGTGCTTGGTCACCGTTAGGGGTGTTCTGCGACTCAACTGCTAGATGGCGAGTGTTTCCCGGTCCCTTTTCTTGGTCTCCTCTTACCATGTCCGTTGGGCTGCATTGCCCCTGGTCCCTGGGACTGCAGTTGCCCACAGAAGGATTCCCAGTGGCCCTCCCCCTTAATGAAGGGATATTAGAGTAGCCATAACACGTCGGAAGAAGGGACGCTTTGAGAAGGAATTGGCTGTTGAGACGAGAACCTCTGTTGTTCCTGCCCTTCCCTAGCTCCTCCATTTATGTATGTCCCATCTAGTCCATATCTTACTATATATTGACTCTACCTGTGCCCTACAATTGAGCACTAATTGCATAATAGCATAGGACTCATCTGTGTAAGGGTTACTGCAGAAAAAGAGCATATTTTATGACTCCAGGTGGATTTCTTCCTTTTGTTTTTCCTAGGGCCTTGTGCATAGCAAATGTGAAATACTTAGGTGATTATTTGGGGATGCTCTGTAATGTAACCATTCCCACTTAGGCTAAACTCTAATCAGTTTGTATAGTTGGACTGAAGTGTTTCATTTTTAGAGTAGGGTTCTCAGACAGTGGGGTGTTTGCCAGAGAGAGAAAGAGAGATGAGAGATGCAAGATGAGAGAGAACTAGCCCTTTGCTAGGGCCCTGTAGAAGACTCATCTCTGTTGGATTCCTATTTTCATGGCCAAATCCAAAGGATTGATTCATTATCTGCAGCACCTGGATCCGGGTTGACAATGTCATCAAGCCTGACATGATAAAGAGCCATTTAGCAAGTTTAAAAACCGCACGCATGGTGGCCTCGATACTGAGAAGCAGGTCCTCCCCCCTCACATTGATCATTTCGTGCCTGGAGGCAGGTGGGTGGGGGATGAGGATGGGACAGTTCGGACACCCTGTACCTCGTTGACAGTCTTCCAGCTGAACGTGTGGACCCAAGAATAGGTCCACTCCTCAGAATCTTCAGCTCCTGGGAACTGTGGAACCATCTTCCTCCTGGGTTTTTCTCCCTCCCTTATCCCGTCAGAGCGATGCTGATATTTGACTTTGCATCTGAAGAGAGCAAGAGGCCTCCCCTCCCGTCACTGGCTGATTTGCTTAAATAAGCTGTACATTACTCCCCATCACAGAGGCAGCTGGGACCCATTAGTGTCAGCTACTTTGTCCCCTCCCATGCTGGGAAATCATCATCGTTGCAGGAGAGCTTAGATTTTTGAGCCCATTTCAGAATGATGCAGATACAGTATACAAGAACTTTTTCCCTTTCTTTTCCCTTTCTCTCCTCCCCTCTCCCCCATCCTCTCCCCTCATCTTCTCTCTAGCTTTTAATGGCCTAGGCCTGCACAGCCCGCTCTCAGAGAAGCTCTGTACTCACGGATGCACATACACATACACAGAGCCAAATTGACAAGAGATTAGTCTTGCATCAGCTGTTTATGAATGAAGAAGAGGTCCTTCCCCTCTGATCTGGCCACACCACTTCTCCTTGCAGCATTTTGAGAATGAGGTCAGGGCCCAGATCTAACTGCTTAATGTCTCAGAAATAGCAGCACAGATCAAAATTAATCTTAAGCTACTTGATTTGCTGCCTCATTCAGATAATAGAGGGAAAAGCAGAGGCCTCTTGATGTTTTTGTTTGTTTTTGTGTATAACTTTGCAAGAAATGAATGAATGAATGAGTGCATGTGTGAGGATAGAGGCTGAGGTGAGCCTGCCAGGAGGATTAGCCCTGGGCCGAGGGTAATAACTGACAGACTGCAGGAGTTTCCTTGGATTCAGCTGGAGCCCGTTTCAGTTTTTAAAACAAAATGGAAGAATAAAATCAGCCCCGGTGGTGTATTGTTTTAATACTTCCTTTCATAAGGGGAATTCATCAGATGCTATGAAGCCACATATTCCTTTTATAATATCCAGTTGTTTCAACTGTCAGTTGTCTGCTTTGTAGCCCACCATCCATGGAATGGATATAGCTCCATGGAATTTTGTAATGTTTTAAGTGAATATGTATGCAGAGTTCATTTTCTATCAGCCAGTTTGGCTCATGTGCATGTGAACATACACACACACGCACACACACACACACATACACACACACGACTCCATCATGCCTAATCGTCACATAAATCGAGACTCACCTCTATCCACCAGCCAGTGCCACAGGGATGTCAATTTGAAGATATGCCGAAGAGGCTGACACTTCTCACACCCTTCACCCTGCAGTCCCTTTAGGATATTAGCACGTCTACTAGATATTTATTGCCCCCTGGCATTATGTGTGATGCTGGCGTTTATTTTTTTGTTCTCAAGCTTCATTGTTGGCTCTTGGCATCTTTTATATTTTTGTACATCCTTTTAGTTGCACTCCTAGGCTCCTCTGTGAAGGCGTAAATAAAGAAATTAGAGTGTGGAGTGAGGACAGAAGTGTCAGCATCAGCCTCATCTGCTGCATATTCGTTTGATGGACTTTACTGTGACAGGTATCCTTTGAAGGAGATGCCAAAACTGTCTTTTGTATCAGTGGTGATTAATTTTGAGTGAAGAGTGTAAAGAAGAACAACGTTGTCATATACCTGGCCAATCGTATTACCTAATTTGGCTTCCTGCGCCTAAACTGTCTCTAGAATACCCGAGAAGTAGTACAACCACATGCCGACACACACGTTCATGCAATGAATATAAATATGCATACATACGCATATACGGACATTTATACGGACACCAAATTTGTGCTTTTTTTTTTTTTTTTTTTTTTTGGCGGTATGCGGGCCTCTCCCTGCTGTGGCCCCTCCCATTGCGGAGCACAGTCTCTGGACACACAGGCTCACAGGCCATGGCTCACGGGCCCAGCCGCTCCGCGGCATGTGGGATCCTCCCGGACCGGGGCACGAACCCGTGTCCCCTGCATCGGCAGGCGGACTCCCAACCACTGCGCCACCGGGCAAGCCCAAAATTTGTGCTTTTTGATTAATATTTCTTGTACAGAAACTGAAAGTAAGTTAGTAAATTAGTGTTTGTTTAGGGTCGGTGGTAGGAACAGGTATTAACTGTTAATGGGCAGGAGGGATTTTTCCAGGGTGATGAAAATGTTCTGAAAGTAGATTACACTGCTGGTTGCATAACTCGATAAATTTACTCAAAGTCACTGATTGAACTGTACACTTAAGATGGGTGAATTTATGGTATGTAAATTATACCTCAGCAAAGCTGTTAAAAATTGATGTTCCCTGTCTCTGAGTTCCTTTGGGGCCTAGGTTACATATAATATGAAAAATTGTATCACTGCAATTTTTTTACCTGCTTTTTTCCCACTGAAGTGTGTTGACTTCAGCTGCAGAGAAGCTGGACCCTGAGATAACAGGGCCAGATGAAACCCCAGTGCCCAGGGATACAAAAGTCTGCCCTGCGCCCTGTTGGCCAGCAGTGAGGTTGCTGTCCACTGCGAGGTGAGGAACCGTGCGCAGGGAAGTATGCGGGCGCAGCAAGGGGACGACGTTGCCAAGCAGGCCCCTGAAAACACCATGTTCCGAGCTGCAGCTGCATGTGTCCAAAAAATAAATAAGCAAACTTCCCAGCATTCAACTCTTAACTGATGGTGTTTTTCTCTTCTTTTGCAGGTGGTCTTAGTCTTTGCTCTCAGCATTGGTGCACTTGTAATATACTTCATAGATTCGTCAAAGTGAGTATTCAATTATGTTGTCTTGCCCTCTTCCCTAAAACCATCACGAGCCTTTACATCGATCAGTTGATTTACTTTAACACCAACCTCTGCAAGAGCCTCCTGAATGTGGAAGACTTTTGGAGGAAGGCAGGGCTGTCTGTGCGGATTTTCTGAATGGGAAAGCAAGCTCTCACGAGGAAGACTACTTTGATTATGCTGGCCTAGGAGGGCGGGAGAGGAATCTGAGGTCATCATACCTTTTCCCTGGGTATTACTGATTTTCAAATAGTTGTTTCCTGGTGCAGTATTTGCACTGAAGATGTCAAGAGGCCAAGAGGGCTCTGATGTGAATTTGCAGCCTCTGAGAGAGTCATGGTGTCCAGTCAGTGAGGGTCTGAGCCATTCTTGCCATGGTGGTAGGATCCTTTTCTTGTGAGGGTTTCCAAAGCTTTACTCTTATTGGAGGTCAGCATAGAAAGCCTGATGCTCTCCTTTGTGCCTGCCAACTGAATATTCAGCTGAAGCATCACTGGCTGGTGCTTCTTGACTTGTGAAGGTAAGGAGATGGGATGGAGGAGTTTGTGATGACTCCCAGAGGTGGAGGCCCATGGCCATCTGACGTTTCCTCTAGTGGACACTCGTGCAGACCCCTGAGGTGCCAGCTGAGTGAACTGGTGCTCTGGGCTGAGCCTGGGGTGGGGTCTGTCTGAGCCATGGATGGGAAAGGCTTTGAAGGAGGCAGAAGGGGGCACTGAGCAGAGCTGCTAGGTGGCAGCCAGTTCTGCCCTGGTTCCTGCACGTGTCGCCCCCTCGGTACATCGTTTGTTCCAAATGTTCTGTCACAAGCTTGAAGTTGAGAGCATTTGGGAAACTGGAGCTGAGCTGGTCTGACTCCTTTCTGTGGGGACATGCACCTGATACCTGGATGGTGGCCTTGAGCTCTTTGCCTACATCATCCACTGTAAGAGTGTTTTTGATTCCCTGAGCCCTCACCCTGGTATACCTGGTTGTTGGAGTTTGATCTGAGGAAACCTGTTTGGTATCCCTGTTGGCTCAGAGCCTGGTGTGCTTGAATTTTGAGCTTAGTGTTCTTTTTCTGTGGCTCTTTTTCTGTAGTAATTTCATGCATGTCTAAACTCTGAATTTCTCAGAGTTACTGGTCACCAGCCAAAGGATTTTGTGCATTTGGGTGTTGAGCCAAAATCATGCCAAGGAAAATAAAGAGAACATCATCACCTGTCTCTGGGAACCAGCCACATCTAGAATATCAGCGGTCTTTCAGCCCATGCCCATGTACAAGGCTGGGCTGCCCTTGCCCATCTTAGGTGGAGGGGCCTTTAAAAGTCCTCCAGGAGTTGAGATTCCACGCACTCTTCCATCAGCTCCTCCTGGCCGAGAAAGAGAAGAGTTTTTTTTAAGTTTGGAAAACTCCAGTTGGTATGTCATTGAAGGTAAGCCCCATTTAAATATCTCCTCTTAATAATTCTTGATCATATTTGAATTGAACCAAAGATCTTTTAAAGCCCCTGGTCTTACTTCTCCATTTTCTCCCCAGGGGTGAGGAGTATTCTCACAAGTCATGGGGTGCGTACGCTGCCAACTTCTGTGCCGGGGCTCAGAAAGTAGTTTCCGGCATGTAGTCTTTGAGCTCCAGCAGGCAAACCCTTACGTGGAGGTGAGTGTGGTGATGGGCCAGAAGGACAGATGCCTTGGCGCCTTCTTTCCTTGTCTCTTCCTTTTTGCTCCTCTGTATTTCTCAGAAATAAAATGCTCTTGTAAGATGGATTTGAATTGTGTCCTTTTTTACAGTCTCCACTATGGGGAGATCTTTTGCTCTGTAGTTCTTGGTGTTCTCAGCTCCACATGAAAGGAGGGAAAGGAATAGACTCTCCCAAGGCAAGACCCTCTCCCCTGGATGCCCTGCACACCACTTCAGTGTCCTTTGGATTTAGTTGTGATTCTGCTGAGCCTGGGAAAGCCAGTACTGGGAACCCTCTCTGGTTCTGGTTTCTTTTATGGACTTGCCAAGAGTCCATTCTAAGGATGGACTTTCGGTCCTGTGCTCAGCTTTTCCCAGCAAAAATGCCAAGAATCTGAGAACCAAGCCTGTCCTCACTCTCCCTGGGGACTATTCTAGCCTCATCCTAATCTCAGTCTTTCTTCTCTGTCACTAAACTGAGCGGTTTGGCATAGTGAGCCTTTTTGTTTATAAGAAGATCTTATGTTTATTTGTGTAGCCCTTTCTGCTTTTCATTGGAATGGCTACATTGGGTTCTGAGGTCAAACCCCAGGAGTTTGTCCTATGGGGGACCTCATCAGCATCGTCAGTACCAAGGGTCTGCTGTCTTCCTGGGGAAAGCCAGTAAGGATGCTTACTGTGTAAGTGAGGGGATGAATTAAAGTAGAATCTAAAAGTTACCTCCACGATAAGCCATAGATTCATTCCCAGGAATGAAAAAAGAGCCCGTTAGATAAATTATAATCAAGCATAGTAAACAAGAAGTTCTATCCACATATAAGATGCAAATGAAAAGCGGGTAAGAAAGCAGAATGTAAATTCTTAAAATTCATCCCTCCTTTTCATTCAAAACTGTCGCCGGTTTTACACACTCGTGGTCTGGCTGGCCATCTGGGCATCTGGGAAAGAGAGCTTCGAACGTCTCTTGGAAGTTACGCTAAATCATCACCTTGGAAAAAAGTACCTCGTATTCTTCAGATGAATTTTAGTTAGTATTTATACTCTTCAAATAAATAAATCAAAAGACAGTGCATAGGCTTTCCCTTGTGTGAGCCTAATTGGGCAGACATGGTCCGTGAAATGGCTTGTCTCGGTGAGTTTTAACCAAATTGGTGGGGAATGCCCCAGCAGCGCAAGTTCAAGATGTGAGGCTCTCTGACCTAGCCCTTTAAATAGGGCAAGGAACGCACTTTAATATCGAAAACAGGCTCTGTTGGTCGGCTCTGCTAACTCACTGTCAGGGCAGGCCAATGCAGGTTGTATGAGTGGACAGGCAGTTCAGATCAACATCATGATTGGTGGGTTTATGATTTTCTTAACCTTTCAAAGCTTATTTCACCATCAAGAGGCAGCACGTAAGTCATTTCCAAAGACTTCTTCTCCCAAACTTCTTTCCTTTTCCATTGTTAAGTCAGGATGGATCCCTGAGTAGGTCTTTTACATTCAAGGGTTTGGGAGGCCCTTCTTTGGGTGTAATTTTCTTAGAGTGGTCACCCCAGAAGAGTCACTTGTGCAGCCTCAAGGGATTACTATCTGGCCGAGACAGATTGTGCTCAGAGCTCCTCGATTGGAAAGCCAAAGAGAATGACATGAAACTATGTTAACATTATGCTTCTTCATCCCAGCAGTAGACTTTCTAGAAACACCCAAGCAGAGGGAGATGTTCCACCCAATCTTTGGATGGACACAGGTGTCAATTCCTTAACAGACACGGAGAAGCATTAAGCCCACCACACACAGTAGTATCTCTCCAAAGACATTAAATGGCCACACGAGGCAGATACTATCCCAAAAAACTCCAGTTCTTTTTCCTTCCAGTTTTATTGAGATATGATTGACATACAGCCCTGTAAACTTAAGTTGTACAGCATAATGATTTGACTTATGTACATCATGAAACGATTACCCCAATAAGTTTAGTGAACACCCAGCATCTGATATAGATACAAAATTAAAGAAAAAGAAAACTTTTTTTCCTTGTGATGAGCACTCCTAGGATTTACTCTCTTAACTTTCATTCTTTTTAAAGGTGCCCAATTTAAGGCACTCCAACTTCTAATTTTGACATCTCTCGATACCTACACCCCCTGCGTTACTCCCACATACTCTGATCTTGTGTGAAGCAAAGATTTTTTAACAATTGTACAACGAAGTCAGAAGTGCCCCGAGACGCCCCGTGGGTGATAATGTCACCATTGCTGGTCCCATCCCTGTCTAATTTCCTCCCTTTGACATAGGATCAGTAATTCTTCTCTAATAGATAAAGAAAAAAAAAAGACTCAAAGATGTCAGTGTGAGGGCAGGATTCATGGACTGCATAATGCATCAGTTCCTGCTGCTTCTAGAATTTCAAGGGAAGAACGTTGGAAGAGGTAGAGGCTCAGGGACCTGGGTATTTGCATTTTTTCCCATGGGTATTCTTGGAAAGGATGACTCACCTGTGTGAAGATATTCATCCCTTTGATTCATGTTTAAACTCCACTACTTCTTATGCTGCAGTTCAGTGGATTATGAATATTTAACGTTGCACCCACTGAAAATGAAGGTCAAGTCCTGCTCACTGGTGACTTCAGTGCTGGCTTGTGTCTCTAAAAGGCATGCTACCTGCTGTGAGCAGAGTAAAGCTGAAAGGTTATACATTGTTAAATTTTTCCTTAATGACTTTATCTGCTCCAAAATGGCTGGTACACAGTGGGGGCACCTTCTGACTTCACCGGTCTTTGCTCTTGGCTTCTGGTATCAGCAGTGCTGTTTTGGGGGGTATGGACATTAGGAAGGGGAAGGGAAAAGCAGCACAAATTTTGGAGAGCATCCAAAATTTGGACCAGATTCCAGGATGACAGTGGTGTTGCGATGTGAAAGGGGCCTTCCCCCAGTCTTTAGAATTTTACATTTGTACTCAGTGATTCATTCATTTTATATCAATTCATTCATTCCTTCATTTGAGACAGCTTCAGTGTGATCATGCTGAATATTTTCCACACGGTCAAATTGCTTGAGGTTATGGTTAAAGAAAACTATCTTTAAGATTGCAGTAGAGGGCTTCCCTGGTGGCGCAGTGGTTGAGAATCCGCCTGCCGATGCAGGAGACATGGGTTCGTGCCCTGGTCCGGGAAGATCCCACATGCCGCGGAGCAACTAAGCCCGTGAGCCATGGCCGCTAGGCCTGCGCGTCCGGAGCCTGTGCTCCGCAACGGGAGAGGCCACAACAGTGAGAGGCCCGCATACCGCAAAAAAAAAAAAAAAAAAGGAAAAGAAAAGAAAAGAAAAAAAAGATTGCAGTAGAAATTGACCAGATTGTTTGCATAGTCTCTAAAAATAACATGGGCATCATTGATGTAATGGGATACCAAGAGCTTTAACAGAACTGGCTAGTTACCCCACCATTTTACCTGCCCAAATCTTCACACAGCCAGGCTCTAATCCCTTTGCCTAGAAATTCTCCTTAAAAGGGAAGAGAGGGGGCTTCCCTGGTGGCGCAGTGGTTGGGAGTCCGCCTGCTGATGCAGGGGACGTGGGTTCGTGTCCCGGTCCGGGAGGATCCCGCATGCAGTGGAGCAGCTGGGCCCGTGGGCCATGGCCGCTGGGCCTGCGCGTCCGGAGCCTGTGCTCCGCGACGGGAGAGGCCACAGCAGTGAGAGGTCCGCGTACCGCAAAAAAAAAAAGGGGGGGGAAGAGAGGGCCGGGTGGTGGAGGGAAGAACATTCACTGATCCTGTGCTGTGTCAAGGTATAGCGCTAAGCACTTTAAAATGAATTATATGTACGGTCTCATTAAATTCTCCTAGCAACTTGATAGGGTGGGTACTATGACCTTTCCCACTTTACAGATGAAACTGCAATATTTGCCCAAAACCATGCAGCTAGTAAGTCGTGGAGCCAGGATTTGAGTCCATGTGTCTGAAGGCACCTCTCTTCCAAGTCGGGAAGTAAAATTCCAGAAGTGGAAGTGACTATGCGGGTCCAGTGAGATGTTTCACGAGAGGTCACGTAACTTCATCCTGCCAATTCATCTGTCTTGTTTTTCAATTGTTCTTCATCTCCCCATTTCGCACCTTTGGGGCCAAGTCTGCAAGGCAGCTGTGCTCAGGAGGGCCCTGTGAGTCTTCTCACTGGGACATGGGGCATGTGGGCCATGTGCTATCTCATGTCTGTTTGGGCCTTGATTCATTTCCTAAACTGTGGCTCTAAAAATACTCTCTTCCCTTTCATCTCAGTGGGGGGGGGGGGGCAGCATCTCATGATGGACTAAGGTCTAGTTAGCAAAGAACAGGGAAAGTTGATCATGTCTTAAGGACCCCTCCGACTTAAGGGATTCTTTCCCGGT
This sequence comes from Kogia breviceps, assembly GCF_026419965.1. Taxonomy (NCBI): domain Eukaryota; kingdom Metazoa; phylum Chordata; class Mammalia; order Artiodactyla; family Physeteridae; genus Kogia; species Kogia breviceps. Next base: position 57,152,722 of record NC_081311.1, read on the forward strand.
GGAAAGCCCTTTTGCCCTCCCCATCCTTACCTAGGTCTCTGAGCCAGTTATTTGGCAGACTAAAGTACATAACCAGAGAGGCTCTGCTTCCCCATTAGTTTCTTTTGTCTCTTTAGAGAGTTGCAGGGTATAGTTAATTTGTTACAGTGGTGCATTGTATGCTTACAGAGTTAGTTAGTGCATTGTGTGCATATCAAACCCGTGGACTTTAGGAAAATTTGATCCCAAGGAGGTTTCTTTGGAGGTCTTTGAAACCGTGTAAGATATCCAGCCTCCACCTCGTCTTGCACACAGGTGTTGACCTCGTAGTGGGCACCTGACAGAGCTGTGAGGACAGTGTAGGTTACTTCCACGATACTGCATTGTAACCTGTAAAGGACTGTGAATGCTACTTTCACTGTCAGCATTAGCAAACCCCCTGCCCCATAGCAGGAACAGCTGGGCAGCCCGTGGCATCGAGAAGGAAGCTCACCATTTTATTCTGGACCCAGCTCCTTTATGGAGCCTGATCTTTCTGGTAGTGTTCTGAGAAATCTGCTCCAGCTCTCCGCCTTTATGCCCTTTTCGAGAAGTTGTGGCATGCATTTAACCTTTGTCGAGGAAGTCAACACAAATCGCTGTGGGTGTAAAGCATCTCCGTATTCTTTCTTTTTCCTTTTAAAATACTCCCCCCAGTTTTCTCCATCCCTCACTGACATTTTTACTGCCAGGCTTTGGTTTGGAAAATTATGGGTAGGGAAAGTTCAAGGGCAGGATGTTCAGAACAGCACTGCACATCTGTGAAGGGAGCACGACAGGAGAGCCAGCAGCAGTTGAAAGAATGGCATGTCAGATGGTGGAGGAGGCGAGCCCACTGCAGGCTGGGGGAAGAGGAGACGCCTTCGGGGCAGAGAGGCTGTAAATAACTCCCAATGGGAGGTCCTGTCCCCTTTCAGAATTTAACCTTGAATGGTAACCCTTGATTCTCAGGCATGGGAGCAACCCGAACTCAACCATCCTACCTCATCTGGTTTTGCAAATTGCCCTTCTTTCATCAGCGGGCTGTAAACCTGGTAGAGAAGACAGGTGTGCCAAGGGAGTAAGCGCTCTTGTTCCTTCTGTCTTCCACGCTGTGCAGTGGTCTCGTCTTCCTTGTTCACTTCTCACTTTGAGGGAGACACAGAGGCACCGCATGCGACCGCACTTAGAAGCACCAAGGGAACTGCTCATCTTTGGCGTTTCCTGAGGCAAAAATCAGGGGCTGTTAGGAGCGGGAAGGAAGATGGAGCTAGACCTTCCAGACTTACTGCAAAAGACAACTTTAGAATAAAATGCTAGAACTTGAAGAGGCTTCAGAGTCCACCTGGTAACACTGTTCCCTGTGCCTCAGGGTCCTCTCCTGCCGAGTGAGGGCTGAGTGACCTTCTCAAGGTCACTCAGCCAGCCAGGGGCTGAACTAGAGCCAGAAGTCAGAGCTCTTCCTGCCCAGTCCAGTCTCTTCTCTACTTGATCTTTTGGTTTCTTTCTACTAAATAAAAAATGAATAAAGATGTGATAGTGAATATTATCCATTGACTAGCAGTGCCAATAATGACCTTTTACGCAATTTTGGAGTTTCAGACTGTTATCTTGGGGGAAACTTTAGGGACATGGAAAAGAACAAAGATAACCCCAGGTGGAAAAGACCAAACCCAGCCAGGTGGGTGCTTGGGAGATTAGTTATTTCATCCCTATGGCAAGAGGCTTTGAATTTCTTGATTTTATGGTCCTGCTTTTCTTTCTTTCTTTCTCTCTCTCTCCTCTTTCTTTCCTTTCTTTCTTTCTTTCTTTCTTTTTTTTTCTTTTTCCTGTACTATTTCAGAGGGGAAGTAAGAGTTCAGCTCTGTTGTGGAAGGTTGACCAGGCTGAATGCATTGGTCTCGGCTGTTTGGAATTTGTTACACATAACTTTTGAGGACATTTTGCCCCACTGCTCATTTGTTTCTCCTATGAAAACACTATCTGATAACTATTTCTATAAATCCATATCTACTCTACCCTCCAAAATTAGAATGAATTATTTCTTTTCTTTTCACCACTCTCTAGAATTTAAAAAGAAACCTTTGGATTATCTGATGCTCAGCCCTCTGGCTTTTTTTTTTTTTTTTTTTTTCTTTAAAAAGAATGATTGTTTCAGGGCAAATGAAGAAGATGCATGCCCTTTAAGACCCAGTTAGCTATCTATGTCTTCTGCAATTAACATGTGTTTATACCACCAGAGGGCTGGATCTTCTCCCCATTGCCCAGCTCTGGTCCTTTACCTAAAGCCGCAGCCAGACATGCATTCAGAAACTGCCAAAAGATCAGTACGGAAGCCAGCTGGAGGGAAAGGTTAGAGCTCAGAATGGCTTAAGCCAAACACAGGGACAGAACTCATGCTTAACACAGGCATGGTTATGCTGAGGTGTGGTGTTGACAGGTAGAACTTCATCACGGGTTTTATGAGCTGCACACAGACGTGACCTCTGCCTTTATTTTTATTTCTCTTTTCCTTCTTCCTGACAGCCTGACAAATTAAAGCTTTGGGGAGACCCTGGTCAGTGATGACGTATTTGTGTTGTAAAAATAGAATCCATTGCAGTAAGGATGCCCTTGGGACTTTTTGGATGTACATGTCACTGTTCCCAGAATTTGGGAGAAGGGCATGTGGATGTTTGTGTGTGCATGCATGTGTGTACGTAGGGGACAATCCTGCCCCACCTATAAGTGGATGGGAAAGCATAGCATGGGCGGATTGGCCACCAGTCTCATCATAATAACAGAGATGGGGCTGAGAGCCATGTACCTTAAAGGTATCAATAAAGTAATAGGTATATGTTAAGTACTGACTGTGTGTGAGACACTTTTCTAGGTATTGGGGGATTTCAAATACTATGGATAAGGCTAGATTTTTTTCCATTAAGACGTTTAAATTATATATATTTTCACAAGGTTCAGGAAGTCCAGCCATAAATATAGGAAAAATGAGATAACAAGACAAGATAACAAGTGAGGTATCACTAGGCTATATAGCATCAATTTCTAACATGAGCTTTGCTGACAATAAGTGCTGAAGGTTCAGAAGCTGAAAAGATAGCTGGATCTTATAGAGTGTTTGGGCCCTGGGGAGATTTTGAGTTGAGGAGACAGAAAACTCAGTCTCCTCCCCACCTCTAGGAATCCATAAGAGGGGCTCTCATTATGGCACACACTTTGGCCTCTTGGATTTTGTTTTCAGTATGTGCTGAGTGCAGCGAAGCCCTGCCTTGAAGTTGGCCACTGAGATTAAGGACTGAGAATGCTTTCAGAATGGCATAACAGAATCAGAAAAGCAAACTGTCTCTAGTGGTGGTGATACCTATTCTCCAGTTGCACATGATGAAAACCTTTGGACACTTTTTCAGAAGTGGCTGGCTGAAAGGCAGCTGCTCCGTCTTTTTGAAACTGAGGTCAGGGTGTAATGTGCCTTACAGGGACCTCATTTATGAATTTGCCACGTGCAGAGCATCCAGGGGCATGGGGGGATGACAGTCCTGGTTAAGTGAGGTCATGCTATGGGCAAACCCGCCATGGCTCAACCCGAGATGCTGGCCTGGAGACCAGCATTTGCCTGGAGGGGCTGCATGGTGATTTTCATGGGCTCTAGGTACTTTTGCCTTCTTGGGTCTCTTTCTCCAAAAAGAATATTAAAAGTTAGGGCTTCCCTGGTGGCACAGTGGTTGAGAGTCCGCCTGCCGATGCAGGGGATACGGGTTAGTGCCCTGGTCCGGGAAGATCCCACATGCCGCGGAGGGGCTGGGCCCGTGAGCCATGGCCGTTGAGCCTGCGCGTCCTGAGCCTGTGCTCCGCAACGGGAGAGGCCACAACAGTGAGAGGCCTGCGTACTGGAAAAAAAAAAAAAAATTAAAAATAAAAAAAAGTTATGTTTTACTGCTGTGTTCCTATAAAGATGAGTATAATGCAGGCTAGAGTCATTATAACCTATTCATTGTTATATTTATTTTTTTCTTCTGGTTTTAAAGAAATTGGAATTCATCCATTTTTGTGGTTGGCTAGAAGTGTGGTGGGCCCTCGGCCCTGGGTCTGCGGTGCCTGATGGAGAAGTTGGCTCTTTTTCCTCCCCTTCCTGTTAGCCCCAACCGTCTGGAAATTTTCACAGATAAGAAAACATGCCCAGGGACAGACGCCTCTTACCACACCCCTCCCAGTGTCATCTAATCGTTTCAGATGAGAAAATAAAACTAAACATTCCATTTCAAACCACGCCTTATGATTTGGCTTTGGGAAATATTAACGTCAGCAACCCATCATTTAATAAAAAATGGCACCCGTGGATATGTCAATTTTTAAAAGAAAACCGAATAATCTTGCTTTCCTGTTGCGTTTTGGAGACACGTATGCTTTGTCCATTCTTATATCTGAAAATGAGTCTTGCCAGTGTAAGAGGTCTGTTCACTGAAAGTACCACAGTAAAAAAGAACATTTCCTGCCCTGAGGTTTGCAAGCTTAAGTAGAAAGGGGTGGGCAGATGTTAGAAATGAGGCAAGCAGGTATGTGAGGGCCCGGAGGAGCTGAGAGCCCGAGCCTTCCCTGAAATGACTTCCCCGCTCCGGCTGGCTGTCCCCAAGCAAAAATACAGCCTTGTACAGGCAGATCTTCCCCTGAGAGAGAAGAGAAGAAATTGGACCTTCATGTTGGATCTTCAGTTTTAAACTATTGCCCATGACTCCACCACTTGTAAAAGTACTCTATGGGCCAAACAAAACACCTCCGTAAGCCGTTTTCAATCTCTATTCTAAACTGTCTCTTTTTCTGGTCTTGAATTAGCTCTGCTCTCTGAGTGCCAGAAAATATTCTTAACTCTTGGACCTCTGTCTCCCAAAAAGGGGCCCTGCTCTCTCCATGGTGAGGAGTCCTTGGTCTCTACACACCCCAGCTTGTTTCCCATTTAACACATCTTCCAACGCTGCATAAGTGAATGTCCACCTTTCTCTAGGCAAATACTGTATGTCATAGCAATAAATCACCCACAGCTTACTGTAAATCCCCAAAGCCACATATCACTAACTCTACATCAGCCCTGAAAATAACGTCATTAGGACCTCATAAACATACACTCTGTTTATTTAAGAACTGCAAGAGTTTTTTAAACATGGTTGCTAAGTCACAAGAGTGTATTTTCCAGGACATAAATGGAAGTGAACACAACTCCCTTAAATTGTCAGATTCTTTATAAGAAAAGAGGCCCAAATCTGTCTGTTCTACTGGTGTATTAACCTGACCAAAACAGTTGATTATACTAAATGTGTCAGTGTTGATAATTGCTCGAGACTATTTTCTGACTTGCTCGGCTAAATGGGCACATTGCATGAACCTTGCTTTAATTTCTAACATATGTGGGTATAAAAGCATGGGTTAACATAGATAAACCCTAGCTGTAGTTTCTTCACCCTTAAAGTTCCCAATTTGCTGAGCGTTAGGGTCAACTGATGAAACTCTTATGGCCCCTTCAAAAACAAAACCAAAAACATCTGTGGACTTTCTTCCCAGATACGGTCTCAAGTCTGAGCTATATCGCTATCTCCTGACTTTTCACTTTTTACATGGAAACTTGGCAGTTAATTTTAGGATAGCATTAGGCTCTGCTTCAATATAGAACCCAGAGCTCAGATATTTTCAGAGCTGGAAAAGAGATGACCATTCCATTATGATAACCCTGATTCTAGTAGAGCTGCTTCATCAGTCTGATGTCCAAATGGAAAATACTCAGACTCCCTTTCACTGATCATTATTCTCTCAGGAGGAAACCATAGGTAGGCCTCCAGGGTCTGTCTACCTATTAGATGTTGGAATCTACAGTAAGGCATTTGTCCTTCTCAACAAAGATATTCTACCCATGTTCCTAGTCATGCAGACCTCCTATTCAGACAGAGTCCCCATTTCTTCCTTTGAGAGCTGGTGTTTTTACCTCGTCCTCCCGGCCCCCTCAGAAAATGCAGAAAATGAACCCACAGCCCAGTTTGAGATACACTTGATCTTGATGCCCTAGAGGGAACTGCAGGGTCCTTATGTAGAGAAAGGTGAAAACATGGGGCTGTCGGATGACTCCACCTGGCACATGCTTTTTCCTCTTGTAGCAGGAGCAAGTGGGCCAGGGGTGCATTAAGGATTTTGCCCTCTTCATAATAGCATGAACAGGAATAATAAGGCAGGGTCTGTAAAGAGCAGCATTAATAATTGAGATGTGCTCCGGGCAGCCATGCAGCCTGGCTGTGCCTTCGAGCACAGTCTGTTATCAAGTACGTGGTGAGGCTGGTGGGTAGGCAAGGAGGGGGCACGTGGTGCCTGTGTGTCTCATGCATGCGTGTACCTATGCTTGGAGGAGGACAAATGAGTAACAGGTGGCAGCTACGGCAAGTAAAATGATAGAAAGCGCTGTGTGTAGATTACTATGTATGATGGTGGTGGTTCTTTTGTGGGTCAAGCACCTTTTTGGGGATTTGATGAGCGCTATAGGAATTTTTGCCTGCCAGGGACCCTCGAGTTGGTCCATGAACCCTAAGCTAAGGATCTCTGCTCTGTAGATGACCCTTGGCTCATGTGCTCACTCATTCCTGTTTCTTGTGTCATTAAGATCAGGTGGCAGGCAGAGGGCAGTCTTCATAGCCAAAGATTAATCGGAGATTGATTGAGAACCCTCCCCCTTCTGTCATACAAAACATGTCTCAGGGCTTCCCTGGTGGCGCAGCGGTTGAGAGTCCGCCTGCCGATGCAGGGGACACGGGTTCGTGCCCCGATCTGGGAAGATCCCACGTGCCGCAGAGCGGCTAGGCCCGTGAGCCCTGGCCGCTGAGCCTGCGCGTCCGGAGCCTGTGCTCCGCAACTGGAGAGGCAACGACATTGAGAGGCCCGTGTACCGCAAAAACAAAACAAAACATGTCTCAGTGTGAGTTTCTCTGCAGTGGATATCTCTTCTTCTTCTTCTTTTTTTTTTTTTTTAACATCTTTATTGGAGTATAATTGCTTTACATTGGCGTGTCAGTTTCTGCTTTATAACAAAGTGAATCAGTTATACATATACACATGTTCCCATATCTCTTCTCTCTTGCATCTCCCTCGCTCCCACCCTCCCTATCCCACCACTCTAGGTGGTCACAGAGCCCGGAGCTGATCTTCCTGTGCCATGTGGCTGCTTCCCATCAGCTATCTATTTTACGTTTGGTAGTGTATCTCTTCTTGCGTCATACCTTTTCCCCCCACTGCTTTGGAAATCTTGAAAATGTAGGGGCAATGCTAATGAGACTAGGGAAAGGAGGCCCTAGACTCCCAGCTATTCCTTTAATACCAGGCAACACAGAAAGCAGTATGTAAAGCGGGATGGGTCTATAGGGCAGAGCCTAAATACTCTTTGTTTTCTGCATCTCTTATACATTTTTTTTTTTGTGTGTGTGTGTGTGTGTGTGTGGTATGCGGGCTTCTCACTGTTATGGCCGCTCCCGTTGCGGAGCACAGGGTCCGGACGCGCAGGCTCAGCGGCCATGGCTCGCGGGCCCAGCCGCTCCGCGGCATGTGGGATCTTCCCGGACCGGGGCACAAAGCCGTGTGCCCTGCATCGGCAGGCGGACTCTCAACCACTGCGCCACCAGGGAAGCCCAGCACCTGTTTTTAGGGGAAATTTTCCTCCTTGATCTGTGAGTGAGGGATGCACATAATCTCCAGCCAAAACCACTCCTTCTGAGACCCAGCTCTGGAGCACCAGGACCCGGGCGTCGTTGGGGGGTACCCAAACAGACGCACAAAGCACCTGCCACCTCTCCGCAAGGCTGTGACTCTTCCCCACCACTGGAGAGTCACTGGGGACCATAGTGGGTGCATCCGACCAATCTTCAGACCAGTTTGACAGAAAACAGAAGAGGGGCTTCTGAGAGAAGCCCCATCTCCCCTTAATTCCCTGCCTCCTTTGGATTTCTTGCTGCCCTCACCTGTCTCCAAGCTGGTCGACTGTGACAGTTTAATTGGTTCAGGGAAGGCAGGATGGGGAGAAGCAGGCATGGGTGACTGGCCTTCTGGAAGAAGGAGATTCCCCGGAGATGAATGAGGGGAACCCTGACAGACAGGCTTCAGAGGGCTGCGTGCAGGCAGAAGGTCACTGACCCTTGCTTGAAAAGAGCATTAAGTGAAGAGGAGACTTTTGCCAGCTCTCTCCTCCCCGAGCTGACCGGGCTAGGATTGTACATTCCCGTGTGTCGTCGATACCTCGTCCACTGAGGGGCGGGGTGGTCGGCTGGGGGCCTCTGGCTGGGAATGAGAATGGGTGGAAAGGAAAGGCAGTGCGTCCAGTGGTTAGCAGCAGGCTCTGGAATCAGACCTTCATGGACTTAATCCTGGTCTACCACTTTAGTGCTGTGTGTCCTTGGGTAAGCTGGCTAACCTCTCCCAGCTTTGTGCAGTAGGGTGAAAACGCTGCTGAGGGATGATGCTAATGCCTTCCTTGGAGCAGTGTGTGGTGAGAACTAGGTGATGCCTGTAAAAGCTCTTAGTATACTGCCCAGCATGAAAGTGGCCAAAAAAGCATTAGATAGGATTGTTACTGTCCTTTTGAGGTTTGTTTTGAAACTTTAAATCAGGTCTTTAAAGAGACACGATGTGAACACATTAAAGTTAAGGGGACAGAAAAACCCAAGATGTATTGCAAAGCAGCGACGTGATTAATGATCAAGGTAGAGTGGGCAAGACCTGAGTGTCTTAAAATTGCAAAAGTCTCAGCTCGTTACTGATTTGTAAGAGCGTTAGAGTGGGCCCCAGCAATCATCTTTAAAAAAAAAAAAGGAGATTGAACAGCCTTAGATAAAAATATTGCTCTGGAAGGTCAATGTGCTTATGTGACACTTTTCTTTCAGTAATATATACAGATCTGCATATACTGTGTAAACATAAGTATGTCCTGGTTTGTGATGTAAGATATATTTCTTCCTGTGGGTTTTGCTAGAAAGCAGTTTGAGAAACACAAGCTTTGAGTCCAGAAGAGGGCATGCTTTCTGGGCTGCAGTAATTTAGGGCATCTTCAGGTAGGAAGGGAGACTAGGTGTGGGTCCCCAGGCATGGGTGGAACTTAGATAATACAGAAGAAGGGGAGAGGGTGAGCAGTCCACAAGACCACTCACTTCTGACACCAACTGCAGGTTCAGGGAGCTCCCCACACCACCCCCAGCTTTGATAATCTGTTAGAAGGACCACAGAACTCATTGAAAGCTGTTATGCTCACAACCAGTTTACTACAAGGAAAGGATCAGCCAAGTATGTGTGTTAGCATACGGTATTTGTTTTTCTATATATGGAATCTAAAAAAAAATGGTTCTGATGAACATAGGGGCAGGATAGGAATAAAGACACAGACCTAGAGAATGGACTTGAGGATACGGGGAAGGGGAAGGGGAAGCTGGGGCGAAGTGAGAGAGTGGCATGGACATATAGACACTACCAAACATAAAATAGACAGCTAGTGGGAAGCAGCCGCATAGCGCAGGGAGATCAGCTGCATGCTTTGCAACCACCTACAGGGGTGGGATTGGGGGGATGGGAGGGAGACGCAAGAGGGAGGAGACATGGGGATATATGTATATGTATAGCTGATTCACTTTGTTATGCAGCAGAAACTAATACAACACTGTAAAGCAATTATACTCCAGTAAAGATGTTTAAAAAAAAAAAAGTGAAAAAAAAAGAAATCAGCCAAGGGAAGAGACTCACAGGGTAGACACAGGGAACATACCAAGCCCAGAGCTTCCACACTGTTCTCTCCCTTTGGAGTCATGGCAGTGGCACTTTTCCAGCATTGATGTATAACAGAGTATGAGGAATTTTGCAAACCTGGGAAGCTCACTGAACCTCAGAGTTGTTACTGGGACTCAATCACATAAACCGGGGTGACTGCTCACGTGGCTGACCTTACTCTTCAGCTACTTTGGAGCTTGACAGATTCCACGTGACCCAAAGCTTCCACGTATATCACACGGTTGGACTTCCTTGTGTGGTTTACCACCCTCCCCCTGCTTCCAATCTTATTGTTACTACCTACCTGATCCAAGACCCCCAGGCAAAGACTTTGCTCAGACATGACATCCCAAGGACTGAGAGAATGCCTCCCAGCAGCTGAGGGCCAAGGGAAGACTTCTCTTGGGCAAGGCTAACATCTTTACAGCAGAGTCAATGGGGGGACTGGGCTGGCTGGAGGGAGGGGTCTCTCTTGGAGAAAACTGGGGGTGGGTCTTTCGTTCACACGCATGAATAGTAGAGGAGAGGGAAATACTACTTTAGAAAATGTGGTGTTTCCCGGGTCTGTTGATGTCAGCAAAATCACCATTGAACGTGATTATCTGTCCCCTCAGTCCCCATGTACACCCAAGCTGAATAACTTGTCAGGTGAGCCTGAAGCTGGTAAAATGAAACTGGGCACAGGGACCAGGAGGGGGGCTGCTGGATGCATGCTCCCCACGTGACCGAGCTGCCCGGGGTGCAGTGGGCCTCTGATTTCACCCCATTTGCTGCCATCTCAAAGTGACCAGGAGTCTTCCTGTGCCCTGTTCCTCTGCAGACCCAATGGATGGGTCTCCAGGTGCCCTTGGCAGCTTTGGTAAGGAGAACATCTGTCTCCCTGCTTCAGTTTAACTTCCCTACTGGAAGGCTTGATGAGGTCAAAACCAGAAAACACTGAGACCTCAAGCTGGGGATAAAATGCAGATCCGGTGTATCATCAGGCCATGCTGCCTGCTTGCCACCTGACAAATGAGACAATCTCCAGCCAGGGACAGTTTGTAATTATGCAATCAAATTAACTTGGATTTCAGCTTAATGAAGTGCTTAATGTCCCGAATGAGGCCGAGCCCTAATATTTAGAGAAACAAGCTGGACCCCAGGAAAGCAAAGAACAGACTTCAGTTAATGCCTATTAGTATTAATTGTGCTTGCAAAATAAACCTTTTCAAATATTCATCCTCTCATGTGAGGCAGTCCAACAGTTTTGATGTATTTTTACTAAGGGGTTTTTCTGCTGTGGCTCATAAACAAGACGGTGGAAAGAACATTTTACTGGAAATGTCTGTTGAACTCTACATCTTAGGGCATATTTCTTAACTTCATAGGATTTCAGCTTTCTCAGTTGGACAATAGGAAAAATTCTCCTCTCTTTCTCTGAAATTCCCATTTTTCCCCCCTAGAAGTGTTTTGTTTTAGTTAAAAAAAAAACCCTGATACTCTGAAGGCAGGTAAACCTGGTTACAAATCCTGACTCTGTCACTTACTAGCTGTGTGACCTGGGGAAAAAAGTAACCTCTCTGAGCCTTTGTTTGCACAACTCTAAATATGGATAATAATCATTCCTGCTTCTTAGTTCTGAGAACAGTAAATGAGATACTGCACATAAAGCACTTACTACAGGACACAGGACATACTGGCACTTATTAAATCTGATGATGATAAGATAAATGTGAAATTATTTTCAGTATGAATTATACATCACTAACTTGGTATCAGTAATTTTTTTTTTTCTTTCATTAAGATGATGATTTCGGGCTTCCCTGGTGGCACAGTGGTTGGGGGTCTGCCTGCCGATGCAGGAGACGTGGGATCGTGCTCCGGTCTGGGAAGATCCCACATGCCGTGGAGCGGCTGGGCCCATGAGCTATGGCTGCTGGGCCTGTGCGTCTGGAGCCTGTGCTCCTCAACGGGAGAGGCCACAACAGTGGGAGGCCCGCGTACCGGGAAAAAAAAAAAAAAAAAAAATGATGATTTCAATAAATATTTATTGAATGGGTATTATGTGCCAGGCACTACATTAAGCACTGGGCACTTACCGATTGTAGTGTCAGAGGGAAACGGGCAATAAACACGTCGACAAATAAATAAATAAGTTGATGATCATTGCTGGGAAAAAATCAAACTGGTAATGGGAAAATCAAGGTTTCTTAGCTTTTTTTGTGCTGAGGACTCCTTTGGTGGTCTTGTGAAGACTATGACCCCATCTTTCAGAATATTTATAAATGCATAATATAAAAACATTGGATTACAAGAAAACCAGTTATATAGTTATCAGAATATATAAAAAAATTCATTATTGAGTATGTGTGCTTCTTGATTAGTGCATTATCAAGACCAAGAGCAACGGTTCTAATACCCCTATAATTTTAAAGTAGGATTAATGTAAATGACATTTTGAGATATCTGCTTCTGTTATAATCGTATATGTAACTATCTGGGATTTTTTATTGATAAGAAAGTTAGAAGTATCATTAATACTCTTCTAGTTTGTCATTCACACATATATACATATATATATGTATATATATAGAAATGGCAAATTTGAGTTAGAGGTTCATAAAAGTAAAGGTGTAATTTTTCTCATCCAAGTTCACAGACTTCCTAAATATTATCCAAGGACTTCTTGGGAATCTGTGGCCCCTGGGTAAGAACCTTTGCAATAGAGAGTGATTTGTGATGGGGGCTGAGGTGTTTTACTGAGAGATGAATCATGTGATTTCTGCTTTTAAGAAGCCATTCTGGACATATAGATTAACAGAATTGAATTGAGAGTTCAGAAATAAACCCATACATCTATAGTTGATTGATTTTTTTAATAAAGGTGCCAAAATCACTCAATGGGGAAAGAGTAGTAGTTTTTTAAAAAAGGTGCTGGGACAACTGGTTAGCCATTTGTGAAAGAATGAAGCTTGTTTGACCCTTACCTTACATCATATACAATATTAACTCAAAAGGGATCAAAGACCTAATGTAAGAGCAGAAACTATTAAGCCTTTAGGAGAAAACATAGGGGTCAACATTTGTGGCAGTAGATTTGGCAATTAATTCTTAGGTATGATACCAAAAGCATAAGCAACAAAAGAAAAATATAGATAAATTGAGCCTGATCAAAATTTAAAACTTTGGGTTTCAAAAGACACTACCAAGAAGTGAAAAGCCAACACATAGAATGGGAGAATACGTTTGCATATCGTATATCTGATGAGACTTGTATCTAGAACACGTAATGAACTCTTACAACTCAGTAATAAAATACAACCCAATGAAAAATGAGCAAAGAATAGATATTCATTAACACATTTGTCATCAGGGACTTGCAAATCAAAACCACAATGAAGTACCACTTCACACATACTAGTATGGCTGTAATAAAAAAGATAGCTCATAACAAGTGTTGGCAAGGGCAAAGATGTGGACAAACTGAAACCTCTGTAAATTACTGATGGGAATGTAAAATGATGCAGTAGCTTTGGAGGGCAGTCTGGCAGTTCTTCAAAAAGTCAAACATGGAGTTGCCGTAAAACGTGGCTATTCCGCTCCTAGGTATATACCCCAAAGAAATGAAAATATATGCTTATGTAAAACTTGTACCTGAATATTCATAGCAGCATTATTCATAATAGCCAAAATGTGGGAACAACCTAAATGTCCATCAATGGACAATTGGATTAACATAATATGGTATATCAATGCAATGGAATATTATTTGGCCATAAAAAGGAATGGAGTACTGATACATGCCACAACATGGATGAACCTTAAAAACACTGTGCTACGTGAAAGAAGCCAGTCACAAAAGACAACATATTATATGACTTCACTTATATGAAAGTCCAGATTAGGTAAATATATAGAGACAGAGGATAGGTTAATGTTTGCTTTAGGCCTTGCAGAGTGGGAAGATTGGGAATTGATAGCTAAAGGATTTCTTTTCTTTTACTAAATTTCGGCTGTTTTATTTTTATTTTATTTACTTTTTAATGTTTATTTTTAAATTTTTATTTTATTTTTGGTTGCGTTGCGTCTTCTGCGTGCGGGCTTTCTCTAGTTGTGTCGAGTGGGGGTTACTCTTCTTTGCGGTGTGCGGGCTTCTCATTGCAGTGGCTTCTCTTGTTGTGGAGCATGGGCTCTAGAGCTCAGGCTCGGTAGTTGTGGCACACGGGCTTAGTTGCTCCGTGGCATGTGGGATCTTCCCGGACCAGGGATGGAACCCGTGTCCCCTGCATTGGCAGGCGGATTCTTAACCACTGCGCCACCAGGGGAGTCCCTAGGGTTTCTTTTTTGAGGTGATGAAAATGTTCTAAAATTGATTGTGGTGCTGGTTGCACAACTCTGTGAATATACTAAAAACCATTGAATTGTACACTTTAAATGGATGAATTGTGTGGTATAAGAATTATAACTCAATAAAGCTGTTAGCAAAAATAGTCATTTTGAGTGTGATGCAGAGAATAGAGTATAAAGCACAAGATTTTTTATCTTGCAAAGAGAGTATTTGGGAGGCTGTTTCCTTAGGCCCAGCTGAGAGGGTGATGTCTTGGGCTAGGAGCAAGGCAGTGGAAGTGGTGAGCACATACTGTGGGGTATCATGGAGAGAATGTGCTGTTTAGTTGAAAATAGAAGTCAGGAGTGACTTCTAGGTTGTGAACCTTAATAACTAGTATTTTCCTTATAGAAGACCAGAGTTTCAGTTCTAGTCTGTAGAAATATTGAGAGGATTAGTGGTTAGACCTGAACACTACAAAATTTCAGAGAGCTGGGTGGCAAGGTATTATCATCATCAATTTCATTGTAACTTTTAACAGGGAAGAATATTCATTGTGTATATGCACACACACATATTTACATGCATACTCATGCATTTAAGGCAAGAACATAAAAAGCACACACTTCAGAAAGCCAAGGCAGGGCAGAAAGAATGAACTACTGACCTCACTACTTCTCATGCCAATGCACATTTGTTCAATGGAAAGAGATCAGCGTAAGTAGGAAAGGATCTATTCAAGAATTTATGTATCTCAGACATGTTCATCAAGCATAATGTGTCAGTACTCTATTCCTTTTTATGGCTGAATAATATTCCCTTGTATGGATATAACACATTTTGTTTATCCATTTATCTGTTGATGGACATTTGGGTGTTTTTCACCTTTTAGCTATTGTGACTAATGCTGCTATGAACATTTGTGTACAAGTATTTGTTTGAATTCCTATTTTCAATTCTTATATACCTAGGAGTAGAATTGGTGGGTCATCTAACAATTTGAAATTTTTGAAGAATCCCTAAACTGTTTTCCACAGTAGCTGTACCATTTTACATTCCCACCAACAATGTGTGAGGATTGCAATTTGTCTACATCCTTGTCAATGCTTGGTTTTTTTCCTATTTTTTTGTTTTGTTTTTGTTTGCTTATAGCCGCTATTCTTTGTCTTTGATTTCTGGAGTAAAAGCAGCTTACCCCCAGCATTTGATTTCCACCCTGGTTCATGTGAGGGGGTTTGCTCCATCTACCATGACAGTTTTAGGAGTGGGCCAGCAGGGCAATGTGGGAAGAGCAGGTCTGCCTCTTTCTAGGAGTGTGACCTTGGGCAAGTTATAATCTCTGTGAGTCTTAGTCATTTCGCCTGTACAGTGGCCATGATACTACCTACCTTAACACTAAGGTGAAGGTATGAATAACTTCCTAGCACATGCCTAGAAGATAGTAGGCTGAATAAATTATCTTCTTTCTCAACAATGAATACCGATAGAGGGAAAGGGATGGATTTTATATAATCTGCTTTTAAATTCTTAGGATTTTGGGTATTGAACTTTATCATAGAGTGTTTTCTTTGCAGTGGGTTTCCTGCCAAATCCTTGATTAAATTAATACTGATTTCTTCCCCCCAACCCCCGCCCGGTGTGCGGGCCTCTCACCGCTGTGGCCTCTCCCGCGTGCTCCGGACGCGCAGGCTCAGCGGCCATGGCTCACGGGCCCAGCCGCTCCGGGGCAGGAACCCACGTCCTCTGTATCGGCAGGCGGATTCTCAACCACTGCGCCACCAGGGAAGCCCTACTGAAATTTTAATATATTTATTCTCTATATGTGTACCTGTTGAGGGGGGTGAGAGGGATGAATCTGTATGACAAAATCAGGAAGATAAACTGGGTTACCTCTTGATCTTGAGATTCCTCAGGTGGGTGAGCGATCTTTGTTTACTTTCCAGTGTCCATGGTTCAGGATGGACTTGGAGTGGTTATTGATCAGAACATGGCCTTCTTATCATTCTAACAAAATGAAAAAGCTGTGGCCCACAAGCTGCTTCATTAACTTTGGAAAAGTCAGCAAGTATTTATATTACTCATGATGTAAACCTGCATCCCTACATAAACATTTCAGCTACATCTTCTAAGTAACACCCACCAATAAGTCGCAGCGATACCGTTTTCATGGGGGATGTTTTTTTCTCTTGGTCTCAGGTGCTGTAGGTCCTCACATGGCAAGTGCTGAGGGGCACTCCTCCCTTGGGGTTTGGCCCTGATGGAGGGAGGTGCCTCGTGACTACAGGTGGCTTGAGCTGGAGTTTCTGATCACTGGCGGTGGTTAAATAATGGGAAGAGAATGAGAAAAGCAGGAGGAGTGTTTAGGCCCAATGCCCAAATAGCTCAGAGCGTGGTAGACCAAGGAGACACCTGGACAGACTAATAATTTTGCATGCCTTCAAATTGATATTCTTTACATATTTAGTAAATATTTATTTAGCAAAGAGACTAAGCTTCCTGTTGGGGAAGAGAAGGAGGGGAGGAGGAAAACTGCTGCAGAGGTACCTCTGAGGCTCTGGCCAGCCACCTCAGCAGTTCAGAGAGCCTCTGTTGGTCTTTGAATTTGTCCTTACAGAGTCTTACCTCTTCACAAGTGGATTGTCCACGTCTTCTTCCTAATCACGTGTAGTCAGTACTGTTGCTGATAATCCCATTTTTTGATCGTGTTACTTTTCCAGTGATCTCTCAGGCATCTTATACATTGAACCCCAGGACACTGACCGGTTGGCCCAGCCCCTAATTCACCTCTGGCCGAGAATTTTCCAAAAACTTCTTAATGAAATGCTTACTCTGTGGCAGGCATTGTGCTCAGCCCCGTGTAAATGTCACCTTAATTCATCCTCACAGCAGCTTGTAAGGTGGACGACACTAGTATTACCCCCATTACAGGTGAGGAAACCAGGGCACAGAGAGGTTAAAGTGGCAGCTAGGATGTGGCACAAGGAGGATTTGAATCCACATCTTTAACTTTAATCCCTACATTTGTCTTGGGCAAAATTGCATATTATTTCTCTCAAAGTCAGGATTCTAGGTCCTCTGATAATGATAACAAGTGAAAGCAGTTTGGGGACAATTTGATCCTAAAATATCACACGTACCAACCCTAGTGATTTATTTCAGAGCAAAAATGGTTATAATCGTGAAGTATAAGTATACATATAATATAATTCTTTCTGAGAGCTGGTGGGAGCTACCCATGTATAAAGGTGGTGCTGTTTTAATTTGGTTGCTAGGAAGTGAGCATTGTGGCATAATTTGCATTCGGCAGTACTCTCCAAGTCCCTGACTGACCAAAGCTTTAGAATGATGGGACTCTGAAGTTCGCAGGCATCTTCGGGGGCCTGGTGAACCTCAGAACCAGACCCTGGGTTTAGTCAGACGCTCAGCAGAGAAAGTGATTGATCGCTTTTCCTATTGCAGCTAATTACCAAAAAAATGCCAAGAACTTAACAGGGAAAATTGTCCACCTTCTGCTTTTCTCCATGGACTTTAAATTGCTTGATATTCTGTCTGTTTCCAGGGTGTTGACGTCAGTGTTAACGGCACGCACAGAATAATTATTGAATATGCCATAAACTCCATGCTATGGTCTGGCAAAGGAAATACTGCCCCAGGGAAAGGGGAAGTTGGATTATATAAAAAAAGCAATAAGCTTTTCCTTAATTACTCCCTAAGAAGGAGAATTCTAGCTTTTAAGATAAACTAAAAGTACAAAAATAGCATATTTTGTAATGAGGGAGGTGCATCTCTCTCTTAGAATACTAAAATTGTTTTCTGGACATTGGCTCTTTGTAAAACGGAGACCATAAGAATCTCCAGTTATGGCTCCAGGAGTGTGTGGCCGTCCCAATATCCCCCCCACCCTTTTATCTGAAGCCCCTCCTTCTGGGGTGAACAGGTTTCCTCAGAGCCGATATGATGCATTGCTCTTCTCTCCTGAAAGCATCAAGTCCTGGGCTGAGCAAGGGAAAGATAAATGACTCTCTGTCGCCATGTTGTAAGTTACTCAGTGCTAGTTGTCAGTTTTTTTCTCCCTGGGAAGGGTTTGAAATGAGATTGTTTTCGACAGACTGTCCATGATAAATGATTTTCTGAGTAAGAACTTGCTTTCAGTGCTGAACCTCACCAAATCACCCTGACAAATGTTTGTGGCTGCGGGGGACCTTCTGTTGCCATCTCATGCTTGGGGTGGGGGGTGGGGGAGTGGGAGGCTTGGATCTCCAGGCAGAATGGGTCCCATAGGCTGTCTCCTGGGTGAAGTCAAAAGAGGGACAGGGATCTTTGTTTCTGGGCTGTGCATTTCCTCAGCTCCTTTCTGCTGATGTTAACCTTTCAGCTGAAAATCCAGAATATTCGAGATCTGAGAGAAAAAGTGGATAGACGAAAGGAATGGACACATCTGTTAGTTCTGGGCTCTGCTGTTTCCATGTTAGGAGTGAGGCCACTAATATCAGTTATAAATAGAACAGCGATATGTACACACAGCGGGGGCATGAACCTTCTAGGCGATGTTTTCAACCTCTTATTAGTCTGTGACCCTTCCTGAAAAATTGTAAAAAGAGCATGCTCTCCTTCAGTATTATTTAGCATTTCAAAAGAGATTAAATACCATGTCTAAAGTCACAAAGGGCTGGAAGAGCATGCCTGTTGCAGCTGTTCAGAGCCCTCCTTCCTCCCCTAGATTCTGGGAGAACATGGGCCTCCTGCGTGATGGTTGCATGTCTCTTGGCAACAGAGGGCCCAGGGCGTTGGTAGGAAGGTACCTCTAGAGCTAGAATCTGGGGTCTGAACGGCAGCATCACAGAGTTGTTTAGTCAGGGCCCACGTGAGATAACGATCCTTCAGGAGGGGTCCATAGTGCTGTCTGAGCTGTGGACGGGACCTCAGCAGTTTCGGTTTCAGAGGAGGTTGTTCCCCTCCTGTACGTGGGCATGTGGCCACCGTGGCTCCTTGGCTGCCTGCCGGGTCCTGGTCCTGAAGTCACAGGAGGAGGGCCACAAACGCCTCTCCAGTGATGGTTACACAGTGGCCCACGGCCCAGGCCAGCACTGTGCGCTGCCTGTGGCCGACAGCAGGAGTGTCCCAAGCCTCCCGCTGCCTGGGTTCAGAGAGGAGACACAGTGGGATGCTATACTGAGGGCCTGTGCTAGGGAAAAACTGGCTCCCAGGTGGGTGGGGGCAACAGCACACCCCAGAAAATTACTTGGGATACCAGTTGGCTTCTGTTGTGACTTCAGAAGCCAGGCCTATTGAGAGCTTGCCCGTCATGGTGGTCTCCTGGGGCAGGCGGAGCAAGATGGGCCATGCTCCCCCTCCCCACCTAGTGCTTCCTGAAATGATACCCCATCTTCCTAATAGCCCCTTTGTACACACACACATGGGTAAACTGAGGCCTGAGAGGAAATGTACATGCCAAGACCACCCGGTTGGTCAACTTCAACGCCAGCCTGTTTTGCGGCAACATCCATTCCCCTCTGTCTGTCCTCACCCAGCTCGGATCCTCTCTGCTTGGTGTGCCCAGTGACGTTCTCCCCTCTCTCAGGATGCTGCAGGGGAGGTACTCAGCAAGGCAACATCGCTAGTAAAGCTGAGAGTCAGTAGCCTAGCACTGCCTACTGGGTTGACACTTTTCATGCATCCATCAAACATTTATTGAACCTTATTATGCACCAGGCTCTGTGCTGGGTGCTGGGGCCACAGAAGAGAATAGAAAAAGTTTCCTGCCCCTGAGGGGCTCATAGTTTCAAATGGAATCTGAAAACTGATGGTAGTGGTAATAACAACAGCAACAGAAGTATATTGAGCGCTTACCCTGTGCTCGTCCGCAGTCGAAGCATTTCCTTCTTATCAGCGCATCTAAGTCTCATCACTATCACCATCCTCACTTTATAGGTGAGGAGGCTGGGGTTCAGAGAAGGTAAGGTGCTCCCCAAGCACCACATCAGTAATGGGTGGCACCACCGCCACCTGAATCCTGGGAGCTCCAGCTCCAGGGATGGATGCTCTAAACTGGCACTCCAGCGGAGGTGGGTCTGGGACAGGGTGCGTGTAAGGGCAGGGAGTGGTCAGCACCTTGGTGGGTGAGGAAAAGCTGCGCCAGGGAGCTGATGCTTGAGCTTGGGTCCCGAGTCTTCCCAAGGTGTCCTGGTCTTTGGCATCATGCACTGGGCTCAGGTTCAGGTTCTAGGTGCTGGGATTGCCCCACAGCCCTTTCTTGTAGTGTGAGGACCCTGCAGAGGAGGCGAGTTTTCCAGTGTTCTCCCTCTAGATCCAGGGACTTGGGAGCTGTATGCAGAGAGGAGAATTTGTATATCTATGTGCTCAGCTCTGTTTTCAGAACAGACTTTTTTTTTTTTTAAGTCACCATAGTGTGGGATCAAAAGCCGTTTAGGGGCTTCCCTGGTGGCGCATTGGTTGGGAACCCGCCTGCCGATGCAGGGGACACGGGTTCGTGCCCCGGTCCGGGAAGATCCCACGTGCCGTGGAGCGGCTGGGCCCGTGAGCCATGGCCGCTGAGGCTGCGCGTCCGGAGCCTGTGCTCCGCAACGGGAGAGGTCACAACAGTGAGAGACCCGCCTAGCACAAAAAAAAAAAAAAAAAAAAGCCGTTTAGGAACCTCTGAGAAGTAATGCGGCTCCTCCCCCAAACTGGGGTTAAGAGTCACGGGCCTTCGACCATGCCTTGTTGGTTAGAATAGAGATTGGAATAATTGACTCTCTGTTTTGGGAGCAGACACATCTAGGGCTTATTAGATGAGCTGAACCCCAGGTGTGTCTGGGTCCGTGGAACCGTAACATCCCAGATGTATAGCAAATATGGCAAAAGGAGAGAGACAGAGGCAGAGACCGAGGCCGACCAGCGCACGGGAAGCTCCCCTTTGTCTGTGCCCCAGCTTTAGCAGCAGGCCGATAGCAGAAGCGTGGCAGGGAAAGCTGTCCAGACCCTTCTGTGAGCACCAGGTTCGTGCTGGGAGAGGCAGCTGGCTTGCTCAAGGACCACCCTATTCTGGAACTTGTCTGATGTCAGGTGGGTATACCAAGTAGCGACACTTCCCATATCCCTACTGTCCCGAATCTCTGGCTCGTTGGGCTGTTTGGTTCTGCAAGTGAGCCAGCATCACCAAGGTGCTCCTCTTCACTTTGCCCATGATCTCTCACCCTCCTTGAAAATGTGCCGCCTCGGGAAGTGTGACCCTCGGTCAGGGGACAACCCCCCATGGCCTGACCCTCCTGCCTTCTGGGTTTCCTTCCACCACGTCTCCGTGTCCAATCAGGAAGTTATCCTAGGAGATCACCACTGTCATGTGGTTCTCATTCTTGCTTCATCCTGGGCACATTCTCACTCTCCTGCCCTCTCTTTTAAACTTGTTTTGTTAAAGGCAGTTTCTTTAACTGGAGAGTAAGGCTGAGAAGTAGGACTTTAAAGATGACAGTACAGGTGGGCAGGAATCACCTGAGCAGTGCCAAGGTGAGCAAGTGGCTGGGTCAGTATCACCCAGAAAACCAACGTAGTCTCTCACAACATGGTCTGATGAGAAAAACTATGACCGCTATAAATGGCTTCCAAATTATAGTTCTTCATAGCCAAAGAGAAACGTCATATAAGTATTTAAATGCAGTTCAACTCTGCAGTAGCATACACAGACCAGATCCAATTCATAACATAAAATCAGATATCTATCTAGAGAACGGCAATCAGCTCCAATCCCTGACCTCATCCCAGCTAATTACACTAAAGGATTTTTTTTTTTTCTTTTTTCTGGGAGTCAGGGCAACTTTGCCTTGGGAAGCAGAAATGCAGAAATGGGGTCCTCTTGTCCCCATTGTTTTCCTGGCCTTATTTCCCTGGAATCTGGCCAATAAAACAGGAGCCAACTAATCAGGATGTTTCTGGAATTATTGCTGCTGTTCTGGAAGCCCCAGCAGCCAAAGGATCTAGAATCATTCCGTTGGTGTTCACCCCAGAGGGCCAGCTGGCTCAGGTAGAACCAGGCTGTCTTTGGGATGGAGAGAAGATGTGATCTTGCAGCAGGACCCCTGGTGGCTGTCTATGCGGGCTCCCTCGGGTCACTTTAGTACCTTTACAGTGATGCAACTTCACATTTTATGTGACTGAAATATTCAGACCTTGCTTATCATATTATGTTGGGTGGGAGGGGGCGGTAGGTTAGAATGGGTGGGGAAGCAGAAGGTTGGAGGTTTATTTTAAATCAGATTGGGCATTTCCCTATGAGATCCATAAAAATGATTATAAGCTAATACGGTGCTCAGAAAAGAGGGCTCCTACTATCTGATTCTTGTGGATTTCCTAGGGACCATCCCAGCCTGATTATCTTTGTAGAATAGTGACCTTTATCTGTAACAAAGCCTGAGATGCACCTCCCAAAGACTGGAGAGCAAGTTCGCTGCTAATGAGCCTAGATTCACCTTTTCTTCTCCTGTAGAGAGGATTTTCATTTTGCTTCTTCTGTAGATGAATGCTATGTGCTTTCATGTATTATTTTGTTTAATCAATTAATAATCCTGGAATGAAGATGTTATTATGACCATCATTTTACAGATGAGGAAATGGAGGCTCAGGGAAGTTAGGATGCTGGTCTAAATTCATACAACCTGTAAGTGGCAGAGCTGGGATTTGAGTCTGCCTGGCTCCAAAGTCTAGATTCTGCCACTTTGCATCATAAATGTCCTTGTGATGCAGTGGTTAGGTGTGCATGGAGTAGTTCTTTAATGCTTAATGCCCTTTTTTTGGAAGGTGGTGGTAGACATAGACCTCCCTTTTTTTTTTTGAAATTTTTATGAAAATTGTATGAAGTTATGAAATTTATGAAAATTGTAGACCTGTGGGTGGGCGGGAGAGTCAGGGTACACCTTGACCCCACAGTTTTGCACTCAATTTCCAGCAGTCTAGGGGACTGTGGACCCCGTCTGTGGATTTAGTAGGCCTAGGGGAGTCCTGGGATCTCAGGTTAAGCTAATTAGGGTTTGGGGAGCTTCATTAAAAGTAAAAGATTCATGGAAATCCCCTGGCAGTCAGTGCTTGGGACTCAGAGCTTTTACAGCCAGGACCCAGGTTCATTCCCTGGTCTGGGAACTAGGATCCCACGTGATGCGTGGTGCGGCCAAAAAAAAAAAAAAAAAAAAAAAAAAAAAGGTAAAAGATCCATTAACAATTTTTAAAGAAAACGATTGGGTGGTTGGAAGACCATTTCCCGAAATTTCCTTTTGGTTCTTTAGGAATAAAGAGCAGGGAAGGAGAAGGAAGATGGAGGGGAGATGAGAGAAGGGGAGAGGAAGCAGGCTGGCTGGATGGCATTAAGGAATTATCCAGCAAGCAGTAAAAGCAATTTGCACTGTGAATAATTAAGGTTCTTCAGCCCCTCCGGAGTTGGCTGAAGCACCATTCACAAGCACTTTCTTCTTTCAGGTTAAAATTAATTGGAGTGTTGGTTTATTTATCTTTTCCCTCAGTAAACCAAATGATTCATCCTGATTTATAAACTTTCCACCTATGCACTGTCTGTTAGGGCCAGTGGGGGTGAGTGATTGATGATTTGATTGTACTCCCCAGGGCCAATGTTTGCAGAACCCAGACGCAGGTGGCCGGGTTACTGACCGCTAGAGACTTCTCAGAGCCTGGAATCTCTAGTTGCTTTGAAAAGGGAAAACAGCTGGCCTCATGAATGTGGGTGTCTTATATGTCTTCAGGCACCCTCTTTTGTAGAAACTGCAATATATGGCTAAAAAGGGTGAGGAGGATTATAGACCCAAGAGCTTGGGGGTTTTTATATTTCAATATTAGAGTTTCATACCCACCGGGAAAGATGCTTAATACAACTCTGCTTCTTGTATTTAGAGAAGATGCTCGGAGAAGGTCCCCCTAATATTAGAGTGGCCCATGTAAACGTGCACCACAACAACACAGAATTCTTTCACGTGGCTTATCTCCTCTGCTAGAAGTTTGTAATCTCCCGAGATTTCAGAAATAAATGAGACCAGGAAACATATTTCAGCTCTGAGGAGGTAGAACACCCATCCCAGATCCTGTCGGTCAGCCTTCTGAGACAGTCCAGAGGAGACCTGACTCTGCAGTGATCCTGAGAGGCCTCGGAGCACATGGCTGCTGCTGTGGCTCTAGATTCTGACCATGTGGGGTAGACTCTTTCCTCTAGCCCTGCCCAGTGGAATGACCTTGACAAGAAAGACTAGAGGTTAAAGCACAGCTTTGGCGGCCAACTGCCTGAGTTCACATCCTTCCTGACCACTCACTGGCTTGATGAACTTGGTCTTAGCCTCTTCTCTGTGCCTCACTTTCCTCCTCTGTAATAGAAAGATAATAACATAAATCGTAACACAAACAAGGTTTTTATGAGGATTAATTGAATCAGCATATGGAGGCACTTAGAACAGTGCCTGCCATATTTAGAGGATTAGAACTGTGCTCTCAAGGAATTTTAGTTGTTGTTATTATTAAAAAAAAAAATTTTTTTTTTAATTTATTTATTTTTGGCTGCACCGTGCAGCATGTGGGATCTTAGTTCCCTGACCAGGGATTGAATCCATGCCTCCTGCATTGGAAGTGTGGATTCTTAACCACTGGACTTCCAGGGAAGTCCTCATTTTAGATATTATTGTTATCATTTAGACTCAGGTTCTCCACTTGTAGAAATGTGCTGATGATACTGGGGTTGTCTTGAGGATGATGAAATAATGCAGCCAGTGTGCTGATAACAGTGCTTGGTCAGAGCATTCCTGCTCATCAGTGATTGCAGCAGTGGTCATAACTCCAGTGACAAGAAACACATCAGTGGGTCTTGGCAGTTCCCACTTGGATTAAGACTTGAGGTTGCTGGGAAACCTTGTAGCATGTCAGAGCCCTTAAAAATGTTGATCTTGACCCGCCCTGTCCTAGGCGGCTTCAGTCAGTGCCAAAGCTTACAAGACCTGGACAGTATGTCTCTTGGCACCCAAGATGCCAGGTCTGCCTGGGTATAGGATTTACACATCTATCCACCAACCCTCAGTTTGGGCACAGAGAGCCTGAGTGCCTGTGTCCTTTGTGTGTTAAGTTTCTAGTAATAGGGCTGGTAAAAAAAAAAAAAAAAAAAAAAAGCTCACTGGTAATAGTGCTGTTGAAAAAAGTTCACTGGTAATAGTGCTTTGAAGAAATGAATGTATTAGGGTTCTTCTTAGAAGAATGATTTTAAGATTATATTATGCTGATGGAAAGCAGAAAATAAAATCAATGCTCCTCTGTAGGCCTTGTGCTCTAGAAGGGTAAAATTAATTTATGAAGCATATCTGTGAAGCAAAGGCTCCAGAGCCGTGGCTCCACTACTAATTCTGGTGACAGCAGCAATGTAGAGGAACGATGGTCACTAGATGAAGAGACCCCGACAGGCGCTACAAGAGCAGAGGATCTGAAAGACTTGGGGATGGGTCTAAAAAGCAAAAACACATTTTAAAAAAAGGAAAAGGTCTCATAAGCATTGAAATCTGACCCGCAGGAGAGCAAGGACCTTCTTGAGATCATAGGTATTTGTGGGCTGTCAGTGGGATTGGGCAAAGCTAATTGCCTCTGTCTCGTTGATGTGGTTGAACCACAGGGTGGGCTTAGCTCTGAAGGGCCTTCTTCCTTCTTCCTGGGCTAAGGAGAAAATGCCCATAGGAGTCAGGCTGGACGTAATACAATAAGAAGTGGTGGGGACTGGGGTCACCTGTCTACAGGGGACACCCACTCAACTGTAGTGAATTATTGCCCAGTAGGAACATGGAGCAGGTCTTTCAGATCTTCTTTTTATTCAAGTGATTCTGGAAATAAAGTTGTTGGGTTTTTCTTTCTTTCTTTTTTTTTTTTTTTTGATGTAATACTTATGATTTTAGAAAACCATATGGTTGGCCATTTGGCAACCTTTGACTCAGACCAGGGAGCTAGCTTTGTATGTGCAGGGCAGCCGTTGGTGTCATCTGGGAACAGCGGGCTATACTCCTTCAACTTTGGCCACCACCCCCTCAGCTGTCAAAAGAGAAGGGCTCACAGCTTTTGGGGGACCTGATGGAGATAGTCTTATCTTCCAAGCTTCTCCATCCCATCACTGCCAGTGGTGGTCCTAGAATTCCATTCCAAAGCTTACACTTCTCATCCTTTTCTGGAAAGCATCCCTGCAGCCCTTCCATTAAAACATAATGGAAATTTCTATTATAAATAGGGTGACAGGTACACTTTTAGTGTCTTTCAAAAATATTTTGGTCTCATGATATTCCTGTCCACCAAGGACCCAAGGGAGTTATGGGATGTTTATGTAGAGGTGGGCCCCACTTGAGAAGGAAGAAGAAAAAAAAACAAACAATTCAGAATGGAAATTGGGAGTTGACTATTCTCAGCACAAAAGGATTTTTCTCATTATAAAAATTTCCATCCCAAGGTTCCATCACAGTGTTCTTGTTGAATTTACAATAGGATTTAGTTTATAAATCAATTTGATCTACACATAATTTTTAGCAAAACATCTGCAGCATAAATTGAGGTGCACCTGCACTTCATACCACTTTTTTCTCATTTTGTTTTTCATTTTCCACTTTGGTCTGTCTGTGTCATCTTTAAGTATCTCTATGTTTTCGTTCTTATAGTTTCTGGGGACTTCAAAGCAAACCCACATATTAAATGTAGGAGGCCAGAAACACTCTCCATAATTGGATAAATGGATCATAATTCCTCTTTCTTTAATATGTACCAGTTGTTGGGAAGAGATGATCAGGGAAAAAGTGGGGGAATGAGATGATGGAGATTGATCTGGTATCTATAACCTCTATAGCCAATACTGAGAAAGTAGGGTTTATCAGAACAACTTCAATAACATAATGGAGGCCTCTGCTCTCAAGATTTTCACATATGAACTTTTCATTTGTGATGATGTGGCAGAGTGGAGTCTTAGAGACAGGGCTTAAAATCCTGGCTTTTCTAGGTACTAACAATGCAAACTTTCTGCGGCCCATTTTCTTTTGTGTGAAATGGGAGCATAATGCTTTATCTTGAAGTATAGCTGTTGAGGATTAGATGAATGATGTGTTCAAATTCAAAGTCACCTACAAAGCCAGTGTCCAGCTTATAGCACTCATTTGATAAATGTTGGTTCTTTTTTTCTCATGAATGAGTTCATGGTGAATGAATTCCTTCTCAGGAAGTAATTCCTATTTAGAAGGCTTTTGGAGCTGATGCCTAGAACTGAAGAAAGCTACATCTTTCATTAATTTTAAGATACAGTTTTCTCCCATAGTTTAATAACATCTTTAAAATCAAGAAATGTCTTTATAATTGATGGTTTCTTAAGGCAATAACTGGCACATTTTTTCCTTCTTGGGGGCACATAAAATAGTGGTCCATCTTCTCCTATTGATGACAACTTCGATTCAGTGAAAATGAGTATTTATAGTTTTAAAGGTGAGGCTATAGTTATACTTTACATGTGTAACGTACAACTTCCTCTTCACCTCCTCCCACTCCTCTTCCTTCTTCTTCCTCTTTTTCTTCTTCTTAACAGTTTTATTGAGATATATCTCATATACTATAAAATTTAACCATCTGAAATGGTTCAGTGGTTTTTAGTATATTCACAGAGTTGTGCAACTATCACCACAATCTACTTCTAGGATATTTTCAACACCCCCAGAAGAAACTCTCTATCCATTATCACCCATCCCCCAACCCCTGCCCCCAATCTTTCCAACTGGGACAACCACCAGTCTGCTTTCTGTCTCTATGGACTTGCCTATTCTGGACATGCCACATAAATAGAATCTTATAATACATGACCTTTCGTGACTGGCTTCTTTCACTTAGCATATTGTGTTCAAGGTTCATCCATGTTGTGGCATCCAAATAATATTCCATTGTGTTGCTATACCAAAGTTTCACCATTTATCAGTTGGACATTTAGGATGATTCCACTTCTTGTCTATTATGAATAATGCTTCTATGAGCATTGGTGTACAGGATTTTGTATGGATATATGTTTTAATTTCTCTTCAGTATATATCTATGAGTGGAATTATTGGTCATAAAATGTCTTAGCTTGGGCTGCCATTACAAAATACCTTATACTGACTGCTTAAACGACAGAGAGATTTATTGATTACAGTTCTGAAGGCTGAGAAATGTAAGATCAGGATGTCAGCATGGTGAGAGCCCTCGTCTTGGCTTGCAGACAGGCACCTTCCTCCTGTGTCCTCACAGGGCAGGGGAAGAGAGAGAGAGAGAGAGAGAGAGAGAGAGAGAGAAAGAGGGAGAGAACAAGCTCTCTGTATCTCTTCTTATAAGGACACCAATCCCATTTTGAGGGCCCCACCCGTATGACCTCATTCAAACCTAATTATCTCCCCATCTCCAAATCCGGTCACGTTGGAGTTTAGGGCTTCAATATACCAATTTCAGGGAGACACAATTCAGTCCACAGCATATGTATCTCTATGCTTAACTTTTGGAGACCCTTTGTATTATCAGCTCTGTTCGGGCTCCAGTTTTTATAGTTACCCTTATGAGTTTACTATGAGTCACATAATCTGCAGCTCATAGGTGCTAACACCATGGTCATTCATTTATTTATTCAACAGAAACTTAATTACCTGATCTGTGCTGGATACTATAAATCAGCAAGCCAGTAAATATGATCAGGGAACATTTATAAACTAGTGGGGGGGGGGCAGGCAAAAAAAAAAAAGCAAAAATAAAACAAAAATATTTTAGAAAAATTTCTGTTTTCATGCCCTGAAAATAAAAGAGGAGACCAGTCAAACAGAAGATCGCGGTGGCTTGACATAATGGGGTGATAAAGTAGGGAGTTAAAGAGAATAAAGACATTTTGGGCAAGACTCACTAATGGACGGATGTGGAGCAAAGGAAGAGGAGGAACAAAGGATCCTTCCAGATGTTTGGCTTGAATAACAGGTGGTGCTGTTTACTGAGAAGGGGAGAGCTGCATTGGGAGTAAGCTGTTTGGGGAGAAAGCAGGGTTTTTGTCATGGATATGTTAAATTTGACAAATCTGTGAAACATGGAAGAAGGGATATCAGGTGGGAAGTCGGATCCAAGAGTCTCGAACCTGGGAAACACTCTGGGTTGGAGTTATACTTTCAGGAAATAAAAAGATGATTTTGAACTCATGGGATATGTGGGATCATGCAAGGGAAAGAGGAGAAAGTGGCCCAGGGTGGAGAGAGGAAGGTCTCCAACGTTTAGAGACTGGGCAAAGCAGGAGCAGCCTGGATGGGAAACTGAGAAAAGAACACGTGACCCAGGAGGGTGGGATGATGGAAGTCAGGGGAAGAGAGTGTTTCAGGGAGGAAGAAGTGGTCCACTGCCAAATGCTGCTGAGACATCAGGGAGGACAAGGGTCCAGGGTCACCTGCAGAGTTTATAACACTGGTGTCGTTGGTATCCTCGACAAGGGCAGACTTAGCAAGTGGTAGGGAGGGGGCCAGTGTGAGGTAGACGGAGGATGGAGCTCTTGTGGGAATTTGACTGTAAAGACATTGAGTCGAGAATCTGAGTGGGATGTGGGATCAAGGGAAGTTTTGTTTTATACAGTGGAAGACAGCTGAGCACGTGTATATTTTGATGCCAGTGTTCCAGTCGTGAGGGAGAGATGGCTAGAGCAGCACAGACAGAACAAAGCTGAAAGAGCATCATCCATGGAGGGTGTGGCCTTTTATAGGAGGAGGGGAACTTGAGCCACTGGATGAGGTGGCAAAGAGGAGGGACTGGACTGCTGTGAGTGCTGGTGTGGAGGGCTGCTGGTAGGAAAGAGTGAAACTCGATCTGATTTCACGAATTATTTTTAATGACAATATGAAGTGAGGCCATCAGCTGAGCATGATGGTGCAGAAAAGGACATGAGAAGTTAGGGAGGAGAAGAGAAACTATGAAATAATGGGAGATTAGAAAGCAAACCAATTCAAGAAAAATAGCAGCTTGCCGGTTAATAACGAGTGTCAGTTTGCAGTGTAACATCATGAATGTAAAGTGAACCCAGTCACTTCAGTTGTGTGGTTTTTATCCAGGAAATTTCAGCTACCCAGGAGCCCATGGGGAACAGAGGAAGAGTTAAGACCATCGTGGGGAAGGACTTTTGTTAGGGATGAAGGGTGGCTCCAAAGGGATGATGATAAGGCTGGACCGTGGAAATTAGGCTGGATGAAGAGGGGCGTGAGATGAGGCAGGAGCAAATGGCTGGCCAGGGGCTTGGGAGTTTGGAGGTTTCCCTGAGGTTGAAGAATGATGACAGTGGGGACTCTTGAGCAGGTGAGCCCAAGAGGTAAGAGGTCATGGTTGAAGAATGGGATGTTTGGGCTCATGGTATCAGATGTGCCACAGGCGCTGTTCCTAGCCAGGTCCAGAGCATGTCCATGGAAGTGGATGGGTGGCATGCAGTACAGGGAAAGGTCACAGATATAAGCACAGCAAGGAACTGAGAGGCCAACCTTTCTGATGGTTCATCTATGTCACAATTATCAAGACGATGAGGGGAGGTGGCGTGGATGGGGAAGACCATGAGCCAGGAGCTGGGTCCTTAGTCATGCCCCTTAGATCCACTTGTAATTGTGTGTGTGATCAGGATACGTTTTGCCACCCTGTTTCTTGTGCCTTGAATGCAGCTTCGAATTTAAAATCGAGGTACAGGAATCAGAGTTTCAGAAATTCAAGTCCGTCCCTTGCAGCCCCTGCTTTATGTTTTAAGGGTGGTTGTTTGGATGACCTGTCCTTGGAGATGTGGGTGCTTCTGCCCTCACAAGTGGCTTCTTCAAGCCTCCTCTGCTGCTGCCTTTGATTTGCACTAGAACATAAACATCAAAGATTTGATTAAGGAGAGAAAGAGGAAAAGAAAATCTAAGCCCAGATGCTGAAAGGTACCTTGCAGGTCTCCATCCTCAGCTGCATTCCACGCATGTAGGACCAGAGCTGGTTTTGCTCTTTTGCAGTGTGCCCTGTGAACGAGACCACATTGTTATTTACACATCATAATTGTATCGTTGCACGTCATAACAATGGGATTTCAACAGTTATTATTGTACCTTCTAATTATGTGACTACTCAGGCTCTCACCAGTCATGTAATTAGGTTTAATTACATCAACTGTGCAAATAAATGATAGTCAACTACAAATTACTTAAAATAAAATCCAGAATTGTGCCTACGTTGGATGTTGCCCCCAAAACAAGGCAAGAAAACAAGTAAAGGAGGAAGGCTTATGAAACCAATTAGCAAGTAAAAGGAATGATGTGTTCTGGACAGATCTTTAAGGATGATGGTAGGGAATCAACTTGTCTAGAAGTTTGCTGTCATATTTTCCTCGAACAGAGTGTGCTGGTAAGAATTGAGGACGTCAAAGGCAAGAATATTGATACGCCTTTGCCACGCCCCAGAGCAGGTAGTTTTTATTTCTTTAGTAAGGAAAGGGGGAAGGGGAGAGAAAGGGGGAACAAAGGGGAGGAGGTTGATGAGAGAGAGAGAGGGAAGCGTAACAAATTTGGCCTTTTGTCATTGAAAACAGTACAGTACGATTTAATGTGGAGCCCAGAATCAAATAAATTTGAACAATTCAAGTTTATTATTTAAAACTTGCCTTTAGTCCTTATCTACCTCACTCTGGCATTTTTGACTTTCTCTTTTCTTCACCCTTGGTTTTGTTTTCCAAACTCCTTCTGAGGTTGTTATTTGAAGTTAGAACTTTAGGGCCAAGAGCCTGGCATGGTCTTTTCAAGACTAAATTTGTGAGACCAAAAATTAATAGGAGAGACACCCAATGTTTGAAATATGGAACACAGAATAAATGTAGCACTCATGATCATTTTTCATTTGCATTGTCTCTAGCTGTTGGATAGTTTTGGACTGGGGTGCTGAGATCAACTTGAAAACTGGGTGCTGTATCACAGGGGACCAGTTTGGTTTTGTTTTTGTTTTCTTTCCTGTGGAGGCATCTCAGAGTAGTGGCCATGTCTGAAAGTAAGTTTTCTGTGGCTCAAGTCTCAGAGCCAGAATTGAGAATAGTGGTAAATGTCACAGTGTTCTCAGCTTCTGAGAAGGGCTACCCTGGTGCTTCTAGAGAGGAGAGGCAGAGAGCTTTCTGTGGAGGTGGGAGCTGCACCCATCTGGGTGCAGTGAGCCAGTGGGGACTCTTGAGCAGGTGAGCCCAAGAGGTAAGAGGTCATGGTTGAAGAATGGGTTGTTTGGGGTCATGGTATCAGATGTGCCACAGGCGCTCGTGCGCCACAGGCGCCCATCCCAAAGGATGGGCCCGCCACCTTTGTGCTCCAACAAAGGGATATAATTGGTAGGTGCCATTTAAGCACATATATACTTAGGGAAAATTACCCTCTGGGCTTGGCCGAGTACTGCATAACCACCGAGCACCAGGCTTGCTCAGCATCTGCTCCGGGACCTTACAGCGGTTGACAGGATGAGGATTACTTCAAGAGTACCCATAATGGCTGGTGAGTGTACTTGACACTGCTATAAAAATAAGACTTGATGCTGCTGAGGGTTAGATTGGGGGGTCAGTGTACTGGGTTAGCTCTCCCCTGTGCATTAAAAATGAACAAACTGCATAGCTACAATAGCACACATGAGGAAAAACAAAGTGTGTTTAAATCTAAAACGAAGGCATATTAATGCATTCTCTTCTCTTGTGGGTTCTTCTATGGAAGCCCCCATATGGACAGTGGAAGCTAAGGGACCTTAATCTAGACATATTCATCTGTCCCTTGGTTTCTCCATAATCCCGGAATTGTGTTTCACTTTCTGTGGGGCTATGATGGCACTCATTCCTACATGGAGGTTAATGCCTGTTAAGTTCAACCCACAGCTATGGAAAGTGGCACCCAGGAAAGGGCTGTACAGTTGTGTTGGAAAGTTCAGCAAGCGTGGAATTGGAACTAAGAGAGAGGAGTTGGGCTGGAACTTTGGGGCCCAAATATCTCTTTCCCCATCTCTCCAAATCCACCCGATCCAATAAAGTGAAGCCAATGGTAATCAGCGGGTTTGCAACAGTGTGCCATTCCACTCTCCACTTCTCAGAAACTTAGTGTGAAATGGAAGATGTGCTGATATTAAGCAGCCAAAGCTATTTTCTAAATGAGAGTAGAAGAACCTAGGGGTAGGACAGAAATAAAGACGCAGATGTAGAGAATGGACTTGAGGACATGGGGAGGGGGAAGGGTAAGCTGGGACGAAGTGAGAGAGTGGCATGGACATATATACACTACCAAATGTAAAATCGATAGCTAGTGGGAAGCAGCTGCATAGCACAGGGAGATCAGCTCAGTGCTCTGTGTCCACCTAGGGGGGTGGGAGGGAGACGCAAGAGGGAAGAGATATGGGGATATATGTATATGTATAGCTGATTCACTTTGTTATAAAGCAGAAACTAACACACCATTGTAGAGCAATTATACTCCAATAAAGATGTTAAAAAAAAAACGCATAAGCAGTTTGCACAAGTCAACTTGCTGAGCCGTTATAATCTGCATCCCAGATTCTCAGCCCTGCACTAGCCTAGCCGCTCCTGGTTTGTTCTTCTAAACAAATTCCATTGCAAAGATTCAAGTGCGCTCTACTGATGGGTAAAGGCAAGAGCCAGGAGCTAGCTTCAGAATCCTACAGAGGCACTTCCCTACCTAGGCATCTATGGTATGCATGCAATTCTGGCGATAATACGCTCAAGGAAAGACATTCTACAAAACGCATCTCATAAGCGCAGGAAGCACCACACAAACTGAACAGGTATTAGCAAAGAAGGGAGGGGAGGGACCCCACATGGCCAGTCACCAGGAAGCAGCCATTTCTACAGCCAGTATTTATCAGATGGTCATGAGGTCAGGTGATGGCTTAGCTAGCTATCATTAAGGGATTCTGACTTTAGTTCCATTTTCCTCTCTCTAGGACTGTAAGCAGTTTCTGTATTTACTGAGAACTTACTATGTGCAACGATTACTATTTTACTCAGCACCACTGTGATGTCCTCCATTTGATGGATGAAGAAAGGGGGCCTCACAAAGTTTAAACATGGTTACTAATTGGGACCAGAATTTGAACTCCTGGTCTGAATCCAGAGTTCTTTCTCTTCACTCCAAAATGATGCATTCCTGTTATATGCCAATATCTGTGGAACCCTGGATAATTCATCATTGTAAGCACATTTTAAGTATGGGAGATTGGCATGGGTGGGTTCAAATTTATTTAGGGGCACTTTTTTATTAATGTACATAATAAGAAGGGCTTTGGATTAATAGGCTGTCAATTTCTTCTTCACATAACCTAGGAAGGCAATTGACAAGGAAATGTTCTGTTTTGCCTTCAAGTGAGATTGGAAGTATGTGATTAAGTGTAAATCAAAAATTAGATGTCAAACATCTTTCCAGGTGCATATATTATAGACTGTTCAATTATCAAGGGACTCCTTATGTTGGAATAAGAGAGATGAAAATCCCGTGATGTGGGTACAAAAGTCATATATACATAGGAAGTGAGGTGGGAGCAATCTCATGCTAATAATCGTGGTTTGACAAAGGAAGCACTATTATTAACCAGAGGCTTAATCTTATTGAGGTTGAGATAGGACTTCAGTCCTCTCTCCCTCCTTCTTCCCTACCTCTTGCCTCCCTCCTCTTTCCCTCTCTCCTCTCTCCCTCCTTATTCCCTCCCTGCCCCTCCCATTCCCTCCCTCCCTCCCTCCCTTCCTTCTTTCCCTTCCTTCCTTTGGACCTCCATTTATTTGTTTATTCATTTGGCAAAGTTTATTGAGTCCTACCACGCACTATGTTCCAGGCACTAGTTTAGGCTCTGGTGAAGCAATGAATAAAACAAGTTTTCTGCTTTCATGGAGCTTGCATTCCAGTGGCAGTGGACAAAAATGTGGGGATTTGGAGGAACAGAAAAAAGATTATTATGGTTGGATCTTAGTGGGCAAGAGAGATAGTGATGTATGGAGAAGGAAACTTACGGCAGAAACAGAGGAGTTCCACTGTGCAGCGAGACCTGCCCAGGACAGATGGAAGCTTGGCTCCTGGCTTCACATTTAACATCATCAACGGGAAATGAGCTAATAAACCCTTACTAGGTGCCAGTGACTATCTAAGCGCCCGTTAGATTTTAACACAACTCCACTCAGTGGATTTTAAAACATCTCTACCAAGTTGAAAAACAATGAATTCAATGTCAATAATTCTAAAAAATCCTCTTATGGAATTAACAGTGAGGACACAATGACATTATGTTTTTCATGTTTTGGGTTTTTTTTCAGTTTTTAACAGTGGTGATACTGTTCTAATGTAATGGCCTTAGCACTCATCCATACTTTTTTAAAAAAATAATTAATCAATTATTAATTTTTGGCTGTGTTGGGTCTTTGTTGCTGTGTGTGGGCTTTCTCTAGTTGCGGTGATCTGGGGCTACTCTTCGTTCTGGTGTGCGGGCTTCTCATTGTTGTGACTTCTCGTTGTGGAGCATGGACTCTAGGCACGCAGGCTTCAGTAGTTGTGGCACGTGGGCTCAGTAGTTCTGGCTTGCGGGCTCTAGAGCTTAGTAGTAGTGTGTAGTAGTAGTGTGTAGTTGTGTGTAGTAGTAGTAGTAGTAGTAGTAGTAGTAGTTGTGGCACACGGGCTTAGTTGCTCCGCGGCACGTGGGATCTTCCTGGGCCAGGGCTCGACCCCCTGTACCTTGCATTGGCAGGCAGATTATTAACCACTGTGCCACCAGGGAAGCCCCATACATACTTTTTTATTATTTATTTATTTATTTATTTTTCCCTTGCGGTACGCAGGCCTCTCACTGCTGCGGCCTCTCCAGTTCCGGAGCACAGCGCGCAGGCCCAGCGGCCATGGCTCACGGGCCCAGCCGCTCCGCGGCACGTGGGATCCTCCCAGACCGGGGCACGAACCCGTGTCCCCTGCATCGGCAGGCAGACTCGCAACCACTGCGCCACCAGGGAAGCCCCATACTTTTTTAAATGCAGAAAAGTATTTTATATTTAATGGGATTGTTTTTAAGCTTTAAATTAAACTAGTGTTCTTCCTATTTATTGTGAAACTGGCTCATTTGCAGATGGGTCCACTGAATGGATCCATTTGTTTTGTTTGCTCTGTTCACACTATGATATCATGCTGTTCATAGTTTCATCTGAGCTAAAGTGGTGTTTTGATTCATAGAATTTTGTTGCTGCTCATAATAAATGAATATCATTACATCTTTGCTTCTCTGCTGTTAGCTCACACATAACTACAGATTGTCTTTAGAATTGCTTACACAGAGCACCGTGTTTCAGAAGCTAGTGACAACTTTAAAATTTTTTACAATTTCATACAATTTTAGAAAATAATACTGATTTTTAAAAATCCATTTACTATTTAAGGAGAGAGATGGCTAGAAGGAGCTGTCCATCAAAATATATGCTGGTTTGAGAGGACAAATTAAAGGGAAAGTCAAAGTTAAATGATTTAAATGCTTGGTTCAGAGACCATCTCTAAGGGAACCTTCACCACATGTGCAGTCTGGAGTGATAGCTGTGATAGGACTGATCTTCATCTATCTAAGACTGCATTAAATGTTACTGTATTTTTCGGAGGTTAGAACGCATTATATTCAGCACTATTTGAAGAGTAGAGCATGTTCCATATCCAGTAAGACTAGTCTGTTTGCAGGCACACCTTTGGGGTTCAAATCCTCATCTGAACTCACCCCCTGTGCTATTATGGGGATCCTTAATTTGTCTTTTCTTACTTCAACACTTGATTCTTTGGATTGAGTTCCTGGAGAAGTGGTTAAGCAAGTGTGACCTGTGTTGATATCTCTGGATTTTCAATTTATGCTGCTAATATGCTTAATGTCAAGTTTGGGTCAACCTTCCTGATCCAGAGCACAAAATATAGATATCATCTGAAGAAAAGAGAGAAGAATGAATTGAGACTCCGGTCATCTCTATGTATTATTTCCATCCTGGCCTCCCTGCGATAGAGGATAATACTCATCTAAAGAGAAAAATACAGATCCATTAGTTTGAGAGAAATGAGTTTTAATTTAGTCTTAGGCATTTCATTTTGTGATAGCTAGTAACACAGAGAAATCAAATGCCCCAGTGGAGAACCTCCTACCGTAGGATTCAGAATCTCCTGTAACCCTCTCAGGGCTTTGGCTTTTCACAGCTAGTGGGTCAGTTGGCTTCAATGAGTGGTGAATCTTGCTATCTCCAAGACCATTCCCATTCTAAGGCTTAGAATCTTCTCCTTCCCACATCTTAGGGCAGATAAACTGTAACTCTCCTGGAACATAGGAGGAGTCTATAAATTAATCTTTTGAGGACACTGCATCTACTAGGCATTGTCGTAACATCATGGCTGATGTAGTAATTGTCATACTATTTAAGTTCTCAATCCATACAGGATCCTGGGGCCATTTAAAGTCAAGTGAGAAGTTGGGATTTCCCTAGTAGGCTTGGCACTCATCTTGGTGCTATTGGATTGTGATCAGTTTTCTCCAGATCCTTCCATATCCTCGCTCTATCCTTTTATGTTTTTCCTCTTCCTTAAACATTTGTTGAGGGTCTACTACTTGGGCACTGTGCTAGCAGGAACACAGACATGGAAAAATAACCCCCCAGCCCCTGCTTAGGGAGCTCATGATCTATAGCAGAGAAGGGAGAGAGATGGGCAAACAGAAAAATGACCACTGAGTGAGTTATGAGTGCCACAGTGGAAGCACCCATGAAGAAAGGGAAAACCCAGAAAAGGGCTCAGTTACCTCCAGGCGAGGGGGGGATTAAGGAAGGCCTCCTGTAGGAGTTGACCACTTCTGTGTTCCAAGGTGAATAAGTAAAAGTTTGCAAGTGAATAGCATGGGTGTGAAACAGAAGGGTCAGTTCAGCAGCCCATTCTTTCTTAGCTGGTGTTCATTCTTACAGATGCCGGATAGTTCTGTAAATTTTCTGTTTTCCATTGGTTAACAAATTCCTAAAATATATATATATTGCAGTTAGGATAGGACACTTCTTCATAGTAGGAGCTTCTGGCTCCTCAGGGAATGGTTTGAATAACTCATTTGTTTCCAGTTTGAGCTGTTCTGGTTGTTTGTCCTTTAAACAACTAGGGGAAGATGGAAGTTCCAGACTCTTTATGAGCCCAAGCCACCTGCAGGTTATAACTGCGTTAGCTTAACAGCAAGGCCACATCTTCTATTTCAGGGAAGATTGAATTGGCTCTTCCTAGACATTCATTTGTGAGGCTTCAGTTTGAGGAGATTTTATTCCTTGCACATTTCTCCATTTTTCTTTTGTTTTAAGGGAAGCTTCTCAGAAAGATAAAACAGTTGAAATGTTTCTTGTAAAGTCATTGGCATTCTAAGGATCTATCTTTACTGCCATATTTGGGCCTTGACTTTACTTCCAATAGAATTGCCTAGGAGAGGCATCATTTTAGTAGGTAGAGTGGATAGGTACCCTTGGGTGATTTGGGGGATGCTGCAAAGACCTCTCTACTCCAAAATATCTCTCCTTCTAACTTGCAATTTACCTGAAATTCTACAATTATGAATTCATTCTTAAAGCCTTTTAGGTTGTTTTTTAAAATCTAAATATCTTTTCATATCATCTTGTACCTTAATTGAGCAGGTCTCGGTTATTGGCTCCTTAGTATGGGAAGCACTGAGCTCCAGGAAGGGAAAAGGAGAGGCTGAAAAAACAAGCAAAAGGATAGCTTAGTCCAGGACCAGCCTTAAGTGGGGGAGGTCATTATAACATCAGCAGCATTACTCAACATAACTCGTTACTTGACATCTGCTTACCTGAGGAGATTCCTGTGGGTTAATTCTAGGAGTTTCCTTATCACATTAACTATATATATATATATATATATATATATATATATATATATATATATATATACACACACACACACACACACACACACGTATGTATGTATGTATATATATATATTTTTGTGTGTGCGGTACGCGGGCCTCTCACTGTTGTGGCCTCTCCCGTTGCGGAGCACAGGCTCCGGACGCGCAGGCTCAGCGGCCGTGGCTCACGGGCCCAGCCGCTCCGTGGCATGTGGGATCTTCCTGGACCGGGGAACGAACCCATGTCCCCTGCATCAGCAGGCAGAACTGTCTATATTTTTTGACAGTTGATTCTGTCTTGAGAGATGGTCAATGAATATTTGCACAGTAGATAAATGACATCTCTGCCTTAGCTGATGCTCCTCTAAGAAAGGGAGGAGGGTAGCTAATATTGATTGGCATTGCTAGTCTCTCTTGTACCGCTTCTGTATCTTTTGGAATTAAACACATTACTACACAGATAGCAGGGGCCAAAGAAATGCTTTTTAAAGAAATCACTTTGTATATAATTTTTGAGCCTCCTATCACCACAAATAGAATACTAGCCTGACATCTGGCTAAGGTAAAATGAAGCAGACAAATAACTGATTATTTTGTTATTATAACTTGATCTTGAAATAGTTTCAAGAAGTTGCAAAACAATACAGAGTTTTTGTGTACCTTTCCTTCATTGAGAGTACTGCATATTACATAGCTGTAGTATGTGGTTAAAACCAGAAAACTGACATTGGCACAAAATTTTTAACTCACATACTGACCTTTTTTGTGTTTCTGCCAGTTTTTAGAAGCACTTTTTTTTTTTCTGTATAGTTTGAGGACCTTTTATCGCATGTTTTTATATTTTTAACCTCCCCAGTAAGAATACAGAACTCTTCCATTGGCACAAAGAAATTCCCCTATGAGAAACTAAATTTTAAAAAAGATCAATAAATTGAAAAATATACACCAACATTTCTATAAGGTCACATTAATGAATTTTAAAATTAGTACTAATTAAATTAGTACTAATGGTACGAATTTTAAAATGACAGATCAAGGTTTGAAAGCCACTAGAAACTTGTAATTCAATTGACTACTTGTGAATATAGTATATGTGGGGTTTTTTTTTAATCACTTTTTTGACTCTCCAAATAAAAGCATCTTCGAACCTCAGTCACTTCTGTTGATCAAGATGGAAACTTGCTATCTACGGAAAAGTTTTTCTTACCGTGTCATGTTCATCTGAAACCACAGGTGGATGGGTTCATATGGATGTGCACACAGTTATTACTGCTTCTTGGCAGGAGCACAGGTTGGCAAAAGGAGCAGGTGAAGCAGACCTACTTACTGAGTTTTTGGGGAAGACATTTCAGAACATGGGCAGGAGCTCTTAGCTCTTGCGATTTTCTGGTTGGTTTCCATCCGATAAGTACCAGGAGGGTAACCTGGGGAAGGTGATGCGGCCCTAATGCTCTACTTCGTATTGTGTAGAAGAGTTAGGGCTAACACTTTCTCTGCTCATTTTCCAAAGAACTTGGTTAGCAATGCCACCAAATCCTCACACTCCACTGCCTCTTAAATGCCTGGCAAATCCTGTGTACATTGAGGCTGCTACAAGCATGACAGACTGTTTTTCCTTCACAGAGTCCTGTTCTTTATGGGTTTCGATATCCTCAGACCCCAGAAGGTTGCCTAAGAATATGAATTCTGGGAGGCGTAGCTTTCTTTTGGTTTGAGTCAAGACAACAAGAGGGAAAAATATCACTTCTGATAGTATGCTTTCACTTTAAAAAAGGGAAAACATACCAAGTATGTTTGATGCTCACTTAACTTTCAAGGAGAAGGGTCGTGGGGACTCTGTACCCTCAGCTGATGAAGCAGAAACAGTAAAGTTTTGTTTATATGGTGTTGTGACCATGTGATCCTGCTTGTCCGGTGGATTTTCGTTTGTTCCAAATCCATTCTCATTTGGAGTTTCCGTGAAGCTAGGACAAGTGTACAAATGCTGACACGGAGAAAATGAACCCTCTGCCCTCAGACTTGTGCAGAAAAAAACATGATAAACTAAACTCATAGTAGGAACACAGACCTATCACACTCTCTTGAAATGAGGCCATGCCTTCCCAGTTGATCCTGACCATTTCCTTGAGTGTCTGCTAAACAGCACAGTAAAAGTCGCTTTAGAGAATATCAGTCTGTTTCCCTAAACCTAGCAGAGTGCAGGTTACAGAAGAAGAAGTCTGGAGAAATTTGTTGAATGAATGTACAGACTGTTATCTTTTTGTTCAAAACTATAGAATGTTTTTGAAAACATTCAACTTAAACTTTAAGGTTTTTAATCAATAAAAGGGAAATCAATTGTCGTCAAGTGGAAAGAGCCGCACCTTGAGGTGTGAGAAAGGGGGTGCTGGGAGGAATCTACTGGTGTCCTTCCATATATTCCAGGGGTCCTGGTGGATGTCCAGCTCTCCCTGAGCACGTAAGCTTGAGAGCATGCCTGCTCATTCGCACGGGGCCTGAATCCCCTCTCATGGCTGTAATCACACATGCAGGAAAAGTGAAGGCTGAGCTCCAGAACATTTTAGGAGAAATACTATCTCTGGTCAGCACCAGGAGGGAGAAATCCACCATCCTTTGAGTTGTGTTCAATGTGTCAGGGATCACAAGAGGCAAAGCGGGGAGGAAAAAAGAAAACAGATGTTATGTAGAGTAGGCCGTTCCCAGGAAAGCAGTCCTCAGGTATGGCCTGTGGCCTTGGTATCAGAGGGGGGCATGATGGGCCCCTGCTGAATCAGTAGTATTTTTATTTCTTTAAAAAGAACTTTAAACTCCTGTTATTATTATTTTTGCTGTTCAATCGATTTTGATAAAAACACTTTCGGGAAATCTCACCTGTAATTAAGTTTCCATGAAATGGTCAAGGTATACGGGGTGAACTCACTTCTGACCTGCCTTGCATGCTGAGATGATGAAAACATGGCTCCCCTTGGGAGTGGGTTTAAATTCAGAGTCATGGGTGGCTTTCGGGGTCACAGTAGCATAGAGTTACCTATGCTTGCACCACCCTGAGCTTTCATGACTGTTGGGATCCTTCAATGCCATGTTATGCTTTGGGAGTCACCATGAGCTCTGTAACCAACGTGTTAAGGATGTTGGCTCTTAACTGTCTGTATTTATCTGACCAGCTCAGCTCTGCTTCTGTAATGAACCATAACCCAGGAAATCATGGTGTGTATCTTCATGTAACTGATGCATTGCTTCTCCTGAATTTTCAAAACATCAATGTTAAAGAGCCTAATGAGGTTATTTGTTGACACAACATACATTATAACAAGACCTGCATATGAAAGGATGGCCAGGGAAACCATCTGGTCAGAGTAACGACCAGTTCTGTCCTCCCCTTCCCTCCTCTGCCTCTCCCCTCCTCATCCCCAAAGCTGCCTCTTTTCGTGCGTAATGCCAGTGCTCTGTACAGTGTTCTGTTTAGAGTGGTTTGAACATTTTTCTGCCCGTGTCCTTCATTGCCGAAGTAACTCCCCTCTCTCATGTCGACTCTTACCCAGGAGCCGCACTGCAGACTCTCTGATGTAGGTCTTTTCTGCATGGCAGCTAAGGCCAAGCTGTGATTTTCATTGCATGATGCAACGTCACCCTTTCGGTTGTCGCCTCCAGGTTAACCAGATCCTTTCCCTGCACTGCCCATGCATGTTGCGTTCTTCCCCCAGGGCCCGGACCTGAATGTAGTGAGTGCCGGGCATGCATGGAATTGAAGCGGCGAGCATTCTAATACAATGAAGTTCTGGGGTCTAAGGTTCTCTTTGCATATCCTTGAGGGCCCCCAGTTTGCTGTGATATCACAAAGGCCTCTCAGTCCCTTGAAAAATCTAGCCTAGAACCTTGGGAAAGAGAGAAATGAATCTTCTGTTTTTAAGGATGTGCTGAGCAAAGGCTAACAGCAAGGAATTTTGAAGTGAGGGTCAGTTTTCCAAGTAACAACTTACCTACAGTCCTATAGATAGATGCCCAGCTCTGCATGGGTGGGCCCAAAGTGACCAGAGTTACAGTACCTTATCGCATCTTTCTGAACATTATTACCTTGTTTGCTTTTGCTTAGATCCAATAATTTAGATGTAATCTTTTGCTTAGATCTAAATGTATATACTTAAAAAAAACATCTTTAAAGCTAACTGTCCTGGGGAATACAATCATGGACCTTTCTCTTAAATTATTGTGTAAACAGGAATGCCACTAATTCAACTTTAAAAGACATGAGATGGTAGTACTAAAAAGGAATATCATGTTCGTTGAAGCCTGTTGGTGTTGTATTTACATTATTAATTTGTAATTGTGATCATTTTCTCTCTTTGAAATATATTTTTGCCTTAGGGCTTATGGCTTTCTTTAAAAATGTTCTTTTTTTTTTTTTTAACATGTTTTTGTCTCCTCGTTTTTACTCTCATTTATTCTCAGAAGGAACTTTTATATAGCATACTTGTCAGGGTATGTTTTCTTACTGGAATTTTTTTGTTATTTCATATAAATAGAAACATTTTAGATGTACGCTGGCTGTAAATTGAGAAAGATGACAGCTGGGCATTAGCACGCTCTGATAATCCTAGGGTATGAATGAGGGTTCCTAGAGATTCCTGTTGGTACTAGCTTGCCAGCACCCATTAGATTAAAACTATGCACTAAGCAGTGATAATGACACAAAATTGAAAGCTTTGTATCCTGTCTTTATTTTTCCCTCATGAATCGTGATTTCTGCATATCTGGGGGATTTAGCAGATTGAAGCTTTTGCCACACCTTTTTCTCCTCTATTCTGTTAAACATGTCCTACTCGCCCTATAGAAATAGGCTTTACTTAGAATTTCATAGCATGCCCTTTTGGTAGCCAGCATAAAGGTCCTTTGAATGGAAGCATTTCCCTTTCTGTAAGGAGCTTAGATGGAATTATTGTGCAGACCTGTGCAGAGCGGGTGATGCTGACCAGCATGTTGAAATGCTCTCACTTGCCCAAGCTTTCATCTGGGAGTTTGATAAATGAAACAACTGATCCTTCTTGTGAGGTTCTTCAGCAGAGACCCATTCCTCTTTCTCTGAAAAACACAGTGCTTCTGGATAACATGAAAGGATTTCTGAAACCCAACATAGAGTGAGGTAAATGGATCCATTTATAGAGACAAA
Source organism: Kogia breviceps (assembly GCF_026419965.1). Taxonomy (NCBI): domain Eukaryota; kingdom Metazoa; phylum Chordata; class Mammalia; order Artiodactyla; family Physeteridae; genus Kogia; species Kogia breviceps. The sequence goes on from NC_081311.1 coordinate 57,196,884, forward strand.
GGAGAAAATCATAAGGAATCAGATTTCTCAGGGCTTCCCGAATCCCTCCCAGAGATGGTTTTACAGTGATAGGGAAAACAGTTCCGGAGAAAATCAAAGATATGGCAATAGAATTAAAAAGAGGACTTGCAGAAGGAAGGAAGGAAAAAGAAACTTCACCCATTGAACATGTAATTCATGATATTCCTTTCTAAATTTGGATCTAAAACTCAAGTGGACACCACTGATATGGTAGAAAGAGCTCTTCTTTTCTGAGGCATGAGCAGAACTATTTTGATAAATAAGTGATTTCCAATGTTAACTGGAAGCAAGCAGGAAAGAAAACAATGAAGGAAAAGAAATGTTCCAAGAGATAAGAAGTTGTTTTCATGAAGTAGTTAAGAAGGGTATTAAAAAAGTGTATACTTGAAGATAACGCTTGTGAAATCCTAGGATTTAACAAGTTGTTACCACTTTCCTTGCTAGTGATGATGATTTGTTTCTAAGGTAACTTGATAGTCCAGGGTGACATTGGTCTCCATGGCCCAGGTCGCTTTGTGGCATTCCTAAGGAGTGACGTCTGCTTTGTACTCAGCAGACTCAGGACTTCTAATCGGCAATATCTCAGGCTCTCCTTTTTGGCCGTGAGGCTGCTGGGCTCTCAACAAAACTCCTAAATAGGAATACTTGCAAAACTTTCGTGCCTCAGCTGTCGGCCAAAGACAGAGCTAAGACACAGCTATTTTAATTCCTTGTGTAATAAAGGTATAATTGTTTCCTATGCCAGATGTCAGAGAGACGTGTACCAGATCTTTCTCTGTGTCTTCTTAAAAAAAACAAATGAAAAAAAAAAAAAAAAAAACCCACAGGATGTCAGAAATAAAGCTATCATAATTATTGCTTTAGCATCACATATACATCCATGTGTAGCTTTTACACATGGATGTATATATATATATACATATATATATATATATATATTCACCACCAGCGTCCTGGTGGTGAATATATATGTTATGTGACAGTGTTTTCTAGTCTTCAAAGTGAAGTGACAGGTAAATGGGACAACTGCTCTTTACATAGATATTTTTTTCCCATTATTTTTCCTGAAGAGTCTTGGGCCTCCTACAGTTGGTGCCTGGTAGGTCCTCAGTGTTGGCATTCTTTGTCACTGTAGCCCTTTGAAGGAGACCACTGAGGGGACTGCTTGCCATTCTGCTTGGGTTCCGATGTGGCTGGGGGAATAGCAGGGTTGAAACTGTAGTAGGTCTCTTAGGCGGCCAATGGAATATTGAATTTCATCAAAGAGAATAGGAAGGGGAGCTGTCTCATGCATCCTTATTACACCCATCTGGTTAGACTGCCAGACTGGGACCCAGTACAGGCTTCCCCACTCTAAGTCCTGGCAGGTAGACACACAGCAAGGAGGCATTGCCAAGGTCAGGCTGTCCAGGTGTACTGAGATTATGTTGGGGAGGAAGACAGGGATGGAAATATAGGGCATAAGCTAAATGGGAGATGAGTGAGTGACCTGGAAATGCCCAGAAGAGTCCAAGACAAACATCTGGAGAAGAAGACTCAGAGAAGAATTTTGAAGTCTGCACCCAATAACAGCCCAAAGAGGTCCACGATGATTTGAAAACCTGTTATGCTGTGGAAATCCCAACCCACCTGCCCAACCTTGCCCTTGATGGGCCAGCCTTTGTCAACAGAGGGATCATGCTTTTTCTGAGGAACCTCTCTGCAATCAGGAGAGCTTCTTCTGTGGGGAGCTTTGAGGCTGAAGCACCTTGAGACTGTGCCCCAGGCTGTTCCTTAAGGATGCTCTCTCCTTAAGAAACAAGCACACCAGGCAATTGCTCCTCAATGTCTAGAACCTGATGATTGGTCATTACTAGTTAGAGATGGTTGTTTACGGGCCTCTTAAGGCAGGTATGATGACATTTAACATCCAGGGAAAAAAAGGCATTGGAGGCAGAGGCAGTGGTGGGATGAATGCTCAGTTCTTCCTTCCTCAAGTCTAAGCTTTCATAGGCATGAGAGGAGTAGGGCTCTAGGGTTCAGAGGTACTGCCCCACCTCCCCCATGCCAGGCAGTATGTCTGGGTTCCTTCTCTCCATTCAGACCTGGGACTTCTTTTTGCCCCCTTCTTCTCCCCATTTCTAATCACCCCACCCAGGCTGTCCGGTTTTGTGGATGGCCCCAGAGTGAGGTTGGAGTTGGATGGAGAGCAGACATCCATGCTGCAAGGCTATGGATATGCACACAAGTGTGTGTCCACCCATGGTTACCACCCCTCGCCTGTGCATGGTTCACTGACCCTGCCCTTGAAGAACTCAGTCTGTTTTGTAATATTTGTGCGTGAGTATGTACGCACCAAGGCTGTTTGAATTATGTACTCCATCATGTCCTTCCACTAGAAAAACAAGAGTTCACTATAGAAAAACTGGCTCGAGTCAGTGGAGGTAGGGAAACAAGGGAGTAAGAATCAGTAGGGACAAGCCTCTTAGATAGCCTCATCCACCAGAGGGCAGACAGCAGAAGCAAGAAGTACTAAAATCCTGCAGCCTGTGGAACGAAAACCACATTCACAGAAAGATAGACAAAATGAAAAGGCAGAGGACTGTGTACCAGATGAAGGAACAAGATAAAACCCGAGGAAAACAACCAAATGAAGTGGAGATAGGCAACTTTCCAGAAAAAGAATTCAGAATAATGATAGTGAAGATGATCCAGGACCTTGGAAAAAGAATGGAGGCAAAGAACGAGAAGATGCAAGAAATGTTTAACAAAGACCTAGAAGAATGAAAGAACAAACAAACAGATGAACAATACAATAACTGAAATGAAAACTACATTAGAAGGAATCAATAGCAGAATAACTGGGGCAGAAGAACAGATAAGTGACCTGGAAGACAGAATGGTGGAATTCACTGCTGCGGAACAGAATAAAGCAAAAAGAATGAAAAGAAATGAAGACAGCCTAAGAGACCTCTGGGACAACAATAAACGCAACAACATTCGCATTATAGGGGTTCCAGAAGGAGAAGAGAGAAAGAAAGGACCCAAGAAAATGTTTGAAGAGATTATAGTCGAAAACTTCCCTAACGTGGGACAGGAAATAGCCACCCAAGTCCAGGAAGCGCAGAGAGTCCCAGGCAGGATAAACCCAAGGAGAAACAGGCTGAGACACATAGTAATCACATTGACAAAAATTAAAGACAAAGACAAATTATTGAAAGCAACAAGGGAAAAATGACAAATAACATACAAGGGAACTCCCGTAAGGTTAACAGCTGATTTCTCAGCAGGAACTCTACAACCCAGAAGGGAGTGGGACCATATATTTAAAGTGATGAAAGGGAAGAAGTTACAACCAAGATTACTCTACCGGGCAAGCATCTCATTCAGATTCGATGGAGAAATCAAAAGCTTTACAGACAAGCAAAAGCTAAGAGAATTCAGCACCACCAAACTAGCTCTACAACAAACACTAAAGCAACTTCTCTAAGTGGGAAACACAAGAGAAGAAAAGGACCTACAAAACCAAACCGAAAACACTTAAGGAAATGGTCATAGGAACATACATATCAATAATTACCTTAAACGTGAATGGATTAAACGCTCCAACCAAAAGACACAGGCTTGCTGAATGGGTACAAAAACAAGGCCCATATATATGCTGTCAACAAGAGACCCATTTCAGACCTAGGGGCACATACAGACTGAAGGTGAGGGGATGGAAAAAGATACTCCATTCAAATGGAAATCAAAAGAAAGCTGGAGTAGCAATACTCATATCAGACAAAATAGACTTTAAAATAAAGAATGTTACAAGAGACACGGAAGGACACTACATAATGATCAGGGGATCAATCCAAGAAGAAGATATAACAATCATGAATATATATGCACCCAACATAGGAGCACCTCAGTACATAAGGCAAATGATAACAGCTATAAAAGAGGATATCGACAGTTACACAATACTAGTGGAGAACTTTAACACCTCACTTACACCAATGGACAGATCATCCAGACAGAAAATTAATAAGGAAACACAAGCTTTAAATGACACAATAGACCAGATAGATTTAATTGATATGTATAGGACATTCCATCCAAAAACAGCAGGTTACACTTTCTTCTCAAGTGCACACGGAACATTCGCCATGGTAGAACACATCTCGGGTCACAAATCAAGCCTTGGTAAATGTAAGAACATTGAAATCATATCAAGCATCTTTTCCAACCACAACGTTATGAGATAAGAAATCAGTTACAGGGAAAAAAAACCTTTAAAACACAAACACATGGATGCTAAACAATGTTACTAAATAACCAAGAGGTCACTGAAGAAATCAAAGAGGAGACCAAAAAATGCCTAGAGACAAATGACAAGGAAAGCATGATGATCCAAAACCTATGGGATGCAGCAAAAGCAGTTCTAAGAGGGAGTTTTATAGCAATACAGTCCTACCTCAAGAAATAAGAAAAATCTCAAATAAACAATGTAACCTTCCACCTAAAGGAACTAGAGAAAGAAGAACAAACAAAACCCAGAGTTAGTAGAGGGAAAGAAATCATAATGATCAGAGCAGAAATAAATGAAATACAAACAAAGAAAACAATAGCAAAGATCAATAAAACTAAAACCTGGTTCTTTGAGAAGATAAACAAAATTGGTAAACCTTTAGCCAGACTTATCAAGAAAAAGAGGGAGAGGACTCAAATCAATAAAATTAGAAATGAAAAAGGAGAAGTTACAATGGACACCGCAGAAATACAAAGCATCCTAAAGATTACTACAAGCAACTCTATGCCAATAAAATGGACAACCTGGAAGAAATGGACAAATTCTTAGAAAGGTATAACCTTCCAAGACTGAACCAGGAAGAAATAGAAAATATGAACAGACCAATCACAAGCACTGAAATTGAAACTGTGATTAAAAATCTTCCAACAAAGAAAAGTCCAGGACCGGATGGCTTCACAGGTGAATTCTATCAAACATTTAGAGAAGAGTTAACACCCACCCATCTCAAACTCTCCCCAAAAATTGCAGAGGAAAGAACACTCCCAAACTCATTCTACAAGGCCACCATCACCCTGATACCAAAACCAGACAAAGATACTGCAACAAAAGAAACTTATAGACCAATATCACTGATGAATATAGATGCAAAATCCTCAACAAAATAGTAGCAAACAGAATCCAACAACACATTAAAAGGATCATACACCATGATCAAGTGGGATTTATCCCAGGGATGCAGGGATTCTTCAATATATGCAAATCAATGTGATACACCATATTAACAAATTGAAGAATAAAACCATATGATCATCTTAATAGATGCAGAAAAAGCTCTGACAAAATTCAACACCCATTTATTATAAAAACTCTCCAGAAAGTGGGCATAGAGGGAACCTTCCTCAACATAATAAAGGCCATATACGACAGACCCACAGCAAACATCATTCTCAATGGTGAAAAACTGAAAGCATTTCCTCTAAGATCAGGAACAAGACAAGGTTGTCCACTCCCGCCACTATTATTCAACATAGTTTTGGAAGTCCTACCACGGCAGTCAGAGAAGAAAAAGAAAAGGAATCCAAATCAGAAAAGAAGTAAAACTGTCACTGTTTGCAGATGACATGATACTATACATAGATAATCCTAAAGATGCCACCAGAAAACTACTAGAGCTAATCAATGAATTTGGTAAAGTTGCAGGATACAAAATTAATGCACAGAAATCTCATGCATTCCGATACACTAACAACAAAAGATTAGAAAGAGAAATTAAGGAAACAGTCTCCTTCACCATTGCAACAAAATGAATAAAATACCAAGGAATAAACCTACCTAAGGAGGTAAAAAGAGCTGTACTCAGAAAAGTATAAGACGCTAATGAAAGAAATCAAAGATGACACAAACAGGTGGAGAGATATAAGAGAGATACCATGTTCTTGGATTGGAGGAATCAATATTGTGAAAATGACTATGCTACCCAAAGCAATCTACAGAGTCAGTGCAATCCCTATCAAATTACCAATGGCATTTTTCACAGAACTAGAACAAAAAAATCTTAAAATTTGTATGGAAACACAAAAGAGCCCAAATAGCCAAAGCAATCTGGAGGGAAAAAACTGGAGCTGGAGGAATCAGACTCCCTGACTTCAGACTATACTACAGAGCTACAGTAATCAAGAGAATATGGTACTGGCCCCAAAACAGAAATATAGATCAATGGAACAGGATAGAAAACCCAGAAATAAACCCATGCACCTGTGGTCAACTAATCTATGACAAAGGAGGCAAGGGTATACAATGGAGAAAAGACAGCCTCTTCAGTAAGTGGTGCTGGGAAAACTGGACAGGTACTTATAAAAGTATGAGATTAGAACACTCCCTAACATCATACACAAAAATAAACTCAAAATGGGTTAAAGACCTAAATGTAAGACCAGACACTATCAAACTCTTAGAGGAAAACATAGGAAGAACATAAATCATAGCAAGATCTTTTTTGACCCACCTCCTAGAGTAATGGAAATAAAAACAAAAATAAACAAATGGGACCTAATGAAACTTAAAAGCTTTTGCACAGCAAAGGAAGCTATAAACAAGACAAAAAGACAACCTTCAGAATGGGAGAAAATATTTACAAACAAATCAATGGACAAGGATTAATCTCCAAAATATGTAAACAACTCATGCAGCTCAATATTAAAAAAACAAATAACCCAATCCAAAAATGGGCAGAAGACCTAAATAGACTTGTCTCCCAAGAAGACATACAGATGGCCAAGAGGCAGATGAAAAGCTGTTCAGCATCAGTAATTATTAGAGAAATGCAAATCAGAACTACAATGAGTTATCACCTCACACCAGTTAGAATGGGCATCATCAGAAAATCTACAAACAACGAATGCTGGAGAGGGTGTGGAGAGAAAGGGAACTGTCTTGTGCTGTTGGTGGGCATGTAAATTGATACAGCCACTATGGAGGTTCCTTAGAAGACTAAAAATAGACTACCATATGGCCCAGCAATCCCACTGCTGGGCATATACCCAGAGAAAACCATAATTTAAAAAGACACATCCACCCCAATGTTCATTGCAGCACTATTTACAATAGCCAGTCATGGAAGCAACCTAAATCCCCATCGACTGATGAATGGATAAAGAAGTTGTGGTACATATATACAATGGAATATTACTCAGCCATAAAAAGGAACGAAATTGGGTCATTTGCAGAGACTTGGATGGACCTAGAGACTGTCATACAGAGTGAAGTTAGAGAATAACAAATATCATATATTAACACATGTATGTGGAATCTAGAAGAAAAAAAAAGAATCAGTTGGTCAGGACTCCTCAGACAGTTTGGTGAAAACTGAACCAGCACTCATTTGGCAAGACTCTGTTTTATGTAGTAGCTTAACTGTTTTATTACATAAAAGTTTCTGGCAAATATGAACAGTAATTCCACTTCGTTAACAACTGTGATTGAAATAATTGTAGTCTGTAGGTAAGCTGGAGAAAACAAGCATTAGTGGGTAGGTTGTCTTGGACATCATTCCAAGAGTCCAACAGTGAAGAAATACATAATCTATGGACGTAGAATTGGAAGAGATGTTTAGAAGACCTATGACTGGTTCATCCTCCTGCCTCTCCTCCACATCCATGCTAAGCCAACCAGGCAAATGAAACTCTTTCCTCTGCTCAAGACCTGGAAAGAGGAGAATACACAATGTTCTGTGGCCCCTCATTAAAGTGACTCATGGCTTTCTCTGCCAGGAAATCTTGGTTAATTATTTAGTATTTATGAGACTTGTATGGCTGCCTTCATGGAAATATCGTTTTTCAGGTGTTTCTTTTTTTTAAATATTACCCAAAGTTAATGCTGTAATATATAGAATCACACCAGATGTCAGCTCCCTGCAAATCCTGTTGGGCATTTGAATTATATCACAATACCTGATAAGGAGGCAATAAAGCAGATACAAAAATATAGAATGTGAAATAACTGATTCTGTCAGTTTTTGTTCATTTGGATGATTGCCTTTTGGGGCATTTTTCTACAAACAGTTCTTATTGTCGTTATTGTTATTACCTTGGTTTTTAAGATAACTATCACTTGTTCAGTAAGTAGTCTTCACTCATTATCCGATTTCATTCTGGCAGCAGCCTTTGAGGTTTGATCCTTATCTCCAGTTTCCAGATGAGAAAACCAAGGCTTGGAGAGGTCAGATTGTGTGCCCACAATCGTACAGCTAGTAAGTGATAGAGCTGGGATCTCTTCCACTGAACTCCAGAACTACCTAAAACTGCTAACCACTCTTGAGGTCAACTCACATTTTGCTTTTAATTTACATACTTGGGTGCATTAGTGAATGAAAAGATTCGGGATGAAGATGAGGAGGGGAACCTAAGCTCAGATAGGTATATTGAAATTTTTTGAGAAAATTTAGAAGCGCTCCATAAGAAAGTGACAGAGATTTCATGAAAACAGATGGTCTGTGTGTTTAATTGAGAAATCCAAAGTGTAAGGAACTGACATCTTTTGTTCTCTCCGACAGCGATCTGTGTCACTTTCTTTGTCTCCTAGAAGAATGCTTAATTATTAGGACTCATCATTCAGGTAGATACCCTGAGCCATAGAACTGCTTTGAAGTCTACTGCTGTCATTGTTCCAGGGTTCTCCAGATCACTCAAAGCTCAAGAAGACAGAGCACATAGGATTCCAAAGAGTAGTGAGGGTTTATATACTACCTGTCCTTTTGTTCCAGTTCATTTCAACATGACCCTAATGAGGAATATGCTTGTGGCTGTTGGATTACATCTCATCAACTGAGCAGAGGCATAATTAGAAGCCTGCTGCTGTCAGAAAGATTAATAGGCCGATTGATACAAACCCATAAATGAAGATTTCCCAGCAAAGCCATTTAACCAGCTGGCTGGAGATCATGATACAGCAATACTGCAAGTAACAAACAGTGTTTTCTGTTCACATTAGAACCATTGCAAGGTCTAAGAAAAGTGTTTTATGATAAAAACAAAGGGCCCATTCTGATGTTATTATCATTAGTATTGATTAATGATTGAACAAAAACTTACCCATCAGCAATAACAACATCTTAGAAGATAACCACTTCAAGATGTTCTATGATAAGATCACAATGATGGTGAACAGAAGAGGCCAGTTTGTGTTTGGTAAAACTAATAAAAACTACACAACTTACTGAATACATGCCCCACCCAGTATAAATGCCAAAGCACCCAAATTGGAAAGATTAGCTCTTAAGTACACAGCTCTGTCAAGGGAATTAAAATGTAGGCACTGGGAAAAGCCACCAGATAGAAAGCTTTCAGCTTGGATCCATTCAAGACCTGGGCAGTCCTGAGGTGCTGTCCAGTTTAGAAGACAATGTTCTACGTAAAGATTCTTGCTTTCTCAATGACTAATTAGTATCACACCATTCACACAAAATCCACTATTGTTATTAGCTTGCAAGATATTTTTGCGATACCTAAAATTATATGAATGATAAAATTGATTTCTAATTTGGAGTACATTGTAAAGATTTGCCTCCCTTTTAAAATGTCTTGGTCTCAAATATTCTGATTAGCTAGGTGCTTTTATTTCTATTTTGTGAGCAGGAAAACCAAAGCACTTTGCTTGTCTGATATATCCTAATGTTATCAGGAAAATCTCAAATCACTTAGAGTTACTACCTCTCATTTGCAGGTAGGTTTCTTAATATCCATGATTATATAATGTCATTTTTCTATATTGATTGAATGGAATGGGATGCAAAGCTTATTTATTGTCTAATCCATGATTAGAAGTGTTAAAAGTATCTAAATATTATCATCCATTACCGTATTCATTCCTTTTCTTCTAGAATAAGAGAGGCTGAGGCATCCATCTTTAGGCAGATGGATAACGAGGAGTTATTTCTCTATAAGCAGAGGAACTTAGCCTTAGCAGATAAGGTCAAGCTTCATGACACCACTACCATTCAGGATCCCAGGAAGGACTTTTGGGGATTAGGAATGTCCCACATGACAGTCTTTACAGAGGAGGGTTAGATACAGGTTAGAGAGTTCAGCTTTCTCTGAATTTTCCCAGACCATTTGATAAACACATACATGTTTTTCTAGGGCAGTTTTACCTCTTCCCTCAGTCAGTCATACCCCATTGTCAACCTCTGTTGCTTTTATGTAAGCTCCATGGCAGGCCCTGTAGATAGCAGATACCATTCTTATGCTTCTTTTTCCTCTCCAAGGATATGGCAATTTATCTGGAAAAGTAAGGTGGTATGGCACAAAGGATACTGGGTCTGTGTCCCAACTCCACCACTTAGCTACATGATCTTGGGTAGGTTTCTGAGCCTCTCCTTCTCTTTCTGCAAAATGGGGATTAGAACAAAATGTCTGCTACTATATATTTTGCAAAGTTGTGAGGACCAAATGCAATAGTATGTGTAAACTTTATACAATTGCCAGGTATTATTATATTGAATTGAATGAGGATTAACATTCCGAGACAGTTAAGAATTCCTTGCTCCTAGTGCTATAAGAATTCAGAGATGGGAGAGTTCAGTAAGGGCAGGAATAATTGGCCATGCCATGCCTTTTGGTTGGCCTTGAAAGCTGCCTGAGGTTTGAACACAAAGAGGGAGGAGCGTTTGAAGAGGCCACAGCAGAAGCGTAGAGTTAAAATTAGGAATATGGGGGGGTGTCACATGCATGAAATTATGAAGATACCAGCTTGTGGCAGCAAAGGGCTTTGACATGGAGCATGGTTGAAAATGGGAGATATAGGGTGAGGCTGGGTTTTAGAGGTTTTTCTCAGCCAGACTTGGAATTGATGCATGAGGCAGGAGAGAGCCATGATGGTGGATGAATGACACCTTTTAATTAAATTAATCCGGCAACATTGCCGAGGCGAGACTACGAGAAGAGTCTGGAATCATGAAGCTTATTGTATTGATTCACGTCTGTAGCGTGTGGGCCTGAACTCTGGTGGTCCATAATCCTGATGGGAATTGAGAAGGCTCCATCCAATTTAAAAAGGGACTCACCACAAGAGTGAGGAGAATTTAAATGTTGGAAATTATTTCACAAAGTGCTGTTCTGTTCCTCAGCTAGTCCCTTCCCTCCCATGTGGTTATTTATTAAATTATCTCGGATATTTGCTGCTGCTGTTCCTAAAATGCTTAACATCTCTTTCTCTCTCATAAATGATGGTCTCCATAATCTCTCCCAGTCCAGCCCTCATCATTTTTTCCTTTTAATCTTAAACTAAAAATGTGCTCCTCAGGCACTCTCTGGTTGTTAATTCGAATGTCATTGGTGAAGCTTGCATGGTGGCATTGTAATTACTTCCCTGTATTGTCTTAATTCCCCACCGCCCCCATCGCCCTGTTCACATCTGAAAATGATAGTCTCTGTTCAACCCCTTGATCTCAGCACTTAATTCAGTGGTAGGCAGGTGGTTGTGTGGGGATGGGCTTGAATGCTTAATCCTCTTTGTTCAGGTCTGAATAGGAATCACCTTGAGCAGCAACACCTGTAAGGAGTGTGTAGTTGCAGGAAAGTTCTTCAAGAGCTGTGGTTCTCAAAGTGGGGTCCCCAGCTGAGCAGCAGCATCTGGGAAATGCAGATCCTCAGGACCCCATACCAGACAACTGTATCAGGAGCTCTGGGGTGGGGTCCACCAGTGTTTTAACATGCCCTCCAGGTGCTTGCTAAAGTTTGAGAAACACTGTTCTGGAGAAATATTTTCAAAGGGTTGGAAAGCCAGCCTCAGAGAGTTAGGAAAACGGACTTCAGAAAGTCCCAGGGAAGTTTTAGAGGCTGAGAAGAGGCAATTACATCCTTCTTGGAGATGATACGGGCATCACAACTGCTAGAAGTGAGATTTTTGTCCTTAGTCCCCTGCCCCTTAAAAGAAAACCTGGGTAGTCATTGCTTGCCTCATGCTTTGGAAAGATAAGTTCTGAAGTCAGTCTTCAAGAAGGACTGTTGGATCTTCCTGCTCAAAGGTCTTCGTGGGATACTGTATTGTTAAATAGGTGAAAAAAGAGATATACTTCCCACTTGGGTGAGTATCATTTTCCTCTGTAGAGACCTCTAAATACTTAGGTTATGTTTACTACTTGATGGTCAAGAGGAAACAAGGGTTCGTATTCCAACCTCTGTTCTATGCTGAAAGTTTATCCCATCAGGAGCAGCTTTTTATTGAGGTTCTTTTGAAGGTGCCCCAATCATAGAGTCCTGATCAAAATGCTAAATTTGCCTAAGGTTTTAGTATCACAGTTGATCCATGGACTATGGGAGCCTAGTAATGAACAGTCCATCAGCTTACCAAGTATCTTATCTCCTCTAATTAGTAAGTCATTAGTTAACCAAGAGCAATTTAGGGAAAGTCAGTTCTACTACCAGGAGTAGTGTTTTTATTGCATTTCTTAAAACTCTTATTTATTTATTTATTTTCTGTTGGCAACATAGGTCCATGAAAAGCCTGTTCTGATGCGGGCATGCCTCATCAGAATGGCGATCCAAATTTAAGTGTGTAATTCAGAGTCACTTTCCTTTGTAGAAAAAAAAATAAAGTGATTTCTAGCTCTTAAAATTTCTAGACGAGGACCTCTTCTATTTTACACAAGAAGGAAGAGGAGTTTGTATTTCATTCTCCATCCTACAGTGAGCATTAATCATTAAGATAAAGTCTCTTTGGGAGGAAAATAAATCCTGGCTGATATGGCCAATCCTTTTGCTGTTTAATTCTGTATTTTCTTTTTGTAAAAGATCAATGAACTTCTCCCTGGGTTGTTTCCATTTGGGGAATGAAATGATGGGGCTTTAGAATCTCTGCTCTGTGGTCTTTGATTGTGTGAGTCCATGGACTAAAGGCACTCAGAGAACTTATCTTGGAGGGGATCCTGATAAACCGTTCTGATGCCACTTGAGAAAACTAGGCAGGACATTTCTCCTTGGGCTCTTATGGCAAGCAGGGAAGAGCTGAGAGAGATAGAAAACAGACTCCCTGATCACTCTGGTCCTACTGGGTTCCTGGGGGCTGGCCCTCTTCTGTTTCAGAATTTCCTGGTTCTCTCCCCCTTCTTCATCTGAGTGAAGTGGCTCGTGTCACTGGTGAGCTTCAGCCAGAGGGAAAGCCGCCAGCACCAGCAGCATAATTTACTTCCTTTATTGTTTCAGCTCAAAGTCTAAGGCTCAAGGAATGATATAAAAGGATGATTAAATCAGTTCTCTAAAGTTTTGAAAGAAAGACTAGAGAAAAGGTCTGTTATGGTTTCAACATTGTTCTCTGTGAGTCAGGAGTGCTGTTGAGGTATATTTGTCAACAGAATGTCCTTTAGCATCAGGCCCTCTCATTGCTGCCTTTAGGGCTGGGCAACATAAGAGGGAACAGCAGAAATGACAAGGAAGTCAAGAAACAGTGCAAATAAGTTGTTACAGCCTAATTCCTTATACTCTTTCAAACATCTACTTCCATTTGTGTCGAACCGAAATATCCTCAATGGCATTGAGCTAACATCTCTTCCCCCACTGTTCCATTCTCTTCCACAGCCCAGCAAATACTTTCCCTGCTCGATGTATTTCAAGGTTACTACGAAATTAACTACAGAAGCAATGGAATTCATGGGAGCTAGGGAACTCATAGGACCCTCAAATATACCACCAATAACTATTGTGAGAGCAATAGTAAGGTTATTGTGTGGCCTTGGTGAAATGATAGTGGGTTTTCCATAATAGACTTGAGAACCAAGACTTTCTCTCCATCCCCTAAATTGTGTATACATCAGTCTTGATGAAAACGAATTTATAATGCACAGCTAAGTCACTGCTGGCACAAGGGAAGATGTGAGTGCAATACAGTATTTACCAACAGAGCCCCCCAATCCTCCCCCCCACACACACACTGTTTACTCTTCACTACTTCTGTAGCACGTCACACCAGTGGCTTACATAGCACAGAGGTGCATTGTCTCTTCATCCCTTGGGAACTGTAGTGGACTTCTGGTCAACCTAGTTCATGTACTTCTTTTCCTTGCAGCTAGAGTAGCTAAGAACTCTGACACACGTGGACCGCGTGGGTCTTGTTCTTGAAACAAAACAAAATGCCATCATGGCTTGGGAATTGTAGAAGTGTCACTTGTTAACTCCAGGCCTGAATTCTCCTTTTTTCATTGAATCAATACCTGAGTAGGAGACCAGGCCAAGAGCAGGGTGGGCTGTGGTGTTTAGTCTCTTTTGCTCCTGCCTCCTTTCAGCATTGGACTAAGCAAACTCCATGCTGTTTTTCCTCCCACTTTCCCTTAGTGAAAACCTAGCATTTGCCATTTCCTTTATGCAAGAACTGTTTTTCAGTGTTGGTTTTTTGTTCACTCCGCTTAGTTTGTAAGTGCAAATGTAGATTCCTCTTCATGCTTGTCTGGAGGGTTTTCCACATATTTGTGATTTGGGAGATGACAAAGGGCATGTTTGACTTGTAATACAGATGAAGAATGGATAAATCCGGTGCATGTAACATGATCGGAGAGTCCCACAGACTGACTCACCCTGCCTTTAAGTGGGCCCTGCATTCTCATACTGCACAGATTCCTGCCTGTTGAACAACCAAGCATTGCCATTACAGAAGTACAACTATACTAACTGGTATTGTGTACAGCGATTTCCAAAGTGGTGATACTCGGAAATCCTCCATCCTGCACTTCTCAAGCTGGTCCTTTCCTGGCCTGGAGGTCCATGTTGCTTCCCATCTGGGGAAAGTATTTTACTTCTCTCCATCCTCCCTTCTCTCCCTCACCTCACCTTCTTGATGTTCCTGGCCTGAGTGGTACCATTTGCTTACTGATAACAGTATACTGTGACTTTTCATTCACAGCTTTGAAAGGCTTATGAGGCTTTCCTGCCTCCCACCCAGCCCAAACCTTGGGACTTTTCACACTCTGATCCTCTGATCAGTTTGATGCAGGAAAGCATATGGAAGCCATGTACCAGTTTGTATTGTCGTACACTTTTGAACTGCCTACTCTTGAACAAAGTAGAGTGTGCTGGGGATTTGCATTGGCTGCTTGATACACGCAAAGGCAATTAACCTGCATGCGCCCCCCCCCAAAAAAAAAATTAACCCTTAGAGTACTGCTTCAATATATTTGTTTAATGGTCTTGAATTTTACCAGTTGGGCAATGCTGCTTTCCCCAGATCAGAGTGCTGCATTTAAGTCCATATTGAGTCTAGCCAGAACATCAACCAGGATCCTCTCCTCCACAGCTTTCCTGAGATGCTCCTGGGTCCTTTCTTAGTAATCAACTGATGGCTTTTAAAAGGTCTAAAACCCAGCCATTATGTTTAATTGAAAATGGGCTTCATTTCTAAGGTGCTGGAGAGTAGGAGGGACTGCTTTTAGCTTACGTTTGTGTCCTCTAAAAGAAGTCAGTTCTTTAAGGGTTAATATGAAATTGAGGAATTTGGTGCTTTCTTCTGCTTGTCCTTCCTCCAAGGTGTCTGCATGATCCTCTTTCTATTCTTAGGTCAACTGTTGAATGATGATGAAAATAATATATGTATAAAACGATGGAAACAAATAAAAGAACAAAAGACTGTATGGTTGAATGGAAAGACCCCTTGGCAATGCTTGCTTGATGATCACAGGGGATAGAAAGACCAAATGTTTCATTTTATGAACGTTCATTTTGTCCTCTACCCCAAGCACCACCACTGCACAGCAATGTGGAAGACTTGACGATGCTTTTCATTTACCTCTTGCTTTTTCTTCTTCCTGTCTAATAGCCCAATAGAATCCTGCCAGAATTTCTACAAAGATTTCACATTACAGATCGACATGGCCTTCAACGTGTTCTTCCTTCTCTACTTTGGCTTGCGGGTAAGTTTGAACAACACTGCCCAGTAGCACAATGAGGCATGCGAGTCTTATCCCCAGGGACCATTCCGTATCAGCCATCTGGTCCCGCAGGCAAGATGAAGCCCAGTGTTTCCAGGGGAGACGATAGATCCGCGTTCTGATTTTCTGTGCGAGAGCCCTTTCCTTAGCTCAGCATTTCCTGAAGTACGTGTTAATTTTGTTCCGCGCAGAAGAAATAGGCATTGAAATAACTATTACACCTCTACTGGTCTACTGTTTTTCATCTCTCTAGTCACGCATGAATGCGTGGTTACCTTAAATAGGAGGGAAAAAAAACCCTTCTCCTCTTAAAATTATGCTCATCAGTGCTCACTTAGCTGAATCCTGAGAGAACAGTGAGTTGTGAGGGTTGAATCAAGGGGCTAGACTGGTAGAATTTGCGGCGGGGGGGATTTATACTAGACCCTGTATATGAAGGGAGCTGTACGGAGTGTAGATTACAGAGATTGTGTGCGTGGATGAATGCATACATACATGCTTTATTTATAGTTATATTTACATTAGAGACTTTAAGAAAGATGAGATAATTCAAACTTCCCTACGATGCCGTTGAAAACCACAGAAAAATATACTACCTGATCTTTCTCCAAGGCTAGCGTAGCTTACAGTCACTCTCTAGAAAAGACTAGAGAGTGTATGCAAATTCGAAGACAAAAATAGCATGTGATTGGTGTAGATATAAGAAGAACATAAACTCTCCCTCCAGGCCCCCGTGAAAAGCCAAAACGTACCTACCCTTTGGCAAAAGAGTACAGTTTGAATGCCGGCACCATGCTTCTCATTTTTTTTTTCTCTCTCTCTTCTTTTTTCTTTCCCCCAGTTTATTGCAGCCAATGATAAGCTGTGGTTCTGGCTGGAAGTGAACTCTGTAGTAGATTTCTTCACGGTCCCCCCCGTGTTTGTGTCCGTGTACTTAAACAGAAGTTGGCTTGGTAAGTCAATCTCCCTTCCTTCCTTCTTACTGGTTTCTGAGCCATGGCTGAAATATAGAATCAGGTGCGTCAGAGGACTGGGAATCCACAGAAAGAAAGTTTTGTGGATTCATACGAACAACTCCTGGAGTTTTAGAAGCTGATGGTGAGAGTCCTCTTGGAAGCAAGCACTGGCCCAGAAGGATGTGTACAGCGAGTGCTTCAGAGAATGTTTTATCATTGTTGAAGCCCAGGGGTCATCACTGTCACATCCAGGACGTCTCCATTCATGGTTCTGTCACTTTTCATTCAACTGGGAGTCAGGACTGGATGAAGAAGCCCATGGGCACAAGGCCAACTTTCTGAGTAGCTGATTCAGGTGCCCCAGAAGGTCTGCCTGCCAAAGTTAGCTTCTGTCTGCTTCTTAGTTTTGTGATGAGTAGGTCCTGCATGGTTTATTTATAGTTGTGAGTTCCCTTGTGGGGTGGGAGATAAGGTAAGTCTCTAGGGTCACCCTCACCTTGAGGGAGATCAAGCTCCTTTCCTGTGTTGCAGGAAGAGCTTTTGCTGGAGCTGTGTTCACACCTCACTTCCTGTGTCTGCTTGGCAGGTCACTTCCTGTTTCAGGATTAGGATAATCTGGTGGGAAAAGGAACTAGCTCAGAGGATGGTCATGACAGCCAGAGGCTTAGAGAGACAGCTTCGGGGTTCTCTTTGCCACACTGAATAATTTCCTCAGAGTGTTCCTGCTGTCACGGGTCTACAGGGGAAGAGGGGAGACTGAAACAGGTCTCAGAGGACTAGTTGTGGGATCCTTCTGTCTTTATTTTCAGAAATTTTTGGTCTTAACCTATTTTTTTCAAAGTAATATATATATGTATACGTGTGTGTGTGTTTGTGTGTATATATATATATATATATATATATATATATATATAAATAGTATCAATATTCAAAGATGCATAATGAAAATATTAAGTGTCTCTTCCACCTGCATCCATCACTGCCCTCTCCCTGGGATGCTTAGCGTTATAGACTTTCACATCTTTCCTTCATGCTGATTTCACCACAAACAAACATGGATGTGCACACATAACAGTGTTTTAGAGGTGGTGGTCTTTGTACAAAATCATTGTATCAGTCACATTGCACTGCAGTTTGGCTTTCTTACTAACTGATAAATGACAGCCATCCCTTCAGCTCTTTAATGATTCGTTTTATGGCAATTGCACAGAATCCCGTACGTTGCTGTACTGCATTTATTGAGCCATGGTCCAAATGATGCACCACATGATTGTTTACTTTTCTGCTATAAACAGTGGCCTAGTCAACACTCCCATCCACATATCTGTACAATTCTATCTCTAGAGAGAATTCCTGGAAGAGGACTTGCTGGATCAAAGAGAATGTACATTTTCATTTGTGAAGATATTAATGGAGAACTTTTCAAAAATGTTGTATCAAGATATGCTTCTGCTAGCAGTGTGTTTTGATGTCCTTGCTAGCGCTGTATAATTTATTATATACCTAGTATCAAGTATTTTAAAAATAAGTATCTTTTATATACAATGTATGCAGTAATCACATACATACATGTATGTGTGTATCTCTGTGTGTGTATCTTATTTGGATTCTATTTTCTACTAGTTTTCTCATTAGCATTGTATTCAGTTGCTGAGTGGAAATGTTTTCCTTCCTGATCTGAGGGGTGCTTGCTTAGATGGGGCTTTCTTGCCAGCACGATGAGACCATTAGAGCTGCACACCAATCTGAGAAACATCCTGAGTGTGTGCTTGCTAATTTGCTCTGGTGCCTGGGGTCCCAGCCATTTCAGCTGAGCTCTTAACCAGCCTTGTGACCTGAGGAACTCACTCTTCTTCCCTCAGCCTGTTGTTTTTCATCTGTGACATAGAGGTTGGGTTAGACAGTCGCTAAGTTTCTTTCATTTCAGAAAATCTCTAAGCCTCTTGCATCATTCATGGGAAATTTGAGGAAATTTGGGATCTTGGTTGTTGCAGAGGACTGAGAAGTTAGTGAATTAAATCACCAACATACCTGGGTCAAGATGACGTATGGACTGCTCACCGGGGCTCTTTCTAAACCATCCTGTTGTGAAGAGTTCACACAAACACACCCCCCAAACAAATAGACAAGGAATGAAGGAAGGGAGAGAAGGCAGAAGGGAGAAAGAGAGTGGGAGGGAGGAGAGAGAGAGAGAAGAAGGGTGGAGGGGGAAAAAGGAAGAAGGAAGGAGGAAGAAAAGGAATCTGCCTTCTCTTCCTGGCTGGGTTCTAATGCCTCTGTGCACTTGAACAACCACTCACTTTTCTGGACCCTCAGTTTTCCCACCAGAAAAATGGGAGGTTTAGACTGAGTTACCTTCCAGCCCTCATACCTCCTGAATCTGAACTTTATGTCGGGGTTCCTTGTGGTCCTAGAAGATGGAGAGGACCCCTACCTGACTGTGGTGGAAACATCCCTTCTCTGCAGCTGGTAGGGCTCGCCCCAGGTCAGGGTGCGGAGCCGGGTGTCCTTGCTGTGAGTGAAACACTCCCTGGAATCTTAGTGTTGGGAGGGCTTGGGTGTTGTAAAAAAACAACCCAGGCCTTTCTGTGGATGATGTCATCCTGATTTTCGGAGGTGTGTTCTGATCTAGTGAAAATCAATCTGAGAGAACAGAAAAATGGAAGAGAGAGAAGAGAGAGGGTAGGGGAGGGATAAATTAGGAGTTTGGAATTAGCAGATACAAGCTACTGTACATAAAATAGATAAACAACAAGGACCTACTGTATGGTATAGGGAACTATATTCAATAATCTGTAATAAACCATAATGGAAAAGAATATATATGTATATATATATACATATATATATATAACTGAATCACTTTGCTGTACACCACAAACTAACACAACATTATAAATCAACTATAGTTCAGTTAAAAAACAAAAGAGGGAGAAAAGAGTAATGAGACACACTTTGCTTCAGTTGTTGTTGCTCTTCGAAAAAATATGCTCTAGAGTGTGCTTTAATTTGTTCGTGAATTGAACAATGTTTATAAAGCAGCTACTATGTGCTGGGCACTTTTCCAGATGATTAGGAAACAACAATGAATAAAATAAGCAGCACCCCACCCTCTGACATTGCAGTGGGGGAAGAACAGGAAACAACAAGCCTAATAAATAAGTAAATTACATAGTATGTTAGGAAGCATAAGTGCTATTGAAATTGGAAACAAAGACCAGCAACCTTTGGGGCTATGAAATAATAATAACAACAACTAATAACCTTTCTCCTCTTGCAGGAGAAAACATCTTTAATGGAATACTTTTGGTTCTTTGGTAACTAAGCCCCCTGGGTAAAATCCCAAACTGGTCTGCCTGTTATGGAAGAGAATTCAATATAATGATATTCAAGGAGGTTCCTGCATCTGATTTAATACATGGATTATTACACTGTGAAACAATTATTGTACCGGTGAGCTGCCAGAGATAAAATGAACATTCCCATGAGGTATGGCTTATAAAGTAAAAGGAATAATCCCATCAAACAGGGCATTTCAGAAAGTGCTGCCCTCCTCTTAGAAAATGAAAAGTACTGCCTTTACTGGCTGAGGTTTGGGACAAGATGCAGGAAACTGAAGTCTGTCCCAGATCTGCACACACTTCTTGAGACTGTTCAGGAGTAGAGGGCTATGCTATATAGCTGGCACCGTGGAGGATAAAAAGTGAAATGAACACCAGGCTCCCCCTCCCCCCCGCCCTTACCTTTTCTGGAGCATAACTTGCATCACGTTTGATTTCCTATTCTTAATATATGGTTGCGTATTGTATAGTACAGTATTTATTTACTTTTTTGCATGCATCATCTTAGTGCATTGGACAGTATATTACTAAAAACAGCTAGTATTAATTCTAGCTGGGCTATGTGCTGGGCGCTCTGATAAGCCCTTGCAAACGTGAACTCAATCCTCATAGTAAACCTATGAGGTAGGAATTATTGTCTCCATTTTACAGATAAGGAGATGGAGGCTCAAAAGGAGTTAACTTTCTTGTCCAGGGTCCTGCAGCCTGGGAGTAGGGAAAGGCGTGCTTTACCCAAGATCTGGTCTGACTTCTTGTCCTTTCTCTTAGGCTGCTCTTCTGCCTCTGTCCTTACCCTTGAGAGATTTGGGGTTTTGAGGACTGGGTTGGGAATTACTAAGCAGCTTTTGCCGCTTTATGTTGGCATCCCTCTATTTCATCCTATCTCATAGAAGCTTCACTTGAGGCAGGCAGGGAAGGGAAGAGATCTTGCTTAAAAACACACATAGCTCGTGTCTCCTTTTCTTCTCACTTTTCCTCGTCTACCTCCAGTTTCTAGAACTGCCATTAAGACCAGGGAAACAAATAGAGCTAGCGTGCAGTCGCCTGAGTCCCAGGGTACCCTAGCAACTTGGGGATTGGACCAGCTCCACCTGAGAGGAGGAGACGGTAACCGATATATAGGTAGATACTGGGGGCTCCTGCAGGTCCTAGGTCAGTAGAGCTAATTGGATTGGTATCATGTTCTGGCCTCCACCACCTCGATTCACATCGTGCTCAGCCACTTGCCAATGGGTCGCTTTGAGCACAGTCACTTTCCCTGTCTTAAACTCAAGTCTTCTCACCTGTCCAATGGGGATAATAATAGGACTCACCTCAAGGAGTTGTAGTGGGGGTTCAGTGAGGGAATGAGTGACCACATACATAGGACGAGCTTCATGAACAGAAGCCGTGATTATCTCCAGCCTCTCTTTCTAACCTCCCTATCATATTTTAAAGTCCCAGAGAAGAAAACAAACCAGAATGGAACCAAAAATAAGGCAGTGGATGTGAGGACATCCATGTCAGCAGGCAGCAAGTCGCTGCTTATTTTAATTCCTGTTCCCACACACTCGCTTATTCACAAAATCCTCACTAAAATAAATGTACCTTGAAATGAGAGATGAATCTTATTTTGAGACTCGAATAACATGCTCTGGGGAGAACACTTTTGTCTGTTTGTCTCATTCTTGTGGGAACTATGTCCCCAAGGTAGGTCAGTGGGCTGTGCCTCCTTTGTTTATTGATGTGTTTTTGTTGAGGGTCATCTTGTGGGGTTATTAAAGGAAGAGAGTGGAGGAAAAGATAAGAATACACGCACCAGCCAGTCATTTAACTGGCTGTTATTGAGCACCTACTGTGTGCTCAGCCCTGGGATAAGAGGAACACATGCTTGCTTGGCCACCTCCTTTCTTAGTTTTACTGTGATTTCCAACATTGCCCCCTCTTCTCTGACTGATGAAAGTAGGGTATGGTGAACAGCCCCAGTCACTGAACTGTGGTCAAAAACTAAACCTGCTTCTCTAGTCTGTGTTAGACCTGGCCTCAGACCCTTTAGCAAACTCTGCTGGAAAATAGAAAACTCTGCTAAAAAATAGAAAAACGAGTTAGTGCTCAGTCATAGGGCAATTAAAATGATGTAGAGTATCTGCTTATAAATATATGCCCGAGCAGTCCCTTTTTGTGTCAAAAGGTGATAAAAACAGGACTGTTAAAAAAAAAAAAAAAGTACAGGTCCTTAAAAACAACAACAGCGACAGGACAAAACATAGTTCCTGTTTGAGACCAAGGTTTCAATTTAGTTTTGGAACCAAAATAAACACTCATGCAACAACAGCAGGTAGCACTATCAGCTATATAATGACGTCCGAAGTTGCGAGGTCCAGGCTGTACGGGCCGTGGCAGTTCAGAGAAGAAAGAGCTCACGTGGGTGGAGGAAAGCGGGGAGGCGTCGAGGGGCTGGGGCTCTGCTGAGGCTTGTGATGATGGGTGAGACAGAGTGGGAAGCAGCGAGCATTCTGTGCAGGAGAGGAGCCTGCCCTGTCTGGAGAATGGCAGGGGCCCACGGATGGTAATCCCACCTGAGATAAAGTGTTTTTACTGCGTGCCAGGTATCAGCCTCACAACCCTGCCAGATGGATGTGTTTCTGTCCTATTGCTGCAGGAACAAATTGCCACAGATGTCGCGCCTTAATACAACACCCATCTATTATCTTACAGTTATGTAGGTTAGAAGTCCAACATAGGTCTCTCGGGGCTAACATAAAAGTGTCTTCAGGGCTGTGCTCCTTTCTTGAAGCTCTAGGGAAGATTCCATTTCCTTGCTTTTTCCAGCTTCCAGAGGCAGCCCACATTCCTTGGCTCATGGTTGCTTCTTCCATCTTCAAAGCCAGCCACAGTGGGCTGAGTTCTCACACTGCATCTCGGATCTTTCTTTCAGTCCTCACCTCTCTCTGCTTCTCTCTTCTGCCTCCCTCTTCTACTTTTAAAGACCCTCGTGATTGCATTGGATCCATCTGGATAATCCAGAATAACCTCCCCATCTCAAGGTCAGCTGATTGGCAACCTTAATTCCCCTGCTATCTTAGTTGCCTTTTGCCATGTGAGTTATCATATTCACATGTTCTGGGTGCTAACATGAACATCTGTGGGGGCATTATTCTATCTACTGAAAGGGGTATTCCTATTATTCCCATGCTGCCAAAGAGGAAACTGAGGCTCATAGAGGGTAAGTGACTTGCCCAAAGTCATAGAGAGCCAGGAACTGTTAAGTTGGGACCCATGCCCCTGTTCAGACCTGTCAGTGGCTCTACATAGTGCTGTGGGGTCCAAAAGCTCTAGTAGGCATTTAGGGCCCTCTGTGCCCTTGACTTTTTGCACTTTTCCAGCCTATCATGGGAGGAGACTCACGGGGAGATCTTGTTTGGAACCAGAGAATTTACCCCTCCCTGCGTTTCTATCTAGCATTGAGGTTTTTTTTTTTTTTTTCCCCTTCTCTTGGGAACAGATGAATTACTAGATAGATATGCCTGTTATCATTGTACTTAAGCAAGTTACAGAGATCTGGGCACCCCTTCCTGTGAGGCTGTAGTAACCGAGAAGAACGTGTTTGGTCTGCATATCCTTTGCTTAAAAGCCCTCTTTCCTTAGAGCTCATGCTTTCTTGCTTTTTTTGGAATTTACTTAAGAGTACAGAGAAATGGAATTGGAGAATGCCAGATGAGTGAATGAGTTGTGATGGTCTGTCACCATTTTCCCAAGGAAAGCATTGTGTGGGGTCAGAGCCCCACTCTCCCCTTTAGTGATCAGTCTTTCAGGGGGGCTCGGCTGAAGGGCCAGGAGTCTCTGTGTTGTCCATCCACTTTCTAGGGCGTCTCACCCCAAGGCCCCTCTTTTGCTGGAGGAATCCCACAACAGGTGAGGTGAGGTTCATATCAGAACCTTCATTAACTAAACTCTGCATTGGGGGAGAGTAATCAAGAATGAAAGCCTTTGGCTGGTTTCACTTTCTGGACATCAGTAATTTTTAGTGTATTGCAATTCAAAACAAAAACAAAACAAAACACCAAAAACGGAGTGTGACTTGGGCAGAGAGTGGAGGCCGGTGCCAGGCACTCAGCCCTGCCTCTCCTTCTGCTTAGACTTCCAGCTGCAGCCCCACCAGGCTGTATCTGCCCTGCTCACCTTCCCTCGTCCCTGCCTCAGGAGTGAGTTTTTTTCCCTGCTGCTCTGAATATCATCTCTCCCCTCAGGAACGCACAGCTCTAACCCTACCTCCTATGGGAAGCTTTCCCATCCTCCCAGCTGGAATGAATTCTTCCCTGACCTTTATTTCCTTTGCTCTTGCGATTAATGTTGTAAGAGCTGTATAATCAGTCTGTTTTCTACTCTCAGTTCGAACTCAAGTTCTGTGGGTATTGTGGCAGAGACCTTGACCGTCTTGTGTTTTTGCTGTGTTCCCAGTGTCTGGAATGGTGCCTGACACACAGTTTGTGCTGTTGAATGAATGGGTGTCTTCTTACACTAATGATAGTAATGAACTTGATTGCTTATTAAGAGCAGGCACAGGGCTCAACATTTCGTAGGCATTATCTCAGTTAGCATTTACAGCAACTCAATGAGTAAGTACTGCTAGTCCAATTTTACAATTTAGGAAGCTGAGGTTTGGGGATTAGGTAACTTCCCCAGGTAGTAAATGGAGGATCCAGGACTCAGCCCAGGTCAGTCTGATTCTGGAGTCGGTGCTTTAAAAATGGCTAAGCCAGTGGTTCCCAAAGTGTGGTTGCCAGACCAGTATCATCAGCATCACCTGAAAACTTGTGAGAAACGCAGATTCTTAGAACCCAACCCAGACCCAGTGAATCAGAAACTCTGAGAGCTTGATCCAGCAATCTGTGTGTTTTACAAGCCCTCCTGGTCATCCTGATGTCCACCCAGTTTTGAGAACCACTGTCCTAGTCTGTGCTCGGGTGGTTTTCAGATTTGGTTGTCTCTTAGAATCCCTGAAGAGCTTTTAAAACTCACCATGTTCAGTCCAAACCTCCAACCAATTAAATGGGAGGATCTGGGTTGGGAGTGGGGGAGTGACTCAGGCTCAGCACTTTTTTTTTTTTTTTTTAACACTCCCCAGTTGCATCTAAAGCACAGTAAGGATGAGAACCACTTGCATATATATGTATCTTCTAACTATGACTGTTGAATGAATTCTTCCCTAGAAGGGTGCTTCCTAAGCTTCAACGTGCCCATGAGGCACCAGGAGATCTTATTCGAATGCAGTTTCTGATTCAGGAGGTGTGGGGTAGGATCAGAGACTCTGCATTTCTACAAGCTCCAGAGGATGCTAATGGTTCTGGACTGGGGACCAGACTGTAAGTAGCAAGGCTTTCTAGCCTAGACCGTGCTATCCAATAGGATAGCCACTAGCCACATCTGACTATCTAAACGTAGATTAAAATAAAAATAAAAGAAAAACTCAATTTTTCAGTCATACTGGCCACATTTCAAGTACTTAAGAGATCCACATGACTAGTGGCTAAGGTATTGGACGGCACAGATAGAGAACGTTTCCACCATCGTAGGAAATTCTCTTGGACACCGCTGCACTCGGATGTGAGTCTTGTGTTGGAAAGTACCATGAACTTTTACTTTTTGTACCTCTGGGACACTCTTGCATTCAGTGGAAGCTTAACAGATGTTTATTTAAGTTATTTTTAGTGGAACGTCCAATGGTACCAAGTCTGTATAGAAAGGAAGTAATTAACTTTCTTGGACGGATGCTAGGGAATTCATTAGTATGGTGTCAATGAAACCCCTCACCACCCTACCCAAATGGAATTAAATGTACGCAAGGCGGGAGTAGGCAAAAAGGTATAATAGAGGCCCTGGCAACAGCCCCAACTTCATCGCCAGGACTACTGCAGTCGAAATGGCCTTTTGGGCTCTGAAAAGAAAGGACTCTGGTTCCCCCTACAGGACTGTACTGGAGTTTGATGGAATAGTGTGAGATTAAGTCAGATGGAAGAGGAAAGGGCGCCAAGTGAACTCAAACTCAAAACGGGCAGTTTGTGGCTAGCAGAGAGGTGGGTAGGCTCACTTTGCCCTCCCATAAGGTACCTGGCATCTGATAACTTGACTCAACCACAATGACCAAGGGGGTTCCAGGTCACAGTGCCCAAGGTGTGGAAGGAAGGGCCTTTGAGAGTCTCCAGAGGTCACCTACTCCATAACTGAGGCGGCTGGACTTTCAACTCCTACATCTAGATTGTCTAAAGCCCAAAGCCTCCTAAGTAAACCCCCCACTATAGTCAGTGGTTTCATTTAAAATAATAATGATAATAAAGCAAATTAAAAGTGTGACTTCTCTTTTTGGGGTCTGATGTCTGGGGGCAGAAGGAGGTTGAGAGAGAGAGAGACAGAGCTTTAAAAGAGAAAGGTCTGGGCTTCCCTGGTGGCGCAGTGGTTGAGAGTCCGCCTGCTGCTGCAGGGGACATGGGTTCGTGCCCCGGTCCAGGAAGATCCCACATGCTGTGGAGCGGCTGGGCCCGTGAGCCGTGGCCGCTGAGCCTGCGCGTCCGGAGCCCGTGCTCTGCAACGGGAGAGGCCACAGCGGTGAAAGGCCCGCGTACTGAAAAAAAAAAAAAAAAAAAAGAAAAAGGAGAAAGGTCTGTAAGCAGAGTAGTGATAGATGTGTTCACATTATACATTTATATGTACGTGTATGTATATGTATATATGTGCATATACATATATAATCTATCATTATCTCAGGTAAGCTTACAAAGAATACTATGAAAGAGGTGTCATTTTATAAATGGGGAAACCGAGGCATAGAGAGTTTCAGTAACTTGCTAAGAGTCACAGAGTAGGTACGTGGCACAGCCAGGCTTCGGACCTGGGCAATCTACCTCCGAGGTCCATGTTTCTCAATAGTATGTTATGCTTAAGCTATAAGCTTATCTAGCCATAATAGTTCCAACTTTAAAAAATTAGTCTAACAGTCTTGTCCAATCAGATGAAAGACTAAAGCTTCCTCCTTGCCCCTGACAAATCCTACCAGAATTGAATTGGTACTCCCAGGTGAGAAAGGTAATTGAGAGGAAAAGTAACTCATTCCATTCTTTGAAAGAATTGAGTTAATAACAATTCTATAACTTATCAGCTTTCAAACTATTTTTTTTTTTTTTACCAGCCCCTCTTCTGAGCTTCTTGATTTATTCTCTACTAGGCATCAAATGAGCAAAAATCACCCATGTTACTACTGTTAGTCCATCTTGAATGGACCATCGTGTTAGAGAATATGGGCTCTACAGTTTGCCTGAGCTTTATTTTATTTTGGAGGGGGGCAGGAAGCCTCAGTGGCACATTCATCTCGGCAACGGCGTTGAGACTGAATTGCTGTAGTGGGACAAGACAGATGAATTCATTAAGTTCTGTCCCTGTGATTGGGCTCCGAAGAAGGCAGCCCCAGCAAAGTGGAATGCTAAAGGTTTTAGATGTTTGTCAGGAAGCTGATTGCTGTTCCAGTAGTTTCTGTAGCTGAAACTGCCTCTAGGGAAATTATTCCCCCGTAAGAGATTTCCAATTGTGTTCCCTTGATATTGCCTTGTCAGGGACATGCTTTAAATAAGATGCCCTCTGTAGGTAGCAGAGATTCTAAATCCTCTCTGACTTGTACAGCTCTGTGATATGCCAAATTGGAAATAACATTCTAAAATGAATGTCTTCAAGGAACACATTCAGCAGTAGGTTTTCATCGATGCCAAACCCTCTCCAGATGGCTGTACTTCATCTGGGGTATTATTGGAACAGTCTCCCCAAGCAACCTAAATCTCTAGGACTGGACAGATATTTACCTTCCCATCATCTTCAAAAAATGGATGCCTTGATTCGTCTCGAGGAGATCAGGGCCGTGATGGATTGACCGGGCTAGCTGATCCAGTAGGGAGACAATGAACACTGGGAAGCAGCTCCGAGACACTCATGCACCTATTCAACTGAACACCTACTGGGTGCAATTCACTGATTCCTAGGAGTGGCCCACGGATGGGGAAAACAGCTCTGCCTTAAAGATGTTGGTAATTTAATTGGGTGGGTACTTTATAAGGAAGAATGAACAATACATGTCCAGGAGTTCAGAGGGAGGAAAGTTGGCCATCCCAGCCCAAAGTGGATGCCAGGTATCTAAAAAGTAAGCTGTACTCTAGAGCTGTACTGGCCAGCACATTACCTGGGAGCTCGTTAGAAGTGAAACTTCTCGGGACCACATCCAAGCCTATAGATTCTTTGGAGAGTGGGGCTGAGGAATTTGGTTTAATAAATTATCCAGGTAATTGCCATATTGGGTTGGCCAAAAAATTGGTTTGGGTTTTTCTGTAACATCTTATGGAAAAACCCGCAGGAAGCTTTTTTGCCAGCCCAATACATGCTGAACTGTGTATTAGATACACTAGTATATTAGTGTATATTATAATATACTTGACAGTACATTAGAATCGCCTGGGGAGCTTTGAGACTTCCCTCCCCACCTCCTCCCTCCACTCCCGCCCGCACCAGGCTGTACTGCAGACCAAGTACATCAGAATCACTAGGGTGGAACTCAGCCATCGTAATGCTTTAGAGTTCCCTGTGTAATTCCAACGTTCGGCTGAGTCTGAGAAGCCCTGCACAGGCGTGGTTCTTAAATCAGGAACATACCCGAATACCCGAAAAACTTAGGAAACAAGAACAAATGCATGTGATCCCCTTCCCAGATCTATTGAGTCAGGGTCTCTGGTCATCATTAAGGAGAGTTGCTTTAGAACAAGGACACTACGTTTTCTAGATGGATCAGTGGCTTTCAAACGTTGGCGTGCATCAGAATCACCTGGAGGGCTGGTTAAAACATAGATTGCTGGGCCCCATTCCCGGTTTCTGATTCCGTGTGTCTGGGTTGGGCCCTGAGGATGTGCATTGCTAACAAGTTCCCAAGGAACAGCTGATGCTGTTAGTCTAGGGCCACACTTTGGGAACCAGTAGTCCATCCTAGCATGAGGCTGACCATGATTTCTAGTAGTGGCTGCTATGCCAGTTTCCAGGATTCTCATATTCTAGTGAACCTTACTGTTTTTACCTACCAAAATATCAGTATCTTTATTGATGTAATCCCTTATTTCAGTATATTTTTGAAATTAAAATGTGAGTCATTTACATCTTGAGATATACCCAGTGTATTATATTCTACAGTATAATTTCAACTTGAACAGAGGGGCCCTCTTTAGAAAGACCTCTGATCTTTCATATGTTAACTCTATTCTAAGGTACTCCAAGTCCTGGGTTACTAGTGAGAATAAGGACCTTTGTTTGTATTTATTAGTCACTCATATTTCCTCCAGAGCCAGTTTGGGTGGATATCTCTTCCTAAACTCCCTTGAATTGGGATAGCGTTGGCTCATTAAGGAAAATAGGAAGAGGATGTGTTGGCGATTTGGAAAGAAGAGGAGAGAGGGGAGAAATCCCAGGCCCAACTCCCATCCCTTCCCTCAAGCCTGCCCTTCTCCCTCATCTGAGATAGAGTCCCTCAGCTCCCTTCTCCTGGAAGGGATTCTGTTAGGGCCTGACCCCTCTCCTCCCCAAGGATCATTTATTTTAACAAACCTTCTTTCCCAGTCGTCCTACCTGGAGATGCTGAGATGCCTAGGCCTGGACCTGGGCCTGCTGGCCAAAGTAAGGGCAGATGATGGGTGATGAGCAGAACTCCATTTTTAGTGCAACACGCTGTGTTACTAGAAATAAGTACCAAATACCAGCACGACACCACTTTGCTCCCATATGACAAGCACTATATTCAACTTCTCTTTTCCCAGATAAGAATTGAGCAACCCACTCCACAAAGGGCACTGTTTACTTGAATATTTCCTGGGTGGATTGAAAAACATCCTCCCAGCCCGACCAGAGCCACAGCGAACGCTTCCCTTTTGCAGAAACTCAGTCTCACAGTCTTTGACCTTTATATTCTCATGCCGCCTCCCTTTCCACCCGTTTGTCTGCCTCTTTGTGAGTGTCTCGCCTCTCTTCTCCAGCCACCCCTACTTACCAGCCGCTCGGACCCCAACTGCAGATACATCCCATCTCCACAACTTTGGTAGTTGCCCTGTCTAGCTGTCTTCTCTAAATATTTACCTGAACTCAACCAGTTATGATCTGGACTCTTCTACAACTATTATCATCTGTATCTCGAATGGGCAGTCTTCTGATGTTGGCTGTGTTTTTATAAGGAATACGTACAAGTCCTGGCTCAACTAGATCAGGAATTGGCAAGTCTGGCTCACTACCTACTTTTGTAAATAAAGTTTTATTAAAACACAACCACCCACTCATTTACATATTGTCTTTGGCAATGAGACAGAGACTTAGGGCCCACAAAGCCTAAAAGATTTACTATCTGGCTTTTTACAGAAAGTTTGTGGTCTGACCCCCTGCTCTCTAGATCAGCAGCTTTGTTACGTATTCTTGTACATTCCTCTAAAGGTCTGCACATAGTAGCTACTAAACAGTTTTGATAAATTGGGCATGAACTTCCCTCTGATATTGGTTAGAAAGGTACTAGTAATAAAACAAAATCTTATATTTGCTGTTTTATTGTTATTATGATTAGAGTTACCATGTATTATGTAGCAGGTATTGCACCAAAGTCTTTCTATGCTTTCTCCTTTCATCCTCTTAACAGCCCTATAAGACAGAAGAACCTGGAACTGGGGGAGGTGAACTATCTCCTTAGCTCTGACTTCTGAAAGTGATGCAGTAAGGGTTTGAACTCAGGGCTTTGTGATCTTAGAGCCTGCGCTTTTAATTACTACTAGGTACTCACTGTTCAGTACTAGCCCTTATATGTGAGGAGAGATGGAAATCTTCAAAAACCCTACCAAGGAGATAAGGCACATAAACAAAACTGGCATATGGTAAAAAGGGAACTAGGAAGAGGCAGTGGCCCTGAAAGCGAGCACTTCCTTAGATTTTGTTCCTTGGGCCCCTCACTCACCTTACCCTAATCTCAGCCCTAGTTTAAGGAACCCTATTATATTGTTATTATCTTTTTCACTTGTTCTTTCACTCAACAAACCTTAAAACAACTGTAATATGTTAGTTGCTTTGCTGGGCTTGGAGTTTAAACCGTGAGTAAGATATCTTTCCCCTGTGACGGGAAAGACAAGTCTACAAACCCCAGGCTGTAAACCCAAATGTTTACAGGGACAGGAAGATGACAAATGAGCGAAGCCTGACAGGGAAGGCTGTCTGGCTGGGTAGTGAATACTCCTCTTAAAAGCATAGCCGTTGATCACCTTTGGCTGATTCTTGCCATATTGACACCTTCTCAATGTCCAGTGACAACTTCTCCCCCAACCTCTCCCTCTCCCCGTCTGCCCTCTGTCCTTCCCCCCACTCTCTCTCCTGCATCTTCTCCTCACCATCCTCCTCCTCCTCCAGATCTATTATTTTTGGCTACAGTTGACTTGTCTTTTAGAAACTGATATAGGCTATTTCTGTGCCAGGGACACAGGAAATTCTGGTGTCTTCTGTATACAATATGGTCTTCTTAGACTGTTTTCCCTCTTACTACATCTATTGTCTGGTATCATTATAAAGCCTATGACTTGGCATCTGTTGACAACACTGAACTGGTTACAGCAGGTTAACAACTAAATATTCTTAATATGGTAGGTGAATATCTTAGGCAACTTAAGACACTGTAACTTGACTTTGCAAACCACGTCAGAAATCCTTTCCCAAATGTTATGGCCACTGGAGCAAAGTGAACGTTGTCTGAGGCCCTCTTATTCCGATTCTTCGTTTTTAAAATTTATTTTAGGCTATATGCCTTTGCTTTCCTCCCATTAGTCGAAGCACTTCTAGTCTGGTGGAGAGGAAGGGCCAGGTTCGATTGCAAGCACAGAGGGACCTATGAGAAACACAGATGCTACATGCTTTTACCTGTATTTACCTGCCCCCCGGTGTCTGTCCTCTTCCAGTAAGTAACTCAGGGGCTCTCCCCAGCCCCTCACTTCAGCACCGTTATTTTCCAGGCCACTGTTCTGCGAAGATTTGCTGTGTCGTGCTGCCACCTAGTGAGAGAAAGTAGGAATGGACGCCATAAGAGCTGCTGTCCTCAGAATTCGCTCTTGAATCCTGGTTAATTAACCTCAGCTGAAATTAGGTCTAAGGTGTTTTTCCTTTTTAAAGAATTTAATTAATTTATTTATTTAGTTTGGGCTGTGTTGGGTGTTCGTTGCTGCGCGCAGGCTTTCTCTAGTTGCGGCGAGTGGGGGCTACTCTTCGTTGCGGTGCGTGGGGTCCTCATTGCAGCGGCTTCTCTTGTTGAGGAGCACGGGCTCTAGGCACGAGGGCTTCCATAGTTGCGGCTCGTGGGCTCAGTAGTTGTGGCGCACGGGCTCTAGAGCGCAGGCTCAGTAGTTGTGGCGCATGGGCTCTAGAGCGCAGGCTCAGTAGTTGTGGCGCACGGGCTTAGCTGCTCCACGACACATGGGATCTTCCCGGACCAAAGCTCGAACCCGTGTCTCCTGCATTGGCACGTGGATTCTTAACCACTGCGCCACCAGGGAAGCCCAGGTCTAAGTTTTTGATGCTGAGAAGATAACCCATCCCTCAAAGGGTCCCCAGACTAGGTATAGAAGCCTGAAAAAGATGACTGTCAGTCCAGTAGCTAGGATTTTGAGAAGAAGGCATATGTATTCAGGCTAAACATGTGCTGAAACCACTCCCCTAACAAAACAAAATCTCAGCAGGCATCCAACACAGGTCTAGGAGTGGAATTCTAGCCCGAATCCAGAGTGAAGATGTTACCTGTTTCATTCAAGTGAAGGACCATCTTCAATTGTTAACATAATCTTTTTAAGCCCAGGAGGATATTTTCCTCCCATCTTTTGACTGAATTGGTTTTGGATTTGAAAGAAATACTGACGTGATCTGTCACTTTCCTTTTCACACATCAAGCTGTCAGCTTACAAAAATGAAAGAATTCACAGATTCTGAATAAACATGCTTGTCAAACCTAAACAGAAATAGGAACTTTGTTAATAAACTTGAGTGGAGTCACAATACATATACGTCAGTATAGCAGCACCTATGTATGAAACAGAAACTGTGGTGTTGAAATGAGATGCCTCTGTGTTAGTATTATTATTTTACTGTTTCCTCCTGGGAGGCGAGTTAGCAGAATATTACCATTGATTACCATTGGGTGGGTTTCAAAGGTCATTTCTGTAGAAGATAATAGTGCTTTTCATATAATACGCTTTCAGTCCCCTAGTAGATGCAGAATAATATGAAAAGAGGTGGAAAAAAGTTGTGAATATTTTTTATTCTGAATTGTATCAACTCATTTTAGGGAAGAGAAAACCTGTTTATTTTTCCTGTTATGACATTTCTGTCATTTCCTTTGACTCTCTGGCTGGATTTCATCTTGGCAAAGTTGAAAAAAATATATATTTTAGATGGAAAAAAAAAAAGAGGGGAAGAGACCAGAAGAGGAGTGAGAGCTACAATAGAAGGAAAAACAGAATTCTGGATGCCCTCTTGCCATATGGGAAGTTTAGAGATTCCAAGGAGGAAACACATTTGAGCAGTTGGCTGTGTTATTCCAGGGATAACAGGAATCCTGGAAGTATTTGTGGTTGGTGAAGGGACACTTCAGTTATCTGACTCTGGCTGCTAGAATGAGACAGTTGACAGGGCAAGAAAAACAAATACCCATGGGTGCAGATCTCCTTTTGTCCAAATTGCTTCCACGGGGTATAGGTAGCAAAGGAAAGCAACTGCTTCCGGAGGGGAAAGAGCTACTGAGTCATCCTGGAATTAGGTTTCCAGAGCCCTACAGGTTCCAGGATCTTCAAAGATGATCAGTAGCGTGTGTGTGCGTGCGTGTCCAGGAGGACAAGGGGCGTGGTTTGTGTGTATTTGTGTGTGCTTTAAAATAGCCAACCCATGTTGGAAGTTGCAATCTGAAAATGTGTGTGGAGAAAATCTTCATGATTCTTAGCTCTAATGGGCCAATTTATGAAGCCAGTGATATCTTTCTTCTCTGCTGGTGTGTGTGTGCAGCCTGGCCACCCTTTATGCCAAAGACCTTGAGCAGACCTTGGCTGAAACCCCAAGGTATACTCCCTGTTCTCTGTCAGCAGTGATCTGTGGAACGGATTGCCTTGGGCAGAGTTCATGTGTCGTTCAGGAGACGATGCATCAGGCTGCAGAGGCAGAAGGAGGCTGCCTTATGTCCAAGGAAATGAGTGAATCAGAAAGCCAGATGGGGGCCACCTCTAAGGACGTGAGGAATCGCAGAGAGCAGAACTGGAAGCACTTGGGAACAATGTGTCCTTTATTGTACTTACGAGAAAACGGAGGCCCAGGGATGCCAGGGAATTGGCCCATATTTCTTCTACTAATTAATTAATTCTTCCGTGTACTCCACAGTGATGCCTGAGTGCCTCTCGGGCCAGGCTTTGTTCTCAGACCCGGGGTTATGAAGTAGGCAAGTGTCACACAGGGAGCAGAAGCTTGTCACAAGTCAGTCTAATAAGCGAAACCTGATTGAGAGCCAAGAGTCTAGAGGCAGAAAAAGGTGGAAAGGAGAAAAAGAGATCTACCTTGGTGCTGTACAGTTTGGGCACTGATTTGACAGTCTTTAATAATGATAATAACTGTCAGTGTATAATGGGAAGTTAGCCCACGTAACATTTCTTAGCACCCACCAGACTTGTCATTGCAGTGGTACTTGTAAGATTATTTTTTAGTCTCCCTCTCCTGCTCTGGACCCCGACTGTGAGTCCCACCATGCAGGTACCTTTCTTGGCTCTCTGTTGTATCCCCAGAACCTGCCAGAACACTTGACATATGGTAAATATCCATTCAGTGAATGATAAAATGACAAGGGTGCCCAAGTTCCATTCTATAAGATAAAGCTCAGCAAACTTCTATAAGGAGCCAGATAGTAAATGTTTTAGGCTTTGGGAGGCCAGGTGGTCTCTGTCACAATTATTCAGCTCTGCCTTTGTAGCAGGAAAGCTGCCATAGACAATACGTGAAAGAATGGGCATGGCTATATCCCACCAAAACTTTGAGGACACTGAAATTTTAATTTCATCCAATTTCATGTCCATGAAATATTATTGTACTAATGTTTTTGAACTATTTAAAAATGTAAAAAAAAAATTCTTGGCTTGCAGGTTGTGTGGCAAGAGGTGAAAGGTCAGATTTGGCCCACAGGCTACAGCTTACCATCTGCTGCTATAGGAGTAGCTTAATGGTGAGCGTAAAGGTTTTATGAGATTTTTAATTGATTGATTGACTCATCCATTCAAGCATTTATTGAGGACGTGCTCTGTGCCAGGCTCTGTACCAGGCAATGGACATACAGCAGAAATAGGACACGGTGTCTGTCTTCAGATGGTTTAATATCTAACTGAAGAAGATACATGTAAAAGTAAAAGTGTAATGAACATATATAGAGAAGTAACCGAAGCTTGGCACAGGGAAGGAGCGGTCAGTTCTATTCCATTGGCAGAGATGGTGTTGTTTGCAACACCAAGGCCTGAATGATGCCCAGGAATAGACAGGGAAGGAGCCATGTGAGGAAAGGTTCCGAAGCAGTTTCTTTTATGGGGCCTGAATCCCTCTCCTGCAGGTAGGTGTGATGACAAGGCCCTGGAAAGGCAGCCCTGGGAGGCAGGGGCCATTATTGGCCAGGACTTGGAGTCACGTGTGAGGGAGTTTGCAGCGTGCATGTCTGATCTTGGAATTGTCTCTCTGAAAATCTTTGAGAATCCAGAAATCTACAGGAAAGCGTGTGGAGAACACCCTGTGGGGAGAAATCAGGAGGGAAGTAGCTTGGAGATGGGGGACTACTTGAGACTACTCAGAATCTAAGGGAGAAGTCATAAGGACCTGTGTTTATTAATGCAGAAGCAGGAGTTATGGAGAGGTTGAGGGGATAAGAGAAAGATTAAGGAGAAAGACCCTAATAGGCCTTGTGACTGATGGATGTGTGGAGGATCGGAGGGGGGGGGCGGGTAGGAAGAATCTAGAATGATTGGTTTGGGTTTGGATGTCTCTCCATGAATGGTACCATCACCCTCACAGAAAATAGTGAAGGGGGGCGTGTTTTAGGAGAGGGTAATTGGCTCTCTCGTGCTTCCTTCTTTGGTGAATTTTTAAAGAGTTCTCCTCATAAGGTTTAATTCCTGTATCTATAGAACAGGAATAATTATTTCTGTACTTCTCTGGGGAAACAGAATTGGAATGACCGGCCACTCTCGGCAGTCAGAGTGATGATTAGTCAGCAGTATAAAGACGAGGTCGTTATCCTCAGCAGGTCAGATCTTTGAAGGAGGAGTCATGACAGCGTAGTAAATAAGAACCATACTGTCCATTTCATTAATGTATGTGAGGCACTCTAAAATCAATTGGGGATTTCCAGCCTATACCTTTCAAATGTCACAGGTATCTTTCCAACATTCCCCATTTACAGATTGGAAAATCAGTGTAGATGGAGTGATTTTCCCACCGTCTCTAAGTCAGTTTGCCTGTCGAGTGCTCAAAAGCTTTCTGTGCGTTCTCTCTCTTTGCCCATTGGAGAGTGCCAGTGGATTTTTATTTTTGCTTTCCACGTAAGTTCCACGAATGCCATGTTAAGAACCATTGTTTTAAAAGTTTCTGGATACTTTTCATCTAGGTAGAGACCAAAACAATCACCTTTGCTGGTGACTTTTATTCTTTACTTTTTTTCGTTTTTCATTTTTTTCTTACACTTCATTTTATTTTTTTTAATTGAAGTATAACTGATTTACAATGTTGTGTCAGTTTCAGGTGTACAGCAAAGTGATTCAGTTATACATATATATTCTTTCTCAGATTCTTTTCCCTTATAGGTTTTTACGAGATATTGAGTATAGTTCCCTGTCCTATAAGTAGGTCCTTGTTGGTTTGTCTATTTTATATATAGTAGTGTATATATGTTAATCCCAAACTCCTAATTTATCCCTAGCCCTCCTTCCTTCTCCTTTGGTAACCGTAAGTTTCTTTTCTATGTCTGCGTGTCTGTTTCTGTTTTATAAATACGTTCATTTGTATCTTTTTTTGGGGATTCCACATATTAGCGGTATCATTCTCTGTGATTTTTAGGTAATTTCCTTAGAGATTAAAAAAGATTTAAGAAGAAACATTGCAAACTCCTCTCAGTTGGCTTGGGTCTGCCCAGTCTCCATCTTGATCAAAACTAGAGGCAAAGATATCATCTCTACATTGTAGTCAGAAAACAATAAAACTCCCTGTCTGTTTTATTTCCTGACAATGGAAAGTGGTCCAGGAAAACATTAGTAATGATACAAGTAACATAAGGTTAGATTCTAAAAGGTTTTGCATAATACTTTTCTTGTCCGTCTGTTTCTGGCCAGTCTTAATTAAATAATCTGTTATACTCCAGCTAATGGTTTATTTCTCTATCGCCAACACTTTTGCAATCTTTCAAAATACTTGTGGGGATTCCATAGCAAATGGCCTTAAATACCAACTTAATTGTCTGAGAGATTTTATTTGCTTATTAGAACTGTTGGGGCCATAGCATTATCTGCATGGGGGAGTAATTCCCCTGCTGCAGTCACTTTTACATTTCCTTGCTCATAGGATTATAGCTCTTTTTATATAAAAGGATGCTTGGAATGGGGCCACTCAGAGTACCAATTTTGGGTGCTTTTAACTGGGCCCAAAGTAATAATAATTTGAGTAGACTCAGTGTACCTCTTGGAGCCTGGAAAAAGGCAGAGAGAAAAAGCAGGATTTGGGGATGTAATTCGAGATGAATACATGATTCAGCAGATAATGCATTGATCGTAGCTCTGCGCTTGCCTTGCATGGGGTGCTGTGAAACAGAAGACAATTTCAGCCTAGAGTAGCTTATTCCTGTTATGGATGTGGGAATTCAAAATATCCGTCTACAACAGGGGCGTAAAGTCTTTGATGAGTATGATATATATATATATATATATATATAACAATATATATAACAGATTAATACATATTAAACACAGTTTAATACATAAATATATTTGTAAATATATTTATGTAAAATGTATATAAGTATAGCTTTATACTTACACGTAAATCTGTAAATGGGTAAAATTTACACATAAATATGTAAATGGATAAATTTTACATAGAAACATGTAAATATAAATAGGTAAATAGAACAGAGGAATGCATAAACATTTAAATAATAACACTGAAGAGTAGCCATGAGAAGATGTGCGCTGTACACACAGATGCACTTTTTACTTTGGATATAATTAACACGTTACCCATGCGTCGATTACGTGAGACACACGCATATCTGTACACACACGTAATTGAATTCAACTTAGGAGCAGAGTAATTGAATGATTGAATCTCATGTGCCTGACTTTCTCAGATCAGGTATCTTGTTGGCACAAGGCAGTAACTAATATTAAAACCAGTGGAATATACCAGTAGTTCCAAACGGAAAATCCTCCCTGCTCACCTTGCCCTGAGTGAATGAATACAGCATCAGCAGAACAGCTCTTATTTATTTCCCTACCCCACATCTGTCCTTGAAGCCTATCACATGGGCCAGGAATGGCAAACAGGCAGACAATGTTTCCATCGTCAGGCGGCACCAGCCAAGCCTGTGACTGACCTTACTGAGTGGATGAAAGAGCCTTGGAGAGACTGCGCCTCCTAGAAAAATACGCTTGTAAGTTAAGAGCAGGGTGTCAGCTCCCTGTGGAATTTCATGGCGAGAGTGAAAGCAGACCTGAATTTTGAGCTGTTGAGTCTCCTGCTTGAACATTCAGTTCTTAGCGTGAAAGAAATCTCAGTGCCAAAGGGGAGTATCCATAGGAGAGGAGTGGCCTGTGTGTGTGTGTGGGGGGGTGGGGGTGGGTAGCTGATGGATCTGCATTGGTGGTAAACATATAACTCGAATGGATTCACCCCCTAAAAGGCAGGCTGTTGGAAGCCCCCTTTGGGGAAGATCAGGGCACTGGAGGAGAGCCTTCCCTGTTACTCGGTTAAGCTCCTTCTCTTTGGCTCCCTCCTACAGATGCACAGGAGATGGAACTCATCCAGATACCCATCTACTCACCCCTTCATTTCATGTCGTTTTGTTTCATTCAACACACATTTATTGTGTACCTGCTATGCTCCAGGCACCATGTTAAATCTTAGTGAAGTTACTAAAAGGAAACTTCAATATTTAGTGAATTAATACATGAGTGAAAGAACAAAAGAAACGGGACAGTAATTTAAGAAGAAAGAGAAAAGGCAGTGATATAGTAGAAGAAAAGAAAGAAAGGAGGACATGGTGATACTGGGCTATTTTTTTCCTAATACAAAAGCAAGAAATGCGGTAGCTTTTCATAACTGGCCTAGAATGCCATCTTGGGGGCTTAGGAAAAAATCAAAATGTATTAGAGCTCTCTTTAGACATTGGACAGCTTATGGAAGCATCTAAAATTGCTGGTGAAATTATG
Source organism: Kogia breviceps (assembly GCF_026419965.1). Taxonomy (NCBI): domain Eukaryota; kingdom Metazoa; phylum Chordata; class Mammalia; order Artiodactyla; family Physeteridae; genus Kogia; species Kogia breviceps. The sequence continues at coordinate 57,236,615 of NC_081311.1, forward strand.
ACCTTGTAATTCATAATATGTATTATATATTACATATTATGTAATATATATTATGTAGTATTATATAATACATATATTATGTAATATATTATATAATAATATATTATGTATTATTATGTGCTACATAATATGTGTAATATATTCCTTAGCACTCAGTGTGATTTATGTACCAAGTCAGTTGCTTTAAAAAGGAATGGGGAGAAAACTCACACAACAGAAAGTTTATGAAGTGTTGTTATTTTTAATGTATAATTCTTTCACCTAAACCTCTATTGATAGGAGGGGTGGTGTGCTGTGGGTCAAGGTGATCGGCACAGTTCTTGCAGTGCTGGGTGGGGGTGTAAGGGTTACTTACTATGCTTACACACTGGGGGCCAGGCTGCAATATCCAGAACACAGAATACTGCCCACTCTCTCCTAAAGAGAGCCATCATCTTGAACCCCTTCTTCTCCTGAAATTATACCTGAGCATCTCCCAGAACTTGACCTTGACTTGCATTAAACCCAAGCAAGGAACCTAACTTCCTCTGGGAATCATCTCTCTCTGGAAGATGAAGGGGCTCTGTAGGACATTTGTTAGGAGGCCATAAGTGGGATTTTCACCACGTTTTTTTAAGTCAGCATGGTTTTGATCCGTGTTATGGAGCTACCAAGGGAAGGAGCCAGGAGCAGGCTAGGACCCATGGAGGAGGGACTGTGGGAAATATCAGATTCATACAAGTCTTCCTTCTGTGAGAAGGTGGAGGGAGAGGAGACCCTGCAGCCCAGTGATGAGGGGCGAAAAGCCCTGCACAGGAGTCCAGAGACCCAGTTATGGTCCAGGCTGGGCCCCTGCCAGTCTCGCTGACCTTGAACAACTCACCTGTGTAAAGGACGTGAGCTCTTGCCTTTACTCCCTAAGGGAGTTACTATGAAGATCAAAGGAAATATTATCTCTTTTAATCCTAAGCCAGCGGCTAGGGTCATTATTTTTCTCTTGCTCTCCCTGTTTCATTTTCCTCTCATTGCACGCAGTCCTTTTACCTCAGTGAAGATTCTCAAGGATGATGACCTGACTCAGACTTCCTTCCGTCTCAGTGTATTTTCTTTTGTTCAGTCTCGTTTCTGTCTTTCCACTTATTCCTGATTGTTTTCTCTGAGCCTGTTAGAAATCTGGTCACTTTCCTGTGTAGGACCTGTTCATACTCCTCCTTTGATGTGATCACAGGCTTCTCTAGATCAGACCCTTAAATTCTCCTGACTCATTTCCTGTCTGCCCCTAACCCATGGGGCACCAGAGGCCAGGAGAATGGAGGCAGCTCATAGCTGAGCAGAGGGCCTTGCTGGGGCGTTTGGGATGCAGGTGACCAGAGGCCATTGCTCACTGCACTGGTCCTGGAGAGGGTGCCAGGATGCTGTCCCTATTAAAGGCAGTGGGGCTTGGAGGACACTGTGGTGTCCTGCTCAGAACCTCCCAGCCTTTGGCCATCCCTGAGGAACCTGGCCTAGGATGACAGGCTTTGACTTTGGTTGGTAACGTTGCTTCTCCAAAACCCTAAACATGCTTCCAGTCCCTACAAGATCAGTTCATATTTTATTCCAACACGCAGAAGATTTCATTTTATGGGATTGAGTAAAAGAAGTCTGGACATCTTAATTGCATGTTTCCAAAGTAATTCTTTTATAATTTTTATTAAAATGACACATTGTCATATAAAAGAAATGGAAGTAACACAGTAGATGCAAAGAATACATCAAATAAACTAAAACATCATAAAATTTTTGATAACATTAGGTGAAGATCATTTCAGACGTCTTTCCACGCATTAGATAAATGAATGTTAGATAAACAGAAATTCATATAAAATGAATTCATACTACACATGCTGTTTTAAAAATAAAAATGTCAAATTTAAGTTTACTTGAACATAACAGGAAAAAAGTTGAACTGAAGGAATGGTTAGACGTTGGTAACTTTTAGTTCCTAAGACATGTGGGTATGATTGGGAGAAACCAATTAGGAAAACTAATGGAGGTGGAGTCATGCTTTAACTTTTTTTTTGTTAATTTGATGTAATAATGATGAACCTTCTGCTGTGAAAGGAGAGAAAGTTACCACGTTTACATTTCCTCCCACATGATTCCCCCTCACAAATTAGTTATTTTTAATTTGTCAAGGTTTTATAACATTCTTTTCTGGAACTAGAGTTCCCATTTTCATTTGGTCTTAGTTAACTATTTTAAAGTGTGAAGTACTCACCCCAGGTCCTGTTTTTTCAGAGCTTCTTCTTACTGTTTTAGAGCAGATGGTAGTGGGGAAGGAAGATCCTTGGATTCAGGTTTATTCACGATGAAATCTCTGGTGTGGGAGGTGTGGCTCAGGGGAGAGGAGGCCTGAGCAGTGACTGATCATGGACTTGGGGGATGTAGAACAGTGCAGGGGTGTTGTTGGCCTCTGGAGCTGGACTGCCTAGCCTTGAACCCTGCTCTATCACCTAATTGCCTACCCTTCCCCCTCCCCATGTCCTCAAGTCCATTCTCTACACCTGCATCTTTATTCCTGTCATGCCCCTAGGTACTTCATAACCATTTTTTTGGGATTCCATATATATGTGTTAGCGTATGGTATTTGTTTTTCTCTTTCTGACTTACCTCACTCTGTATGACAGACTCTAGGTCCATCCACCTCACTACAAATAACTCAGTTTCGTTTCTTTTGATGGCTGAGTAATATTCCATTGTATATATGTGCCACATCTTCTTCATCCATTCATCTGTCGATGGACACTTAGGTTGCTTCCATGTCCTGGCTATTGTAAATAGAGCTGCAATGAATATTGTAGTACACGACTCCTTTTGAATTATGCTTTTCTCAGGGTATATGCCCAGTAGTGGGATTGCTGGGTCGTATGGTAGTTCTATTTGTAGTTTTTTAAGGAACCTCCATACTGTTCTCCGTAGTGGCTGTATCAATTTACATTCCCACCAACAGTACATGAGGGTTCCCTTTTCTCCACACCCTCTCCAGCATTTATTGTTTGTAGATTTTTTGGTGATGGCCATTCTGACCGGAGTGAGGGGATACCTCATTGTAGTTTTGATTTGCATTTCTCTAATGATTAATGGTGTTGAGCATTCTTTCATGTGTTTGTTGGCAATCTGTATATCTTCTCTGGAGAAATGTCTATTTAGATCTTCTGCCCATTTTTGGATTGGGTTGTTTGTTTTTTATGATATTGAGCTGCATGAGCTGCTTGTAAATTTTGGAGATTAATCCTTTGTCAGTTGCTGCATTTGCAAATATTTTCTCCCATTTTGAGGGTTGTCTTTTCATCTTGTTTATCGTTTCCTTTGCTGTGCAAAAGCTTTTAAGTTTCATTAGGTCCCATTTGTTTGTTTTTATTTCCATTTCTCTAGGAGGGGGGTCAAAAAGTTCTTGCTGTGCTGCCTGTGTTTTCCTCTAAGAGTCTGATAGTGTCTGGCCTTACATTTAGGTCTTTAATCCATTTTGAGTTCATTTTTGTGTATGGTGTTAGGGAGTGTTCTAATTTTACTCTTTTACCTGTGCCTGTCCAGTTTTCCCAACACCAATTACTGAAGTGGCTGTCTTTTCTCCATTGTATATTCTTGCCTCCTTTATCAAAAATAAGGTGACCATGTGTGTGTGGGTTTAAATCTGGGCTTTCTCTCCTGTTCCATTGGACTATATTTCTGTTTTTGTGCCAGTACCATACTGTCTTGATTACTGTAGCTTTGTAGTATGGTCTGAAGTCTGGGAGCCTGATTCCTCCAGCTCCATTTTTCGTTCTCAGGATTGCTTTGTCTGTTTTGCATCTTTGTGTTTCCATACAAATTGTGAATTTTTTTGTTCCAGTTTTGTGGAAAATGCCAGTGGTAGTTTGACAGGGATTGCATTGACTCTGTAGATTGCTTTGGGTACTAGAGTCATTTTCACAATGTTGATTCTTCCAATCCACGAACATGGTATATCTCTCCATCTATTTGTATCATCTTTAATTTCTTTCATCAGTGTCTTATAGTTTTCTGCATACAGGTCTTTTGTCTCCTTAGGTAGTTTTATTCCTAGATATTTTATTCTTTTTGTTGTAATGGTAAATGAGAGTGTTTTCTTAATTTCTGTTTCAGATTCTTCAACGTTAGTGTATAGGAAGGCAAGAGATTTCTGTGCATTAACTGTGTATCCTGCTACTTTAGCAGATTCATCGATTAGCTCTAGTAGTTTTCTGGTGACGTCTTTAGGATTCTCTGTGTAGTATCATGTCATCTGCAAACAGTGATAGCTTTACTTCTTTTCCAATTTGGATTCCTTTTATTTCTTTTTCTTCTCTGATTTCTGTGGCTAAGACTTCCAAAGCTATGTTGAATAAGAGTGGTGAGAGTGGGCAACCTTGTCTTGTTCCTGATCTTAGTGGAAATAGTTTCAGTTTTTCACCATTGAGAAGGATTTTGGCTGTGGGTTTGTCGTATATGGCCTTTATTATGTTGAGGTAAGTTCCCTCTATGCCTACTTTCTGGAGGGTTTTTATCATAAATGGGTGTTGAATTTTGTCAAAAGCTTTTTCTGCATCACTTGAGATGATCATATGGTTTTTCTCCTTCCATTTGTTAATATGGTGTATTGCATTGATTGATTTGCATATATTGGAGAATCCTTGCATTCCTGGGATAAACCCCACTTGATCATGGTGTAGGATCCTTTTAATGTGCTGTTGGATTCTGTTTGCTAGTATTTTGTTGAGGATTTTTTGCATCTATGTTCATCAGTGATATTGGCCTGTAATTTTCTTTCTTTGTGACATCTTTGTCTGGTTTTGGTATCAGGGTGATGGTGGTCTCGTAGAATGAGTTTGGGAGTGTTCCTCCCTCTGCTGTGTTTTGGAGGAGTTTGAGAAGGATAGGTGTTAGCTCTTCTCTAAATGTTTGATAGAATTTGCCTTTGAAGCCATCTGGTCCTGGGCTTTTGTTTGTTGGAAGATTTTTGATCACAGTCTCAATTTCAGTGCTTGTGATTGGTCTGTTTATATTTTCTATTGCTTCCTGGTTCAGTCTCAGAAGGTTGTGCTTTTCTAAGAATTTGTCCATTTCTTCCAGGTTGTCCATGTTATTGGCATAGAGTTGCTTGTAGTAATCTCTCATGATCCTTTGTATTTCTTCAGTGTCAGTTGTTGCTTCTCCTTTTTCATTTCTAATTCTATTGATTTGAGTCTTCTCCCTTTTCTTCTTGATTAGTCTGGCTAATGGTTTATCAATTTTGTTTATCTTTTCAAAGAACCAGCTTTTAGCTTTATTGATCTTTGCTATTGTTTCCTTTATTCCTTTTTCATTTATTTCTGCTCTGACCTTTATGACTTCTTTCCTTCTGCTAATTTTGGGGATTTTTTGTTCTTCTTTCTCTAATTGCTTTAGGCATAAGGTTAGGTTGTTTATTTGAGGTGTTTATCGTTTCTTGAGGTATGATTGTATTGCTATAAACTTCCCTCTTAGAACTGCTTTTGTTGCATCCTATAGATTTTGGGTCGTCTTGTTTTCATTGTCATTTGTTTCTAGGTAATCTTTGATTTCTTCTTTGATTTCTTCAGTGATCTCTTGGTTATTTAGTAGTGTATTGTTTAGCCTCCATGTGTTTGTATTTTTTACAGTTTTTTTTCCTGTAATTGACATCTAGTCTCATAGCATTGTAGTTGGAAAAGATACTTGATACGGTTTCAATTTTCTTACATTTATCGAGGCTTGATTTGTGACCCATGGTAGGATCTATCCTGGAGAATGTTCCATGAGCACTTGAGAAGAAAGTGTATTCTGTTGTTTTTGGATGGAATGTCCTATAAATATCAATTAAGTCCATCTTGTTCAATGTGTCATTTAAAGCTTGTGTTTCCTTATTTATTTTCATTTTGGATGATCTGTCCGTTGGTGAAAGTGAGGTGTTAAAGTCCCCTACTATGATTGTGTTACTGTCGATTTCCTCTTTTATGGCTGTTAGCATTTGCCTTATGTATTGAGGTGCTCTTATGTTGGGTGCATAAATATACAATTGTTATATCTTCTTCTTGGATTGATCCCTTGATAATTATGTAGTATCCTTCTTTGTCTCTTATAATAGTCTTTATTTTAAAGTCTAATTTTGTCTGATGTGAGAATTGCTACTCCAACTTTTTTAAATTTCCATTTGCATGGAATATCTTTTTCCATCCCCTCACTTTCAGTCTGTAAGTGTCCCTAGGTCTGAAGTGGGTCTCTTGTAGACAGCATATATATGGGTCTTGTTGTTGTATCCATTCAGTCAGTCTATGTCTTTTGGTGGTAGCATTTAATCTTTTTACATTTAAGGTAATTATCAATATATATGTTCCTATTACCATTTTCTTATTTGTTTTGGGTTTGCTACTGTAGGTCTTTTCCTTCTCTTGTGTTTCCTGCCTAGAGAAGTTCCTTTAACATTTGTTGTAAAGCTGGTTTGGTGGTGCTGAATTCTCTTAGCTTTTGCTTCTCTGTAAAGGTTTTAATTTCTCCATTGAATCTGAATGAGATCCTTGCTGGTAGAGTAATCTTGGTTGTAGGTTTCTCCCTTTCATCACTTTAAATATGTCCTGCCCCTCCCTTCTGGCTTGCAGAGTTTCTGCTGAAAGATCAGCTGTTAACCTTATGGGGATTACCTTGTATGTTATTTGTTGTTTTTCCCTTGCTGCTTTTAATATTTTTTCTTTGTATTTAATTTTTGATAGTTTGATTAATATGTGTCTTGGTGTGTTTCTCCTTGGATTTATCCTGTATCCTTGGATGTGTCCTTGTATTTATCCTTGGATGTATCCTGCGCTTCCTGGACTTGATTAATTATTTCCTTTCCCATATTAGGGATGTTATCAACTATAATCTCTTCAGGTATTTTCTCAGTCCCTTTCTTTTTCTCTTCTTCTTCTGTGACCCCTATAATTCGAATGTTGGTGTGTTTAATGTTGTCCCAGAGGTCTCTGAGACTGTCCTCAATTCTTTTCATTAATTTTTCTTTATTCTGCTCTGCAGTAGTTATTTCCACTGTTTCATCTTCCAGGTCACTTATGTGTTCTTCTGCCTCAATTATTGTGCTACTGATTCCTTCTAGAGAATTTAAAATTTCATTTATTGTGTTGTTCATCGTTGTTTGTTTGCTTTTTAGTTCTTCTAGGTCCTTGTTAAACATTTTTTGTATTTTCTCCATTCTGTTTCCAAGATTTTGGATCGCCTTTACTATCATTATTCTGAATTCTTTTTCAGGTTGACTGCCTGTTTCCTTTTCATTTGTTTGGTCTGGTGGGTTTTTACCTTGCTCCTTCATCTGCTGTGTGTTTCTCTGTCTTCTCATTTTGCTTATCTTACTGTGTTTGGGGTCTCCTTTTCGCAGGGTGCAGGTTCGTAGTTCCTGTTGTTTTTGGTGTCTGCTCCCAGTGGGTAAGGTTCATTCAATGGGTTGTGAAGGCTTCCTGGTGGAGGGGACTGGTGCCTGTGTTCTGGTGGGTGAGGCTGGATTTTGTCTTTCTGGTGGGAAGGACCGCATCTGGTGGTGTGTTTTGGGGTGTCTGTGAACTTATTATGATTTTAGGCAGCCTTTGTGCTAATGGATGGGATTGTGTTCCTGTCTTGCTAGTTGTTTGGCATGGGGTGTCCTGCACTGTAGCTTGCTGGTCGTTGAGTTGAGCTGGGTCTTAGCGTTGAGATGGAGATCTCTGGGAGAGCTTTTGCCATTTGATATTACATGGAGCCAGGAGGTCTTGTTGGACCAGTGTCCTGAACTCAGCTGTCCCACCTCAGAGCACAGACCTGACATCCGGTCAGAGCACCAAGACCCTGTCAGCCACCTGGCTCAGAAGAAAAGGGAGAACAAAAGAAAGAAAAAATAAAATAAAGTTATTAAAATAAAAAATAATTATTAAGAATAAAAAATTAAAAAGTAATTAAAAAAAAAAACTAGAGCAACCAAGCAAAAAACAAATCCACCAGTGATAACAAGTGCTAAGAACTATACTTAAAAAAAAAAAAAGGACAGACAGACCCCTAGGACAAATGGTAAAAGCAAAGCAATACAGACAGAATCACACACAGAAGCATACACATACTCACAAAACAAGAAAAAGGAAACAGATATATCTATCGTTGCTCCCAATTGTGCACCGACTGCCTCAACTGGGGGCTGATTCGTTTTCTATTCAGGTATTCCATAGATGCAGGGTACATGAAGTTGATTGTGGAGATTTAATCCACTGCTCCTGAGGCTGCTGGGAGAGATTTCCTTTTCCCTTCTTTGTTCACACAGCTCCTGGGGTTCAGCTTTGGATTTGGACCTGCCTCTGTGTGTGGGTCGCCGGAGGGCGTTTGTTCTTCGCTCAGACAGGATGGGGTTAAAGGAGCAGCTGATTCGCGGGCTCCAGCTTGCTCAGGCCGTGGGGAGGGAGGGGTACGGATGCGGCGCGAGCCTGCGGCGGCAGAGGCCAGCGTGAAGTTGCACCAGCCTGAGGCGCCTTGTGCATTCTTCCGGGGAAGTTGTCCCTGGATCACGGGACGCTGGCAGTGGCGGGCTGCACAGGCTCCGGGAGGGGAGGTGTGGATAGTGACCTGTGCTCGCACACAGGCTTCTTGGTGGAGGCAGCAGCAGCAGCCTTGGCGTCTCATGCCCGTCTCTGGGGTCTGCGCTGATAGCCACAGCTTGCGCCCGTCTCTGGAGCTCCTTTAAGCGGCGCTCTTAATTCCCTCTCCTCGTGCACCAGGAAACAAAGAGGCAAGAAAATGTCTCTTGTCTCTTCGGCAGCTCCCAACTTTTTCCCGGACTCCCTCCCGGCTAGGCTATCCGTGGTGCACTAACCCCTTCAGGCTGTGTTCACGCAGCCAACCCCACTCCTCTCCCTGCGATCCAACCGAAGCCCGAGCCTCAGCTCCCAGCCCCCGCCCGTCCCCTCGGGTGGGCAGACAAGCCTTTCGGGCTGGTGAGTGCTGGTCAGCACTGATTCTCTGTGAGGGAATCTCTCCGCTTTGCCCTCCGCACCCTGTTGGCTGCGGTCTCCTCCGTGGCTCCGAAGCTTCCCTCCCGCCACCCGCAGTCTCCGCCCGTGAAGGGGCTTCTAGCGTGTGGGAACATTTCCTCCTTCACAGCCCCCTCCCACTGGTGCAGGTCCCGTCCCTATTCTTTGTCTCTGTTTATTCTTTTTTCTTTTGCCCTACCCAGGTATGTGGGGAGTTTCTTGCCTTTTGGGAGGTCTGAGGTCTTCTGCCGGCGTTCAGTAGGTGTTCAGTAGGAGTTGCTCCACGTGTAGTTGTATTTCTGACGTATCTGTGGGGAGGAAGGTGATCTCTGCGTCTTATTCCTCAGCCATCTTGAAGGTCTCCCCTTTCCTTGTTCTTAGACTAAAACCCCGTGTCCTCCACACAGCCTGCAAGGCCTGTCCTGGGGTCTCCTGCCCTCTCCCAGCCCCGCTGACTGCAGGTGGGGGCATCCTTGCCCTTTCTTGGCTCTGAGCGCTGCACCTGCCGCTCCCCCTGCTGGACGTAATGCTCCTGCTTCTCCCCTGGGTGGCCCTTTTCTCACCCTCAGTTCTCACCCATCTCTTACCTCCTTAGAAAGGCCTGGTCTGTCTGGCCACATTGTCTAATGTGCCCCCCATAGAAGTTTGTTTACTTTGTGACCACATGTAGCAGTTTGTAATTATTTGTTTGGTTATTTATTCTTATAGTCTGTCTACCCCTCTGGACTGTAATTCCTTGAGTGCTGGGATCATGTCTGTCTTATTCAGTGCTACACAGCAGAGAGCATAATGCCTCACACCAGCAGGGGCTCAATAAATAGTTAATGAATGAAATATTTATCTATCTATGTCCCTATGGGTAGGTAGCTGTACAGATATAGATCTATATATCTTTTATCTACCTTTCTATATCTACCTACCTATCAATCTACTTACCTACCTGTATATACCTTACTTTTTATTTCACAGGCTTATGCTAGTGTTAGAGGATTTGGGTGGAAACACACACACACACACGCACACGCACACACACATACACACACACACACGCTTTTTAGAGATCAGAAAGTAGCAGGCTGGCTTTGTACACATACAGATAATAGGTAATCACCAAGTGGCTTGAATTATTCAGGCAGCATTCCTACCTGCTAATCATCCCATTTTCTCTCCACATGACAGTTATCTGAGTCAGTACGAACTTGAATCAGGACCCTTGTGGGAGTGGTTAGAGCAGGAGACTTGAAAGGCAGGTGACATTCATTGAGTGTCAGCTGTGTGCTACATAGTGTTGGATGCTTTGTGCTGTATTTTACTCCATCTTTATAGCAACCTACAAACTAGAGTCATTTTACCATTATACAAATGACACGGGGAATATTATTTAATCTCTCAAAGGAAGTAAGTGGCAGAATTAGGACTGGAGGCTCCTGCCCATTAGGTAATGCTGCAGATTGCAAGGATCCCTTTCTTTGGAGATACGATCTGAATATACGGGTGCCAGAAAGAGTAATTTCAAATTGCAAGCTGACAGCAGGCTGAGCCCAATAAATGAAAAGTAAGAGAATCATCGGTGTGGGTTTGAGTTCACCACGAAAGGAGGTGAAATCAAGAGGTTTGGGCGGAACTAAGGAAACTTATTTGTCAGCAGAACTGGGGGCGGGGGGTGGTGAGCTGAAAATTATGGAATGCTTTTCTGGGTAAAATTCATCAGTCTCAGGCCTTCTTTTCCTGAAATGTGCATCATGGAATTTTGGATTACAGAGAAAGTTGCTAAGCATTATAGAAAAAGAGCACTATGGTAAAGTAAGTTTGGGAATTCCTAGTTTAGAGGATTTCTTAACTGCAGGAATTCTCAGAGACTTTAATATGCTGGTGCACATTGTCAATTTCCAAGGACAGGATGTGGCATCTCTCTGGACCTTTGGTATCTTCAGATGCCCTTGGGGTAGTGTACTTCTACCTGACATGGACCTTTGGTGACTTCAGAGGCGCTTGGGACAGTGTACTTCTGCCTGACATGGACCTTTGGTGTATTCACAGGCCTTTGGGGCAGTGTACTACTGCCTAACATGGCCTTCCAGGCGTGTTAGGGAAGAGCCTGACCATCTCCTTGTTCCCTCATAATAGCAATAGGCCCTCTGGAAATGGAGGCACAGTGCCGAGAGCAGTGATAATGCCAGGTCATTTCTATATACTGTTTCATTTAAGCCACACAAAAACCCAAGAGGTAGGTTTTATTATTCCTTGGGCGACGTGCCCTGTTGGTGCCCCTATCCGTATCCTCTTGCCCTTACCTATCCTGCAGGTGGTGGTGGCTGGATTTTGAACTGTCAGCATCAGCATTTCTTTGTCTGAGATCTTTCTCCAGTCACTGAAGCCTGCTTGTGGGCTGCCACCAGGTCATAAGCACTCGGGAATTAATGCTCCCCTCAACCAGTGGAAAGCTCTGCATGTACCTTCTACACGGGCTGATGAGTCCCCCGCAGGATTCTGCTACAGGGGCCACAGTGATACTTGCTTGATAAGCTCTTCATTGCTGCCTTCTTTCCCATCCCTTTCTCATGTCCTTACTCCCCTACTGGTGTTTCCTGAGATCACCCCCCAAATAAACTATGTGCAGCTTCTTTTCTCAGGTTCTGCTTTGGAAGAAGCCAAATTAAAATATCCCATTTTACAAAAAAGCAAAACAAAAACATAATAAAAAAACCAGAGTCTCCAAGACGTTGCAGAAGGTAGCTCAGCTCACAGCTTATAAATGACAATGCCAAGATTTAAATTTAATCAGTGCATTTATTGAGCACCTACTATATGCCTGGCAGTAGCCTAGATGCTGAGATGACAGGACGAAAAAGAACCCTCTGTCCTGAACAGTAAACTGAATTAAATTAGTCCAGACCTGTCTTCGAAGTCTCTGCCCTTAACCAGAGTACTCTACAAATTCTCCAAGCATAGACATTTGACCCCTTCTAAGCTAGGAGACCCATGTCACTGTGTCAGACCCATGGTGACCCCTGTGTCAGAGCTGATATTCAGCTCCTACACTGCCCTCTAGGCCACCCCAAAATGTATCAGATAAAGTCCTTTCGTTCATGATAAATGCTGGAGAAAATTGCAGGATTCTCTGGCTCAATGATTTTCCTGCTCAGTGTAACATCTTTCTTAATTTATGAGTTGCAGTTAGCATTTGTAAAAAGAAATCATTCTACAAGATGAGGCCACTGAGGTGTAACATCTTGTTCCAAAGCTGTCCTCCTGGTGTGAGTGGGATCATTTGGAAATTAGGCGTCTTAATAAGCCTAGTGCTCCAGCATCAAATGCATCTGGTCCAGCTGGGCGGCCAGGCTCTGAGACAGACACAGGGAAGTTTACAGGAGTGAGTCAGTGCTCCATAGACAGTAGCCTTTGTTCATGGTTATAAAGTAGCTACAGAAACTGTAGATTTATGAGAATGATTTTTAGTTTTCCCTTTTTTTGACTATTTAAAAAATATGATTTCTTTGTTCATGAGTGACCTCTAGAAGCACAGAGACACATAATTATAGAAATTTGATGTGAAAGAGACATTAGAGATTATCTACTACTAGTTCTTCAAGTTCCTTGCTTCCTTCTTCCTCCCCCTCCCTCTGTCCCTTCCTTCCTTCCTTCCTTCCTTCCTTCCTTCCTCCCTCCCTCCCTCCCTCCCTCCCTCCCTCCCTCCCTCCCTCCCTTCCTTCCTTCCTTCCTTCCTTTGTTCCTTCCTTCCTTCCTTCCTCATAAGGAGAGAAAATGACTGGTCTAAGGTGACAGGGTATGCTGGAACATTACTGAACCTAGAATGTACTTAGTTCAAACTGTCATAACATATGTTCTTTCCATACCCACCAGAAGTCTTAAGTTTTTATGCTTTTTATTGTCTCCTCTGTCTCTCTCAGCACTTCTGACATAAGAATCTAATGAAAGGAAGTCTAGATTGTCAACCAGCATTAGGTTGTTGCATTATCTGTGGGTTTCTGTCCTGTGGACCATGCTCTGAGCACTCTTAAGCTATTCATAGTCTGTTCCAAAAAAGTGATTATTCATTTGCTGTTTTTCATTTTTGCTTTTCTGTTATTGTTTGTGCTTCATTATAGTGGGGACCATGTCTTACAGCGTTTCTGGCCCTAACAGCTCCTCAAAAAGGACCAAACATGTAATAGCAATGCAGTGAATTATTGCTGATGAATTCATTTCTTTTATCTGTATTCTTCCCCTTTGTTTGCTGGGTTTGAAACTGGTGCCCACTGATTTCCTCCCTTGTCCCCTCATGCAGTCAGTGAGATGGCCACAAGGAAGGCATCTGATGGAAGAAGAGGAAAGGGCTGGCCTCTTTTACCCCCCTAATTGAATAGTCAGTCCAGAACAATGGTGGGTTGATTTTATTTGCAAACCCACACCTCAGGCAGTGGATAAAGAAAAACAGCATACGTAATAATGGGAGTGTGTTGTTCATTTACATCCTCAGTGCATCTGTGACAGGAAGAATCCACTGATTGTTAATGATAAAGGAGTGACCCACCTTATTTATTTTCACATAAATCATGTTTCGGCAGGCGTTTTCATAGTCCCAGACCAGCTTGCTGCTGTTTGTCTTATCTCTGAGATTGTCCCTTCTGTGGATGAGCTATTTCGTAGAGATCAAGCATCACTGCTTAAGTGTGATCCATCTTCATCAGTGAAGTCATATACTGTAAGGACTTTCGAGATGTTATCTATTGCCACATGACCATTAAGCAGATGGTTTTGTGCCTCCTGCCCTCATTCTGTGGAAGGATGGCGATTTCACTCCTCATCTCCTGTCACTCAGAGCCCGTAGGCCGAGATGGGTGAAGCTGATGGAACTGACGGGGGTCAGTGATGCCTGCCATTAAGACTCAGATCAGGGACCTCCTTGTGCTCAGGGACAAATCAGGGTTAAGGATGCAGGCTGAGACTGCAGATGGCTTATTTCACTAAGCAGTGCTAAATCTGGGTTGGAACTGGGCAGCCCCACAGCACAAGGTCTTGCCTAACAGGTACTGTAACTGCCTGAACCGGTCGGCAAAGGTTTTGAGTGTAACAAAACAAAGGGTTTACGAGCTAAGCCCAACTTATATTCATTTCCTCATTTCTTCAACACGTATTTAATGAATGTTACCATGTGCTGGACACTGAGGATATGAACAGAAAGAGACAGAAGTTATATAGCTATTTATTTGTAGGAAAACATGTGCTGATGAAAGCACACGAGGCAAGGACTTTGGAATCACAGAGTGGGACTTGCTAACTTGCTTTTGATCTGAACAAATTGTTTTATGCCTTTAACATAGCTGTATTCAGGACTTATTAAAAACATGATGCACGTGGGGAGGGGCGTGACAGTCCATCCTTTGGCAGAAACTCTTTCTCCTCTTAGGTTAAAAAGATTTCCAGATCCTCACAAATCAAAACCAGAGATGTGAATCACCTTTCTTCAGCAAGGGAAAATCATTTTAAGAAAGAGCGATGTGCCCGGCTGTGCATTACAGATTATATACAAAGAAGAGAGGTGGAGCCCCTGACCTTGAGGAGTTCATAGTCTGAAATGATGTATAAATGCCTGAATTAAGCTAGGAAAATAAAAAGAGCATGATATCAGGCACTAAAATGAGTGTTACAGGGAACTGAAGGGAATACCAAGAGTTACTAACTTGAAAAAGCACCTGTTGGCAAATTAACTATTCCTTTCCTCCCATCAAAGTGTCGTTAAATCAGAGGTTGGCAAGCTATGGCTTGCAGGCTAAATCTGGTCCTCCACCTATCTTTGGAAATAAAGTTTTATTGGAAGGTAGTCAACCCCATTTTCTTACTTACTGTCTGTGTGGTTTTCACACTACAGTAACCAAGTTGAGTAGTTTCAACAGAGATTGTGTGGCTCACAAAGCCTGAGATATTTATTATTGGTCCTTCATAGAAAAAAACGTTGCCACCCCTGATTTTGATTGTCCAAGTTTATCCTGTTGTTAATTTAAAGCATCAGAACACAACATAGCTGGTGGCAAATTAATTCCCCCCAAACCAAGCACTTCATTTTCATCCTCTCAGTTTACCTTAAATTAATTTTGAGCATCAGAATGAAACATAGCCAAATCCTGGGGAACCTGAGGCCCTTATGAAAATGTTTTTACTGACCTGAGATTCAGTGTTCTGCTTTCTGCCTTTATAGAGAGCTAAATCAAGAGCATCCATTTGGAAGGAGTGCCTCTGTTCTTTGTAAACTGTAATTGAAGATGTAATTCACTGTGTTCCTCAGTCTTTATTCAAAGCTGCTGGCACAAAAATTCTGCTTGAATTTAATTTTAGGTTAACGTTGATCTCTGAATTGTCTTTATCGGTTTTCCCAGTTCACAGTCACAACCCTGGTGTATGTTTCTCTCCTGCCATAGGTGACAGAAAATGCAGAGCCAATTAAAGAGAGGAACTTAGTCATGGACTCATTGCAGGTGCCAGGGCTGGGACTAGGGCGAGGCAAGAGAGGGAAATAGGGTGCAAAATTTAAGGAGGCACTCACTCTTGAGGTGGCGAAAGGCCGGGTTGGCCTTAAAAAGAGGTGCTGCTTTAAATTTTGTGCCCTAGGTGCCTCTTAGACCTGGCAGATGCCTGGTAACATCCATCCCCTCTAATTCCAGAAAGCAGGAGCCCTGTCCTAGTTTATCCCTATATATGGGTTTTGATTTTTTTTTTTTTTTCATCATGTAAAGTGATTCAGGTCCTCCTTGCAGTAGAAAGGGGTACAGATCTCAAAAAATCAAACCTGTGTGCACTTCAGTGACCACGGACTGCCGTCTGTCCCCTGTGGGTTCAGATGTCAGGCAGGGGGGAAGTGTGCAGGGCTCTGTGTCAGCTTCCCAGTGGGGGCTCAGCCTGGGAAGTAGGGTTGGGGAGGGTTAGGCCAGTTCTGTTTGTTGAGCTCAGGTTTTCATCTTGGGGAAGAGGTGGGGATATTGGACAAGGCTGGATTCATTTGTCTCCAGCGTCACACGTGGTGTGCCAGGACAGACAGAACCTGTGACTTTGGAAATGGAAGAAACTACAGGGACCAAGAAATTCAGTGCTACTGGGTGGTGAGGGGGAGGCTGGGGAAGGAAGAGGGGGCCGAATCACAGACTGCTCTGCCCTCTTAGATGGTTAGTTCTCAGGAGGAAGGAAGGAAGGAAGGAAGGAAAAGAGGGAGGGAGGGAGGGGGGAAGATGGCATACAGTGCAGGGAGGCAGATGAACTGGAGATTAGGCAAAATTTTCTTGAACAGCTGAACCAGGGACCAAAGCAAAGCATCGTTTTCCCTTGTAATTTGAGGTCTGTGAAAATGCCACAAGCTTCTAGTTTCCAATTTTAGAAAGAGTAGAAGTGTGAGGAAATGACCTGGAGGCACTTAATTCAAATGATCTGGGATTTGGGGAATAAACTGTAGTACAAGTAATATGTGCCTGGTCATAGGTTCACCCTTGACATTTGTCTTCCCTGTTTCAGATCACGGAGGTTGGATGGCTGTTTTGTCAGCTAAAAATAGGGCCATGGCTTGCCTGCAAGTGGAGTTGGTTTTAGTTCACAATTTGCTTCCCAGTTTGCCCCTTTCTCCTCCGTCCTCTGCACCTGCCCTCCTCCCCCAGGCCCAGGTGGAGATCTAGTTTTTCTTTCACCCCTATCAACCCCTTATTTTCTAAACGAGTGATCAATGACTCCTAGGCAGTTGCGCATTTTAATAGGATCAGACCATTAGACCCAAGGAAGAGTGGTCAAGTATGGGGGCTTCAGAGGAGACCAGGAATGAGTACTTATGTAACACATTTTCTGGGTTAGGTGTTTAAAAACACATGTTAAATCAATTTATTTTCCCAACCCCTTAGAGGCATAATTATTATCTCTGTATTTTACATGCAGTAGTAGGCTTGCAGGTTTCATATAAGTAGCCCAGGTTCTCAGAGTGGAAGCTAGGACCCATATCTATCTGATACATAGGTCTTTCTTACTATGTAATGCTGCTGCTCTAATGGTGAAATTTCAGACACCAATGAACAAGTGAGGGGAGAGGTTAATCTGGAGGCCTTCTGCTAAAATAAAATGATATATAGGTGGTCCTGTCTAGCTAAATACAATTGTACATCATAAACTGCTCCACAAGAGTGTAAATTCCTTGGGGATGGATTTATAGCTGATCTTACTTGCATTTGCAGTGTGTCTAGCTCAGTATCTGACTCATAGTAATAATAATAGCAAACACTCTCTGATACTTACTATGAACCAAGGACAGTTTTAACTGTTATAGATACATTGTTTTATGCCTGACAGTCACCTTATGAGGTAGGTTACTGTTACTATTCCCATTTTATAGTTGAGGAAACTGAGATACCGTGAGTTTCTCAGAAGGAATTTGTAAATGTTCATTCCCAAGTAATGGCAGAGCTGAAATTTGAATCACATCGTTCTGGGTCCAGAGTCCTGCCTCTCTTCTAAATAGGTGCTTAATTAAAATTTGTAGTTGAATACAGGTACTGTCATATCAATTTCTATAGGATCTAGGAAATTGGATATCTGTTGATTTCACCAAAGAGATCGATCAATTGTGTCAGAGTTAATTGCTTGGTCAATATTTTTATTTTATTTTATTTATCCTTTATACAGCAAGTTCTTATTAGTTATCCATTTTATACATATTAGTGTATACATGTCAATCCCAATCTCCCAGTTCATCCCACCTCCACCCACTCCTCTGCTGCTTTCCCCCCTTGGTGTCCATACATTTGTTCTCTACATTTGTGTCTCTATTTCTGGCTTGGTCAATATTTTTAAAAGAATGGATTAATATTCTTATGATTTTCTTTACTGACTCTCCCACTACCACCTACCCTGTTCTGTAGATGAGGGACAATATTCCATGTTGGCAACACTGGACCTTCAGGAACAAATAAAACCCTCACTGAATTCCTTAGGGCAGACGACATAGGGTAGCAACCTTGGGACACACTGGACCATTTTTCACAGTACACATATGCCCAGAGAAATGAGCCCAAATTCATTTGAGTGTATGCATATGTTTACGGAGAATTCTTTTTAACTTAAAAAAAATTATTATAGGAAACCCTGTTTTTATGGCAGACAGGTTTATTTTGAGAAGTTTTTCCCATTTTAAGGGTCAGGGACTTGAGGCAGGGTTTGAGTACATTTCCCAAGAGCATGTGGATCATAAATGGAGATGCCAGGACCCAAATCCCAGCAGTCCGGCTCCAAAGGCCACTCCAGTGGGGTCTTATAAAGAAGCTGGCAGACCTATTCCATGGAGATAGGAAGGGATTTGGTTATTGATGCTGGGAGGCCAGGTTGCCCACTAATGATGGGGCATCTATGAGTGGGAGATAGACCAATCTGTCCAGGCCCTAGGACTTGGGTAGTTGATGGAGGAGAAGTTGCTGTGTACAACCCTGTGTCAGTCCCTGTGCGGGAGCATTGTTTAATCTAGACAGTCATGTGTGAAGTAGGTATTATAATAACATCTCTGTTTGAGAGATGAGGAAACTGAGGCTAGGGGGTCACGTAACTTGTTCAGCTACACAGCCGTCATAGCAGAGCCTGAATACGATTCCTCTGCTTTCCATTAAACAGTTGTTTTTCTGAGTCATTGGGATTTCCCCGCAATCCTGTCCACTCAGAGCTGGGAGGGAATTTATAGGGTTATAGCAGAGGACCTATATGAGAGACATCAAGTTCAGTGGTCCCCAAGTTGGTACTAACAGCCTCTATTTGAATACATCTGGTGACCTCTCACGAGGCAGCCCATCTCAATATTTTTAGTAAGGTATGTTAGACATTGATAAGCTTCATGGATCTTGATGGTACAATGAGTTTTGACAGATGTGTGCACCAGTGTGAAATAGTCTATCACCTGTATCAAGATACAGAACATTTCCATGACTCTGAAATGTTTCCTCGTGCCCCTTTCTAGTCAATATCTGACCTCTTCCCTCAAACATAGGTGATCATTGTGCTGATTTCCAGCCCTATAGATTAGTCCTGCCTGCTTTTTTTTTGTTTGTTTTTGGGTTTTTTTGTTTTTGTTTTTGCGGTATGCGGGCCTCTCAGTGTTGTGGCCTCTCCCGTTGCGGAGCACAGGCTCCGGATGTGAGGCTCAGCGGCCATGGCTCACGGGACCAGCCGCTCCGCGGCATGTGGGATCTTCCCAGACCAGGGCACGAACCCGTGTCCCCTGCCTCGGCAGGCGGACTCTCAACCACTGCGCCACTGGGGAAGCCCAGTCCTGCCTGCTTTTGAACTTCGTTTAGGTGGAATTAGACAGATATTCTCTTTTGTGTCTAGATCCTTTCACTCAAAAGTAAGGTTTTTGAGATTTATACGTGTTGTATGTATTGGTAGATTATTCCTTTTTATTGTTAATACTATCCCATCATATGTATATGCCACAATTTGTTCATCCAGTCACATGGTGATGGACATTTAGGTTGTTTCTGACTTCTGGTTATTTTGAATAAAAAGGTTAGTTAGGGACATTCTTGTATAAGCGATTTTGTGACATATGTTTTGGCTTTTCTTCTTAGAATTTCTGGGTCATAGGATAGATGTATGTTTAACTTTAAAAAAACTGCCGAAGAGTTTTCCAAAGAGGTATACCATTTTAAGGTTCCACCATTAATGTATGAGTGGCAGCTACTTTGTTTCTCTGCCAACAATTAGTATTGTCAACTTTTAAATTTTAGCCAGTCTCATGGATTTGTAGTGAGATTTCCTTGAGGTTTCAATGTGCATTTTCTAAGTTCTTTGTCAGATAAGCACATTGCAAATATTTTTTCCCAATCTGTGACTTATCTTTGAATGATCTTTAAATGTAAAATGAAGTTTTAACATTTTAATGATATTGAATTTATCACTTTTTTTTAACAGCACCTTTTGTTTCCTAAAAAAATCTTTACCTACCCCAGTGTCCTCAGGGTACCCTCCATTGTTTCTTTTTAGAAACTTTATATTTAGCTTTTACATTAAGTCTGTGACCCATCTCAAACTAATTTTGTGTATAGTATTAGGAAAGAGTTGAGTTTCATTTCTTTCCCTTTATAGATATCCAGATTTTCCATTACTATTTATTGACAAGATGCTCCTTTTCTAATGGAATTACATTGGTACTTTTGTTGTAAATCAATTTACTGTATATATGTGGGTCTATTTCTGGATTCTATTCTGTTTCATTAATCAGCTTGTCTTTGTTTAGGCCATAAAACATTGTCTTAACACACTTACCACATGTAGACTTATAGTTTTTATCATAAGACAGTGTTGTATTTTGTCAGATTTTTTTCCTGACATCTATTAAAATGGTCATATGAATTTTTTCTTTGAATTAATTAATTAATTTATTAATTTTGAATTTATCCATTAATTTGAATTTATTAATTTTTAATTTATTAAATTTAAAAAATTTTATTTTATTGAAGTATAGTTGATTTACAATGTTGTATTAATTTCTACTGTACAGCAAAGTGATTCAGTTATATATATATATTCTTTTTCATATCCTTCTCCATTATTTTTATTTTAAGTTTTTATTGAATTTGTTACAATATTGCTTCTGTTTTATGTTTTGGTTTTTTGGCCACAAGGCATGTGGGATCTTAGCTCCCCAGCCAGGTCTCAAACCCATACCCCCTGCATTGGAAGGCTAAGTCTTAACCACTGGACCACCAGGAAAGTCCCTGCATTATGGTTTATCACAGGATACTGAATATAGTTCCCTGTGCTATACAGTAGGACTTTGTTGTTTATCCATTCTATATATAATAGTTTACATCTGCTAATCTCAAACTCCCAAACCATCCCTCCCCCACCCCCTCTCCTTTGGAAACCACAAGTCTGTTCTCTATGCCTGTGAGTTTCTGTTTTGCAGATATGTTCATCTGTGTCGTATTTTGGATTCCACATATAAGTGATATCATATGGTATTTGTCTTTCTCTTTCTGACTTACTTCACTTAGTATGATAATCTCTAGGTCCATCCAGGTTGCTGCAAATGGCATTATTTCATTCTTTTTTATGACTCAGTAGTATTCCATTGTATATACGTACCACATCTTCTTTATCCATTCCGTTGTCGATGGACATTTAGGTTGTTTCCTTGTCTTGGCTATTGTGAACAGTGCTGCTATGGACATAGGGGTGCATGTATCTTATTGAATTATACTTTTGTCTGGATATGCACCCAGGAGTGGGATCGCTGGATCATGTGGCGGCTCTATTTTTAGTTTTTTGAAGAAACTCCATTCTGTTTTCCATAGTGGCTGCACAAATTTCCATTCCCACCAACAGAGTAGGAGGGTCCCCTTTTCTCTTTGTAGAGATGTTTTTAACTGAAGTTTTGATTTCTTTAACATATGTGGTTGTCTAGATTTTCTGTTTCTTCTTGTGTCATTTTGAAAAGTTGTATTTTTTTAAAAATTGTCCATTTCATTGAATTTTTAAAATTATAGAGGTAATATCGTTCATAATAGCCCTTCATTATCTTCTTAATGTCTGTAGTATCTGTAGTTATGTCTGTCATTTTCAGAAGACTCTGGGTGTTAAAAAGTTCATCTCCCATCAGTTGTTTCATTTTCCTCACATTAGATTCCTTTCAAATCAGCAACAGATCATTTTCTTCGCTCTTTACGATACTTGTTATGCTGTTGCTGCAGACTAAAAACATTCCCCTCACCACAACCTTTATCTCTTCTCACCTGTCCATCTGCTGCTCAACCCTTAAGATTCAGAATTAATGTGAACCCCCTTCTGATACACACGTCACAACATATTCCATGAACATTCACATCCAGATACACGTATATGTACCACACACATACACACATACTCATATAGATAGCTATTTAATGAGTTTCCTTTGCAGCACTTTACCCAAATTACTAACTTGTTAAAACTATGATAAAATCTTTATATTGCTTCTTTCTCCTACTAGACTGTAACATCCACCAAGGCTGGACTTGCATTATTCCTGTTGGAAGCTGAATACTCAGTACCCATCACAATGCTTGGCACATAATAGATGCTTGAAACATCATGGTTGGGTGAATGAACTAATCTATTCTGAGGAGAA
Organism: Kogia breviceps; assembly: GCF_026419965.1. Classification (NCBI taxonomy): domain Eukaryota; kingdom Metazoa; phylum Chordata; class Mammalia; order Artiodactyla; family Physeteridae; genus Kogia; species Kogia breviceps. The sequence continues at coordinate 57,258,731 of NC_081311.1, forward strand.
ATAAGTTGTTCCCTTTGAAAATTCCATCTAATAATTTTAGTTTTTCTAGAAGGCAGTGTGAAGGCTGGAAAAATAGGTAAAGGCCAGATTATGGGGAGCCTTGACTAACAACCTACAGAATCTAGATGTTTCTCTGTTTATATTTTTCATGTTTTCCCTCTGTCTGTCCCTGCTATATTTTTGTTTACACTCAGTGCCTTGGGGGATAGAGGGGCCTGGCCTTGGTAATGAGGGGAGATGCTGAGAACTACAAGATGGGAGTGTGGGGGGCGAGGGTCTTTAACAAGAGTGTCTGCTCCTGTCTCCCTCTGTGAGGCCCAGAGTTCGTCCTCTGCCTCAGTCCTACACATAGGATTAGCAGAGGATTTGCATATTTGGGTTATGCTGGTGGTAGGATGGGAGGAGTGGAGCCGTTGGTTTTTCTCTCTAGTTGGTTATCACATCCTATAAAGGAGCCCTCCCTTTGAACCATCCATCATCAGACAGGATCACCAAAATAAAAGAAATGGCCCAGCGGGGCACAAACTGCAGCCTCTCCCACACTGTATTCTGAATCCCCTGATTTACGGAATTACGGCCTTTTCTCCTGCCATTCCCCTAAACCATGTCCAAAGGAGCTTATGTGGTAATTTACAGAACGAAGCTGATGGATCAGCTTGCAGGACATCATGGATCAGAGCGCTCCCCTCTCCCCTCCCGACTGCCCTTCTGATGCACTTCATGCCTCTGATGCCCAGAGCCTGCTGGGGTTCTTGGAAGTTGGCGGGTGGGTGAGGGAGGGAGAGAGTGTCGATTTGCTCCACCAGGACGTAGATGCTGGTGAGCCACACTGTGCTGGACAGGAGGACCTGTCTGTAGCACAGGTCAGAGAAACACAGGTCCTTCCAGAGCATCAGCTTGTGCAGGAAGTGAATTAAAGGGAACCTGGATCCCAGCCCAGCTCTCTGCCTCCACCATGATCTCCAGTAAGATTCTGGTCTACCATCACCCACCCAGCAGCTCCAGCACAGAGGTCTATGGACCCACCAGGCGCCGCAAAAAGTCCCTGGGAGATTTGTTCCATAATGGCTTCCGAGTGAGGTCTGGGCCCAGCGCTGCTGAGAAGGAGGAACCACAGAGCTTCTGGCAGTCGGTGGTGTCTTGTTGCAGGGTTTGCGCCTCTTGGGGTAAGGATCCCCCCAAAAGCATCCCGTATTCCAAGAGGCTGCCCAGGAAAGAAGTGCCCTCTCTGCGGGCTAGTGGACAAGTGATGGGCTTCTTTATTCCTCTGTGCTTGGCATACCCCCTGAGTGCAGATGAGCTGGGCCAGGCAGAAATCCTGTCCTTCCTTTTTTAGATGAATATAACTAGTCTCTAGTTATCCTGAGTGTTTTTGAGCTATTAAAGAATATATTTCAGAAATGTTGGGGAAAGCTTGGTAAATGACGGGAATGGCTTCCTTTTCATTTATTAAGTGGTAATAATTTCCAGTGAGTCGGCATTTTTCAGGAGAGGTGTTTGAAGCTATTGACTATTTTTTTTTTTTTTCAGTGACAACAATGCCGTTTTGGTTTGCTTTCTTCTGTCCTCATATTGGGTCGTGGCAATGTTTTCTTGCCTGTCTTGGATGGTACTTCATTATTCTCACCCAGCAGAGATCATAAGAGATATCCTCTGGACAGATTTTCTCGTCTCAGCTGCTTTCTAATAGGGATTTGGTTTTATTTGGGCGTCCGTAATATATGGAAGTTTGAAATAAATGACTTAACTTTGCATTTCTGTATCTAACGATACCAGTCATAGGAAGAGATATCTTTTATTTCCAGAAAGGTTAGTGTTACAAGTAACTTCTTTAAAATGAAGTATAGTCCCTTTGACACCCAGCTTAAGATTCTGATACGGATAGGCCCAGCTTGAACTCTCTCTGTATTATACAACTATGTAGAGCAAAATTCCAGTTAGCAAGCAAGCGATAGGTGAGTGCTTGTCAATCCTTTTCATTAGAACTGGCATGAAAGGCCTCCTTGGGCTGTAACATCTGCATGGACTTCATTCAGAATCTAAATATTCATGTCCCCATGTCTGTGACCCTAGATCTGTTGACCAGATTGTTCCATTCCCTCTCCCTTCACTTCAGGAAGGAACTGCTTTGTGCTTTATAACATCCAGCATTGCCCAGGGCCGATATAAAGGCAGCTAGAGAGATGAGTGAAAATGATGAGATTATTAAAGCTAAGAGAAAATAGACCATTTCCCAAGAAAGAGTTACGTGAGTGAAACCACAGCTTTAACTTAGTATTCACTCTCCTTACTTTACCCTGGAAAGGGGTTCATTCATTCACTTTCAGTAGTGAGAGCTGACTATGTGCCCGTCATCACTGTTTGGGAGGATGACAGACCCAGTGGTGAACAGGTGTATGAGGTGCCGCTGCAATGGAGCTGACATCCTGCAGAGGAAGACAGGCAAATAAACAAGCAAATAAACAAGCAAATATGAACATCGTAGATTGTGATAAATACTCTAGAGAAGAACAGAGTAATGGGGGGGCGAGTCCAGATTGGGTGGCTAGAAAAGACCTCTCTGAGGCAGTGTCAGTTGAGCCAGCCTTGCAGTGATCTCTAGGGGAAGAACATTCCAGAAAGGAATGGAAGGGAAAGCCCTGAGCTGAGAATGAACTGGGAGATACTCAAGGAGCAGAGATGCAGTGTGTCAGGGGTGAGGATGGGGAGAGTAGAAATGAAATGAATACGGACTAGATCATGGAAAGCCTTCAGAGCAAAGTAAGGAATCTGAACTGAAGCCGTCTGAGGGCTTTTAGCCGGAAGCGATGTGATCTGATTGATGTCTGCAAAAATCACGCTGGCTGCTTCTAGGAAATGGATGGTGGAGCATAAAAGTGCAGACCAGCTTGGGGGCTGCTGGCCAAGTTAGAGGGAACAGTGGCTTGGACCATGGTTCTGCCATTGGAAAGGGAAAAGATGAGTTATTTTTTATGTGTATTTAAGAGGTGAAATCAACAAGATTGATGTGTTTACTTTAAAAAAAAAAATTGTTTCCTTTCTGGCTCCCTTATTCAAATAGGAGACTGTCAAGCAGGAGCTTCACCCCTTTGCTTTCAGGATCTAGGACAGTGAGTGACTGGTACAGAGAGACACGCACTGCACATGCATGGCATGAATTCATGAATGAAAGCATGAATGAATGGGTGAGAATCCCAGTTGGAATATCAACCGATGTTTAGCATCTGTCAGATAGGAAGCAGGACCCGGGATACGGTGGGGCACAGAACAGCCTGAGCAATTATCGAGGGAAAGGATTTGAAAAGGTCAGGCAATCAAGCACCATTTATAAAACACAAGTTCTAACTGGAGGAGCAAAAGCCCAGGGGCATTTGAGAGCAAGAAAGACAGTCCTCTCCCTCCAGCTGGGAAGAAGAGGCCCTGATTCTCTCTGCGTGGAGGGTGAGAGCACGTGGTCTGGGCAGTGATACAGCTGGGGGATGTGGGAGGTGGAACCTGGGGAATAGCAGCAGGGTGCAGGGACCACCCTGTAGAAGCCTCCCTGGGATTGTGTCTGTCCCTCTTTACCCTGATGACTCCTGTCATCGATTTGAGCTCTCGAGCTGCAAGGCCAGATGACTATGACCTTGTCAGACACTACAAAAATAATTGCTTGGGCTTCCCTGGTGGCGCAGTGGTTGAGAGTCCGCCTGCCGATGCAGGGGACACGGGTTCGTGCCCTGGTCCGGGAGGATCCCACATGCCGCAGAGCAACTAAGCCCGTGAGCCATGGCCGCTGGGCCTGCGCGTCCGGAGCCTGTGCTCCACAACGGGAGAGGCCACAGCAGTGAGAGGCCCGCATACCGCAAAAAAAAAAAAAAAAAAAAAAATAATTGCTCTTCAGGATTTACGTGGGGGTGGAGGGATTGGAAATGACAGAGGTTTATTTGAACCTTTCAGCTTTTTGGATTTAAAGATTAAGGAGCTAAAGGGAATGGAAAACAGCAAATCGGAAAGCCCTGGCCGGCTTTCCACCCTGGGCTGGGATACGTTTGCTTTTGTGTTTTCTTAGTCTTGTGCTCCAGTGGGAGCTTGCTTGCAGGAATCTCCTGAGTCCTTTCTGTCCTGGGATAATGGGGACCCTGAATGGTGAATGATTCGTCATCGACCAGCAGGTCCCTCAGTCTCTTGTCAGTGTAGCTATTTGCTTCCATCTGAGAAAGAGGTCGTCCTAAATCCCTTAACTTTTATGGTTGGCCAGCACTAAAATTACATGGCGATAGTCCTCAGGATGGCCTAACCTGGTTGTTCAGGCCCCAGGTGCCGAGGGTGACCCTCTGAAGGGACAGCAGTGGCCAGGGGTCCTCTCTGCCTAGAGCCGCTGACCTCGTGTTCCTGAATCTTTGCCAAGGACGCGGGGCTCAGAGTCAGAAGGCCTGTCCTCAGTCCTGACTTGCCATTAACTTTATAACAACAGCAACAAAACATTATGAATAAAAATAAGAATTTTTAATAAGTATTACAGAAAAATTTAAAAACTCAAGAAAATTAATGAAATCCAGAAGTCCTACCTCCATATCACAACCACTGTCATCATTTTATGTGTTTCCTAGTTTTTATTTTTCATATACCTATAGTTTTATCAGAGAGAACATGCACTTTATATTCCAGTTTTTTAAAATGTTTCCAGTTTGCTATTTTTTTTATTATGGTAAAAAATATATAACATAAACTTTTCCATCTTAACCGTGTTTTAGTGCACGGTTCAACAGTGTTAAGTATAATATATTTGCATTGTTGTGAAACAGAACATTTTCATCTTGCAAATTTGAAACTTCATACGCATTAAACAACTACTCTTCCCCCCCCACCCCACTCCTCAGCCCTTGGTAACCACCATTCTACTATGTCCGACTTCTTTAACTTAACATTATATCATAAGCATTTTCTTTGTTGTTACATTATTTTTTGACTATAATATCCCATAGAGAGACTATATTTAAGAAGACCTATTTTTAGATAGCAAGCTGCTTTCTTGTTTAATGAATAATTTTGCAAGGAACATCTTTGTTTCTGTAGCATCTTTCTGTGTTTTGTTATATTGTCTTAGGTTTCATTCCCAGAAATGTAGTTTGATTTGTAATGTGGAATTATTTTCTGAAAATGCTGTATCAATTTACAATTCCACCATAAATTATAAGACTATCTCATTATAGGGGCATCTCTAGTAGGTGAAATTCAAATACATTGCTAGTTAAGCAGAATAAACCAAAGTTACTATATTTTTAATTGACATATCTTTTATTTCAACCAAGTGTAATAATTTCTAATGTTGTTCACTAGTTATATTTCCCATTTCATGACAAGCCTCCTTATGACTTTTTGCCTATTTATGGACTAGTGATGTAGTACATGTTCTTGACATCATGAAGACTTTATCCTTATTATATCATATTTGATTTAATTATTTTTCTAATAGATATGATCTTCATTACTTTCTTTTGACGTGTAGAATTTTGATATTTTTATGGTGCTGATTTAAAAATTTTTATGATTCCTTCCACATCTGAGTCTAGAAATTCTTCCTTTCTTCACAGGGCTAATAAATATGTAATTATATTTTCTTTGGTTTTTTTATGGCTTATTATTTATATTTAATTTTAATTTTCATCTCAATTTAATTTCAATTATGGTAGGAGGTGACAGTTTAAATTGATCTCATTGTGAACCAATTGTTCCATCATTATTACATAATGCTTGTCTCGCCTTGAGTTGTGATGACTTCTTTATCATATATTAAATTCTTCTCTATATAATACAATCTATTCTGCTTATCTTTAAAAAATATTAATTTGAATTTTTTTTTTTTTTTCTTTTCTGCATTGGGTCTTTGTTGCTGTGCGCAGGCTTTCTCTAGTTGCAGCGAGCAGGGGCTACTCTTCATTGTGGTGCGTGGGCTTCTCATTGCAGTGGCTCCTCTGGTTGTGGAGCACGGGCTCTAAGAGCATGGGCTTCAGTAGTTGTGGCATGAGGGCTAAGTAGTTGTGGCTTGTGGGCTCTAGAGCGCAGGCTCAGTAGTTGTGGTGCATGGGCTTAGTTGTTCCGTGGCATGTGGTTTCTTCCTGGACCAGGGCTCGAACCCATGTCCCCTGCATCGGCAGGCAGATTCTTTTTTTTTTTTTTTTTTTTTTTAAAAACATCTTTATTTGAGTATAACTGTTTTACAATAGTGTGTTAGTTTCTCCTTTACAGCAAAGTGAATCAGTTATACATACACATATGTTTCCATATCTCTTCCCTCTTACATCACCCTCCCTATCCCACCCCTCTAGGTGGTCACAAAGCACAGAGGTGATCTCCCTGTGCTATGCGGCAGCTTCCCACTAGCTATCTAATTTACATTTGGTAGTGTATATATGTCCCTGCCACTCTCTCACTTCGTCACAGCCTACCCTTCCCCCTCCCCATATCCTCAAGTCCATGCTCTAGTAGGTCTGTGTTTTATTCCCGTCCTACCACTAAATCTCTTCATGACATTTTTTTTCTTAGATTCCATATATATGTGTTAGCATACGGTATTTGTTTTTCTCCTTCTGACTTACTTCACTCTGTATGACAGACTCCAGGTCTATCCACCTCATTACAAATAACTCAGTTTCATTTCTTTTTATGGCTGAGTAATATTCCATTGTATATATGTGCCACATCTTCTTTATCCATTCATCTGTCGATGGACACTTAGGTTGCTTCCATGTCCTGGCTATCGTAAATAGAGCTGCAATAAACATTTTGGTACATGACTGTTTTTGAATTATGGTTTTCTCAGGGTATACGCCTAGTAGTGGGATTGTGGGGTTGTATGGTAGTTCTATTTGTAGTTTTTTAAGGAACCTCCATACTGTTCTCCGTAGTGTCATAGTATCAATTTACATTCCCACCAGCAGTGCAAGAGGGTTCCCTTTTCTCCACACCCTCTCCAGCATTTATTGTTTCTAGAGTTTTTGATGATGGCCATTCTGACTGGTGTGAGATGATATCTCATTGTAGTTTTGATTTGCATTTCTCTAATGATTAATGATGTTGAGCATTCTTTCATGTATTTGTAGGCAATCTGTATATCTTCTTTGGAGAAATGTCTGTTTAGGTCTTCTGCCCATTTTTGGATTGGGTTGTTTGTTTTTTTGTTATTGAGCTGCCTGAGTTGCTTATAAATTTTGGATATTAATCCTTTGTCAGTTGCTTCATTTGCAAATATTTTCTCCCATTCTGAGGGTTGTCTTTTGGTCTTGTTTATGGTATCCTTTGCTGTGCAAAAGCTTTTAAGTTTCATTAGATCCCATTTGTTTTTTTTTTGTTTTTATTTCCATTTCTCTAGGAGATGGGTCAAAAAGGATCTTGCTGTGATTTATGTCATAGAGTGTTCTGCCTATGTTTTCCTCTAAGAGTTTGATAGTGTCTGGCCTTACATGTAGGTCTTTAACCCATTTTGAGTTTATTTTTGTGTGTGGTGTTAGGGAGTGTTCTAATTTCATACTTTTACAGGTAGCTGTCCAGTTTTCCCAGCACCACTTATTGAAGAGGCTGTCTTTTCTCCACTGTATATCCTTCCCTCCTTTATCAAAGATAAGGTGACCACATGTGTGGGGGTTTATCTCTGGGCTTTCTATCCTGTTCCATTGATCTATATTTGTTTTTGTGCCAGTACTATACTGTCTTGATTACTATAGCCTTGTAGTATGGTCTGAAGTCAGGGAGCCTGATTCCTCCAGCTCCATTTTTTGTTCTCAAGATTGCTTTGGCTATTCGCGGTCTTTTGTGTTTCCATGCAAATTGTGAAATTTTTTGTTCTAGTTCTGTAAAAAAATGCCAGTGGTAATTTGATAGGGATTGCATTGAGTCTGTAGATTGCTTTGGGTAGTAGAGTCATTTTCACAATGTTGATTCTTCCAATCCAAGAACATGGTATATTTCTCCACCTATTTGTATCATCTTTAATTTCTTTCATCAGTGTCTTTTTTTTTTTTTTTTTTTTTTTAACATCTTTATTGGAGTATAATTGTTTTACAATAGTGTGTTAGTTTTTCCTTTACAACAAACTGAATCAGTTATACATATACATATGTTCCCATATCTCTTCCCTCTTTTGTCACCCTCCCTCCCACCCTCCCTATCCCACCCCTCTAGGTGGTCACAAAGCACAGAGGTGATCTCCCTGTGCTATGCAGCAGCTTCCCACTAGCTATCTAATTTACATTTGATAGTGTATATATGTCCCTGCCACTCTCTCACTTCGTCTCAGCCCACCCTTCCCCCTCCCCATATCCTCAAGTCCATGCTCGAGTAAGTCTGTGTTTTATTCCCATCCTACCAATAATCTCTTCATGACATTTTTTTCCCTTAGAGTCCATATATATGTGTTAGCATACGGTATTTGTTTTTCTCCTTCTGACTTACTTCACTCTGTATGACAGACTCCAGGTCCATCCACCTCATTATAAATAACTCAGTTTCATTTCTTTTTATGGCTGAGTAATATTCCATTGTATATATGTGCCACATCTTCTTTATCCATTCATCTGTTGATGGACACTTAGGTTGCTTCCATGTCCTGGCTATTGTAAATAGAGCTGCAATGAACATCTTGGTACATCAGTCTTTCTGAATTATGGTTTTCTCAGGGTATATGCCCAGTAGTCAGATTGCTGGGTCGTATGGTAGTTCTATTTGTAGCTTTTTAAGGAACCTCCATACTGTTCTCCATAGCGGCTGTATCATTTTACATTCCCACCAGCAGTGCAAGAGGGTTCCCTTTTCTCCACACCCTCTCCAGCATTTATTGTTTCTAGAGTTTTTGATGATGGCCAATCTGACCGGTGTGAGATGATATCTCATTGTAGTTTTGATTTGCATTTCTCTAATGATTAATGAGGTTGAGCATTCTTTCATGTGTTTGTTAGCAATCTGTATATCTTCTTTGGAGAAATGTCTATTTAGTTCTTCTGCCCATTTTTGGATTGGGTTGTTTGTTTTTTTGTTATTGAGCTGCATGAGTTGCTTATAAATTTTGGAAATTAATCCTTTGTCAGTTGCTTCATTTGCAAATATTTTCTCCCATTCTGAGGGTTGTCTTTTGGTCTTGTTTATGGTATCCTTTGCTGTGCAAAAGCTTTTAAGTTTCATTAGGTCCCATTTGTTTATTTGTGTTTTTATTTCCATTTCTCTAGGAGATGGGTCAAAAAGGATCTTGCTGTGATTTATGTCGTATAGTGTTCTGCCTATGTTTTCCTCTAAGAGTTTGATAGTGTCTGGCCTTACATGTAGGTCTTTAACCCATTTTGAGTTTATTTTTGTGTGTGGTGTTAGGGAGTGTTCTAATTTCATACTTTTACAGGTAGCTGTCCAGTTTTCCCAGCACCACTTATTGAAGAGGCTGTCTTTTCTCCACTGTATATCCTTCCCTCCTTTATCAAAGATAAGGTGACCACATGTGTGGGGGTTTATCTCTGGGCTTTCTATCCTGTTCCATTGATCTATATTTGTTTTTGTGCCAGTACTATACTGTCTTGATTACTATAGCCTTGTAGTATGGTCTGAAGTCAGGGAGCCTGATTCCTCCAGCTCCATTTTTCGTTCTCAAGATTGCTTTGGCTATTCGCGGTCTTTTGTGTTTCCATGCAAATTGTGAAATTTTTTGTTCTAGTTCTGTAAAAAAATGCCAGTGGTAATTTGATAGGGATTGCATTGAGTCTGTAGATTGCTTTGGGTAGTAGAGTCATTTTCACAATGTTGATTCTTCCAATCCAAGAACATGGTATATTTCTCCACCTATTTGTATCATCTTTAATTTCTTTCATCAGTGTCTTATAGTTTTCTGCATACAAGTCTTTTGTCTCCTTAGGTAGGTTTATTCCTAGATATTTTATTCTTTTTGTTGCAGTGGTAAATGGGAGTGTTTTCTTAATTTCACTCTCAGATTTTTCATCATTAGTGTATAAGAATGCCAGAGACTTCTGTGCATTAATTTTGTATCCTGCTACTTTACCAAATTCATTGATTAGCTCTAGTAGTTTTCTGGTGGCATTTTTAGGATTCTCTATTTATAGTGTCATGTCATCTGCAAACAGTGACAGCTTTACTTCTTCTTTTCCAATCGGGATTCCTTTTATTTCTTTTTTTTCTCTGATTGCTGTGGCTAAAACTTCCAAAATTAGGTTGAATAAGAGTGGTGAGTGTGGGCAACCTTGTCTTGTTCCTGATCTTAGTGGAAATGGTTTCAGTTTTTCACCATTGAGGACAATGCTGGCTGTGGGTTCGTCATATATGGCCTTTATTATGGTGAGGAAAGTTCCCTCTCTGCCTACTGTCTTCAGGGTTTTTATCATAAATGGGTGTTGAATTTTGTCAAAAGCTTTCTCTGCATCTATTGAGATGATCATATGGTTTATCTCCTTCAGTTTGTTGATATGGTGTATCACGTTGATTGATTTGCATGTATTGAAGAATCCTTGCATTCCTGGGATAAACCCCACTTGATCATGGTGTATGATCCTTTTAATGTGCTGTTGGATTCTGTTTGCTAGTATTTTGTTGAGGATTTTTTTTTTTTTTTTTTTTTTGTGCGGTATGTGGGCCTCTCACTGTTGTGGCCTCTCCCATTGCAGAGCACAGGCTCCGGACGCGCAGGCCCAGCGGCCACGGCTCACGGGCCCAGCCGCTCCGCGGCATGTGGGATCCTCCCGGACCAGGGCACGAACCCGTGTCTCCTGCATCGGCAGGCGGACTCTCAACCACTGCGCCACCAGGGAAGCCCTGTTGAGGATTTTTGCATCTATGTTCATCAGTGATATTGGCCTGTGGTTTTCTTTCTTTGTGACGTCTTTGTCTGGTTTTGGTATCAGGGTTATGGTGGCCTCATAGAATGAGTTTGGGAGTGTTCCTTCCTCTGCAATTTTTTGGAAGAGTTTGAGAAGGATGGGTGTTAGCTCTTCTCTAAATGTTTGATGGAATTCACCTGTGAAGCCATCTGGTCCTGGGCTTTTATTTGTTGGAAGATTTTTAATCACAGTTTCAATTTCAGTGCTTGTGATTGGTCTGTTCATATTTTCTATTTCTTCCTGGTTCAGTCTCGGCAGCTTGTGCATTTCTAAGAATTTGTCCATTTCTTCCAGGTTGTCCATGTTATTGGCATAGAGTTGCTTGTAGTAATCTCTCATGATCCTTTGTATTTCTTCAGTGTCAGTTGTTGCTTCTCCTTTTTCATTTCTAATTCTATTGATTTGAGTCTTCTCCCTTTTTTTCTTGATGAGTCTGGCTAATGGTTTATCAATTTTGTTTATCTTCTCAAAGAACCAGCTTTTACTTTTATTGATCTTTGCTGTTGTTTTCTTCATTTCTTTTTCATTTATTTCTGATCTTTATGATTTCTTTCCTTCTGCTAAATTTGGGTTTTTTTTTGTTCTTCTTTCTCTAATTGCTTTAGGTGCAAAGTTAGGTTGTTTATTCGAGATGTTTCCTGTTCCTTAAGGTATGATTATATTGCTACAAACTTCCCTCTTAGAACTGCTTTTGCTGAATCCCATAGGTTTTGGGTCATCGTGTCTCCATTGTCATTTGTTTCTAGGTATTTTTTGAATTCCTCTTTGGTTTCTTCAGTGATCACTTCGTTATTAAGTAGTGTATTGTTTAGCCTCCATGTGTTTGTATTTTTTACAGATCTTTTCCTGTAATTGATATCTAGTCTCATAGCGTTGTGGTCGGAAAAGATACTTGATACAATTTCAATTTTCTTAAATTTGCCAAGGCTAGATTTGTGACCCAGTATTGATCTATCCTGGAGAATGTTCCATGAGCACTTGAGAAAAATGTGTATTCTGTTGTTTTTGGATGGAATGTCCTATAAATATCAAGTAAGTCCATCTTGTGTAATGTATCATTTAAAGCTTGTGTTTCCTTATTTATTTTCATTTTGGATGATCTGTCCGTTGGTGAAAGTGAGGTGTTAAAGTCCCCTACTATGATTGTGTTACTGTCGATTTCCCCTTTTATGGCTGTTAGTATTTGCCTTATGTATTGAGGTGCTCCTATGTTGGGTGCATAAATATTTACAATTGTTATATCTTCTTCATGGATCGATCCCTTGATCATTATGTAGTGTCCTTCTTTGTCTCTTGTAATAGTTTTTATTTTAAAGTCTATTTTGTCTGATATGAGAATTGGTACTCCAGCTTTCTTCTGATTTCCTTTTGCATGGAATATCTTTTTCCATCCCCTCACTTTCAGTGTGTATGTGTCCCTAGGTCTGAAGTGGGTCTCTTGTAGACAGCATATATATGGGTCTTGTTTTTGTATCCATTCAGCCAGTCTGTGTCTTTTGGTGGGAGCATTTAATCCATTTACATTTAAGGTAATTATCGATATGTATGTACCTATTACCATTTACTTAGTTGTTTTGGGTTGTTTTTGTAGGTCTTTTCCTTCTCTTGTGTTTCTTGCCTAGAGAAGTTCCTTTAGTATTTGTTGTAAAGCTGGTTTGGTGGTGCTGAACTCTCTCAGCTTTTGCTTGTCTGTAAAGGTTTTAATTTCTCCATCAAATCTGAATGAGATCCTTGCTGGGTAGAGTAATCTTCGTTGTAGGTTTTTTTCCTTCATCATTTTTAATATGTCCTGCCACTCCCTTCTGGCTTGTAGTTTCTGCTGAAAGATCAGATGTTAACCTTATGGGGAGTCCCTTGTGTGTTATTTGTTGTTTTTCCCTTGCTGCTTTTAATATGTTTTCTTTGTATTTAATTTTTGACAGTTTGATTATTATGTGTCTTGGCGTGTTTATCCTTGGGTTTATCCTGTATGGGACTCTCTGTGCTTCCTGGACTTGATTGACTATTTCCTTTCCTATTTTAGGGAAGTTTTCAACTATAATCTCTTCAAATATTATTTCAGTCCCTTTCTTTTTCTCTTCTTCTTCTGGGACCCCTATAATTCGAATGTTGGTGCATTTAATGTTGTCCCAGAGGTCTCTGAGACTGTCCTCAGTTCTTTTCATTCTTTTTTCTTTATTCTGCTCTGCAGTAGTTATTTCCACTATTTTATCTTCCAGGTCACTTATCCGTCCTTCTGTCTCAGTTATTCTGCTATGGATCCCATTTAGAATATTTTTCATTTCATTTATTGTGTTGCTCATCATTGCTTGCTTCCTCTTTATTTCTTCTAGGTCCTTGTTAACTGTTTCTTGCAATTTGTCTATTCTATTTCTAAGATTTTGAATCATCTTTACTATCATTCTGAATTCTTTTTCGGGTAGACTGCCTATTACCTCTTCATTTCTTAGGTCTGGTGTGTTTTTATCTTGCTCCTTCATCTGCTGTGTGTTTTTCTGTCTTCTCATTTTGCTTATCTTACTGTGTTTGGGGTCTCCATTTTGCAGGCTGCAGGTTCTTAGTTCCCGCTGTTTTTGGTGGCTGTCCCTAGTGGCTGAGGTTGGTTCAGTGGGTTGAGTAGGTTTCCTGCTTGGGTGAACTAGTGCCTGTGTTCTGGTGGATGAGGCTGGATCTTGTCTTTCTGGTGGGCAGGTCCATGTCTGGTGGTGTGTTTGGGGATGTTGGTAACCTTATTATGATTTTTAGGCAGCCTCGCTGGCAGGCAGATTCTTAACCACTGTGCCACCAGGGAAGTCCCTATTCTGCTTATCTTTTTGTGATTTTTCTTATTTTGTTGCTTTGTGGTAAATGTGGCCTCTATGATTTCTGTACTTTGGAATTTGGTAAAATTTCTTTGTTGCCTAGTACATGGTCAGTTTCATGACTGTTCAAAGGTTGCTACTGAAGAGTGTGTTCTTTATTTACTGGGTATAATATATGTATGTACCTATCTGTCCATCCATTCAGATAGATATATACAAATATATCCCAAGGAACTAAATGTTATATGAACATTTCTTATTAATTGTGCTTATGTTTTGGCTAGTGTCTGAAAAGTGAACATTAGAGTCTCCTACTGTGACGTGGCTTTGTCAGTTTTTGTTGTTTGATCCATTCTTGCCAGATTTTGTTGTATATGTACTTCAAAGATATAGTCTTAGGTGTGTAAAGTTTTTTCACTGTTACATATTCTTGGTGGATTTCTCCGTTTATGAATATGAAGTATTACTCTTTTTTTGGTACATCTTCACAGTAGCTGCCACTTTATATGATATCATTATTGTTCTGTTTGCCTCTTTTTCTTTGGTCAGCATTTGTCTGGTATATATTTCTAACTTTCCTTGTTTTCAATGAATCTCTTAAATTCAGCTGGAATGGATTATTGCTGTTTTATATTATCTGAGTGTCTTTGTCAATTAATAGATAAATTTAACTCACTCAATTTTGTTGTGATTACTAAAAAATAATTCTTTTTGCTGTTGCAGTAGTATTTTATTAATACTAGTTAATATGCTTTTTTCTTTTCTTTTTTCACAATTCTTTTCCTTCAATTGGATTGATCAAATTCTTTTGTTTTTTTTTCCTTCTGAGATTTGGAATTTATAATTCCAGATGTATTCTTAAGTTGTTGATACACATACTTAAACTTAAAATTTTCTATTAATATGTATAATTAATAGTACTTTCTCCTGAAGCAAGACAAGAACTTCAGCACAAGTTTCTGACCTTCACTGCCCTCTCCTCCATCTTCCATGTAGTATCATCTAAAGGTTTTACTTTTAAATCATTATTATTATTTCTTAGTTTTTGTAATATTCAGTCAACACATAAACTAATCAGTTACTTTCGCTCTTTTCTTCCATTGCTTCTTGTATCTCACTTGCTTTTGGATTTATTTTTCTTTCAGCTGGTTAAGTATATCTTTTTTAGCTCAAAATAATTTCTCCTGAAAATTGTGGCGATATTTTTCCTTTGTTTTCTCGAATCCAGTGCAGCCAGGAGAATTCTGACAATAATTTGATTCTCATTGCTTTGGGGAGTTTATATCTTTGCATTGGTGCTCTGAAATGTCACTGTAATATGCCACAGTTTGGGTCCTTTAAAATTATCCCTCTGGACACTTAACAGACCGTTCCAATCTAAGGATGACCCTTAGTTCCTTGACCAGTGATTGAACCCAGGCTCCACCAGTGAGAGCTTGGAGTCCTAACCACTGGATCGCCAGGGAATTTCCAGTTTTCCTGCTTTCTATTGCCTGTATTTTTTCCTTCTGGAAACTCAATTACGTAAATGTTAAAAATTCTACACTTGTCTTCCTTGTCTCTCAACGTCCCTTTTGTACTTTTCACCCCTTTTCTGCTTTGTATGAAGAGACGTCTGTTTGATAGTCTAGCCCTGTAGTTTGTATGTAGCTGTATCCATTCTTCTAATAGTTGGCTTTTTAAAGTTGTGATGTTTAAAACATTAATTTCTAAAATATCTAGTTTATCTTTGCTGAGTTGACATATTTTCTTACAATTCTTTGTTTTTCAATCAAACTTTTTCTAAAGTTGTTGCTTTGTTAATGTTGTATCATTAAGTGTAAGTTTTGCTAGACTACATGCCTTTCTTAGAAGAAAGCTTGACTTTCCTCAAATATTTGGTGATTCTTGATTTCTTGCTCCTCTTTGGATTTGAGATTTTCTGTTAGCCTGTATTAGAATGCTGTCTTTGCTTAATGCACCTTGTCTGTGGAGTGATGGGGTGGGTGTGTGGCAATGTATTTTGGTCCAGTAACTGATCTTACAGCTTTCTTCTAAGAGTCACCAGTTCACGTGGGATATTGCTTTAACAACTACAATGCCCACGCTTACTGCTCTATCCTGGCTGCTCCTATTTGGTACCTCAATCCATCAGTGAGTTGTCCCAGCCTCCCACTTCCCAGTGTTGGTCACCTCATTTCATCTTTTGAACAGTTGCTTTCTCCTTATCTATGATTTCCCCACCCCACCAGGTCCCACCAACCTGTCTTTGTGAAATTCCTTATCAAATTTATTGACCAAGAATATTTCTGATATTTTGTTTTTATTATGTTATATATATGTTTCTTACTATATACGTTATCAGGTTTCTCCGCTTTGCCAAGTTAATTTCCAACAGAACATCTACTTTTCATTTACCAGCGTTTTGCGGTTTTCTCTTAACGTGCTGTAGTTTCTCTTCCCTTCTTCCTGCCCTTGTGGGATTTTGCTATTTTTCCCCCCTTTAATATTATTTTAGTAAAGTTTTGAGAGGAAGCAGAGATAAATCATTCTGTTCAATCTGTTAGGGTTAACCAGAATGCTCTGGATTCTTATTTTAATTCACGGATGAATTATATACGTTGGTACTTTATGTAGAACTTTTGCATCACTAATCTTAGTGAGATTATTTTACTTTTGTGTTTTGAGAGGCAGTTTTTGGTACCAGGTTATGATTATTTTATAACAAGTTTAATAGCTTTGCCTCTTTTTGTGTATCTTGGAATAGTTTAGAGTTTCATTAAAATGTAAATGTTTTAAAAAATTTAATAAATTACATGGGTACAAACTCTCTGAGGGGAAGATATTAATAAAAATTTCAATTTATATCTCAGTTATCATCCTGTAATGGTTTTCTTTTTTGTGTGTATGAATTTACAAAGTTTACATTTTTTGGAAAGTCATCCCTCTCAGTGTGGATTTCAAATTTTATTAGCCTGAAATTGTGCATGACTTTATTTTCTATTTGTTTCTTTATTGGATAAGCATGTGTTTTGTTTGTTTGTTTTATTGTTGTTATTGTTTGCCCCCATAAAATGATTTGAAAATTTTTATCACTTTTAATCTTTATTAGTTCTCTGATTATTCAAGTATAAACACTAAAGTAGAAATCATCTTTTCTTCTATGGTTGTTAAGACTACTTTTTTCCTAAGATCTTGAGCTGAATGCATTATTTTATAAGTAATCTATTATTTTACTATGGATTTTTTCTAATTTATAGTTAGCCAGTATGTTCTATAAAAGTAAAGACACAGGGTGCTTAATGGATATAGTACTGGTTTTAGATTACTCAAGAGATTACTCAGGGAAAAGGCAATTTGCTAACTATCTGGGGAAAAAATAAAACTCGGTCCCTTTGGCACACTATTAACCAAAATAAATAAATACATCAAGACAGATTTACAAATTAAAGGTTACAAGAAGAAAAGATACCCTTAATGGGTGGTTCCCACACTTGGCTGCACATTAGAATCATCTGGGGAGTTATAAAAAATTTCTGCACCCAGGTTGTCACCCAGACCAAATAAATCAGAATATCTGAGGGTGGGAGATAGGCACCAGTGTTGTTCCAGAATTTCCAGGTGACTGCAATGGCAACAAAGTCTGGGAACCAGTGCCCTGCAGTTTTGTTTTCTCAGTTTGGTCTCTGACCAGAAGCATCGGTGACATCGTAGAGTTGGTTAGAAATGCAGAGCATCAAGCCCCATCTCAGACCCATGGAACAGAGTCTGAATGTTAACAAACTCCAGATGATTCATGTGCACATGGAATTTGAATAGCTGGTCTCTAAAGCAGGCTTAGCAAACTAGGCTCCATGGCCTATTTATTTGAATAAGATTTTACTGGAATACAGTCACGTGCATTCATTTACATGTCATTTACAGCAGAGTGGGTAGTTGTGATAGAACCTAAAATATTTACTATCTGCTCATTTGTAGAAAAAGTTTTCAGTGCTTTTCAACCATAATGGCTCATTAGGATCATCGAAGAGCTTTAAAATTCCCTCTGCTTGGCTGTACCTCAGACCCATTAAGCCAGAATTGGGGAAGAGGAAGTGAGACCCAGGTATCAATAATTCTTAAAGCTTCCCAGATGATTTAAACGTGCAGCCAAGGTTCAGAACTCGCACCCTAAAGATACAAAGAGAAAACGTACATGCATTTTAAAAAATCTGTTTTTTACGTTGGAGGTGGCCATTTTTTAATATTAAAGCAAAGAGACAATGATGGAAGTCTGATGTATTTGACCATATAACAAACTTTGGAATTCAGGGGGAAAAAAAACCACCTTAAACAAAATTTAAGACTTAGGAAAGAAAAAAAACCTGGAGCAAAATTAAAAGAAGAATGATGAACTGTGGGATAAAATATATAACATATAATATTCTCATTATGAAAGAACTCAAATATAATAAAAGAATAAGATGAACCCACAGGTAATCTGGCAGAGACTATTGTAAAGCACTTTAAAGAAGAAAACAAAATGACTAATAATTATGTGAAAACACAGTTAACTTCGTTCGTTAACCTAGAAAAGCAGAATAAAACAGTGATGGGCTGTATTTGGGGTTGAGGCCTATCAAAGTGGGACTCCTACTTTCCCTCCCTCCCTCCCTCCCTCTCTCTTCACTCCCTCCCTTCCTTTCCCTTCCTTCTTCCTGGCTTTTCCTAATCAGAATACTCAGTCTGATGGGGGGTGTAGGCAAAGGGCATTTCCCTACTGACGGAAATGCGAATTGTTAGGAGAGTTTGGCAAGATGATCACAAGCGCTGGAAGTGCTTACTTGAGTGCTGGTGTTTGGAATCAGAACTGACTGACCAAAGGCTGTGCCAGGGCAATAGTTACGAGCTTGGGTTTTGTGGCGTTACATAAATTCGGGTTGAAATTTGTGCTGTGCTGCTTACAGACTGTGTGAGCTGGACACGTTCTCTAGTCTGTTTATCCTTAGCTATTTTCTTCAGTTGTATGGATTAAATAAGATAGAGCTAAAGGTTTAGGCATGTAGAAATAATTAAAAATAGCAGACGATCAGTCATAATAGATTTACATCATTGTCAACATCATCATTTTACCAATAATTTAAAGTAATAATAACACTATTTACCGTGTGTGTGTGCGCGTGCGCGCGTGTTTGTGTATCTTTATGGGCTTCCTATTCCGTCTTGTTGACTTTTCTGTGTAGTTGTGAACAATATGCCGTTTCAATTCCATAGCTTCATACGGTAAAATTCCTGTTTGTCGAGTACCTCCAATGTGTCTGCCATGCTTTAGCAGAATACTTAGTCTTCTGGCACACAATCTCCAGGGGAGGTTTTAATGCCCGTCTCTGAGAGAACAAGGGCACTGTGATGGGGTGGAGGGCTCAACTGTAGTGCAGCTGTACCAAAGGCCTTGTCCATCCCACAGGCAGCTCTGCAGCTGGATGGCCCTTCAGCATTGTCCCAAATCCAGGCAAGGCAGCAGACCTTTTTCCCCATATCTACCAGCCATGGGGGCCACCCCTGGCAAGGTTGCTCTTCAGGAGCCAGTGATGAATAAAGATCCTTGGAAAAGGGATCTGGGCTGTGCTCCACAGCATCCCCAGTAGCTCATGCGTGTTATTTATTTAATATAGTCTCATGACCACCTAGAGGGGCGGGATAGGGAGGATGGGAGAGAGACGCAAGAGGGAAGAGGTATGGGGATATATGTATATGTATAGCTGATTCACTTTGTTATACAGCAGTAACTAACACACCATTGTAAAGCAATTATACTCCAGTAAAGATGCTAAAAAAAAAAAAATAGTTCAATACACACACACACACACACACACACGCACACAATATAGTCTCGCATATGATTCACTAGTATTTTATGTAGGTTTCTTGTGGTTAGTCAACAGTCATTAGTGTGATGAGCTTGCCATTTTTTTTTTTTTTAACCTATGTCCAGGTAATACGACTTTTCTAACCAATACAAAGTACAGAAAGAGAGAGAAAAGTGCATTTTTTTACTTGACTATATAATAGAGAATATTGATATGTAGAGAAGTTTACTATTTTTTGATAGTTTAAAGGAACTTGCTCATGAAACTATCTAGACTTTTGGAGAGCATAATTAATATGGTATTTTCTTCTTCACAAGTCTGTTATAGCCATTTTCTGTTTCCTAAAAAATAATTTTATTTCAGAGATTTTAAATTATATAGAATAAATAATAAGAATATAGTGTTATAAAGCAAAGGAGATGAATAATTTGTCACTTTGGCATTGCCCATCCCACTGCTTCCTTTTCTTGGCCTCTTTATGGAATCTGAGGTTGCTGTCTATCCTCTTTCAGGACCTCTCTGAATATAGCAGCATGACCATTGGTCAAGGCTCTTTCCTGGTTAGGCTTCTTCATATTTCCTAAGAGTGTCAGCCCTGGCTTCTGTCAGGTGAACTTTCAGAGTCATGGCTTTTCCGTTTAGTAAACAATGTGTAGCCTCAGAGTTCCGAATGCAGAGCGTCTAACCTTTAGCTCTCTGCCATCTAATTCTCAGAAGTCTGATTCATTCAGTTCAATTCAAGCAAGTAGTTACTGAGTATCCACCTTATGCAAGGCACTATTTTAGGTACATGGAATACAGCCATGAACACAGTAGACATCAATCCCTCCCCTCCCAGAGCTGGTGCTGTGGATAAGGAGACAGAAAGTAAACTATATAAATAAGTAAGATGCTAGTGCTTCATGCTGGGGAGAAATATAAAGCAGGCAAGTAGAATAAAGAAGTTTTTTTTGGAGGGGGCATTGGACCTGATGGGGGGGGAGCTGCACTTTTAGACAGAGTAGCCAGGGAAGATCTCCCTGAGAAAGTTATGTTGATTAACCACCTGAAGGAGGTGAGCGAGGGCACCATGTGGCCATTTGGGAAGGAGCATTCCAGGCAGATAGAAGAGCATGTGCAAAGGCCCTGAGGCAGGAGCATCCGTACACAGTCAAGGATCACTGAGGAAAATGGCTAGATCAGAGGCAAAGTAGTATGAGTGGGGGGAAGAGGCCAGCAGGTCCAAAAAGAACGAGGGCTGGCCTTGCTTTAGGTTCTTGAAGGACTTTGACTTCTACTTTGTGTGGAATGTGGGCATTGGAGGCTTTTGAGCAGAGGAACGGCATGATCCATTTTACCTGGTAACAGCCTCACTCTGGCTGCTGTGCTGAGAATAGACCACAAGTGGTCCAGGGGAGAAAGCAGTTCGGGAGCTGCTGTGAGCTGTGGCCTGAAGGATAGACACTTCAGACCAAGCATTTCTCCAAAGTGTCTGGCTTGATCTGAGGAGAATATGTAGACTGAATATTTTTAGCCCTATGTAGAACTTTGTTTCTCATTTGCATTAGTGAAACCCAGTGCCGTGTCAATGACCAACACAAGGCAGTCAAATAAACAAAGCCCACCATTGTTCAGCCAGGGAAAATGTTGCTCCTACAGCACCCCAGGCCCCTTTGGCAGGGAGACGTTTCTCTTGAGTCCCCCTCCTGGGATAACCTCTTCTCCTAAGAACCAGCTTATTTTCCTCCTTTATCTTAGAGTGCCTTCCTGCTTGCTTTCCTTGGGAAAGAGTTCAGACCTAGATCTACAGTTTACCTCTAGCGAGAAGATAGGACCTTGTGACTGCTGCATTCTTTTTCTTTCTTTTTTTTTTTTTTTACTACCTGTATTTTCATACACCTCAATTAAAAGAAAAGTTTTTATTCTATCTTATTTTTGTGAGTCGCTTTAAAATATGACAACTAACCAATAATACAGGATGCAAAAGGCATTTCTTCACGATAAGAAGAAATCCCATTCAAAGCATGGGCCATTTGTATTCAATTTTTGTTCCCGTAAATGAAAATGCACACACTCTCTCTCTCTCTCACACGCACACATACACACACACACAATTTTTCAGGATGAAACTATTAGCGGCTAATATGTTACTAAAGCATCCTTATATCCCTGACTGGTTTCAGTATCAACTGCCAGTCTTTTTCTACCTTGAGCTTCTAAATGTGTTATTTTATCTCCCAGCGATATGTGACAGTGATGCTGCAGTCAGATCAGCCATCCAGGTTGGGCTGGATGCTTTGGACCAACAGGAGAGTTTATTAACAATTCACTTTCCAGCCTGCACCACCCCCCATTCTGATTAGTAAGACTTAACGAACTTCTTTGCAAATGTTTTGTTCAGACAATATATTTTCTGAGAGCTTGGATATTTGAAAGTATTTTTTGTTGCCCTTATACTGTTGAACAACTACTTGACAGGGTATAAAAATCTTGGGTCAGACTCTCCTTGTTTTAAAATTCTGCGTGTTGCCCAGTCATTGCTTAACACTTACTGTTAAGTAATGAGATCTTAATTACCTTAATGGTAACCCTCTCCCCACCCTGACACTTTTTGATTTTTATATCTTCATTTATTTTAATACTTGAAATTTGAAGGGAAAAACAATAAGATACTTCTTGGTGTCAGTCTCTTAGAGCTGATCGTTCATTTTGCCTTTTAATCTCGAGTCATTTTTTTCATATCCAGAAAGTTCAATCCTGTGATGTCCTGGCCGCCACTTATGATCTATGTGTTGTTTGCACTTCCCTTTGGAACACATTTTATTCATTGGTTGGATCTCTGTGATCTCCACTCCATTTTATTTTCTTAAACTCCATCTTTTGTCTTCCCTTTTCTCTGCCTTGTGAGATGACCTACCTCTCCATTGCGTCCTCTACATCCCGTTGTTAGCAGTGTGAAGTCAACCTTTCATCTGCTTGGTTAGGACTGGGTTTTTGGCTCCTGAGACTTTTATTTCATCCACATCCCTTCTCATCTCTGCACTTTCTTGTTGAATAAAAGTAATGTGAATATCATTCAGAATAGAAGGTGGATGTTTTCTGAAAAAAAATCTTCTGTCCATGAAGGTAAATCCTTTTAGATGAGAAAATTTCCTTTTGAGCCACATCCTTTTGTCCCTCTTGAGCAGTGAGGTCTTTTCCTTCTGTGGGCTTTAAGTTAGTTTTTCCTTGTCACCTTATGCTTGAACAAGGAGTCATCTAACTGAGCCCAATATGGAGCTGTTTAGGGGAGAACTTCCGGTCTGTCTCCTTTCCTTGATTCACCCTGGGGTCTCGAGAGAATCACCACCACTTCTTCCCACCACTCTGCACGCCTCCCCGCTTTACTGCCTCACATACTCGGCCGAATAAACTCTCACCCGTGGACATCGAGCTGCCCGTCCACGACTTAGCCCACTCTGTGCTCAGCTCCACACATGGCACATGCGGAAGCTTAATAAAATGCTTTGAATCCCCTTAGGAGTGGGTGTGATATTGAAAGTGTCTCAAAGCTGTAATAAAGTATTTTGTAAACAGTTCTCTTGCACAACTGCCAAGATTCAAAGCCCATGAGTCATTCAGACTGTTTTTGACTCACAAATTTGATCTCAACAGAAATACATTTTACCCATGGCTATTAAAACACAACAATAATTTGTATTTTCTTGACTCCTCAATTGTGTCTTCCTTCCCCATTTCCCTC
Source organism: Kogia breviceps (assembly GCF_026419965.1). NCBI lineage: Eukaryota > Metazoa > Chordata > Mammalia > Artiodactyla > Physeteridae > Kogia > Kogia breviceps. The sequence continues at coordinate 57,281,934 of NC_081311.1, forward strand.
TCTCTCCTGCTACATAGAAACACTGGCTCTTCTTCTCCATTCAAGAGAGGTTGCTGATTAAGAATGGAGAAGCATGTATCTTGACATTCAGTAAAAGTAGAATTATATAAGTTTTGAATCCTGAAGTATATGGGGTGTGATATCTTCATGATTTGATTTTTTTTTTTGATTGGAAGAAAAATATAGAACCTTGTAGGAAGCAGATAACACAGTGGGCTATACTCTTCATTTTATCGGAACTGCAGATAAAGATTGGGGAAAAAAAAAAAGAAAATCCACTGAAGAGGTGAGGTTATCTGATTTGTTTCTAATCTGCTCTTAGCACAAGGGTTTCCCTGAGCTATCCCAGTATTTTTCAGAGACAGAATCCTCTCAGACAACCATGTAACTTAGAAATAGTGCTTTAAATCAGAGATGGACACATAAGAAAGCTCAGTAAACTGGGCTCTGCCCACCAGAATATCCTCTGCAGTGGCTCCATACAGGGACCCTTTAATGAAAAAGTCAGGTTACCAGCTGAGATTAAACCAGTCGAGGATCAGGAGGAAGAACTACATCCAAGGTGCGGTGTGGTTCATTCCTCTGCAGGAATTTCATATCCCATTAACCTCGGCAGCTGTAAATCCAACAGCAGTGTGTGGGCATTAAAACCACACATTGAAAATAATGCATCTCTATATCATTTCTCTTTCCAGGTTTGAGATTTTTAAGAGCTCTCAGGCTGATCCAGTTTTCAGAAATTTTGCAGTTTCTGAATATCCTGAAAACAAGGTAAGATGTTCTTTTTCATATTTTTTTTTGTCGTTCTGGTCCCCAGTGCCACGTTGTAAATATCAGGTGTGTGTACTTTCATCATGGTAAAGTTAGAGTTCTTTTATGCACAGAGAGAGTGATCTAACACAGAAACCCAGGGAAAGCCTAGAGGTCGGGTCTTCTGCAGGGCGGGGACTCTATGGTAAAGAGAAAGAAACAGCTGTGTATGGGGGGAAGTAGAGACAGTTTGGGGGGACCTTGTGGGGTTGCTTGGACACCGGCCGCAACACCATGGAGAGAGGTGCACAGTGGGTGGGGGATAGGTCCGCTCATTGATTGGGAAGTCCTTGCTCCCAGGTTTTAAACCACCCCTTTATTACATCACTAAATAAGAAATTGAACCTGGCCATAAAAGCAATGGAAGCAATGCTCTTTGAGAGGCAATCACAAACCTCATACGGCAAACAGAAAATCATTTCATTTCAAAGTACATTCTAGATGTTCAGTTTATAGCCCGTGTAGCCCCTGGGGCTTGCTCTGTGAATTGCCTTCAGGGGAATATCTAAAAACCTCCCGCCGAATGCACCATGACTACTTCTGTTAACTGTATTATGATCTGGAAAACACTACAGGACCAGGAGAAAAAAAATCCCCCAGAGACCCCTTTCGTGAGGACCTGCAGGTTCTCAGAGCCAGCCGGAAACCAGGGCTGCCTTGATGAATAAACTAATAAAAGAGGTTGGACGTCCTTTAATGGAGAATAAGTACAGGTCATAAATTTCTCTCATAGGAAATTACACTTTGAGAAGCTCACTGCTAATGTTCCATTTCCTCTTTGGTTGGCCTTAACGTGTTTGATAAATGATGAAAAACAGGACATCTCTATGTTTGTGATTTGTAATTAATACACCTGCATTTTGGAGGAGCTTGGATTCAGCATTGTTTTCCCAGTAACTGAGTCTGGGACTCAGCTTCCTGAATATGTCACATCCAACAAATGTGACAGGCTTTCCTCTTTGGGTCTTAGTGTGTTTTGTTTATTTTAGTTTGTTTTAATTTCAAATTGGTTTCCCCTCGCTAACTATTCATCTACGTGAATGGGGGAATAAATTCTCTTCCTATTAGTGAAGTTAAAAAGAAAATAGGCTTCCCTGGTGGCGCAGTGGTTGAGAATCCGCCTGCCAATACAGGAGACACGGGTTCGTGCCCCGGTCCGGGAAGATCCCACATGCCGCGGAGCCACTAAGCCCGTGAGCCATGGCCGCTAGGCCTGCGCGTCCGGAGCCTGTGCTCCACAACGGGAGAGGCCACAACAGTGAGAGGCCCACATACCGTGCAAAAAAAAAAAAAAAAATATATATATATATATATATATATATATATATATATATAATGAATATTGTTATCCTTCGTATTTCTTCTGAGTGACAGTAACCTTCATTTCTACCTTGTTATGACTTTTCTATGCAAGGGACTCATAGTCCTCTTGAAATTAAAATGGTCAACAAAGCTAGCAATCCTCAAGTTTTGCCTGTATCGTATTTGCTCCACTACACTGTACTTTTACAGGTAGACTTGGTGAGGACCCAGTGGCAATCACAGGAGCTGTATTTAAGAGATACTTGCGGGGACGGTGTTACGTGGAGTCATCCACACTGTCTAACGTGGTGTAGTGCCTCTCCCTCCCTGTTTCGAGTTTACTTGTTTAGGGGGCTTTTAATGCTCTGACGCCAGCATTTTAAGAAGGTGCCGGGCTTCCCTGGTGGCGCAGTGGTTGAGAGCCCGCCTGCCGATGCAGGGAACGCGGGTTCGTGCCCCGGTCTGGGAAGATCCCACGTGCCGCGGAGCGGCTGGGCCCGTGAGCCGTGGCCGCTGCGCCTGCGCGTCCGGAGCCTGTGCTCCGCCACGGGAGAGGCCACAACAGTGAGAGGCCCGTGTACCACAAAAAAAAAAAAAAAAAAAAAAAGAAGGTGCCGTTACTCTGAGGAATAACATTCCTCGTACTCCACGTGGATCTTTCCTGGACTTGGGAGAACGATGAGCCATCTGAGTAAAAACTATCTTTTTCTAGGCTTTTGCCAAGAGACCCGCCAGCTTCCCATTCCTTGGAAAAGACTCCTTTCCTCTGGTTGCAGGAAATAGCACTAGCACTAGCATTCACCAGGGGAAACATTCCACCTGGTGACTCTACAATTATGGGGGTTCGTTCTCCCAGTGCAGAGGGGGGAAAGTCTGAAGCAGCGAGTGAGGGAAAGAGGGGACTCTACATTGGGAGAGTCACGGGGTGGCAGGCTACTGGGATGTCTGCCATCCTAAGCCCCAAAGAGCATTTCCCCAAGCACCCCCCTTACCACAGAATTCAACTCCTTGTGTTATGGGAGGGTGGTTTCCATCACAACCACACACTTGGATTGTCTCAGTTCCTGTCACAACCAGGGACAGCATCAGGGTGAATTCAAGCCTGAATTGAGCACCCATTTGTGCAGCAGCGAGATGGGTGCCAGGATTGAGTCCTACTTTCAGAGAGCTCCCTGGGGGAGGACTGACCCATAGTGGGGTCGGTGCTGAGGGTCCAGGTACACCCAGGGCTTGGGAGGCGTGGAGGAGAGCGGTCAAGTGGGGCTCGGCATGCGTGTGAGGCAGTCAAGGATCTTTTCAAGGCCAAGGGGGTGTCTTCGGTAAGCCTCGTAGAAAGCCAGGTGTCATTCTGGTGGTGCTGGAGGTCAGGCATGTGAGAGGGAAGGGTGAGTGGGGTGACTTCCAATCAAGGACGCTGCAGGAAAGCACGTAAGTGAGAGAACATGGCCTTTGGGGGAACGTTGAGTAATTCTGTGCTCTTGGAGACTGGGGTTTCCATGGTAGGAAGAGAGAAAGATGAGATTAGGGCAGGGAGAGGCCAGATCACCAGGCACAGACTGAACCTTCATCTGATTGTAAGAACTCGGGAGGTCTAGAATAGCTCTCTGAGCCCGTTCCCTCTCCAGCTGCCTGGCTGGCTGATGGCGGCGCCTTCCTCCTGTGAGCCCCAGGCACAGATTCCCGCAGGCTCTGCCGCAGAGAAACAGAAGACTTGGTCCTTGTAGGGCTTCATACCTTGAGGGATTTCCTGGTAACGCCTCTGTACTTTGCTGCTTTCACAGGGACCTTCCAGGAGGGTGGGTGGACTCCCGTCATCATCTTTCTGGGGGTTTTGTATCACTTTCTCTAGGGGCCAGTCCCCAGCAACCTGGGGTATTGGGTAGCGGTGGAGACATTGAAATGTGATTTGGAATAATGATATGAAATTGTGGTTTCATGTTCCGTTCTTCAGCTGCCTCTCCTGGCCCAAAGTGGGAAGAGACAGGGCAGAGAAATATTTGGGGGTGGGGGCGGAGAGAAAGAGAAAGAGGGGTGGGGAAAGAGGGAGACAAAAAGGATAAAGAGGTCAGGAGAAGGATGACAGAGTGACCAGGATGACAGAGAAAACAAAGTCACAGTAACGGGACAGCATCAGGGTCATTCCCCAAACTGTCAGCCAACAGAAGGGCCTCAAAGGCCCCATGTCCTATAAATGGCATATTGAAGGGGCCACTGGGAGACCTTGTGCCATTGTCTGAGCTTTTGGCAGTTCCTCAGTTGCCCAGGAAACTGGCAAGCAGACTCATACAGTCAGAGCAAAGGAAGCAGCTCTGTCTAAAGGCTGTCATTCCATACCTCATTTAATGCTGATGATGGAGATATAGATATTTATGATGGGGACATGGAACACCTAGAGCTTTTTTTTTTTTTTTTTAAAGTAGTTGCCTTACTGTTTCCTCTAATTATTAAAGTGTAGTGTAAACATTTGGACAATATAGAAAAGGGTAAAGCACAGAGATAACCTCTCTAATATTCTACCATGTCACTTCCATTTCCCACATAGCATTCCACTCTATGTATGTACCATCATTTACCTAAACAACACATTTTGTTTTGACATTTTGGAAACAAATCACTGTACTACATATATTACCTCAGAAACGGCTCCAAGGTTAAAGTTCTTGCAAAGAGTAATTGGTATAGAGACTGCAGGCAGAGGCCACATCGTGAAGGCTCTCAGATGTCATGGGTTTGAGTCGGAGAGCAAGGAAGAGTGGTTGATGGGTTTGGGCAGGAGAGGAACGCGGTCAGGTTTACATTTTAGAAAGATCCACTATTCCACCAATCGTACAGAGAGTGGGTCTAAAACATCTAAGCCATAGACCAAGAGACTAGTCAGGAGGCAGTCGTCCAGGCAAGTGGTACTAGGGACTGGCCTTCGGAGAAGAAAGAGAGAGAGGGATTGAGAGATATTTAAGGGTTGGAATTGACAGAACTTGATTTTGCTTCACTCTGTGTCTTATAGTTCAGGCCATTCATCCCCGTGGGGTACAGTGCAGTTGACTTTGAGGGGATTGCACATCTGTCCAGCAAAGGTAACAATAAAACAAAATAAGGGCATTGGCACCTGTCTCTATTCTCAGCCAGAAACAAAGAGGAAAATACTGGTCAAGTAGAACAGAGATAAATTCGTATTGCTTTTTGGAAAGAGATGATGTTTTCAGTCTCAACCCATACATGTCTTGTTAAATGCACTGAGAGCGGAGATGGCCCCCAGTGGTTCTGGGTTATCAGCTGTAATCTTGGAAGAAGACAGACATTCATTCTTCCAGTATCTACAGAGACAGACTCTCTCCCCCAATATCTGCGGAGTCCTCAAAAAGGTCTCTGATCTATAAGAACAGAAAAGTCTCTGTGCCTGCCCATGGACAATGATTCACTGTATATCCACTGATACAAATTACTGTCGTGGCTAGTGAGAACTCATGGGGCAGGACCCAGAAATGATCACGGAAAACACGAAAATGAAGTTAGGTTCTCACGCTAACGTCACAATCTATCCCTTATCATGAGGGGGCTAGAACCTGAATAGTTGCAATCATTCTAAGCATTGGGAACTTGCCCTTTGGTCCAGACCCCTGGGCTTGGCCCTGAAGTCTGTGACTATCTCCAGTGGCCTCTTGCCATGCAGAGCCCACAGCCCTGTCCTGCAACCCCTTCCCTCTTTCCAAGGAGCCCCCTTCACCTTGGCGAGGTTCAAATTTCAGAATATGGAGAAAGTCCACCAAGAGTTAATCTTGTGTCTCTTGCACAGAGCTTGTAGGTGATTGCCTGGTCATAGAGTTTCATTTGAAAAGCAAATTCCTAATACTGGGCATCTGTAATGATGCAGATGCCATAAAAAATAATCAGATTTCAGGGCTTAATAGGGGCCCTTTCAGCAACAATGATTAAATGTTCTCTACACAAGAGAGTGCTCCCTTAAGTACTATTAGTATCACTGTGACAATCAGAGATTAATAATCACCATATAAGGTCGTTTTTCCAAAGCACCATGAGGCTCGGAGGCACCAGTAGTTGTCATCTCTCAAGAGGGCCCCACATGATTATTGGTGGGACACTGCTTTGATCAGTCTCCAGGGATCCAGGACTGTGTAAGTGAATCACCTTGGCCCTTAATTATCCTCTGAGAAAAAGAACGACACAGGCTTCCCTGAGATCTCTCCCTTTGCCACTGGCTACCTGTCCCTCATCAGTCTCTCTCTCTCTCCAAGGTTAGTGCACCTCGGAGGGCTTAAAAGGCAGGGGCAGGGAGGTTTTGCTTTATTTTGGCTTCCTCTTGAGAAACTAGTTGGGGACAGGATGTGGTGATAGCCTCTATCCTCCCTGGGGCAGTGCCCTCTGGCCCCCTTCATATCCTCTACACGGGGTGTGGGGGAGGCACAGCTTCGCTTTCGCAACAAGCAAGACTTTCTGGTGGATCTCAGGCTGTGACTGTGTTCTACACTGTAGTGGCCAAGAGGGCAGACTCTGGAGCCAAACTGCCTGGGTTCAAGTCCCAACTCTGCTGCTTACCGCGTTGAACTTGGGTCCGTTTCTTAACCTTGGGACCGCCTCATAGAGTCATTATGAAGATTTGATGAGTTAATGTACGTGAGGCACTTAAAATGGCGGTGCACATGGTAAGCCCTGTGGAAGAACTGTGTTATAGCCATTCTTATCACTGTGATCTTAAACTCTTAGAATATAAACCATTGGTTTCCCTTGAGAAAGAGGTGGGAGCGGCCGGAGACCACGCTGTGGGCAGTGTAGGCCCCTCTGAGGAGATTGAAAGAGACAGAGTTCTTTTCTGCATGACGCAGGTGGGAACACAAGAGTCAAATAGAAATCTGAAACGATGATGCCTTAAGACAGCGGGATGGGTTACCAATGAATAGCTGGAGGTGAAGGAGACGTGGGTCACTTTGTATGGCCCGTGGGTCGAACCACTTTAAGGAAGAGGTAGGGGCTGGACCAGGCTTTGAAGAAAGGGAAATATCTGGATAGATGGGGGAGGGCTTTCGAGCTGAGTAATAGCATAAACAAAGACTTGGTGAGTAAGTTTGGCTGTGATGGAAGTTGCAAGGTTTGTGTAGAAAGAATCGTGGTAGGAGGACCTGAAACTTCAGAGGGTGTTGAAGGTGGGAGTTTGGACATAATATTTTACTCAACAGGAGCCTTTGGACAGGGCAGTGACCTGCTGACAGCAGTGGTTGAGGAGCTGTACACCCAGTAGGAGTGAACGGGGTGAAGGCAGATGAGACGAGTACAGAGGGGAGACCAGCTCACTGAGTGCAGATTCTTAGAGGCCCTGCTGTGCGCCAGGGACTCACTGCTCCCAGGGTCCCTGCCGACAAGACCCCTACCATCGGGGAGCTAAATATCTCGTGAGTGCCAATCAGTCTTTCTCAAGGAACACTGGTGGGTGCTGAAACTTTTAGGTATAAGGTTGTTGGGGAATAGGATATTCATATGGTCTCAGAGCCCCGCTTCCCAGATGGCATATTAATTACAAAGGGAAATGGGCACCTCTCACTGGCGCCATCTGGCGTTTCCACCTTCACTAGGTGACTGGACCTGGTGCAATTGAGTTGGAATTTCCTGGTGCGATGCCATCCAGGCGGGTATTCTCAAAAGACGTATTGAAACAGGATCTAACGAGGTGGGAACAGTCGGACAAATCCAGAATATGGGACATTCTGGATGACAGCTGGCCTGGGTGCACAGAAAATTAAATTGGCACTAAAAACAGATTTAAAAGGGTGTGTGTATTGGTTGGTGGTGGGGGGGTTACTTACAAATTAAAGGCGAATAAAGCAGAAAATGGCACACTGAGTAGCCATTACTACTTAGGCCAATCAGCCCACTGCCTGTCTTTGTGAATAAAGTTTTCCTGGAACACTGCCACACCTATTCCTTTTCAGGTTTCCCAAGGTGCTTTTCTGCTCCAGCCGGAGAATTGAGTAGTTGCAACAGAGACTTTATGACCCAGCAAAGCCTGAATATTTACTATCTGTCCCTTTATTAGAAAAGTTTCCTGACCCCTAGATTAAAGCCACATAATAATCAAATGCAGCGCATGAACCTTGATTACTTCCTGAATCAGGGTGAAAACATGAAAGCATCAGTAAACCTAATTTCGGAGCAACTGGAGATATCTAGATTAGGAGTGCCTGTTAGATGACGTTACTGAATCCGTGTCAGTTTCCATAGGCAGGACAATTGTATTATGATTGTGTCCACAGTGTCCTTCTTAGGTGTTCAGTGCTGAAGTATTCAGGGGGTTGTGTCATGATGTCTACAATATGCTTGTAAATGGTTCAGCCTGAAAAAGGGGGAAAAAAGAAGAAGAGAAAACGTATAGAGGTAAAGCCAATGTGGCAAAATGTTAACGGGTTAATCTAGGTGAAGGGTATCCAAGTGTTCATTATATTCTTCTTTCACTATTTCTGTAGATTTAAAGATTTTCAAAATAAAAATTATTAAACCGTCAGACGGCTTAATTTAGGGACCACTTTCAGTGACTCAGAAGTCATCTTCCTATAGGCTCTGGCCTGAGCTACTTATGCCACCTTTCAGATCCTTCCCTTATGGTGGCTCTGGGGGGTTGGGTGTGGGAGTGGACACGAAAGAGGCTTTGTTCCTCTGGAAGGCAGCCCCAAGTGAGTCTTCTTCTGTAACTTGGGGATTTTGCTTGTGTCTTTTGCACAGTAATTCCATCAAGCTGGTGAATCTGCTCTCCATATTTATCAGCACATGGCTAACAGCAGCTGGCTTCATCCATTTGGTAAGTATCCTTGAAGACGCTTCAGTGCTGGCGTTTCTGGAACGAGGCCCTCTCTGAGTCATTTTATTACCTGGGAGACAAACTTCAGCCCAGCTGTAGAATGCAAAAAAACCGAGAAGCAGCTGCACAGTTGTCTAAATTTCCAATCCTTTTACCCCATACTAGTTCCAGATTGTGAATCACGATCACACCCTTCACCTGCGTTTTTCAGCTCACCTGAATTGCTATGGGGGCTTTCATTGCTTTTTTTTTTTTTTTTTTTCTTCTGTCTGCAATAACCCAAGCCAACCACAAGATGGCAGTGCTTCCTCAGCAATCACCAGAAAAGGTTGGCGACAAGGTTGCAAGTCTGGCCCCCATCTCTTGGTAAACAACAAATTCAGATTCCTCAATTTCCCTCCACTTCCCCCTTACAAAAAGCCCTCTTCGATTCTTTGGCCCGATTGCTTGTCAAGTTATTTCGTGTCTCAAAAATGTTAATTCTTTTAAATTAATGACTCCAAAGCCTTATATTATTGTCAAGCTGTTCTCACCTTCCCAGGGTAGATTTCTGCCTGCTTTCTAGGGAGCATAGCTATTGTGGGAAGTGTGTTTCAAACAAACACAAAGCTTTAAAGCTAGAAGGAGCCTCATCTAACTTGGAAGCTTTGGGTAAAGGTGCCTTTCCCTTGCTGAGCCTCTGTCTGCATAAGGGTGTCTGCATAAGGAAGCATTGTTACCCCTCCCTCCCATTGGGATTTTTGTAATTGTCATCCAAAGGAAGACTGCCGGTGGTCTATCACTCGGTCACTAGATCTGATGGTTTCCCACCCGCTCCTTTATGCTGATGGTATTCTTGGCTGAAATCACCCTTAGATAATCACTCTAATTCTGCCAAGTGCCAAAAATCACAGATATGGAGGGTTCATCGGCTGTTTTCAATAAGCAGTGACCTCACCTTACTATTGTGGGAAGTACCTTCTGCTTCACCAGGAAACCTCCATGAAAAGGGCACGTTGAGGACAAGCATTGATGTGTGAAAGAGGCCAGGTCTTGGGGCTTCCCTGGTGGCGCAGTGGTTGGGGGTCCGCCTGCCGATGCAGGGGACACGGGTTCGCGCCCCGGTCCGGGAAGATCCCACGTGCCACGGAGCGGCTGGGCCCGTGAGCCATGGCCGCTGAGCCTGCACGTCCGGAGCCTGTGCTTCGCAACGGGAGAGGCCACAACAGTGAGAGGCCCGCATACCACAAAAAAAAAAAAAAAAAAAAAAAAAAAAAGAGGCCAGGTCTTGGAAACTTACATTCTGCAGAGGCAGAGTTGGAGGCCCCGGGGTGAGGGGGCCTGGGGCTGCCCATGCACAGGGACCACCCTGGCAGGTCACAGGCGTTGGCCATCCAGCGGATTGTAGGGTTGGGCCTCTCTCCTCTAAAGTGTCTCTCCTGCCTGCCTCACGGCTTTGTCGGCAGATCGTAGATGATGGGAGGATAGCAAGTGTTTGTGAGCCTAAAGCAGAGACGGGCCAACTGCAACCCTGGGGCAGAAGCTCTCCACACCTGTTGCCTCTGCCTGATTTCCTGCTGTGCCTTCAGAGTTGAGTTTTCCCTACAGGGAGCAGGAAACCCTGTGGTCCACAAAGCCAAAAATTATTGACCATCCGGCCCTTTACAGACTAAGCTTGCTGGCCCTAGGTCTAAAGGGTGTGCAAGGGGAGATAGTTCTCATGAGCTCACTTTTTGTGCTTCCAAGGGAGATTTCTGCAGTTTGCAGGGCAGAGCCATCACCGATCTGCTGCAAAGCAAGGAAAGCCAAGTCAGACTGCAAGAGATGCTCTCTGGGGTTCCTTCATAGGATCTGAAGGAGCAAGGTCCTTCTGGCAGCTACTTGGTCAAAACAATGAAAGGAGGAGGTCCCCTGTGGGAGGGTCCAGAATTTCTTTGGGCCGGAGCAGGAACTCAAGAGAAGGGCCAGGGCGGGCCTCTTTGGCTCTTTAGTGCATTGCCTCTAGCCTCACGTGGGCTAGAGGTAATGCCCCTAAAGTTCAGCTGGCCTCAGATCTTTATAACGATGAGAAGAAAATGGACTCTGGATAACTTCCTCAGTTCCTTCCCTTCTCTGCCTCAATCAGCTGGGCAGGCGTGTCAGCGTGGCTTTCACTCCATTTTCTCCACTACCTGCTCAGGGGTTGTGAACGTTGCTTACAGAGTTCGGTTCAGGGCAGCAAACTCCCGGGGCTGAGGATGCTGTGCATCCTAGGTGCTGGGGCTTCTGTGTTTCTGGTTTATTACGCCTGTAATGTTCTTCCTTTCTCTAGGTGGAGAATTCAGGGGACCCATGGGAAAATTTCCAAAACAACCAGGCTCTTACCTACTGGGAATGTGTCTATTTGCTCATGGTGACCATGTCCACTGTTGGTTACGGGGATGTGTATGCAAAAACCACGCTCGGGCGTCTCTTCATGGTCTTCTTCATCCTCGGGGGACTGGTAAAAACTCTTTTCTTACAATGCTGATTTTTGTGGTCATTAATATTTTCTATTATCCATTTTCTGAAAGCTGTGTATTTGAGACTGTGTTTCTGCACTAGAGGCAAGCGACTGCCGTAGTGTTACAATCCCGTTAAGTCAATCCAAACGCCATGGTGACTTTTCTGCATATTTCTTTGGTATATTGAATTTGTTACCCTGAGACCCAGGCACGGTGTCCTTGTGAGGGACAGCCATTTAGCCCGGAGCAAACCTAATTGTCTTAAGAAAGTGAGGCTCACTTATCAAGTGAGAGTGTCTGTGCCTTTGTAATATAATTCAGCATCTGATATTCTGCAAGGACACTGCTGTCACTTGACCGGCTAGATACTGTTGATACTCTGTAGACAGTTTGCGGTTTCAAGAGTTCCCCGGCCCCTTCCCCCTCCCTGAACTTCCAACAGACACTGTGGCTGGGGCCTTGCTCTAAAGAGGAGTGTTCCCACCCCGGAGGAAGGAGAGCCCACTGGTCTCCTCTGGATGGACATCACTGTGTGAGCTGAGTATGGTTTTGTAAACAGCCAGCCAACTCCCTTACACAGTATTTTCCCTCCCCCTCTGTAAGTCAGAAAGTTGCACTATTTGCTTTTCTGGTCTGTACAGATCATCGCGGTGGTTTATGATGTATTGTGCTTTTCAAGGGGGATTTCTGGCAACTCATCGAGGGTGGCTGCATTTTGTCTTTCAAAGTAGCTCATTTGATGTTTAGATTTTTGCTGTGTGTGAGGTAAGTGATTAAAACCCTAAATTCACACACAGCTTTCACATATGTACACCGCACATGCATTTATTTAATGCATCCACGTCTCTGTTTTGTATGCATATGGCATATACATTAGAAAAATGTATATAAATGTACGTGTGGTGTGTACATCAGCGCAGTATTCTCACAGTACCCGTGAGGTCCCTGCAGATGAGACCCCTTTATCCAGCCACAAGCACAGTGTTTGTTGGACAAAACATGGCAGATTTGTGTTTCTCCTTGCTATCCTTTCCTATATGATTTCTTAAATTTACGTTTTGTGCTTTTTAGTGATTTTTTTTTAATGGAAAAGTTTATATATTTTTAAATCTTCTTTTGGTGTTTATTGTCTTTAATCATTCATAAAGGCATAGATTCTCATGTGAACTATAATTAGAAAGAAAGGCCTTCTCTTGAAATAATGTGTGTGTGTGTGTGTGTGTGTGTGTGTGTGTGTGTGTGTGTGTGTGATTTTTCCAGGATTCATTCCCTTTTTTCTATTCAGGAAGAACTATATGTCAATTTATTTATTCCTGTCTCCTTTACATTTTTCTTGACTGTGATTTTTTTTTTTTTTTTTTTTTTTTTTAGTTGTCTAATGTTTGTTTTGTCCTGTGTATTTGCAGGAGCTTGCCCTTTTTGTGCTTTTATTTTTTTTTTTTTTACAATCTAACATATTAATATGTACCTTTGTAGTTCTAGCCCTTTTGTGTTTTCAGATCTTAATACCCCCACCCCCTTCTGAAAAGGTCACCCCCTTTCTTTGGCCTGTCTTTTTAGTCTCTCTTCTGTCTCCTATCTTTTCCTCAGGCCATGTTTGCCAGCTACGTCCCTGAAATCATAGAGTTAATAGGAAACCGCAAGAAATACGGGGGCTCCTATAGTGCGGTTAGTGGAAGAAAGTAAGTATGCCAAGAGGTTTTGTTGCTTCCACTGCGGTAGAATCCTCTCTGCATGCCATTTTTTTTTTTTTTTTTGGCTCTTGTTTCTTTGTTTCATGCATGTAGGCAATGTTTGCCCGCTACGTGCCCGAAATTGCTGCTCTCATCCTGAATCGGAATAAATTCGGCGGGACTTTTAACAAACATGGAGGCAGAAAGTAAGTCAGTTGCATTAAAAAAGATGTGGTTGAGTGACTTTCAGAGCCCCTGTGGCGGAGACACCTGAATCCTGCCCCTCCCCACCCCCCCGAAGGGCCCCATTCCGTGTAGGGTGTGATGTCAGAATTACCCCCACGAAGTTATCACACGTGGACCAACTCCTGAGCCTTGTTCCATGCACAACTCTCTTGCCCACCCATCTTTCCAAGAGACACGATAGATTTATCCTGGAAGGGGTCCATGTGTAACTGGGGTCATATTTTCTGTTCTGATCCCTAACACCTAAGCCCAGCTTGCTCATTCTTTATATTAATCAGGTGAGTGATTACATTCCGGTCCCTCAGATGAAACTGATGCCATCCTATGGCGTTTTTGTGCAGCCATAACATGGGCTCCTACTCCCACAGGGAAGTCCTAAGGAGGGCAAGATCGAGGTCACCTTGGCACTGTGGCCACCGGGGAACCAGTTCTCTAGCTAGGAGGCACCGAGCTTGTCCTCAAAGGGACTGATTACTCAGTTGAAATTCCTTCTTGGCAAGAAATACTATATTTATGGTACGTCAGGGCACGGCACGCTCTTCCTGATGCATCTTTCATTTGGCTTCCCATTCATGAATGCTTTCTTTTTTTTTTTTTTTGCGGTACGCGGGCCTCTCACCGTTGTGGCCTCTCCCGTTGCGGAGCACAGGCTCCGGACGCGCAGGCTCAGCGCCCGTGGCTCACGGGCCCGGCCGCTCCGCGGCATGTGGGATCTTCCTGGACTGGGGCACGAACCCACGTCCCGTGCATCGGCAGGCGGATTCTCAATCACTGCGCCACCAGGGAAGTCCCATGAATGGTTTCGTATTGGGGACTGTTTTGGTTTGTGCTCGCATCATTTTGTCAATATCGGTGTAAATGTGTGGGTCCATTGTCAACCGGAAGTTTTACTGCTAAGTAGGTGCAGGGCCTTGACTGTTCTGTCCTCCCGTCTGGAGAGGAGGAGGTCGGAGGCAGGCAGGGTGGAAGCAACCATTCTGTACTGTTTTCTTTGATTTTTCTTTCTTTCTTTTAAAAATACATTTATTTATTTATTTATTTATTTATTTTTGGCTGCGTTGGGTCTTTGTTGCTGCACACGGGCTTTCTCTAGTTGCGGCGAGCGGGGGCTACTCTTCGTTGAGGTGCGCGGACTTCTCATTGTGGTGGCTTCCCTTGTTTTGAGAGCATGGGCTCTAGGCAGGTGGGCTTCAGTAGTTGTGGTGTGTGGGCTCAGTAGTTGTGGCTCGCAGGCTCTAGAACGCAGCCTCAGTAGTTGTGGCACATGGGCTTAATTGCTCCACGGCATGTGGGAATCTTCCTGGACCAGGGCTCGAACCCGTGTCCCCTGCATTGGCAGGCGGATTGTTAACCACTGCGCCACCAAGCAAGTCCCTGTACTGTTTTCTTTTTAAAGCTTTTTCTTGGGCCCTCAGCTTTGTTTGCTTTTGAGGTTTTGCTTTCATTTTAACTTCCATGCAGTTAGATATACACATCTTTAATGTACAGCTCAAGAATTTGTACCTATGTACAAACCCAAGAACTACGCCCCAGATCAAGATGCAGGATTTTTTTTAAAAACTTTTAATTTCATATTGGGGTACAGTTGATAAACAATGTTGTGTTAGTTTCCGGTGTACAACAAAGTGATTCAGTTATACATATACATGTACCTATTCTTTTTCAACTTATTTACAAAACAGAAACAGACTCACAGACTTACAGAGCGAACTTATGGTTAACAGAGGGGAAGGGTGCGGTGGGGCAAGGGAGAGTTAGGGCGTTTGGGACTGACATGTACACACTGCTGTATTTAAAATGGGTACCCAACAAAGACCTACTGTATAGCACAGGGAACTCTGCTCAATATTCTGTAACAACCTAATTGGGAAAAGAATTTGAAAAAGGTGCAGGCTATTTTAATTATCATTCTCCTTCCCAGTCACAGAAGTTCCTATCACAGAACTAGGATTTTGTTTTTGTTTTTTAAATTTCATACATTTTTAAATGAACTCTTGAATAGCCTATTTTGTTTTTTAAGAGAAAAATAAAAGCTGTAGCATCACATCTCCATCCATCGCCTGACGGTCACATTGGAAGGAGCCACCCTCCTCTCCCATCAGTGATCTCACTGCATCCTGAGTTCAGGTGTCCAGTCCTCCATTCAGAAAATGAGGAGATGGAAAAAAGGACTCATTTTCTGGAACTACCCACAGGACATCCATTTCCTTTCAAAGGCACGGAGGCCAGTGGGCGTCTTTTCCGTGGAGGCAGCAAGTTTCCCCACCTTCCCTTTGATGGAGCCCTCCTCCTCCTATTATTATAACAGCCCTGGATGAGATGAGAACCAAGCTGTTCCAATTTCTGGGCCATTGGTTGGATCCAAAAGGCCAAATAAGTCCAGCGATTTCCATTGTTCATTTTTTCTGTGCCAAGAGGAAAACAGCTTCTCGGTTCGTTTTGCCTGAAAGGTGCGGACAGGTCTCCATAAAGCAGAAGGCATTCCGAGGGCTCAGGTTGCCTTTATGGCCTCCCCACCCCACTGTCTCAGTCAGCCTTCCCCTCTCACTCACTGCCCCTGAAGAAGTCAATAAAATCAATTGCCTTGACGCCAACATTGACAGTATTTCCTGACTCTCACTCCACATACATTTTGTTTTTTTCTCCAAAATAGCTGCCATAGTCCAGTGTGGGTGGGCCTGCTGGCTGGTGCCTTTTGTTGACGGGTGACCCAGAGGAGGCCCTGAGACCCACGGTCGCTCACCCGCTCCAGTCCCATCCGGTTGTCCCTTGGCCTTGGCAGCTCCAGTCAAACCCCCTGCGTACTGACGGCTTGAGATCACAGACTTCCCGCAGCTTTTGTTCTGGCTCCGTCATCATCTTTTATCACCGGTTTTAGCCTGGTTCTCTCTCTCTCTCTCCCTCTGTCTCTTTTTTCTTCTCCCTTTATGAAAATGCACACTTTGCTTTTAATGTTCACTCTGGGTCTCCGAGGTCCTCTGACCCTGCGGACAGAAAGTACGTTCTGTCATCAGCCCCGGGACTGTTCGCTTTACTTTATGCATTGTTTCCTGGTTCAAAAGCTAATTACTAAGTAGTTTAAAGAAGCCCTTTGGTCACTTAGATCTTTCATCAGAAAATGTAAGCCTGGGAAAGGAACGGTAATAAAGGGCCATTAGCACCCTTTGTTTGATGTTGTTTTTCCAGTCAGTAGAACAAGATTGATGAAATGTTATGTTTGGCCAAAATTTGAGTTTTCATTTGGAATTCAGTGTTGAGAGAATGGGCTGTCAGAATCAATAAGTTTTCTTTCGCTTGGGATACGGGCATGTGGTAGTAATTAGCAGTATAAGGTCTTTAGTTGAGCAACCAAGCATGGATTCTGGCAGCAAACATAATGAGAAACTACAGTTGTTCTATTTCTAATGTCAGAAAGTTTCCAGATAAAATTAAATGCATTTGCAAAAGGAAAGCAGCTAAACTTTTTTGAAAGATAGAGTTCGGACTCTTAAAATAGCACACTTCGCCCCGTGTTTTTGTGTATGCATAAATATATGTGCTATACCCATGGACACACATACGTGTATCTTTTCTCCCTGAGATTCCTCAGATGGATGTCCAGAGAGTAATTAAAACGTACACATAGTGAAGGGATTAGTTTACGTGTGCACATTTTGCTCAGAAATAACCTCTCTAACAATGCATTAACTTGTCAGAGAGCCCAAGGTAATGTGTAACCCAAAGCTGAGGAGACACACGACTTGGAAATTCAAAGGTTATTGAAAGTAAAGAAAAATTTAGGTAGAGAACCACGGGGTTTTGTTCACGCTGCACCCAATTTCAGGATATTGGAGAAGATAAAGATTTCGTTGGCACATCATTTTCAGTTCTAAAATATGTGTTTGACATAACGTAAACACTTCACGTAGCATCCCCAGAGCATCCTCACCGGCAACACGGCATCCAGGGCCCACAGAGGCTCACGCCAATGTTCTCATCACCATTCCCCACCTGACCTCCCACAGGACACCCAGAGCCAGCAGTAGATGTGGGAAGATGTGTGTGAGTCCTTCTCTAGTTTATCCATTATGAGGTAGGGGGTCTCCTAAGATAGGGACTTGGGTGTTGATAACCAAAGGTCCAGTCAGTCAGTGTCCAGGCAGGCAGTCTCTCTGAGTCGGAGGTCTTGGGGACAGTGAGTCTCTTAGGCTGAGACTTCAGATCTTACTCAGAAGAGTAGCTCTCCTGCAGCCCAGCCTGCCTCTCGAGGCCACTGCCTCTGCCTCCTTCCCTTCCTGTAAGCTCCAAGCTGCTCAGAGGTGGGGGAGTGGAGGGGTGAGGCTCCCATGGCCTTTGGGGTCCCAGTTTGCTCTTCTTCTTCCCACAGCCCCTGCTGTTTCCCCCAGAGGTTTCTTCTCTGCTTGTGACTCAGCTCACTCCTGGTTCGTGTATGAGAACTGACAAGATCATGGTCCGAGGTCACGTGGCCAAGGGCCATGGAAAATCATCAGCCAGAGAGAGGAATCCATCTGCCTTAACCCCCTTTGTCAGAGGCAGCTGGGCTGGGGACCCATGCAGACATTGTACTTCCCATGACGGGCTCCTGGGGCCCGAAACTGAGGGAGTCCCAGGCCAGGTGTTTGGGAGAGGGGAGGATGGGTGGGTTTGGATTATTCTACTGATTCCTGGTAGCCAAATGCTAAGAGGACACAGAGAGAGAGATGGACAGTTGAGAACAAGGAGTAGGGGAAGGGGGATGGGAAGCTGAATGTAACTTACTAGGAGGAAGATCCTCCAGTGGACTGAGGAGTCTGTGCCCCTCTTCTTGTAGGGGAATAGTTGTCACAGACTAACCTGGCTCTGGTTCCAGTTCAAGAAAGCTGCCTTGAAAGCTGTGGGGCAAAACCAAAAACGGCCTAAGATTCTGTTTCAGAGCAAAACAGTGAAATGTAAATGCCGTGGCTTCTCTTAGACCTCCTCCGTATATAGAAAGAGGAGTGCCACATACTTCTGGAAATTAGAACATGAATCGATATATACCCCAAGCCCTGGGACTGCCTTCTATGACAGTAATAATTACTACCAATTATATCTACAAATGCTTGCATCCTTCCCCACCCTCGTGGCAACCATGTGAGGAGGGTATTACTATCATCTCCATTTGCAGCGACTTGCCTGACATCGCACGGCTAGTAAAGGGTTGATCTGGGATTTGAACCCAGGGGCGGTCTGCCCCACTGGGCCATGCTCCTTCTCTGAATCATCTCTTGAGACCCCTCTCGGCTCTAAACTCCACGATCCTATCATTGTGTCCTTTCCTCCACCTCTACCCACAGTAGGGCCAGAAGATCGCACACACAGTGACCAGGAAGAGAAAGGCACCACGAGCATCACTTTGGGCCCGTCTCCCCCTTCTGCTCACCTAGTGCCTCTAAGGAGCCTGGCCTCAGCGTCAAGGACAAAAAGGTGGAGACGGGACAAAACCATATCTTCCTGATTTTTCTCATTTGGTTAGACTGGAAGTGTATTTACCTCTTGAACATGTCTAACAATGAGGGGCTCTGCAGGATGGACAGGCAGATCACTGACCAAAATGAAATTTGTGCCTTATTTGTGGGTTCCAACAAGTTCCTCCCCTTCCTGGGGAGGTCATTTCCTAGGGGACCAGCCACGGTGGATTGTAGTGATCTACCAGGCTTGGGCTCCCTCCTGGGCAGAGCCTGCCTGCTTATCATCCGGAGAAGAGCGTTCTCTGCCCAGGCAGACGTATCCACCTGGGTCCTTCACTTCCCCAGCTGGTCTGCACAGCTCAGGGCATCTCTTTGATGGTGGTTTCTTAACTGTCAGTGAGAACTAGAGTAGCAGGTGTCCCTCCTGGAAAGTCTTGGGCAAGATACATACACTCCCTGGCTTTATTTCATAGCTTTGAGTGGGAACCTCAGCCTTTAACCCTCAGGAGGCTGAGTCCTTCAGGAGGGAGTTTGGGTAGTCTATCTTCAACCTCAGGTGTGGCCTCGGGGTTGTACGATGCAGCCTTAAAGCTGTAGAGGTGGGCAGACTTTACCATGCTTTTCCATTTAAAAATGAACCAGAGTGCTTTATTATGTGCCTCAATGTCAGTGCTCATATTTTACAAAGCATTCAATAATTTAGAACACAATTTCAAGAAAGAGAGCACAGTTACCTGCCACACTATCCACTCCTGTTATCACCTTCGCTGGTTCACTCGTTGTGGCTGCAGACATTCAGCCAGTACCACGTGTCGGGCAGGTTGCTGGGTGGTGTTGGGTGCCAGGGATTCAGTGGTGAGCAAGTTACACACGGCACCTGTCACGTGGAGGTTACAGTCTCCGGGGGGGCAATGGCAATGGCATTGACAGACAATGGCAAGGGTAGGACTAAAGAAAATGCCAAGTACAGATTTTAATACGTGTGGCAAAAACGGAAAAGACCTAAGATGCTGTTATAGGGCAAAACGGATTATTTACAGGGATAAAGTGGTCCAGAGAGGTGACCCCTCAGAGGAAGGGCTGTTACAACCTGTTCAACAACTACCTACCCCAGCTTTTGTTCCGCCTAGGTGAAGGGGAGCTAACACCCTAGGTTTTAAAATTCATATTACGGGAACCCGTCCTGAAACCCTTGGTCTTTCGTTCTGCCTCCAAGAAACTAAGTCTTAAAATATCGTTTCTCTCTCAGGCCTAGTTTGCCTGCAGTAGTGTCATCCACTGACTTACCAGGAGAGGACATCCTGCTTCCCATCCCTGCTTCCTGCTTATCAGGTCATTTAATTTTGTGTCTTTCCTCTGATCAGAAATAAGCCCTTCATCTCCCTCCACATCCTTTGTTCTTTTTTGAGACCACATTCTATTCCCTCCTGCCTGGCTGTCTTGTATCAACAGGAAATTCCATTTTCTCCACCACTCAGGTTTTGCCCACCTGGTTCTAGACCACTGTTTAAAAAAAGAATTGGAAACTTAAACAGTCTGCTGCACCAGAACAGGGATTATTTCTTTACAAAGACTCCTTTAATCTACCCCCGTAGTCCATTTCCTGCCCCCAAAGAGAACTAACGTGAGTCTTGCCTTCATCTTCATCTAGTCCACGTGTGTTTATTGAGTGCTTGCAACATGCCAGACACTGGGGATAAATGTATTTCTACACACCCATAAAGATCTCCAAATACACCACATCTGTCTTGAGCTATACGTTACATTATTGGGCCACCAAAGTGGTCGGGGAGTTCAAACTCAGAGCTTGTATAAACCTCCCCACTTGGTTCCCAGAGGTCACAGTCTCCCTACAATAACACTTCTCTCTCTACTCTTTCTGAGAAGGCCTGACCCCAGTGCTTGGGAAGAGGACGTGGGGTTAATTCATGGGCTGAGCCCCATGTCCTTTCCTTTCCCATACACGTGTAGCCTGGGCCACACTCCCTCCCACTCCTCCACGGCCTGTGCTGCTCCTGGGAGGCACGGTCCCTATAAGATGCCATTTATGATTTCTGCATCCCAGACATCCCTCTGGTTGAAATGTCACTGAAGCTTTGCATCTTATACAAACTTCGAGCCCTTGACAAGTAAGCCATTCAGCCCTCTCCTCGCGGGGTCCACGTGATTCCCAGCCTGAACTCGCAGCAAGATTTTCAGATTCCTAGATTTTAAAAGCCATAAATTAGCAAATCATCAACATATCACCAGGAAGGATCATCTGGTAGCCATTCTAGTCAGAAGGAAACACAGGCCCCAATAACTGATCTTCACAGAGATATGAAGAACTGTAGACAGACAGACAGAGTAAATAGGAAGACAAACAGATAATTCAAGTTGACAGGCCATCTTGGACTGATTAGGCATTCTGCTTTGATTAGCATTAAACTTTTGGGGGAAGAAAAAAAAAGTGAGATTGCCCTAATACTTAGGAAAAATGACCCCTTGACTACTTCTGAAATTCAGTACCAAGGGGCAGATACCAAAAGCAAGTGTCGTTTGATGCTGTATTGTGTAATGTAAAGTGCCAGGTATCCCTTTCCAGTGAGAGGGGTCTTGGTGGGTGTGGATGTGGGAGCTTCTCTCTTTGCCTCTCCTTTGTAAGTCACATCTTCAGTCCTTTTTCAACTTGAAGCTCTATTCAGAGAGACTTGGGTGCATATTAAATCAATCTCCTGATAATACTAATGGAAGGAAGGCTGTCTCCCTCCCCACTACCCCACGGCGCTTCTCTGCTGTCTCTCTTCCCTTCCACACGCTTATCAAAATGTTCCAGCTATTGTTCTGAAAACAAGAATAGAAAGGTAGGTGGGAGATGAACTGTGTACCTTAAAAAATCAAGTCATATTCAGACTTAGACTTTCATTCTCAAATATTCTTTCTTCATTAAAGAAGAAGAATTCTGAATATGACTTTTCTAATTATAATCCCTGAAGATTCTTTCCGCTTAACCTCACATTTGATTGAGCGAATGCTTCCTGGGTAGATTCTGAATGTAAAGAACAAACACAACCAGCCAAGACTGAGTTGCCCCGTGTTTTCTGTCATCCATTCTCATAGAAGTCTTTCCAGAGTCGTGCACAGTGGTTCCCAGTAGATCTGGTGTTCATTCCACTGATGCTGCCATCCTACACTGAAAATAAACAAGGAAACTTGCTAACTGGTCAAGTCCAGTGACTCTTTTTTATTAAAAAACAATCTTTAAAGGCTCCTGCAACGTGAAACCCATGGAAACTTGATTCTGTACCTCCATGTCTGTTACTGGTATTGGGGAAACAATGACCTGCTCCCACCTCCAAAACCACAGGGGCTGCTCCAAATGTGGGCACCGCTTGTCAGTAAAAACAATCTTATCTCCCCCACTCTACCGTCTCAGTGAGGACACGTGTTCAGAGATAGATGCATGTGCATCTTGTGAGAGGTTTTATGGCCTTAGCCACTGACCTCAAAGGCAAATAAATGCCAGCTAGTATGTATATAGAACAGATTTAGGAAAGCTCCTATCCCAACATATTTGCTCAACGAACAATTATTTGAGCCCTGTTATGGTCCAGGCGCTCTGCTAGGTGCTGTGGTTAAAAGGATGAACAAGGAGATGTGATTCTTGCTCTCCTGGAGCTTATCTGAGACTTGGACCAATCAGAACCATCCAAGGAGCCAGTAGCCAATAAACAGAAGCTGGATGACAGAGGAGCATCGTCCCCGTGAAATGCTCTTTTGGCAGGAACTTTGTTCAATAAAACAATGAAGGTATAAAACAATCATGAAGGCTACAAGCATTTTAGAGGGAATGCTCCTAAAAGCAAGTTGATAATTCACATTGTTAGATGTACCCATTAGAGTAGTTAGGGCAAAGGTAACTGTGGGGTGACTCGTGCATCTAAAAACCTATGGGTCTAACGATAGACACAGTGAAAGAGGGGTGTGGAAAGATTTGGGAGGTAGGGGAACTGCTGCTGCCACCCTGAGTTCCGATCCTTTCCATATCTGACAAAGTCCATCTGTGGCATCTTATGCCTTAGCAAGAGCTGGAACTGGTAGACTCCTCCCAGTACTTATGTGTGTAACAGATGGAGGCTTACCGTGTTGGGGTCTACACAGAGTGGATGGCTAGCAACATATGCTAGCTGGGGCAACACCCCTGGGTGTGGCTGGGGAACGAGGCCAGGATGTGTCAACTTGATTGTTGTTCTGGGAGGGTCAATCCCAGCAGCATATGTTCTAGGGCCATGATGCATTGTTTACCAGGGGTGTTCAGGAAAGAGGTGGGACTCACTTTGCACATCGAAGCTAGAATACCTCCCCTCTACAAGGCAAAATTAAGAACCATTTCTTTGCCTGGACTCATTCTCCCCCTATTCCACCTTCATCCCCAAAGGGTATAGCTGACTTTTGCCTTCATCCTCTCTTCTCTTGGTGCCTCTGTTCAGAAGCATCATTACCAAGTGGAAACAGGCAAATCTGATTTGATCTGAATAGAAGAAAGTGCTGTTCAGTGCCTGGATTTCTCTGTAAGAGCAGAGAACCACCTAGGATAGGAAGAATCAGGTCAAAGAAAGATTCGCTTACTTAAAAATGGCCAGAGGCCACCAAGCCCTGCAGTAGTGGATGGATAAAATGCAGAGGAGTGAGGGTGTTGGGGAGAGACACAAGGAAGAACCAGTGTAATTTGTGAGAAGTGGGCAATTATGGAATTGCTTACTCAAGAAGCTGTATAAGTCCTCTTCCAGGAAGGAAGGAAGGAAGGAAGGAGAAAAAAAACCAATAGTGGTGATAAAACCTGCATACTGGGTTATTGTGAGAATTCAGTGAGAAGCTAAAGTTAAAGTAAACAGATGCTGCAGTTAGGATTCTTTGGGTATAGGCAACAGAAACTGATTCTTGCTGACTTCAGCAGAAAAGGAATTTTCTTTTTGGGAGGTTAGAGCATCTTATGGCATTCAGAGGAAAGCTGAAGATCCTGGAAAGGACAGAGATTAGCTAGAAGAGCAGCCCTAGGATCCAGCAGGCAGCAGTTCAGTGAAAGTCCTTACAGGGTTTCACCATCAGGATCAGTCAGTTCCCACCGTGAACTTAGTGTCCCTTCGTTTAGGACTGAAAAGCTCTGGTTGGCCTAGTTTGGGCAGGGAACCATGGTTAAAGGTCCCAAGACTACATCGGATTGGGGACGGGTGGTTCCCCAAATTAAAAATGAGGTGCTATACTTTAGGTTAGACAGAGCCCACGCTCAAGATGAGAGGCGGCTTCTTAATTACGTGCACAAGCAGCAGGCTTATCTGCATGTCCTCTTCTCATACCTCTCCCCCCATCCTTTCCCCAGGCCAAGGTTTAGGTTTTTGTTTATTCTTATCACGGACGCCATTGTAAACAACCAGAGCACTGGGCCCTCACCATGGTCCTGATCAGTGCATTTTTCTTTGCAAGTACTTTGAAGACATTGTCAAAAAAAAAAAAAAAAAAAAAATGTGTGTGTGTTTATGTTTGTGTGTGTGTCCAAAACATATCTAGCACCTAATTTTAAGAATCTGTACATTTAGGTAACTGCAGTCTCTTTCTATAGCCAAATCCAATGAGGAAAGATCAAAAATTAATTAATTTATAAACCCCAAACTCTTTAATTTGACATCATTTTAAAATTTAAATTTAAATATAAACTATTTTAATTTTTCCAAAAAAAATGAGGTGCTGTTGAAAGGAGGGTACATGCTGGACTGGTAAATATAGCCAACGTCTCCTGCTCTGAAGACTCGAACTGAGTTCCCTTTTAGACAACAAGCTACAAAAGGTGTGTGATCAGTCCTCGTGCCTGGTGTGATTATGGAGGTCTAATTGTGACTTGGGATGGTGGAGGTGCAGATACAGATCCCTCTGTGTGGTTTAGGTCCTGACTGTCTGCATAGGATGAGATACACTCTCTTCGTGCAGAAAGCTCTGGTCTTCTCAGGCTGTCCCAGTGTTCTCCGTTGGGGAAATCAGTAGTCTGTCCTCTGACCTTGGGGCTCTGTTTTACAGAGGTGCCTTTGCTGCACTGTTGGGATCTACTTGCTCAGCTTCTGACCCCATTTAGGGAAACAGCTAAGCAGCCTGTCTCCTCCAGCATAGCTCTGTTGACAGCTGGGTAAGGTGATTACTTTATTCTCTTCCTCACTAGGAGGGAAAAGACATTTTCTTCCTTTGCAATTAGCAAGGTACTAGATGTGGGCCCTGGGTAGACAGTTATCCGAACCTCCTTGGTTTTGTTTTTGTTGTTGGCTTGCTTTTGTTTTTTCATCTGTTTTAACAGGAAATGGTTAAAACCAGGCTTTGGGATCATGAGCTCCATACATGCTCACAACTGTTTCGTTTTCATTTTTGTCCTCTTTACATGTACTGTCCTCTCACAAAGGAGACACGGTGGTAGATCGGAGGTGACAGAATCAGCCAACGATCTGCAGGCTTGCAGTTAACTAAAATTTCTTCTACACTTCCTATGCCATAGGGTGTCCAAGCCAGGCACACTTCGCCAACTGTTCCATTAGTCAATAGACAGTTCTTTTTTTTTTTTTTTTTTTTTTTGCGGTACATGGGCCTCTCACCGTTGTGGCCTCTCCCGTTGCGGAGCACAGGCTCCGGACGTGCAGGCTCAGCGGCCATGGCTCACGGGGCCCAGCCGCTCCGCGGCATGTGGGATCTTCCCGGACCGGGGCACAAACACGTGTCCCCTGCATCGGCAGGCGGACTCTCAACCACTGCGCCACCAGGGAAGCCCAATGGACGGTTGTTGAAAGCCCAGCAAGTTTTGGGGGTCCTGAGCTAGGCCGCAGGGTGGCATGGAAGGACGGGGCCCACACAGCCTGGAGTTAGCTTTTGTTTGCTGAAGATGATCACCCCACATGGAAGGCAGTTCCTTTGGGACGGGCTCTTGGTACCAGCGACAGTGGGAAGGCAGAACTAGGATTAACCTTCATTCGGGCAGTGGGGTCATGAGCCTTAAGGGAAAACCTGGGTAACAGTTGCTCTAAAGGACATGCCCCAAATCAGGGGAAGTTACCTGATGAAGCAGCCACAAAGAGCATTATGAGGTGAGGCAGAATATAAAGCCCAGAATATTCCAGAGTCTCAGCTTGCATGAGAGACAGAGTCTTGGAGAGAGAGTTACATAGATCCTGAATGGTTTCAGTTCAACCTAGGAGGGAGAGCGTGAACTTTGAGTATGGACCACTGTGTGATTTGGGTCGTGAGGTCTTTTGTCACCCCTGCCCTGCTTTCTATGTGATAGAATGCTGTCGAATTCCTTTGACAGGTCCTTCTTAAAATTCATTCCCATCAGATGCAATTTCCAATAGTGGGAGGCGCTGGGAGTGAGAGGTAGGACGAGGAAAGCATGGTTAGAAGCCTCAGCAGAGGGACAGAAAAGATTCTAGCATATGTATTTGATATAAATATTATAGTTTTACAGAGGCATCTAGGTCAATATATGCCACATTTCATCTACCTCTTTGACAAAGTGAGTGCAATGTATTCAGGGAAAGCTGTATAGGATTTTCAATTTACTCTGTATGATTTATTGTGACAGGATAGCTACGGGTTTTTTAAGTTCTTTATACTTGTTCCAGAAAAGATGGATATAGTAGCTTTAAAAATAAACAACCCAGAGCTGTGCATTTTACATTGTCTTCCTAGAGTGAGGCTCAGCTAAAGAGAGATTTGAGACCTCCCGGCCCTCGTGGGACGTGATGCAGTCGACTTTGCCTCAGTCTTCACTCTTTAGCTTTTTTTTTTGAGGGGGGGTAAACAGGGGACTGAATTAGGAAGCTATTGCAGATGTCTAGAGAAGATAGGATGGCATGGACTAGGGTGGGGACAGAGAACTGGAACGCCGAGAGAGGATTCAGCATCATCTGTGGGTGCAGCCCTGTCAGTCTGGGTCTCTTCATTTTCTAGTGACTGGCCCTGGGCCACACAGGACAACCCCCAACCCACCCCCCGCCCCAGTCTCCTGATTCCTAGCCCAGGCTCCTTTCAGAGGCACCAGCTGCTTCGGTTTAGAAGACATCAAACCGAGGGGGGCTAGGTCTGCCCTTGCTCCGGCATTCATCTTGCACTGATCTCTGGACCTCTGTTTCCATATCAAAATAATGCAGGCACTAGACTAAACATACACCAAGGGCCGTCCTGAGACTAAGAAAAACATGAGAACGTGGAAGGAAGCCTATCATTGTCACTTTTTCAAAGGCCACTGGCTTTAAGCAACATTACCGGAGTCTTTTTAAAAGTGTGTAGATATTAGTTCTCATTGAGCTACACTCCACCTCAGTGGAACTCTGGATGCCTCATTTGCTGGAAGCTTGGGAAGCTTTGTCTGGGAGACCCCACTCTGTCGTCTTATGCTTCCTGCCATAAGTCAGGTCTCCTAGGTGATCCATTCTGAAAGACACCAGTGGAACTGAGTTCTGAAACTGCAGTTCCAACTCAACTGGGGCATCTACAAGAGGGTGTAGACAGATTGAGGATGATGTACAGGATTTCTTTCTGGAAGTGGAGATGGTTAATAATGGGAGGGGCACACCAATGTGTATTTAGTGAAGACGTACCCATGAAATAAGCAACTGGCAGCTTTCTGGTGAAGCTGATAGAGTTCGTAATAGTCGAGCATTCTTCTTCTGATTAAGTCGCACTCAACCCCTTGATGCCAAGCCTGCTCCATGGCACACTACTGTCACCCACTCCTAATCCAATCCATCCTATGTTTCTGGCTCTTACCCAAACCAGGCATGCTTGCTTACACTGGATGAGTAACTCCTTCCCACAAAATGCCATCGGCTACTCCTTTGGCATTTAAGATGGTTCCTCATGTATCTGAGTTGGATCTTTTAATCCAAGCCATTAAAATTAGTTTATCCCAAGAAAGAGTTGTTCACAGGACTTGACAGAACTTTAAAAACCAGAAAGACCATCACATCAGAAATGGTTAATGATTTAGGTTTGTTGGCCATCTTCACAAACTGAGTGGCCAGGCCCTGTAGACATCCATCATTAAGATTGCTGGTAGTCTAAAAAAGTTCAAGTCCAGAGCCACAGATGGGAGGAACATTAGAGCCCTTCATAGCTCACTTTCCTAAATATTCTCGGTCGTCAATGAATCGTTTAGCTTTTTGTTATCTTCTGGACCCTTGGGCTGGACATGGCATAAAATGTCTAAAATGGACATTTATATCACCTTGCAGCTCTTTGTCTTGCCAAATTGGGTGGCTTCAGTTAAAAACTTGGTTTAGAGTTTGTTGTCACTCAGCCTTTGCTTGTCTTGAGCTTGCTGGCCTGGCTGATTAGATGTAGCTAGAATCTAGTGATACCACAAAGTGGGGATGCTTTAAGTGAGGGCCTCTCTCCTGGCCCAGGGAGGACCCTCCAGCATCTCCTCCACCACGTGTCTGAGAGGACCTTTTGTTGGCCCAGCCCTGTCTGTCGTGAAGGAGCAGAAGCTGAAATGCCCAAAGCTCTGCTTTCTCCATTTCATCACCTTTGTCTTTGAGAGAGTTAGGGTCTGAGACCTGGATCAAATGCTGGGCAAGTCACTTTACCTGCCGTGGGACGTCAGGCACATGACTTAAGGAAATTGACGTTCAGAGAGGTTATTTGAAAAGATACAGATAGTAGCAACACAGGGTTATTTGAGGATCAGGTGAGAGAGACTCCAGGAGCCATAGAGCACCTTGTATCTGTTACATCCTGATTTACAGATATCACATGAATCCTACCATTTAATCATTCTTAAAATGGCCCAGACTCTTTACTAGGCCCTTTACATGTATTATCTATTTAAATAAATCCTCAAGGTAACCTCATGAATCAGGTACTAGCTCCAGCCCCTCAGAGACTCTGACATTATAGTTGTAAAATGCAGAATTGGTACCTTGCCCAAGACTATTTGGTTATTTAGTGTCAGCTGAGCTATCAAAGTATCAAAGGGCTATCAAAGTATGAATCTCACATGGTAGATTTGTAGGCGTCAAGGAACTCGACAGAGAGAATTTTAGATGAAGATCTTTTTGGCATTTCTCAAATCATGCACCGTGAACAACCATCAGTCTGCTTCCAAGGAGGGCACACCCTGCTCTCAATCTTAGAGTATTTTCAATTATATTTTCAATCACTGAAGATGTGAGAAATTCTGCTTCTCTTCTCCCAGCAATAACAGCTTTCTTCAAACTATTGCCCGTGGAATTTTCGAAAGTCCTGAAAATATTTCTGGAAAATAACATTTCCCCTTTCACCCTCCATCCCTTGCCCTCCTGCAGGGCCCCTAGTGCTCCCTCTGATATGGGCTGGTGGGAGCAGATCTTCTAATGCAGATGTTGATTTAGAGAGGCAGCTTCTCTCCATCCATCTATTCTAACTGCATTCAAACATTTTCAATATGTGGGCTCCTTGATAGCTTCCACTGTATGGAAAACAAAATGGAGGGAAATGATTATTGGCACAAAAGGAGGAAGCCGTAAATCTTCAAATCAGTTAGAGGACAGATTGGAACAATATGGGTTCTCCAAGGTTGCCATGATAGTGTACTTAATAACTCTTCTTGGGCAAAAAGGCAGTCTGCTTTCAATCAATCTCGCTTTTTCTGAGCAAAAATACCAATTATGTTGAAGGAAGATTTTTTTTTTTCTTCCTTTTTGATAAAGACTGCTCTCCACCTCAGAAATCATGCTGTAGCTTAAAGATATATATTTTCAATTGTCTGGAATGGTATTGGACAGCTAGCACCGAATTAGAAAAGTCAATCCTTTTTTTCTCCCCTCTCCTGCCAACATTTGTCTACTTCTTAAGAGAAGTGAAAGCTAATTAAAGGTTTAAGGGATAATATTGACTGCATTGGAATATATTTTATATGTACCCAGCACATTTTCAACTAAGAGAACCCTGTCTCTTTCTAAGGCTGAATAAATCAGCTGGCTGAATCTTTGATTCAAGGGTAAGAGGGTGGACTCATCTCCTTCCCCTCTGCTTCCCACACATCTGTCCTGGAGATGAGTGAGCTCAGAAGAGGAAAAGGGAATGCTGGCAGATGTTCATTCAGTTCTTTGCATACAGGATAAGAGGGATGAATGTTCTGGCATTTTCCCTGGACCTATCATTGATTTGAGTCTAGCTCTGAATGATAACCAGGCTTATGCTGGTATAGAGAACTTTGAGCTTTGCAGGGCCTGGTGCAGGAGGCTGGATGGGTAGTAATAACCTCTCAGCTCCCTCTTCAATTGAATGGGGATAAGTAGCTTGCCCAGAATCACACACATCCTTGGTGACAGAGCAGGGAATGAAATCTGGCTTACTTTCGGGAAGAGTTCCAATCATGTATCTGTCCTGCAGAGGTGCCCATACATTGGATTCATGCTGGCCTTGTTCTCAATGACGGAAGTTTGTAGGCAGAAAACGTTAGAATTGCCTCCAAACAGCCCCACTGTCATTTGTGGAGAGGCCAGATATCAGGAGGGAGATAACTGTTTCTCAACCACCTTCTGAACATACTTGGCAAGTTCAAAATCAGAAGTCTTATTCAGAACATGCATTTTCACTTGCAGCCTGTTTTGTCCATATAAATGCACGTTCGCCACAAGAAACAGTTTAAGAATACGACCTGATGAAAATGTTTATAGTCCAGTTGTTCAACTTACATCGTGTATTCTGACATACATACTGTGTGTTTCAGAAGGAAGTTAGTCATACGGGTTTGGGGGCATAAAATTTGAATCAGTGGCCAAGGGACCTCCCTTAACCTAGTAGGTACTGGCTTGAGAACAAAGTGATTATATTAAAACGTCTCTTCTGAGGGAGACCATTGACATTCCACAATCCCCCCTCCAAGGGCCTCCACTTGCCCGATCGCTAAGTGCAGCACCGTAACAATAACAGTCCATAATGGTGATATTATTAACTGCATCATGCATATTATTGATTTACTCTTTGTTCTGCATCATTATCCTTTCACCAATGAGTTTACTGTATTATTCTCACATACTTAGTCAAGCACCAAATTACACCGAAAAGGGCAGGCTCTTGTAATGGCATCTAATGGAACATCGCATAAGCAATCATCGCTGCCTTCACTTAGGGGCCGCCTCCAGCCAATGAGCTTTTCTGCCTTATTGGAATGTGTACAGAGCAATTATGAAGTGCAAGGGGCCTGGCCATCCTAAATTTCCCCACAAAATTACCGTGCTTCATGTTCACCACCTGCCCATGCCTCACAGCCCAGCCAGGGAGTCAGCCTCTGTCACTGTCAGCCTGAGGTGCACAGGGACCTGGGCTGAGCCTTTTGCTACAGTTTCTTTACTAGAAGCCAGCAGATTTTTTTCTCCACAGTCAGTCACGGGGCTAACTCTTGCACCAGAGAGCTTCCTCCTGACTAAGCATCGTATGTAACAAGTATAAGTGGCCATAGTATATAGCCCAGTGTCAAAGTCAGATTGGTCCAGGAGCCCAAAGATGTCGGGGAGAGTCTTCTTCCTTCCAGGAGCCCTGGAAGATGGGCTTATCTCTTCAGGGGGAGTTACCATCTCTAGAAACAGAAGTCCAAACCACCCCGAAATAAAGATAGACAATTCCATCTTCATCATCCCTTCCTAGCTTTTCTCCCCATCCTGAGGTAAATTCCTTTGTTTCTCGTAGAAATCCCAGGCACCCTAAGGAAGCAGCTGTCTGGGGATGCACAGCCTGCCTGCGGCACTATCTCAGATTCCATAGGTGTCCCATCCCTATTTAGCCTTGAGTAATGCTCACTTACTGTAAAGTGTTACATGCCCCTGTTGTCGGAGGAGTTATGGCGGAAAAGTGCAAAATTTCCTTTTTACTGCTCACGGCCAGCAGAGCCCATAATGTGTCAAGCTGCACATTAGCCACCCTGATAAAAGTCGGCTTTCTTACACACAAAATCATCATTTCAACAAGATTTGTTATCTCATTACCTGATAAGCTCTATGTCATAAACCAAGACTCATCCGGTAAATCTCCCGGGAGGACGCTTTGTGGGCAGAAAGGGAGAGATATGAATCTGCAAGGGACTTGATAATGCAGCATTTAAGCTCAAGCATAATGTCACTTATTGTTAAATGCATAAAACCACTTGGCCGAACGGCTGGGCTTTTAATAGGATTTTGTGCAGCGTCAGGTGAGAAGCCATATGCTTTTCTGTCAAGGAGTCTCTGAGCACCTTCCAGCCCCGCTGCTTTGCCTCACCGCCCTCTGGGGAGGGGAGCTGGGCTTTACTGAGCCTCCTTGGGGGAGACGAATGCTCCCCTGCAGCTGCGCGCTTCCTCTGTCTGGCCGCGGGTGGGTGCCGGGGCATTGCTGGGCTGGCCTCATCTAACTGGCCTCTCCCATCCAGGCACATTGTGGTCTGTGGACACATCACGCTGGAGAGCGTTTCCAACTTCCTGAAGGACTTTCTGCACAAGGACCGGGATGATGTCAATGTGGAGATTGTCTTTCTTCACAAGTAAGAGGCCCCTGCTGTTTCTAGACCCTCCAGCCAACCAGGCACCTCGAGGGGGACGCCTCAAGTGCCTGTAGGAGGGGTGATGTGAGGGCGGCATTCGGGGGGCGGGGCAGAGTTGAATCAGCCACGATCCCTGCTGGGCTCATTGGAGAGGATGTTCTGGAACCGATGGAAAGGAAGCAACGCACTCATTCAGTGAATAAGAGCAGTATCTGTCTCTGTGGAAGCAATTCTGGCAAGTAACAGTGGGGTTCATTATGGGTCAAACACGTCATTACTGTCCCCTCAGCTGTCTGGATCTATGCGATCCAGGTGTGTCCACAGTGTCTGGTGTGGATGATTAGCCGTATGGTGTAGATTCTTTATGAGTGCAGGACTGACACAGTGACCAAGCAAGACAGAGACAGAAGAGGAAGCAGGGTACAGGGTAATAGCAGTAGTAACAACGACAACTGTCTTTCTTCAGTGTAGGACACAGTGCTGGTCACCACAGCCTCTCCTGAAATCAGCAGAGGAAGTAAGGAGTACATGCTTGACTCAGAGTACAATCTGAATCCTGACTCAACCAAGCACTGAACAAGTTCACCTCCCTGGGCCTCAGTTTCCACATCCATAAGATAGGGAGATCACTGTGGTTTCTTGGGCTATTTTGAGAATGAAAAGAAGTAATCCATTCCAAGTGTACAGAGGAGAAGCAGGCACAGAGTAAGTGCTCAGAAAACGTTAGCTGTTACCAAGAGAGAGAAAATACATTAGGCTGCCCAGTGTACTTAGGAGGTAGGTCTTATCAAGTTTGTTTTACAGGTGAGGAAAACAAGTTCTTTGCCTGATCCCCTTTTAGGTAGAAGGTAGTCCACAACAGGGATGGAGAGTCGGGGGATACAGGCATGTTGACGTGGGTGGCACCCTCTTCTTTTATGGAGGTGGGGCTATCTTGGGGGCCAGTCTTAGCCCCATGTTGCCAAGGGACAAAGCTCACATGTTGGTGTTGGCTCCATGTGGGGTTGACCACCCAGGGCTCAGTCCTGCTCTGAGATCCCAATGAGGTTGACTCTCCTACAGCTATCCGGTGCATCTCCTTCCTTTCGGCATTTGTGAATATGAAACTGACCATGTCTGAGCGCCAGCACTTTGCTTCTTAGCACTGACTTATCCAAGTTCTGAAAAGGCCAGCCAGGCCATGGGCCCAGGAGCAGCACCCACAGATCCAATTAACTGCTTAGCCACCGGTGGCCAGCTGTGGGGCCCGTCCTCTGCTGAGCATTTGGAAGGTTCAAGACAAGTATAGTGTATAGGTTCTGCCCTCATCTTGGTTTGGCATTTCAAGATGAGCACGTGTGCAACAGTTGGAGCACGGCATGGATCCTCTAGTAGACAGACTGATGTCAGTTTAATCAAGTGGCAGAATCACACGGGCCGTCTGTATCGGGGAGAGCCCACCACTCCTTGTGTTTCCGGGGCAGGCAGGCTTCCTGAAGGAGGACTGACTTGTGGATCTGGAAGACAGGTTGGATTTGCACAGGCAGCTGCTCTTCTCTCACCCACTGCTTTAGTCTGAATCAACAAGCTGGCTGTTAAGTACTTCAATTGCTGGGATTCACCTTTGTGTCCCCAGCATCTATCAGTGTCAGCCTTGTCATCCATGGCCCAGTTAATTAACCTCTCAAAGCTTTGGGTTAATAACATACCTTCCTGTAGAGCTGTTTTGAGGTTTAAATGAATTAATACTTGTCAAGTGCTTCGGATGGTGGCTACCACATAGTAAATGCTCAAGAACATTAGCGGTTATTATCATGACTGAGTACTACATAAATGTTAGGCGAGGGTTGAATAACTCAGTCCTTGGCACCTAGTAGGTTCTAAGTGTCATCTCCCAGTGCCTAGCTCAGTACTTGACAGACAGTGGGTATTTTTTTAATCTCTGCAGAAATAATAAATGAATGAACAGGTCAACCAATGTTTTAATCCTTGCCCTGCAATGGGAAAGATGGCTGTGTAGCTCAGCACCAAGAATGATGAAGAGTGTACACATGCTGAATCAAGAACGGTACTGAGAGTGGATTAGCTCTGTGTATGGCTGCTCAGAAGTGACGTTTCTTTGATCCGGGCCCTGGGGAGTGAAAAGTCCATGAGATGGAGAAGCAGGGAAAAAGATTTTAATGGAAGGAACAGCAGGAGGCTCTGCCAGGAAGACTTTTGGCTAATCCCGGATGTCACAGCCTCAGTTTCTCCATTCATAAAATAGGGATTCCATTCATCCTGAAGTTGAAGACATTTTGCCCCATAGGCCTCAGACTCTGTAAAGGTTATGAACCTCTTCATTGTAACTTCGTACTGGTTTTGGTTTTCAGTTGGGCTGGGGTTTTACTTCTCTTGAGTGTGAGCCTCTTATTTATGGCCAGAAAGGGGGCTGCTTTGAAGGTGAAAACCTTTTTCCCATGTCCCTCTCTCTGAAAATTGGAGGGAAGGGAGGACATGGAGGCTGAATACCTGAGTCTGTTACATTAATGGCTGTTTTTTCTCTCCCTGCCCAGCATTTCCCCTAACCTGGAGCTTGAAGCTCTCTTCAAACGACATTTTACTCAGGTGGAATTTTATCAGGGTTCAGTCCTCAATCCACATGATCTTGCGAGAGTCAAGGTAAGAAGGAAGAAGTGACTTCTGCTTTTACTCCATCTGGGGGGTGTGACTCTGCGGTGAAGGGACATGAGTTCCAGGGTGGCCAAGAGTCACCTCCATACCCCTAATGAGATAAATCAGATACTACCAACCTTGGTATCACCCTTGCACTGGTCCCAGGACTTTGTTCTGCTGGCACATGGTAGACCAGCTATAAGCATTCCACATGTGGACTTGTACATAACATGCTAGGCATCGCTGGTTGCCTCAACATCAGCACTGCTAAAGGAAGTAGACCAGTTGTATGGACTCAATATATAACATAGCAATCAAGTAATTCCCATTTTGACTACTTAAATTGGACTCAGTGTAGCTCTGAAATCTGTTTTTTACATCAGAAAGGAACATTAAGGAGACACTATAAAATAAAGTTTACCCAAGCCGTAACACATTTTGAGCTTCCTTTTTTCCTCACCAAGGACTAAAGGTGCAAAACTAAATACTCAGGTATCTGATAGCACTTGGTAATGGGCTAATCTTTCTTTCTAGAACCTACTAAGTTAGAATCTTCTTATAAAGCACGCCAAAGGCTTATAAGGGAAAGGGATACAGCAAAATGGCATCTGCTACTTTACTCATTTCACATAGATTTTGTAAGCACGTTCACTATTTGCACGCCAGTGGAGATAGATTAATATTTTGAATCCACTGACATCTAAATGCTTACTGTGGTCACCACATAATGCAGTAAATAATGGAATTGGCAAACATGAATAAGCCAGAAGGATTTGGGTAAATTCTTTACTTTATGAAAGAAAGAAAACTAGAGACAATTTGTGACATACCATGGAGGAAACCATGGCCTCCCACCAAATGCAAGAATGGTCTGCTGTAAGTACAACATCCCAAGTAGGACAGACCTGAGCCAGAATGGGAATTCTTATGCTTACAGAGTCCCGTTAATCTTAATATTATCCAGACCTGATCCAAGTTATGTCTAATGTGGAATCTTATGGGAACTTGGGGAAAATAGTTATTGTCCATGGACCTGATTTAGATGCAAGCAATTCTTTGCACAACTCCTCATCCCCTCAAAGGAATAAGCCTCTGTTGGCACACGTCTAGATAAGTCAGTAGGTTGTATTTCGAGGTCATCTGTAACACATCATTTCATACATATAGATTTGTTGTCTTTTGAATATCTGAATGCTAATTGAATACTAAACAGTACTGAGCTGTTATCTGAGTTAGGGCTCTCATTTCCTCTTATTCCACGGTTAAGATGTGAAAAAAGGTTAGGTGAAGGACTTTGGAGTCTAAATTTCTGAATCCCCAATGACTCAGTTAACTTGGTAGCCTGAGAGAAGAGGTTTAGCCCACCTAACGCCATTTCCTGACTGGAAAAGTTAGGATGATGGTGCAGATGGTGAGGAAAGGAGGTAGAGAGGGGACTGAAAGGCTTAATTAATTGTTATCTCAAGAAATCCAGAAAGCTTACATGTAAAAGGCTGTGCAGAATGAGAAGTGTAGCTACCAAGGTACACATTGTCCCCTCCGACAGCAACAAGATGAAATGTTTATATCATAACAAGAACTTGAAACCTACACTTTTGACAAAAACTATAATCTCTCAGAATTATTGTTTTTTTTCTTTCCTTGCAAAGCACCAGGTTCCTCCAGAGCTGTCAACAGAGAGAGACTGCAACCAAGCATGGCTATTTATATGTTTGTGTTCTGTGATTTTCCTTTTGGTGTCTTAGATAGAGTCAGCAGATGCGTGCCTAATCCTTGCCAATAAGTACTGCGCAGACCCCGATGCTGAAGATGCCTCCAACATCATGAGGTAACCTCGGGGAGGTGGGAAGGCTCTGGGCTGGGTGCTGTCTGGCTCTCCTGTTGGGTCCTCTGCAGAGCACTGTCTCTGTGGGACCTTCTTTCCTCATTAGCCACCCTACAACTAGCCATCTGCATAGGCCTAAGGCAGGGTGGGGAACTGAGGCTGTGGTGGGTACAGAGGGCAATGACACAAGGCCTCATTAACTGAAAGCTCATCCTTAAAACATAGGAGCTCTGGGGCTCACAACCAGTCTTGGGGTGGAGGACTAGCAAAGGAAAGATAGATTTCATTGGGAGTAGGCCTGAACTCAGGTACCATGTTCCCTGAGGGGGGGAGTGGGCCTGAGAAATCTGAACTGTAAAACGATTTCATTCCCGGGAGACAGTTTGGAATCGCTAGAGATATTCTTGGTTGTCATAGGTAGGGGGCAGCGCTGCTCATGTCTGGTGGGTAGAGGCCCGAGTTACTGCTCAACATCCTACAGTACACAGGACTGCCCCCAACAGCAGAGAATTAGCCGGCCCCAAATGTCAATAGTGCCAAGGTTGAGGAGCCCCAGGTTAGAGCTTTCCAAGTGTGTCTATAGCACACATAGATGAATATCTCCCACAAAGAGGGGTTAACCAATCAGCTTGTTTCAACCAGTTTCCGCAAATGAAATAGTTTTTTGTTTTTGTTTTAATTATTTTATTTATTTATTTATGGCTGCGTTGGGTCTTCGTTGCCGCACACGGGCTTTCTCTAGTTGCGGCGAGCAGGGGCTACTCTTCATTGTGGCACACGGGCTTCTCATTGCGGTGGCTTCTCTTGTTGGGGAGCACGGGCTCTAGGTGCGTGGGCTTCAGTAGTTGTGGCGCGCGAGCTCAGTAGTTGTGGCTCGTGGGCTCTAGAGCGCAGGCTCAGTAGTTGTGGCTCACAGGCTCAGCTGCTCTGCGGCATGTGGGATCTTCCCGGACCAGGGCTCGAACCTGTGTTCCCTGCCTTGGCAGGCGGATTCCCAACCCCTGTACCACCAGGAAAGTCCCCTGAAATAGTTTTCTTCACTGAATGCCTCCTCAGTGCTTTGAATACTAATATGAATTTCTAAGATGATGTTCTATAGAGAGTTCCTCAAACCTATTTGACTACAGGCCCCCTCACCCTACCTTTTTTTTTTTTTTTTTTTTTTAAATACAGAACATCTCCTGGCAGAGGTGGGGGGGGGGGGTCACTCTTTGGAAAACACTTCGCAGTGCCTTTCTCGTAAATGCGTAGGGCCCATCTAAGGCCATTCTCTGGCCAACTCCTGCTCCTTATTCTTTTCTTATTTCAGAAGAAAATTGTTCCATTTTTGTTCTTTCCATAGACCCATATTCCAGACATCTTGGGACTGTGAAATGACTACAGAGTTAAGATATTTTGCTCCACATAGTGAAAACCCTTTTGGATTCTTCTCTCCTGCAGCATAAATTGCAGGAGGAGGGGGTAATAAAGAGAACCTTCTGGAGAAAAGATGAACCAAGAGAAAACATTTAATTCCCACTAGATTCCCAGGAACTCTTGCCTAATTGTGAACAGCCATCCTTTGGGTCTAGACCAAGATTCCCCTCTCCCTACAGCTTGGTTTACTGTGTCCTGGGAATTTACCTGAGGCAGAGGGTAGGGAAGGTGCCTTTGCACCGTTACAACGCTCGCATCTCCTTTGCTTTGCTTTCACTCAGTGGCCCCAGGCGACATGAGCCTTCCCGTCAGTGAGGGGGCAGAATTCCTCTGAAGCACATTCTCCACTCAGCATCTGGTCAGCAACATCTGGCACAGTGTTCTCTTTCTACTCACTTTTCTTCAGCAGTATGCTTAGTGCAGTCATCTTGAGAGAGTTGATGCATGGACTCCTGTAGGCACTGGGCTTGCCAGGCTGCAGGGAGATGGTAGAATGCGGACCTGCTTCCACACCTGAGCCTGTCGCCTAACTAGTCACAGCCCCAGCTTAGGGTGCATCAGTTGGCCCTTTCCTTGAACTAGGATTTGTGTCCTTCACGTTTTTTTGTGTCATTTGAAGTGACAAAAATGTAGGTTTTCAGGAGCATTATTTTCAAAATTTCAAATGGAAAACCAAAAGAAGATGAAGCTTAGTGTTTTACCCCACAGAGAAATTTAGGGCTGGCACTGCCTTTTTTTTTTTTTTTTTTTTTTTAAGTGAATAATTGAAATGATAATAGCTTTGAGGTGGGCATTTCTCTTAATCAAAATATTTTACTTAAGCCCTGACTACAGTAGGGTTAATATGAAGACATACAGGGTACCTGGGTGATTGGCATGATGCCAAGGCATAAAAATGACTGAAAAAGGTAGTAGCAGAAATGTGATTCAGCCATTGATTAACCAAATCAGAACTGAGGCCCAGGAAGCAAAAGGAAATGGGAAGCTCAGGGTTAAAAGAAGGGATCTGTCTTTCCCTTATTTGTATAATCCTCCTTTCCCCTTAGTTTAATGAGACCAGTCTGCCCGTTTTGAAATTAAAATGTCAAAGATCCATTTGAAATGAGCTAATGCAGAAAACTGGCTGATGCTGTGAACTGAATTCCGAGGGCTGACAGAGGCTCAGAGTCCTTGAATTACAAGCATGGGCCAACACAACACTTTTTCAAAAATGAAATGAAATCCTTCAAGTGCAAAAGCCCAAAAGGGTGAATTTGTGCAGGGAGAGGCTTCTGCGTGACCCATTTCCCACATTCACAAGTGGTAGCTCTTCAGACAAAACTGCTCCCCGGCTGCCTCCTCTCCATCTTTGCACGAAAAGGGATGAAGCATAGGGCATTTCCTGGTGGGAAGTTGCGGGGTGGTCATGATCGGTGCACTTGCATTTGCGATTAGGCTTAGGAGGTGGGCCTTTCTGTGGAATCCCAGTCTTTAGCCTTCCTTGTCACAGAAGGAAATGTACAATGTCATCTCTGACAGAGTGGGTAATGACAAAAACCACAACTTGCATGTGGAGAGAGCTTTTAATGATTTCAAAGCATTTTCACATCTGGTTTTTCATGTGCTGCTCATACCAAGCCTGTGAAATACATAAAGCAGGTACCGTTGCCCCCAGTGCCCAGATGAGGAAACAGTCACAGAGAGTCCAGGGGTTTCCTGAAGGTCACTCAGTTTGTTAGTGTAGCAGCTGGGACTGGAATGCAGGTGTTTCTGTTCCTCTGCTCCCGGCCCCTCCCCTTGCAGCACAGTGATTGTGGTGGGGAGCAGGAGGGAGGGTTAGAGTAGTAGGGGCTGGCAGTAGTTAATACTGAGTAGGGACTGAGAGCAGTTTGGGGGAATTTTCCACCAGCCCATGACCTCCCCAAGGCCTTGACACTTAACTGTAACCAGCATCCAAGTCATTGTCTAGATGCTGTTAGCTATCGCAGGCTGAGTCATGTGATAGGATAGACCCATCCTAAGAGCCCTGCTCAGAAATCATTTTTGTGACAGTGGCCATGTGTGCGTGACAATTAGAATCATTTGTCAGGCTGCTTGTATGATTTGTCACGTTGTCTCATGTTGTTAACTTGGAGAATTGGACTCAGAGCAAATCGTTTCCGGGCTCCTCCCTTGGGTATGTGAGATGGCAAACCTCTGTTGGCCCCATGAGTCGAGCTTGTTTTATTTAGAGGCAGGCCTATGTGGGCAATGAGCCCGTGACCCCTGCTCCAGAACCCCCATGCCCGGTACACACATGCCATCACCAAGACAGACCATGGGACCTCTCTCTTCTTTTATGCCTAGGACACGGTCTGTGGCCTGTCTGTGATTTCCTTTTCACATGACCACGGGGTTTGGCAGTGGAAACACAGTGTAACCTGGGCCAGTGGCTGCAACCCCTCTGAAGGTCCAGGCTGCTGGCCCTGCGTTCACTCCATTTGGAAGTAATCAAATTAATCTTCCCATCAGACTCCAGGGGTGAGGCACACCCTGGCTCAGCTTTTGTTCTTTTCTTTTTCAGAGTCATCTCCATAAAGAACTACCACCCGAAGATAAGAATAATCACTCAGATGCTGCAGTATCATAACAAGGTAGGGCAGTGAGAGCCTGTCCCAGGCTCAGCGATGCACGATGCTGCACACGGGGGTCCAGGCTCTTCCCCCTTCCCAGGCAGCCACACACGCATGTGCAGGCGTGCACAAGCACACACACACCAATGCAATCCAAAGGCCTGGGTGAATGAAGAGGAGTGGTGGGTACAAACCTCCCTGGGACATTTCTTCAGTCCAAACACCTCGTCTGCAGTTGGTCACTGGAGAGAAACTCCTTCACGTATTGACTCATTCGTTCAGGAAGCATCTGTTCGTTTCCTAGGTTCAGAAATATGGATGTGTCTTTAGATCCCATTCCAACAACTTCGAATTCTTATGTGCCGCACTCATTTCTTCCATCGGTGTTTATTAAGTACTACTATGTGGTCAACAGTAGGCCTCACCCGCGCTGCCCAGCCCCAGTGGAAATAGTGAAGCCCTGTTCTGTGCCCTCAGGGATATTGCAGTCAAGGTGTAGAGGGTCCCAGGCAAGTGAGAGCACTTTTCTATCTGAGACCAGGTGAACTTGGCAGGAGAGACCACGCGCTGGGTGGAAAATGTGGAAAACGGCATCCTCGAATTCAAGATGAGAATTTGCACCGTTGAATTTAGGAAAATAGTTGGCTATCCAGAGATTAAACATAAAGGAATTTTCCTAGTGTTACAGTTTACAGGGAGATCAGGAAGAAAACAAACATTGGAGTCTATGCTGTCTTCCTCGTGATTACTTCTCCATAAACCAGAGTCCTGTCTCTCATTCAAAGGCAATGCTCCTTTGCTCAGCCATCAGTAGACTCCCAGGAAAACAGCTTTAGGGGAGGGAAGGTGGCTCCTTTCTGTGTTTGACATGGAACCAGTTATGAGAGACCGGAGGCTGCTCAGTACCTGCCACCAGGTGTCCTGTCTGGACAGAATCACTCCCTGCTGGGCTGTGAGTGATCATGTGTCCCATCTTATGGGCCATTATTCCCTACGAAATAGGCAGTCCGGTGACCCAGAGGGGACTCCCTTCTGCCAAATGCGCCAGTGCCATGCCATTATTTCTGAATTGCTGGCGAGCGCTGCCCCATTTCGCTGTGTGGAAGCCCATCGGCGGCGTTGTTGACTGTGGAGCCTGCTGTCGGTGACCGAGCTGCCGTGCGGGCTGCTGCCCAGCCCTCCCAGGTGGCTCCACTGCAGGCTGTGCTGTGCTCCAGCCAGTGGGTTGGGTGGTGGGCACCCAAGGTCACAGTGTCCTGTTTGTCTCTGGAAAACCCAGGACACTGAAGAGAGAAAGTGAGGGTATTGGTAACTCGCCGGCATCGATCTGGAGAAGTTCTTTGACAGCAGCGCGCGTTCGGTGGAGGTGAATTTTATGAGCAAGGCTGTGGCCGGTGACAGCTCCCGAGGCAAGGAACTCTCTCCCTCTTTCCTTTGTGATTTGAAATTTCATTTAGTGTGGGAGTGCTTTAAGCTGTTGTTTAGATTTGGGGCTGAATTTAGATTGAATAGGAAAATTAATGTTGTATGTTTAGAAAGGGATGTCAGGTCCTTTTTTTCTCCTTCCAATGAGTGCTAATGCAGCATCTTCAAGGAATTAAGGAGGATTCTTGTGATTCTTGTCAAATTCAGAAGTAGTTCCATGGACCTAGGATCCAGGTGGCACTGGTCAGTATTCACACGATCATAGCAAGCTTATCATAGCTAGCTGAACATCTTTCACAAACCTCTGCTTTATCGTTATTCAAAAACAGTGATGAAGACATCAACCGACCCATGATTATTTGCTTAAAACGCATTTTGTTTAGAACCACCCCAATCTATTTGGGTTTCAGAGTTAGGAAAAGTCACTTTTGAGACTTTGTCCTTATAAGATGTGTGAGAGTGAAAGGGACATAGTGACTTTGTTACAGGGCTCTTTATCATTTCATTTTTCTCTTGCAGAGAAAGAACAGGAAGTCCACTGGTCATTATTTGTCATCTCATTCTTTGAGAACTGCAAATAGACATTCTTCACCTTGCTTTACAATTTTGCTGTTGGTTTTTTTTTTTGTAATATCTTTATTGGAGTATAATTGCTTTACAGTGGTGTGTTACTTTCTGCTTTATAACGAAGTGAATCAGTTATACGTATACAGCTGTCCCCATATCTCTTCCCTCTTGCATCTCTCTCCCTCCCACCCTATCCCACCCCTCTAGGTGGTCACAAAGCACCGAGCTGATCTCCCTGTGCTATGCGGCTGCTTCCCACTAGCTATCTACTTTACATTTGGTAGTGTATATATGTCCATGCCACTCTCTCACTTCGTCCCAGCTTACCCTTCCCTGTTCCCATGTCCTCAAGTCCATTCTCTAGTAGGTCTGTGTCTTTATTCCTGTCTTGACCCTAGGTTCTTCATGACCATTTTTTTGTTTGTTTGTTTAGATTCCGTATATATGTGTTAGCATATGGTGTTTGTTTTTCTCTTTCTGACTTACTTCACTCTGTATGACAGACTCTAGGTCCATCCACCTCACTACAAATAACTCAATTTCATTTCTTTTCATGGCTGAGTAATATTCCATTGTATATATGTGCCACATCTTCTTTATCCATTCATCCGTCAGTGGACACTTAGGTTGCTTCCATGTCCTAGCTATTGTAAATAGAGCTGCAGTGAACAATGTGGTACATGACTCTTTTTGAATTATGGTTTTCTCAGGGTATATGCCCAGTAGTGGGATTACTGGGTTGTACGGTAGTTCTATTTTTAGTTTTTTTAGGAACCTCCGTACTGTTCTCCATAGTGGCTGTATCAATTTACATTCCCACCGACAGTGCAAGAGTGTTCCCTTTTCTCCACACCCTCTCCAACATTTATTGTTTGTAGATTTTTTTGATGATGACCATTCTGACTGGGGTGAGATGATATCGCATTGTAGTTTTGATTTAATTTTGCTGTTTTTTAAGGTCCTTCTATCTACCCTTACAATATTATTTTTCTTCCTCTCTTGGTACTTTCTCTGTACCCATGATTAGATGCCCA
Source organism: Kogia breviceps (assembly GCF_026419965.1). Taxonomy (NCBI): domain Eukaryota; kingdom Metazoa; phylum Chordata; class Mammalia; order Artiodactyla; family Physeteridae; genus Kogia; species Kogia breviceps. The sequence continues at coordinate 57,325,663 of NC_081311.1, forward strand.
GAGATCTCCATCCATTAAAGCTTGCTTTCAGGAAAGAACCTGGTACATACATGTACACTTATATCACTGTCAGCATATTCCAAAGAATAGTTAATTCCGTAATTGGATATCAGATTTAAAAGATAAAGAATTTTCAATCTCCCATGACCTAATGATGGTGCTATTCTAGGACCTAGAGGGATGTAGGGAAGCTGTCTTCTTTCTCTGCATATAAAACTTGTTCTGAGTTTGTCATCATAATAATCTCAGACATTTGTGTCATATTTTATGGTTTTAAAAGAGCTTTGACATCCACTATCCCGTTTAGTCCTCATTTGACCATCTGTGTATTTTAGTATCCCAGTGTGACTTCAGACCGTGGGTCTAAGCTCTGTCTCAGACAGAGCATCTCTGGTGGGTACAACTCATGGTCACTTGGCAGCCAGTGAGCTAAGAGACAGAACTGCCAACTGCCACCTTCTCATTCAGTAGAGCCACAGGCTGTTGAGCGAAACTGTGGTTCCTCTGAGTAGGATTTATAGAAGGATGGAGGTTCTCCAAAGTGGATCTGTTTACCCCCAGTAGAATTCAGGGAGAGAAACACTCAGCCTTACCGTCTCCCAGCATGGAAAGGAGACGACACAGGGGCATTGTCTGATTTGAGTGCAGATGGCTTAAAACTCTTGAAGGAAAGAATGCTTTGGGACATCTTGGAAAAGTTGACTCCTGATGACTTAGCTGTTAGTTAGTGGACTTTTAAAATGTTCCCAGCGGACTCTACAGAAAGAGGTCTTTGTCTCTGACCTGAAGCCAAGTCCCAGTGACTGAATGGAGATACAAGTTCTTTGAGCTTTCTCACTGTAAACCCTTACACTTGAGCAGAAGTGTTGAAGTGTTTTCTCTGAGACGACCTTCTTTCTTCCTCATGGCGGCTTCCCTAAAATTGCATGTGTAGTGAGAGATGGCACTGGGGCTGGAATTCATCTCTCCTGGTTTCCATGACAGCCTGTTTTCACATTCCCTTCACCTCAAACAGAGGGAAGGCCCAGTCCTGTTCGTCCTGCCTTAGCAGGGCTGGTTCTCCAGATGAGAGAGGATTTGCCTCTAGACTCCTGTGTAGTCACGCTGGCATCTTCCACTGGACACTGGACCCAAAGTTCCCTCAGATGAAAAAGGACAGAGTTGCCAGAAACGAACAAGTTGAGTTCCTGGGTCAGTCACCCTTCTTTGTTTGTGCACATAGACCTTTCAACCTTTGGCATGTCCCTTGTGGCTCCCTGCCCCACGACTGGAAAAGATACAGTGGCCAAAAGAGGAGGCTGAGAAATGAAACGAACTTGACTTCTCTGTGTAATAACATGTAAAATATGTCTAAGGAGGTCAATACCAGATGGGTACATGAGGGACCCAAGACGTAAAATCCTGGACTTCACACCCTAGATGGCGTATGGGGATGTGAGAAACCATCTTAAAAAGATTTGTTTGTTTATTTGAAGTTGCCATGAAGGTTACATAGTGTCTGTCTGGGGCTTGGACCACCCAAGTCTCCTTTCACACTTGATGATTTACTTGTTCATGACTTAGATTTAATTTCTCCTCATTCTTCTCAGATGACGTTCATGCAAATGAATATTTCTCCACTTAGCCTGATGTATTCCCTACGATGTCAGGGAAGTAAAGGGGAAAAGTGGCCTTCTTAAGCCAGTGAGGGGTATAGGGAGAGAAATGGGATAAAGGACAGAGCTAATTGCTGGAACTGAGTCTATGATGTGGGAAGGTCTCTGCTACTCAGTTTGACAGAAATTCCCATCTGCTCCTGCCTACACATGGGACTATTTTAACAGCCCTCATCAGGGAGAATCCTCCAGGAGTAAACGCTGCCGGGTTAGGATTCACAAGATTGTTACAGAACCGGATTTTGCAAGAGGGGATTTCACGAGAGTGGTATTTCGGAAAGCCAAGCACAGAGCCATTGGACTTGGTCCTGGCTCCTCAGGGGGGTCTTCCATCTCCTCCTGGCAGCACACCTATTGTATATTGTCCTGCATATATACCTTGATGCTCCTTGCGTCTGCTCATATGTGGAGGGAAACAGTAATTTCAGGGTCATAGAGTCTTGGCATTAGCGGGAACCTCGAAGGCCTCTGACTCAGCCTCCTGTGCAAAGCAACAGTCTATCTACTGAGACTTGGAGAAACGCGCACTGAGTTTTAGGGGAAAAGACCTTGCATTTCTGGAGGCAGCTTTGTCCGTTTTTTAGACAAATTACATCCTTAGAGATTTCCTTTATAAAGCAAGCTTAAAAAGTGCTTTCTTGTGGTATACACCAGTCATTCCTAATTCTGGCACTTGGAACAAAGCAAGACAAGTCTAATCTCTCCTCATCACAGCAGTACCTGAGGTGTTCGCAGGTAACTATCCTGTCTCCCTGGAGGAGTGGCCCTTCTTCAGACCAAATGCTGCTGGCTCTCTTACCTGTTCCTCCAAAGACGTTTTCTAGATCCCACGCCTCGTCTTATGCTTGTCATTTTTCTCTGGGAGTTATTCAGTTATCAATTTCCCTTTTAAAATCTGACTGTCACAACTAGATCAAGTGCCAGGGAAGTAGCCTGACCAGTTCACAACAGAAGGAAACCTTTGTATTTCCCATGATCTGAAGACCATTTCTAACAAGCTAGAGCTGGCTTTTTCAGTAATCTGTCACGAGATTGACTTCTTTTGGGGAGTTTTAGTTACCCACGCACAAGGTGGGTTGTTGTTTTTTTTTTTTTCTTTTTTTTTCCTGTCCCCTCATGTCTGCCAAGTAAAGGCTTCACATTTTGGATTTAAACAATTGATTGTTTTCTTTTAACCTAAACGCTGTATTTGATATTAAGTTCTTTTAAATCTTTTCTGGTTGATTTTTTTGCCCATTCTTCCAACTCTGGAGAACTTTCGAACCTTGCTTCTTTCATCCACCGTATCATCTCTGACTCTCTGCTTCCTGCCACTTAAAAATAATTGGATGAACATGCCTCTGGGTCCTCATCGCAGGGTCTGACCTCACTGTTGAATAGGATCAGTCCATCTGCAAGAGATTGCAACACGTCTCCACTGTGATATGCCGGATGATTTAGGGCAGTGCTTCTTGAAATGCGGTTGCTAGCTCAGCAGCTCAGCGTCACCTCGGAACTTGTGAGAAATGCAAATACTCCAGCCTTACCCTCCCCCCAAAGAATCAGAACCTGTGGGGGAGGCCCGGCAGTTCGCGTTAGTACAGACCCTTCAGGTGATTCTGAAGCCTACTCAAGCTCGGGAGCCATGGAGCAGGAGTTCTGGGAAGGCAGACAAAAAACGAAATCTAAAACACCCAGGCGTCTGGCAGTCTTAAGGCTTTTTGAGGAGCCAGTTTAGAGCAACCTAGCCAGACATCCTAGTAGCACGGGCTGACGTGTCTGTCACAAGAGGAAATGCCCTCTGGACTCTATTTGACTCAATGACAAACCCAAGGGGAGGACTTGGGCTTGGTAGGTACAGAAGCAGTGTTCCAGAGAGACTGAAGTCTGATGAACAGAAGAGGTGAATAAAGCAGGAAACACCAGACCCCGGCAAGGGAAAGGAAGGCCGAGTCTGGGTGACCCTGAGCTGTTGGGCAATGCTGCATTTCCCAGAGGAGATTTTAACCAATTGAACATTTAACGAAGAAAGGTCTCATACCTGTTTTTGTTTCCGCAGGCCCATCTGCTAAACATCCCAAGCTGGAATTGGAAAGAGGGAGATGATGCAATCTGCCTCGCAGAGCTGAAGCTGGGGTTCATCGCCCAGAGCTGCCTGGCTCAAGGCCTCTCCACCATGCTTGCCAACCTCTTCTCCATGAGGTCATTCATAAAGGTAACGTCTCGTCCTATTAGAGCACATTAGCCCCGGATTCAATTTGTCGTGGGGTTGAGTAGAGAGCACAGCTTAAACTCAAAACAGATCGGCGGGCTTTAACCACTTTGGTTAAGGAGAAGTTCCTTGTTACAGATTTGGGCACGAGGCCAGCTTCTTTCAAAATTATGTTTTTATTTTTATTTAGCACATCCACGGCCATTAAATGATTGTTCAAAGCACAATCCTCTCTTTTTTTTTTTAGATAAACCACATGTTTATCTATCAACAAAGTCTCCACTGTTAAAACAAAACTATGATTTATATACATTCCATATGGCACCAGAGCGCCTAAAGAAAAGAATTCTCCTTTTGCTCTTTTACATCAAGTGGCTGGTGGACCTCTCACTGTGCAGAGAAATGCAGACCATGTGTTTGTGCCGAAGCCCAAACCCTAACAACATAATTCATTTATTTATTTCTGCACAATCAAGGAGGCCAGCGGGGCTGACATGCCATGGTTGTTTGAATGGAGAGTCAGAGGAGGAGCTAACTGAGTCGTGGGCAGCGGGGCCCTTTACACCGTGAGACAGGCAGTCTGGATATGCTCATCCCCCGGTCAGCGATTCACCCCACAGGGCTGGCTGCTCAGCCCCTCCAAAGTGGCCCCTGCCCACTGGACCAGCTCAGACAAAGAAAGACCCAACTCTGTCCTCACAGGCCAGGCCAGGAGTGTTTCCAGGAGATCAGGTTGAGGGTCCAGGACCCTACCAAGAGGGCTTTTGGAGCTCTTAGTGATGACAGCAGTCCTTATCCCTGCATTGCTCAGCCTCGACGGTCAAGGTAGCAAACCGGTGCAGTAAATCCTGTCTCGTTTGGGGCTCCCTGATTTGGCGTTGGTGGCCTTTAGCTCAGGATCTGGCCTTATATTCCCCTCCCTGTTATTCATTTATTTACATTCCCCTTCCTGAATTACTAGTGGTTGAGGTGGGAAATGAGTGTGTCACCGGGAGGTCCTGCAGAGGGGCCAGAAACTCTGAAATCGAAGGTGTGAGATCTCCAGCCTTTTGCTGCCTTTGTTGCTGTGTCCACCACCGGCGGTGAGTTATTTGGTGAGCTTGAGGAAATGGCCCTGGATGCAGTGAGAGGGATGTGTGGGAAGGATGAAGATGCAGGTGATGAACTAACTCCACGTCAGGGCTCACCCTTGGCGTCCATTAGCTGTGTGACTTAGAACAGGATTTCTTTCTAGGTCCTCACCCTCTGTACCCACCTCATTTACGTTATTTAGCCAATTTATGGTTAACATTACTCTACGTAAAATAACAAATTGTTTTGGAGTCCGTTCAATCACTTTAGCGATGGATGCCTTGAATAAAAATTTCTTGACTTACTATATGCCCAAAGACCTTGACTCCGCAGAACTCCTGGCTCAGACCCAGCTCACAAATAAGGACATGGCTTTCCTTTACATGGCTTCTTTAATCCAGGCTGCCAGTCCCCTGCCTGGATACCGCTGAATGTAGGCAAAAGGAGGCGGCAGGAAGGTCTTTGCGGCTGGCCTTAGAGACAAGCCGGAAAGCCAGAGGCAGCCTGGTGTCTCCCAGGGCTCTGACATTCAACACAAGGAGCCCAGACCAGGATAAAGGACTGTCACCAAGAGAGCTCCTCTGGCTCGTCCAGCCAAGCTCCGGGGGTTTCTTCCAGCAGGGGATTACCCACAGGACCAGCACATGTCTGAGGACTTGGGCTATGCTTCCTGGTGTTGATGAACATGGCCTTGGCAGGGCCCCACCACACATGGGGCACTTGACATGCGTATGTTTTGATTTTGTGGTGCCTGCCTGGAAACCAGAGCTGCCTGTCAAGAAAATTAATAAAATGGATGTGATGCTGATTCTTCAGTGTTATTAGCAGCAGGGAGAAAGAACCTCTGTCCAACTTTCCTCAAGACCCTGAAGGGCCTCACCTCTGCAGCCAAGGACGTCCCCTCCAGCCCAGCTAACCCCACTGCCAAGTTCCTGTTTAGGAGGGCCTGTGGGAGAGGCCCAGCCAGGGCCTGGTGTAACTCAAAACACATTTCCCTCCCAGGGTTCATGTTACCGTGTTCTTTCTGTCCGGGACCAACTCGTCCATGTTTGGAGGTAGCTCTCTGAATATGGCCTTTTGACATTCAGGTGATCTTTGTGTTGGAATTTGCTAAGGCACATGACCTGGAAACAACAAGGCTTCCCCTCATATTTTGTTTTCATTTGAGATAGAGACAGTTGAAAGCACGTGCTCCCCGTATTCTGTAGTGTCCTCTTTGTGCTCTCCAAATCCCAGACCCTTGTCTCTTTCAGGTCAGAAGACACACCATAATGATGCTCTCCTTGGCATGTTTTATATATTAGCTCCCATTCCAGGGATCACAGAGCCTTTACTTATTTCTATTTGGGGGTGTTGAGTGGAAAAGGGAATCTGTACATGGATAACTGTTTGCAGAAATGGCTTCCTTCCCCACTGTCCCCTACAATGTGTCCTACAGCAGGGAATTCATCAGCACGTCCATGGGGACAGGCAGGCCTGTTAGGATGGAAAGAGGTGGGATGAGGCTTTGGCAGCATCTGGTCCCTTGAGAACGCTTAGCGTTTCTGGAAGCCAAAGGTGGAGTGTGAGCTCATCTTCTCCCTGACCCTGGGCAGGTATGGTATCTGTTCTTTACTCCTAGAGAGTACATGGTCCTCTGCCCCTGCTGCAAGAAGAAAGAACAAGACTGAAGCAGGGATGATATTTCACAGTGACCGTGCACCAGGCTTTCAGAATGCATGAGACCAAAAAGCCAAGACAGACAGTGAGGGTAATACGCTTCCATGAAGGAGAGAGGGACTACGGATACATGGAAGCTACCAAAGAGACCCAGCCCTGAGGTACCAGGAAATACGGGGCAGCACCTGTTTATCCTTTCAGCATGGTCGCTTTTGCCCCAGGGCGCCAAGTCATTGCCCCTGAAAGCCTAGCTCTGAATTGATCTAAACTTTTTGGGAATCTGTTTATAATTTTAGCCCACATCTTTGGGGATAATGATTTCCTTAAGAATTCCTAATTACTATTAAAGACTTGTTCCTGGCTATTTGTCCTTTGCTCCACTTAACCTTCCAGACATGACCTGTGCAGTTTTCTGGTGTTCTGGGGTTTGTTTAACAAATCCATGCTAACCTTACAGACAGTACCTTTATGAAAGAGGCTCAGGCTGGCCACTCAGGGGTCCTGTGGCCCAACAGCTTGTTGCCCATGCAACAGGTGAAGCATTTTGTCCAGCAGCACCCAGCTCTTGCCCTTGAATGCCTTGAAGGAGTGCAGGCAAATGCCCTGATCCCTGTGACTTGTCAACATCTACGTTATCAACCAGGCCCAGAACATCCTGTTTGTTGACCGATATCTGATCTCCTACCACCGGCCTGTCAGGTTCAAGTGAGAATTTTCCTAATGTCTTCTGGAAAGACCAAGACAAGGAACTTACTTAGCCTATCAGTCATGGCCTCATCCGTGAATAAGTGGCCACATGTATCTCTCCTTGGCATCCTCGCTTGGATATAATTTAAGATCCACTGATTAAAAAAAAATTTTTTTTGGGGGGGGTTTAGAGTTAATATTACCATGTAATATTTAACTTTGTCTTCAGCATATCTGGTTTCAAGCTGGGGCTTGACCTGCCGTCTCTGTGAATTGTGCTATTATTTTTACTAGGATTAGCTGTCCTTGGACATGCTAAATTATGTGTGGGGGTATTATGTGTTTTAGAGGGTGATTAACTCTTAAAATTTCTTTTCAGTCCACACTGAGTCTTCAAATTGAGCACATTTATTCAATAGATTGTTCTCAGGATCACCAACGATTTTAACTCTGCTAATCTACCATTTTCACACATACACACACACACACGCACACACACACACACGGCCTAGAACATGGTATGTAGTCCATAATTATTTCTTGTTTGAATAAATCAATTATGAAATTGGAGGAAGTACACGATACACTTCTTGTGTTTTTTCCGTATTTTATAAGATTTGGAGTTTATGGGTGAAATTTACTTAATATTGATCACAGCACAGTCCCCTCCATCACATTTTCTACTTCTGAATGGGGAAGCACTAGGGAAATCAGGCCCGTCTTATTCAGATTGTATCTTGGTTGAGGTGGACTTTGCTGGACCTGGAAACCATTTGTTCAGTATTGCTGTTACCATATTGCGATAAACTGTCAGCAGTGCAGAGTCCTGGCACTAATTGTAGCCGAGGGAATTGTTTTTAGTCCCTTCATTTTGGGTTATGTTTATGTGCATATGTGTGTTTGTATATATGCGTGTATTAAAACATTATGGTTTAGGAGCTGGAAATAGAAATCAAGAATCTTTAATAATAGCTAGAATATACTGGGTTCTAACTTAGTGCCAAGCCCTATGCTAAGTGCTGTATAGGCATCATCTCATTTAATTCTCACAATGACCCCGCCCAAACCTGGCATTATTATTATCACCTCTTTATAGTGGCAGGCACTGTGGGTTAAGGGAAGTTCAGCAACTTGTGTGAAGATATAAAGCTTGGAATTGAGAAACTCACATGTTAAACTAGGTACACTGGTTCCAAGTATGTCCTTGAGTATACCTTCATAACTTTCTGTAGCTTATTTTATGGGAAATATTGATTCAGTAGAGATTCCCCAGGCACCTACCACATTGCAAGCAGTGTGCTAATCACACTGTCATCCTTATGGCTAGGAGGCACTCATAAGTTTCAGGAAGCTTCTGTTCTGACTGAGATGTATGGGCACATGTTTGCACAGCCCCATCCTGTGGGTTTTGTTGGCCTTTCTCTCTGGCCAGCTCTATGTAACAGCAGAGGTCACTGCATCAAGACAGGTGAGGAATTAGCCTAGGCTGGGATGAGTTAAGGTGGGAAAATGAACTGGGCTGTCAAGAAGGAAATGACATTACACTCCGCTTTATTCAGGGGGTGAAGCGAACTGGCTTAAGTAGGTGCTTCTGGGAGATAACAAGCGATTCTTATTGGCTAATGGGTGTAAGCTCTGGAGACCAGAGACGTTCATCTAGATGAGGGAAGGATGTTAGAAGCAGGGGTCCACCCTGTGTGGAGTGGGAGAGTGGTGGGTGACAGAATCTCTGCAGCGGGGCCAGGGCTCCACCTGATAAGGCTGGGATCTAGGTGGCTTTCTGCTCCAGGAGGAAATGCTAATGGTGCCAGAGTAGAGGGTTTGCCTGCAAAGTAAACCCACAGGGTGTAAGTTAGATAGTGAGGTGCAAACTGTTGCTTTTTCCATACCTAAGGGCAATGTGATCACCCTGATCACAGATGGTATCATGACAGTGGGCTTCTGCAGACATCCTTTGTCAGTGGAGAGCTTCTCCCGCTACAGGTATACTCACTTCCTCAGTAATCTCGTGTATTCTCGGGAGTCCTAGATATATAGATGACTCCCAGATTTATATATCTATCCAGAACCCGATCCCAGTATCATTTATTTAATTGCTACTCACCATCTTTATTTGAATGTTTCATCTCCTCTGAGACGTAAGCTATCCAGAATGGAATTCCTGTTCTTTTTCTGTAAACCTGGTCTTCTCCCATTGCACTATTGGCAAGGTCATCCTTCCCGTTGCTCAGACTAAAGCCTTTGGATTCCACCTTAGCTCCCGTCTTCCTCTCACGTACCATATTCAATTCAGCAGAAAATCCACTTGGTTCGACTTTGAAAATAAGCCCAGAATCTGAGCACTTCTCACTACCTTCACTTTACTATCAGATCCAGACCAACATCATCTGTCTCCTGGAGTATTATACCAGCATCCTAATTGGCCCCCCTGCTCCGCCCTTATCCCTCCCCTATTCTGGTCTATTCTCATTACAGCGTCCTTCTCAAGCATGAGTCAGATACCGTCACACCTCTGCATAAATCTCTCCACAATGTCCCAACTCATCAGAATAAAGTCCTTACAAACATCTATAGGTCTCAAGCAGTCGGGTTCCTGTGACCTCACTGGCCTCATCTCCTAAATACTCTTCTGCTTCTAAACATCATCCACACTCCATTTAGCTAGTCTAGGAATTCTGCATTTGTTGTGCCCTTTGCCTGAAATGCTCTTCCCCTAGGTAGCTGCATGGCTTCCCTCCAGTGAATCCCTCATATCCTTGCTCAGTGTTAATTTCTCAGGGGGATCTTTTTCTAAAACATTAGAATTGCATTTTGAAAAAAGAGATTAAAAGCAAACTTTTAGTTGAAGTATAATATACAAACAAAAGTGTGCATCTGATAAATGGATAGCTTATTAAGTATTTACAAGCTCACACTCTCATGTAACCAGGACCCAGATTAAGAAACAGTATATTATTAGTAACCCAGCAGCCCCTGTTTTTAAAGCCAGAATGCAGTGTATGTGTGGGTCTGTTTTGGGGCTTTCTTGGGAGCATTGACATCTCTAAAATGTTGAGTTCTCCAGTCTGTGAAGATGGTATACCTGTAATGAAGGGATGCTTTGTGAATCAACAGTTTTCCTGGCAAATATAGGACGATCAAGAAGAAAGTGACCAAACTCATAGATTTCTCTGGGACTTCTGAGGGTCCCTACAGGGAGTAGGTGTCCCCCTTCACCAGATTCTCTAGGAAGGATCTAGATGTTCTCGTAGGCTTCATGGGGTGAATAAAGTTACCATGTGAAAAAAACATCAAAATTGCATTTAAAGAATTTGCATCCCCAGTCCTGCCACACCCCATACACGCACATCCTTGTCGGCTCTCCTGGCTTTGTTTTTCTCCACAGCATTTGTTTATTGCCTCTTTTCCCGGAGACACTGTAGGCACTCTGAAGCCTAGAGCTGCTTGCTGTATTCCCAATGCCTAGAACAGCACCTGACTCATAAGAGGTCCTCAGTACACTCATGTCGAATGAATGAATGAATGGCTGGAGTCTGGCGTGACCAGCCTTTATCCCAGATAGCTGGGTGGGGCCGGGACCAGCGGAGACTTAGAATTTGGGGTGATTTTGGTGCTGAAACCTTCTTTCTTTGCTACTGTACGTGGCTCCTTTGCCAAATTAAAGAGCTTTGACTCCATATAGAAACTTGAACTTGCAAAGCTTTATAGTCCTTGGCGAGGATGCGTGGAGGCTGGTTAGATTTGGTTATAAACCATTTCGATTGCCAGAAAATCCAGTCGGCGTGTTGTTTAAATTCACAAATCAAAATAAACAGCCATGGATTGAAATGAATTTGCTAAACCTCAGTATCCCATTTGGGTCAACATCATTGTGCATCCCCTTTCCTTCCTGCTTGAATCTCACTTAGATCAGGGGCTCTGTCTGCCTCCCCCGACGCCTTTGGCTCTGCGCAGGATGACTAACGCCCACCTGAACGTAGAGCAACTTCCCTGAAAACGATGTCAAATGAAGAAAGAATTAATCGATGAACTATTAACAGGGATTCTGTTCTCCTCTGGCCCTGGTAATTTCTAGAACATTGAATTAAAGAGTTCTCAGACCTTTACAAATTCTCAAGGCAAACATTATTAGCAAAGAGAAGCCCATACAGCATGTTAGAAAATTGCCAGAAAATGTCAATGGAATTTCTGAATAAAACAAAAATGGTTGAAACTCCCCTTCCCCATCTTCTCCCCTTCTCCCTCCCTTCCTCCCCCTAACATGATTAGAAAGTCATTTCATGTGTCTTATATGTTTGGTCAATCAAAGGCAAACATACATGATTGATGGTGACAGGGAACACATTTAATTCATTATTCTTTACTTTGCAGCAAAATGATTTGTGTAAACTGTCTGCCTAGCATTAAAGGTAAAACAAACTTAGAAACCCCAAAATGTTATATTTTTGTCTAATATTTTCCTTTTGGTTTTATAGCTGTAATCACATATGGATTCTTTTATTTGGCTCTTGGCAAGGACTGAACAAAGGGGAAGCAACACAGAAAGATTACATAATATACAGAGCCCTGTGCCTGTTGAGGAGGGAGCCACAGAAACTGCAGTGGCCATGGCCAGGACTCAGCGTGAAACCCAGGAGAAGCTACCGCTCTCCCTGGCCCTTATCAGCTGGCAGGATATTGTCACTAATGTGAAGGAAGGCCCTCTTGACCAAGCCTCTGGTCCAACATCAAAATGAGCTCCTTCAGAGATTATTGGCCTTTTATTAATTGAGTTCATTTCTGAGTGCACCTGGGCATCCACCTGGCCTTTCCCCCGCCCCCTTACAACTTCTAACTTAGGTTTTATGGGTGCTACCCACCGTCAGTGATTTTTCAAGCAAAAATCTCAAAATGCTATTAAACTCTTAGGAATAAAATCTCAGATTCACTTATTAGAGCTCTTGGTTATCACTGCCCTAAAGTGATACCAAATATAAATCTATGCCCAGAATGATGATGAGGAACCTGGAACTTTGAGGTGGCCATTCTACATATCTAGCGGGTGCAAAGTGAGAAACCACCATTGGTTCGATAAGGGAGATATTTTGTCAAGATCTTTGAAGTTATCATAGCACTCTAAGTGTGCATAGCACTTTAGAAGTTATAAGATATGCATTTAACTTAAATTATTTTAATTCGATACACAAGTATCGAGTATCATTTGGGAAATGTGCCTAATGCAGAGTATCTGGCATTTCTGACCCTTTCTCCCCTGTAGGGTAGGAAAAAATAGGAGAAGAGGAAATAGAAGATGATGCTGGATGGGCTTTGATAGAGCAAGGACCATGATGATGCTAGATCGTTGGGTTCTTAGCTCAGTGCTTTCCCCACTGTTACACGTTGCTTCCCCTGGAGAAATGTCTCAAATATGAACGCTACTTGGTTTTGTATTCAAATCAATAGCTTCTAAGAACAGAATTCACTTTGTAATATTTGTAAAAGTGGTATCCTAGGTTTCTGCAACCATGCCAAACTACATGCTATAAAAATTAAGACATTTTTCAAAAGTGGGAAATTCTTAAACATCTGCACCCATTCCCTCCATGGTACCTTAGTCTGGAAAAGACCCAGGCACTGTTGTTTTCCCTAGATCGTAAATGCCTTGTCACGTGGGAGAATTTGTTGCTCAAGTCAAGTGCCGCAGTGGATCAGGGGAGGGAGGTGATGACCTATTTGCTGAGGGGGAATGTAAGAAAGCTCAAAAGCATAGTCCCAACCCTCTGAAGGAGGGCACAGGTGGGTCAGAATGCAGTACGGTAGATTTCCAATCGGCGGTGGGGAGGGCGTGCAATCCAGAGGGTTAAACAATGCCGAGAAGTGGAAGAAAGGAAAATTTCTAACACTGTCTTTTCCAGATAAAGTTTTTAATTTTGAAAATTTTGGAGATTTCTCAAAATGTTAAATAGAGAGTTTCCATATGACCCAACAGTTCTACTCCTAGGTATCTTCCCAAGAGAAATGAAACCATATGTATTAATTTTCTCTGGCTGCTATAATAAGTTACTGCAAACTTAGTTGCTTACAACTGATTTTTTCTCTTCTTTTTCTGGAGGCCAAAAGTTTGAATTCAGTTTCACTGGACTAAAGTCAAGGTGTTTGCAGGGCATCTAGTTTCCATAAAACTAGAAAACAAGTATTCTGCCTCTAAACTATAATAGTAGGACAGCCATAAGACAACAGTTACAGGCATTCCCATCCCAAAGGGGAGAAAATGGAAGGAAGAAACGAGCTACCAGCCCCAAGTACCTTCAAAATCCAACCAGACAAATTACATTGGGTTTTAAGATCTGGGAATAATCCTCTGTGGCTTAAAATTGGCATTAGGTAATATGATTCCTCCAAATGTGTTCTTTTTCAAAGTTGCTTTGGCTATTCTAGTGTTGTAGCCTTTTCATATACACTTTAGGGTCAGGTTTTCTATACCTACAAAAAATCTTACTGCTTTTTTGATTGAAACATGTTCAACCTATAGACCAACTTGGGGGAGCATTGGCATCCATGAACATGGATTCCAACCCATGAACACGGTCTCTCCATTTACTTAGATAATCTTTAACTTCTTTTTTTTTTTTTATTTTTTATTTTTTTATTTTTATTTTTATTTTTTTATTTTTTTAACTTCTTTCATCAGTGTTTTGTGGTTTTCAGCAAATGGATTCTGTACATTTTTGTTAGATTTATACATAAGTATTACATTTTGGGGGAGATATTGTAAGTGGCATTTTTAAAAAATTCAGTTTCCGATTGTTCATTGGTGGGATGTAGAAACGCACATTATTTTTCTACGTTGACCTTGAATCCTTAACTCTGTTACACTGGCTGGCACTTCTTCCAGGATATGGAATACGTGGAGTGAGAGTGGACATCTTTGATTTATTCCTACTCTTAAGGGGAAAATATTCATTGTTTCACCATGAAGTATAATGTTAGTTGTAGGTGTTCTGTAGACGTTCTTCTTCTGAGGTTGAGGAAGTTCTTTTCTATTAACAATTTGATGAGAGTTTTTATTGTGAATGGATTTTGAGTTTTGCCAAATGCTTTTTCTGCATCAATTCATATAATCATGTTGTTTTTGTTCTTTACACTGTTAATATGGTAGATTACTCTGACTGATTTGAGAATATTGAACCAGCCACCGTGCATTCCAAGATAGACCCCACTTGGTCATAGTGTGATTTATTTATATCTATATCTATTTCTCTCTCTCTCTCTCTCTCTATATATATATATTTATTTATTTATTTATTTATTTATTTATTTATTTATTTATAGGTAGATATATAGATTTGATTTGCTAATATGTTTGTGAAGATTTTTTATGTCTGTGTTTGTGAGTAGATATTGTTTTATAGGTTTCTTACACTGTCTTTGTCTGGCTTTAGTATCAGGGTAAAGTTGACTTCATAAAATGAGTTGGGAAGTCTTCCCTTCTATTTTCTGGAAGTGATTGTGTAGAATTGGTTTTATTTTTTCCTTAAATGTTTAGGAACATTTCACACTAGTGAAATGATCTGGGCCTCAATTTCTTTTCCCAAAGGTTTTTAAAGACTAATTTAATTTCTTTAATAGCTGTAAGTCTGTTTAGGTTATTTATTTAATCCTGAGTTGCCTCAGTTTGAGGTTTTTGAAAAATTTAGGAATTAGTCTAATTTATTTGAGTTGCTCAACTGATGTATGTAAGTTGTTTGTAGTTTTCTATTATTGCTTATCTAATGTCTGCAGGGTCTGTAATGATAACCTCTCTCTCATCCTTGATTTTCTGATTTGTGTCTCCCTCCCTCCCTTCCTTTTTTTTTTTTCCACTTTTTGTCAGTCTTACACATGTAAATTTTGCTGAACTTTTCAAAGCTTTATGGTTGCATTATTTTCTTTATTTATTTATTTTTTTTTTTCTGCTTACTTTGGGTTTATTTTACTCTTCTAGCTTCTTAAATGAAGCTTAGGTTATTGATTTGATACTTTTCTTTTTTAATATAAGCATTTAATGCTATATATTTCCTTCTAAGCACTGCTTTAGGTGCATTCCACAACTTTTGAAATGTTGTATTTTCTTTTTCATTTAGTTAAAAATATTTTATAATTCCATTTGAGACTTCTTCTTTGACCCACGCACGGGTTATTTAAATGTGTGTTGCTTAATTTCCAAGTATTTAGAGATATTCCTCTTCTATTTCGATTATTTATTCGTGGTCTGATTCCATTATGGTATGAGAACCTACATTGTATGATTTCACTTCTTTTAAATTTGTTAGTGTGTTTTAATTTTATTTATATTATTTTTGGGTGCATTGGGTCTTTGTTGCTGCACATGGGCTTTTCTCTAGTTGCGGCGAGCGGGGGCTACTCCTCGTTGCAGTGTGCAGGCTTGTTGTTGTGGTGAGCGGGCTTTTCAATGCGGTGGCTTCTCTTGTTGCAGAGCATGGGCTCTAGAGCACAGGCTCAGTAGTTGTGGCGCACAGGTTTAGTTGCTCCGCGGCATGTGGGATCTTCCCGTAGCAGGGCCTGAACCCATGTCCCCTGCAATGGCAGGCAGATTCTTAACCACTGCGCCACCAGGGAAGCCCTGTTAGTGTGTTTTATACAGTCTATCTTGGTGAATGTTCTATGTGAGCTTAAAAAGAATATATATCCTGATATATTGCTGGGTAGAGTATTTTATAAATGTTCATTAGGGCCAGTTGGTGGATGGTGTTCAGTTCTATGCCCTTGCTGATTGTTTTTTTTTTTTTTTTTTGGTTGTACGCGGGCCTCTCACTGTTGTGGTCTCTCCCCGTTGTGGAGCACAGGCTTCGGACATGCAGGCTCAGCGGCCATGGCTCACGGGCCCAACCACTCCGCGGCATGTGGGATCTTCCCGGACCTGGGCATGAACCCATGTCCCCTGCATCAGCAGGAGGACTCCCAACCACTGCGCCACCAGGGAATCCCCCCTTGCTGATTTTATGTCTACTAGTTCTACCCATTACAATGAGATGAGTGCTGAGTCTCCAGCTATAATTACGGATTTGTTTATTTTAGTTCTATCAAATTTTGCTTTGTGAACTTTGAAACTCTGCTGAGTATATGTATGTTTGGATTGTTGCATTTTCTTGATGAACTGAACTTTTTGTCATTATATATTGTCCCTAATATCCTTGGCAATTTTCTTTGTTCTGAAATCTGGAAGACTTCAGATCTGACTTAATAGACCCACTCAATATTTCTTTTTGATTAGTGTTTTCATGAAAAAAATGTATCTGTTCTCATGATTTTTTTGTTTGAACCAAACTAAAAATATATCTTTAAATTCTAAGTGATTTCCTTATAGCCAGCTTATGGTTGGGTCAATTAAAAAACTTATTCTGTGAATCTCCATTCGTTAAAAGGTGTACTAGACCATTTACATAAAATGTAATTATAGATATAGTTGGATTATATCTAATATTTTCTGTCGATTTTCTCTGTTTTAGTTCTCTTTATTTTCTTCTTTTGGGTTATTTTGAATATTTTTAGATTTCATTTCATTTATAGTGTTTCTTATTATATAGCTTTATGTAGTCTTTTAACTGATTGCCCTTGGGATTGTAATGTACCTACTTAACTTTCCAAGTCTGCTTAGATTCAGTGATTCACCAGCGTAATATAGAAACTTGCCAACCTATAGGTCTCTTTACCCTCCCCATTTTTTGTTGTACTTGTGTTGTTGAAAACACCATCAGACAATACTAAAACTTTTTATTTTCCGTCATCAAACATATTTTAAAGAACTCAAGAGAAGTATAGTCTTTTATATTTATTCTAATATTTCCCATCTCTGTTGTTCTCTCTTCATTCCTGATGTTCCATCTTTCCCCTTGGAATCATTTCCATTCTGTCTGAACAACTTCCTTTAGCAATTCCTTTAGATCAGTCTGTTGGCAACAAATACGATTTTCCTTCATCTGAGAATGTCTTTATTTCATCTTCATTCCTGAAGGACATTTTTGGTGGGTACAGAATTCTGGGTTGACTAATCTTTTCTTTCTGTACTTTAAGTATGTAGTTTCACTTCCTTCTTGCCTCCATGGTTTCAGGTGAGAAATCTATAGTCATTTGAATTGTTAACCTATAAGTAATGAGTCATTTTTCTCTGGTTACTTTCAAGATTTTCTTTTTGACTTTAGTTTTCTCTCATCTGATTACACTGAGTTTAAGCATTATTTCTTTGGGTTTATTCTTTGGGGCCTGAGATTCTTGAATCTCTAGGTTTGTCTTTGATAGAATTTGGGAAGTTTCCATTCATTATTTCCTCATGTATATTTTCTGTACCATACTCTTTCTCCTCTCCTTCTGGAATTCCTATGACACAAATACTGGACTTTTGAATATACCACAGGGCCCTGAGGCTCTATTCATTTTTTTTCAATATTTTTTCTTTGTTATTAAAATTGTACAATTTATATTGATCTAGCTTCAGGTTTATTGATTCTTCCCTTTTTTATCTCCATCCTGTTATTGAGCCTATCCACTGAGTGTGCTGGTTGTTATATTTTTCAATTCTAGAATTTTCACATAATTATTTTTATCTTGTCTCTTTACTAAGTCTTTCTGTCTTTTAATTCTTTACAAAAGTGTTCTCTCTTAGTTATTGGAACATTTTATAATAGCTACTTTAGGCTCTTATTAGATAATTCTAACATTTGTGCCATGTAGGCACTGGATGCAAGTTGAGATTCTTTTTTTTAGTTATTCATATGCCAAGTACTTTTTTTATGGTGTTCTCGACACTTTGTTTTGTTATTATGAAATTCTGGGTCTTGTTTAAAACTTGCAAACACATTGATAATTTTATTGTGGCATGTAATGACCTGTTTTATTTTAGACTGAAATTCTGGCCAAGCTTCTATGGGTTGTAATTCCAATATGAGTTGCATTTTCAAAACATTGGCAGTGCTATTTGAATCTGTCCCACATCAATCTCAAACTGGGTGATAGTTTACATTATGCTTTAGTCCTCAAAATCTATATATGCTCTGTAGGGTCAGTTTCATCCTTGCACAGCTCGGGGTGAGCCCAGGGGTTCCTAAGTAATTGTAAGGGACTCCTTTCTTAAGTCCTCTTTCTCTGTGATCTCCAGGGGAATTTGAGCTTCCATGTGGTTTTCCTTTTTATCCTCTGACCAGAAAGCTGGGGCTTTAGCTACCCTGGTTTGTTATACACTTTCTGCTACTGTGTCATCACCTGGGCAAACCAGTGGGAGGACAAAGAGAGACAAAAAACAATAGGGCTTTGCCTCACTATCTTTGGACCTCAGACCCTCTAGCCAGAAAAGTTTCTCCTATCTCCCATTGCCACTGCTGCTACTGCCGGCACTGAGTGCCTTAGGGGTGGAGGTGCAAGAAAAGAGAAGAAAAGAAAGAAGAACCCAAACCATGATTTTCCCATTCTCTCTGAGTGTTAGGAATTGCCTCTACCGGTCTTTGAGCCAGAATGAGAGCTTCTCTTGGGGCTTTGTCTTCCCACGTTCTTGTCTTCATTTACAGGTTCTGGGCTTCCTCAAAGTCAGGTTAGAGGATACCAGAGCAAAAACAATGGTAAACTCACTGCTGATTTGGTGGTACTTCCAACTCTGGTTATTTTCCCTAATCTGTTTGCTACCGTTTGTCTCAGAGACTTCAAATAGCTGCTCCATGCATTTTGTTCAAGTTTAACAGGTGTAATCAATGAAAGACACAGGGTGGAGTGTCCTTATTCTATTTTATCCAGAGCCCCAAAACCAGATATCACTTTAGAAGCAATATTCTATGTTTGTCCTTTATAGCTGGACCAGGGAGAATATTGCCTCTAAGGCAGTGTCATCATCATCATGTCCTTTTAGCGTATTCAGTAATCACTCTCTTTGGGGTGAGTTTGAAGTAATCCACCTTTTTCATCAGAGTCTATGAATAACATAACCTGGCAAGCTGCATTACTGTGGAATCCTGCGCATCTCCTGGTAGAACAATGGGAGGTGGCTGTTTCCACTTCACACTCATTTGGCTGATTTAGAGAAACTTTGGGACACCTGTAAAATGACGCTGAGATCAATTTAGGCATCCATCTGCCATCTTGAAAAATGGCACGCAATAAAACCTTTCAACTGGGTATAATTTTTGCAGTGTGTATCAGCTGCCACATGTATCCCACGGTAGCAAGAGTGATGCAGGCCCACTGATTAGGGTTTCAAGTACTAAGAAATACAGGTGTCCTGCCTGCCTTGATGCTGTGCTTTGTGTACACTGGGGGATGGGAAGCAGGCTGGGAAGCGGATGGAATTAATTGACATTACATAAGTGAGAGATTATCACTTCCTCCCTTTCCCCCATACCGTGTCAGCAGGTAGCGTATCTCCGCCCACCAAAAACTAACAGCTCTATGCCCACTGACCTTGGGGTGCAGAAGCTCTTTGTTGTGGTCAGTCTGCAAAGAGAAGTCTATGTTTATGCCTAGCCTCCCTATTTATGGTGTTGCTTTTTAGGACAATGGATTTAATTAGTTTCTCCTCTTTTTCCTAGACTGACAAATATCATTTCTTAAGGAGTTTCTATTGGTTTCCTGTTTCAGCTGAAGTCTGGCAGTGAGAAGGCCATTTATTTTAATGGTTGGGTATTTTTTCTTCTCCTTAAGTGGACTAGGGAGGAAAGAATCAG
Organism: Kogia breviceps; assembly: GCF_026419965.1. Lineage (NCBI taxonomy): Eukaryota > Metazoa > Chordata > Mammalia > Artiodactyla > Physeteridae > Kogia > Kogia breviceps. The sequence continues at coordinate 57,345,612 of NC_081311.1, forward strand.
TGAAAGAGGAATATTCGGTACCTCTTTCAGAATTTGGATTAGGTATTAGACTTGATCATCCAAAGATCTTGGATGGTGTCCCCCTGTCCAGATATATCCATGGAACACTGTGTTATTCAGATGTGCCAGCGCAGCCTCACCCTTCCTGTTCTCCCTCACTCGTGAAGTGTGCGGGGAGTTGTGAAGCCATGCAGCGGGCAGAAGGCTGGGCTTGTGGGGGGTGTTGTAAGCCTCTGAATTAGGACAGGATTTGTTGTAAGACCTCGCACTGCTTGCTCAAGCTTTCTGAGCTTGATATTCACCCACAGTAAAAAGTGGAAGAGCCTAGCAGATTGTTGGAGAGATTACCAGTACGTGACGGTACGTCACCCCCTTCTTGTTCCTTAGGGGTTGGTGGTACTGTTTGGGTTGCGGTTTGTGATGAGATCCGACACTGGATTAGGATTGGGTCACTGATGGGAGAACACAGAGGGAAGAACCTAATCTAAAGCCACTCTCTAGGGTGGTGTAAAGGCATCCCTCCCTATACTGCTTACAATTTTGTGTTGCCAAAATCTTTGTAAATGACTGATATTGGGCTCCCCCAATATTCTGGTGGACCAAGGATGTGCCAGGTATCAGTTCAGAATCAGTCTGAACTGATACCTGGCAAACAAAGAGGAAAGCCATTTACTAGGAGGGAGGATGAAAGATGAAAGTAGAATCTAGTGAGTCTCCACTGGAGGGATGTGGGCAAGAGTCAAGCCCAGAAATTGGAAGTAGCTAATCCAGTCTACCCATCAGGGTCTTTTTGTCTCAGGGCTCCTTTCAGGAGACCAGGCTGGGTCTTAATGTCCACGTATGACCTTTCTCCTATTTGGGGAGACAGTCAGTTCCTCCAAATACCTAACTTCTCTCTTGTCATCCTATCTATTCACAGGGAACTTGCTGGCCACTAGGGAAGGGGAGGGGGAGGAAGGACCTCCAGGGAACACTGCTGTCTTTTGGGGATAAACTCAAGGTACTTAGTTTTTCTCCTCAGTCCAGAGGATCATTTGTTGATTAGTGACGTTGCAGGTTTTAGCAGTAGCAGCTAAGCAATAGGAAGCCATGAATCACTGGCTCAGCGTCTAACTGGCTATGTTCCCTTGTGCAAGTAGTAGAGATGTCTTCGTAATCACCATCACCAACACTCATTATTTATGTTAGAGCATTTATAGAACATCTACAGGGTCCACACTCAGTAAGTGCCATCTTTTAGTATGATTAAGCCGCCAAAGCACCTATCACATAGGAAGCACTCAGAAAACATTAGCTGTTTGCCAGGGACTATGTTAGGTGTTTCACATGGATCACCTCATTTCATCTGTCTTCCTAGGAAATAGGTACTATTGTTGCTTTCATTTTGCAGGTGAGGGGATTGAGGCTTGGAGAGGTTATACAACTGGCCCAGTACGTTCAGTGAGGCTGGGATTTGAACCCAGAGGCTGCATGTGCTTTGGTACTTCCTACATTGCTGCTGCTCTCAGGATCATGGCCCCTCTTAAACAGAAACTGCTAAGGCCAGCTAAATACCTCAGCAATTTATAAGCTGTCCCCTTTCAGTCTCTGAACCAAATATCATTTAGATGAGGCCTAAAATCCACTCCAGGAAGCCGCAGAGGGGAATTTCGAGTCATTTCTAACTTCCTGTGAAAATATTCTCTAGCTGGCAAGGGATTTTTCCAGGTAACAGTGAATACACAATAAAGCGGGTGCCTCTACCTTGGGTACCTGGCTCACAACCCATTTGGCTTCCCAATCACCCTGATACCTAAAGCTAACAGAATTTATGCTCGCGGTTTGAATGGCTCTGTTCAGCCAAAAAGCAAAAGTTTATGGCTGAAACCCTTGGCTCTGATACGAAATCTAGTCTCTTTGGCTCGACTTTATTAGGCTATATTGTACAGCGATATGAGACATAAGTATCCAGAATCTGCTGTCACTAAAACAGGACTGAGTTGGCAAACATTTTTGTCCTCTCACTCAACACGGTGTCCTAAAATGGAAAAGTTAAATAGAAATTAGGGATACAAATAGGAGCCATTTCCTGAAACTTTAATTTTAATTGAATTAAATAGAGCTGTGTCATTGTTCTCTCTTTACATAGCCCACATTGAAGTGGAGACTAAGTTATTATTGGGGTCATTGGATCAATGGAGAGGGACTGGGTAGATCAATCTGGATCCCTGAAATATTGTTTAGACTAATTATCACAGCAACCCTAACACTGGGATACCTATCTTGTGCTTAACTACCTACAGACTTGCTCTGTAACTGGCTCCAATATTTAGTGATACTCGTAGAAAGCATCCTTTTTCATCTCTTATTCAAATCCTTTGGGCCATGATTGATTCTTTGGTCCTCAAAGGCATGGTCCTCAAAGAGAATACTTGTTCCATGTTCTTCACTCTCTTTGGGAATACCTTTGCTACTGTACGTGTGGTCCATGTTTGGGGAGTATTTGTGTTGCCTGGGAGCTTGTTAGAAATGCAGAATCTTAGACCCCACCCCAGGACTACAGGAAGCACATTTTACTAACACCCTTGGGTGATTCACATGCTCTTCAGAGTTTGGGAAGCACTGGACTCACAGCCTTAGACCTGCCCACTGGTGAGAAACTACCCTGTGTTAACTTCAGTGGATGCAGTGGGATTCTCCCCAAACTGTCTAAAATATTGAAGATTTTGCAAACACATAGGTAGGTAATTCTCTAATGGTTTGCCTTATCAAAAGCAACCTCATAATTCCTGGGCTGATTCAAATGCTTTTCTATCTAACTCCTTTCTTTTTCTCCCAGTTCTTAATTAGTTAATAGTGAACAGTTGTTTTGGGTCTCAGTTTTAGAATTTAGGAGTAATGGAATTGCCAAATGCAGCCTTTGCTGGGCTCAGTCTATTTCCTGTTGAATTGTTGTTTGACCCTACATTGGAATTCAGGAGTGCAATCCAGAAGATAGAGGGCTAGGTCACATGGGAAAGAGAGCATAGTCATGAGACGGAGCAAAGGGGGCTCCTCTCTGCAGGGAGTGCGGTGGGACTCCTCGCTAGTAAGAGGCAGGACTCCTGTTAGATGGGCAAATACACCAGTTCCTGAGAGTCCCTTCTTTCAAATGCAAGCCTCCAAGGTATTGGATCTAGAATTTAGAAAACCATAAGCCACTTGCTAAGTAGCCCAAGATGTTCTGTGATGACAAAGTTTCCCAGAAATGTACTGCTCAGTAGGAAGTGTTCTGGGAAGTTTAAAAATCACCCGACTCGACATATTCCCTATGAGATGCCAAGAATGCAGAGTTTTTCAGCATTCGGGGGGCAGAAATTGGTTCCTTTCATGGTCAACACTAAATGCTATGAAGTTATCGGCACTGACTTGTGATTAGATGCCTGGAAAAATTGTGCTTGTTTCTTTGTGTCTCTTTCTCCAGTTTTGTCTTGCTCAGTTCAATTCAACAGATATTAATTAAGCACCTCTTATAAGCACCTCATAAGGTAGTATGCTGCTTGTTCTAGAAGACACAAAGTTGAATGCCTAAGGGAGGGTCTCGTGTTCCAAAATTCCACTTTATTATAGTTCTTGTCAGATGTTAGAAGAGACTCAGCTACTATGACGGTAGCTAATGACAACTAATGCGTACTGAGTGCGTCCTGCCAACCAGGGAATGTTCTAAGCATTCTTTATCCATTATCTCTTTTAGCCCTCCCAAGCTCACCAGAGGTGGGCATGATTTCTGTTCCCGTTAAGGCAGGGCAGAGCACATCAATTTGGGGAAATGAGGAAATTCCTCACAGACGAGGTGGCATACGATGGGAACTTTATAGGTAGAGTTGGATCTTGACAGCTGAAAATGGCCACAGAGAGATTTCTGACAGTTGTAGGATCAGGGAAACGAAGTGGTGGGAGATCAGAGGGAGGGAGTTTTTAGAATAGCATTGCTGGTCTCCATGAGCTGCTCCTCGAAATAAAGGATTCTGTGACTTATTACCATGTTTTCCCTGTGGAGATTTACAATTCATAGTAACATGTGAAATACTCTGAGTTGCACTAAAAAACTCCCCAGTTTGGCTTTGTGAAATCCAGCACTTCCCAAATGTATTTCATCCATTCAACAAATATTGAGCTACTGCTATGTTCCATGCACTGTTCCAGGCTCTGGAGACTCAGGTGAATTCTTCTGCCTTCAAAAAAACCTATATTTTAATGGGGACACCATAGAACACCCTCTTCACTCTCTTATGTTCAAGGTGACACCTGTTAGTAAGTTCTGTCGAGGCTACTTTGGGAAATCTTAGTTGGGAATAATCCTTCTTTACTGGAATTTGGGGGAAATTGTGAGAAGTAAGGTTTGTAAGATAGAGTAGGACCAGCACAACTGCAAATGCGGTCCGTGAATGGGTGCCATGAACTGTTTGCTACTCATCCACGATGTGGCAAGTACAGAAAATGAGAGGAATGCTTAGGAACTTTTAGAGCAGTTTGACAGATTAATTTTATATTGGTTGAATCTAATGATAGAAATTTTGGACTTGTATTTTACATGTCTTGTCTATTCTTTTTTTGGGAAATCATTTCTGTTAGATTTTGCAGAAGTTTGAGTCTGCAAAACGATGGATACTAGAAATAAAAACAAAACCCTGGTCTCTCACCCCAGATGGGTTGAGAAGCTCTGTTCTGGAAAATCCTGCCTGCCAGGGACTGAATTGTTCTCCTGAGGATTGCTTGGCAGGCGTCTGCTTGAGAACACTTACTTGCTGCTTGCCCTACCCAGATGAGAATTATTTTTAGTAGTATTTTAAGAACCTTATTATTTGAAGCACAAGTGAGGATGTTCTTAACTCTTATCAAGATTGCAAAACCAAAGTCCTATTTGGACAGATAGTGAATAGGCCCATCTTTAAAAAGGCCTGGCAACACTTAAGCGTAAATACCTTTTCTACATTGGAGAGGAAAAAAAGAAAAGGGTAGAACAACCTACCTACGTATTAAAAAAATTACCAATTTCCTGCCACATAGGCCACACTTTCTGAAATAATTTATAAATAATAATTATTTTTAAAAGTTCTCGTATCACTCTTTCTGTTAACCCTTCCTTTAACTTCAGTTCCTCTGGCATTCTGTGTTTTCAGAAGTAATCTAAGTTGATGTAACATAGGGGGGAAAATACCCTGTCTGCTCTTTTGCATGTGGTGTGGTCTGTTGATCTCGCTCTGAACACTTCATGTGGGCTGATCTTTTTTTTCATAATGCTTGATGGAAGAAATCTCATTTGATAGCCTGCAGCCCACTAGTCTGGGATTAAGAGATTTGGTGGAAGTCCACACCAGAATTAATCTTTGGAGTTGTTTATTCGTTCAGTGCTGAAGCAACCAGTTATCTTGCATTCCATCAAATTCCCAATAATGTGTTTTAATTGACATTGTCCCAAAGCCTTTGGAAAAATCTGAGATCCTTTCATTCTATTCTCACATTCTGGAAAATACAATGTGAAATAGGCCATAAATGTGGAATGCCAAATCATTATGGGGTCCCTGAAATCCAGTGCTGCTCTCGGAAGGACAGCCAACCTGAGTCCATATCCAAGAAGGACAGCGTTGATATGCAATTTGGCACAGAGAAGAGATATGTTTTTTTTTTTTTTTTTCGAAGAGCTATATTCTGAAAAGGTGCAAATCACTGTTGGTTTCCCATCTCTTCTGTTTCTTTCCTTTGTTTTCAACTTTATCACCAGTTTCCTCCACCCCCCACCCCCCACCCCACCCCCAGAAAGCTGTGCAGCAAGGCTTTCTCTGTTCTGGCACTCCTGAGGAGCTAAGCCAGCAAGACTCTAACATTTTTGTTTTTTAATTCTATGAGTTTATGTTGAGGCGAGGAAGAGAGGGAGAAAGAGCCTCATGCCCGCTGGTAAAAACTGCGGCAAGTTTGTTAACGTTGGAACACAGAGGGAAATGAAGGAGGAGAGAGAGAATCCAGGAACTGGGTCAGTGATAAAGTCTTCTTAAGTTGTTAAGTTGGAATTAATTAATTAGTTGGAATTAATAACCTTCAGTTGTCCTTAGCCTTGTTCTTTCCAGCAAGAAATGATTAGGTGCAACATTGAATCAGGTTTTTCCCAGTGGCAGAGCATGCCGTTGAGGGATGGGGATAAAGGACCCCACTCATTTTAGTGACCAGCCCACACGCTCATCACCCTAAGAGCCCATCAATGCTGATTCCATGTTTATTACTGGAATTAAGAACTTGACACATTCTGTGGGTGTTCTGTTTTTTGTGGGCGTAAATATGTTTTTGTGGAATCTCAGATACGTTGGCCAGTTCCTGTCAGTGCGCTCTGTTTTAGACTGTCACATTACAGAGGACAGTGACAATGTATTGTGTAATTTATATGTACAAATATTCATTCAGATGTAGCTAATTGATTCTAATTAAGGACTTTTATGATTTAAAACTATACATCCTTTAGAGCAAATATATCGAGAATTTGGATAGATTTTTAAAAAATCTTAAATGTATTAAATACCTGCTATTACAATAAATAGTCTTCTACTACCAGTTTTGGGCAATGCTGGTGTGTATGTTACAACTCAACTCACCTCTTCTTATTGCAGCTATTAACATAATGGTCATTGATTTTTATAATTTTCTCTTAGTTCATTATATTTGATGTGCACAACATAACGTATATTTGGATTAAAACAATGTACTTGTTTTCAATTAAATAAGGATTGCTATATGATAGTCTTTGGAATTATTTATACGACTCTGGAGGTAGGGATGGACTTCTGCAAAATTATTTGGCTGTAATCAACACAGTTATCCAGACTCTTTGCTGGAAACAGAAACCGCAGTGATTATAACATACCGCAGCTGGGATGGTTGATTTGTCGCATTCACTGGGCTGTTAGTGTCAGGGAAACACAGTTTCACCCTAATCAGAGAAAGCATAAAATATAAAAGGTGTCATCACTGACCCACTGTTAGTAACACATGCAAAATCTGGTAGCAAGAAGGTGTTACTTTCCCCCAGAGCCAAGGCTGATGTTTCCAGTTTGATGGTGCCTTTGGTGGTGGAGCCGTCGGCCCCCAGACTGGTGTACAACCGTTTACTTAAGGGATTGAACTAGACTGGTTGAAAAATTAGATAATGAAGGGCAGATAAATAAGACCATGAGAAGTGTGGACGAGCGAGCCTCACGGCTCGTATCTCTTTTCTCACTGAAGATCTGCGAGTGTTCGATGAATAAGGACCCAGAGCACATCACCTGCTCATCTTTGCTAGGTGCTTTTGTGAAGCAGCGGGAGTTTGATGTGACAGCCAGAGGAGAAATTGCTGCCTCAGGAAATGCTTTGCCTTTGACTGATTGTTGAATGGCTGGCAAATTAATTTTGGCACCTTTCCCTAAGTCATTTTGGTCCCATTCTTTCATTTTTCTGCTGGGTAGTGTGTATTCACATTACAGTTAAAAATATTTCGACAACACAAATGTGGAGAACAGCATGTACTATTTTAGGCAAGAAGTTGTAGGCTGGGATGGTTCCATTTTATAGAATAGAAATGATGCCGTCGTGCTCTGAGAGGAGGTCTGAACTCTCCTTTCAGCTCGACTTAAAATCAATATTACTTCTCACTGACTTCTCACACAGTCAGGGGCTCCAGGGTTTAAGATCTTGCGTTCTTGAGGAGCTTTTCCTCTTAGGTACTTACGTTCCGCAAACCCTCCAAGCCCCCCAAAGTCCTAGCACCACTGCTTCTCTATCTATTTACCCTGTCAATCTCTATCAGGAGATAATATGGTGGGTGGTTAACAGTATGAACTCTGAATCCTGTTTGTACCACTCATTGGCTTTGTAACCTTTAGTGGGTTATTGAACCTCTCTGTGCCTCTGTTAAAGGGGACTTATAATGACAATGTCATTAACACTTGACGTCAAGTGTTTTAAACACAACGTATTGTATTTTATACTAATTTTTCCTTCCCTAAGAACATATTTGATTACGGCTAACAAAACTAAAAGGAATGTGCGTTTTGCTTTTGCTTTTTTCAAAATAAGTGAAAGGTGCCATGCTTGAGACTTAGAAAGGTAAACTTTGATAAGAAGGGGTAATTGAAGCCCTTGCCTCGGGATGAAGGTTGAGGTTCTGTTGTCTGCGTTTGTGACACATTACAGTGTCTTAAGGCTGGGTGCTCTATCCCTGACTCTCCTGATGTGATACCCTGTTCCTGTCATTGTTCTGCCACAGCTTGTCCTTCTTGATCTTAAGGATTAAAGGGTGTACATGTTAATTATAATTACTGATTCTCCTTGTATTATACGTATTGGTTTTTTTTTTTTTAAAAAACTTACTTGTTGTAAAATACATATAACAAAATTTACCATTTTACCATTTAAATCATTTTCAGTAATTTTTTTTTTTATGTGTGTGGGAACATTTATCAGAACCTGAAAAATGTGTTAACTTATCAATAGGGAAATTGTGTTAAAGATGTAGAAATCTTAAAGGGTTATAACAATGAATTTAAACTCCTCAGCTTTTAGACAGTCCATTCAGTACTTCTGCATCTCGCATTATACATACCATCTGAGCATCTGCATATGTCTGTGGAAGAGGCATTTTGCTTTCCAGGAAAGTTCTGTTCATTTTTTTTTTTTTTCCAGTTTTTTGACTTTTAGTCCTCAAGCATTTCAGATCAGCCACAAACTTGCAGGAAAAGAATGTGGAAAAAAATCAGCAAAAGTCAGATATATATCATCAGATATATCTTAGACAGCTATATCTGATGCTTTTTCTGGCAAAGAGAAAAATATGGGAAAATAAATACCAGTTTAAATAAAATTCAGTCAGTAACTAGAATGGCTCATAAGATACAGAATATGCTCAAAAATATTTGCTGAATTAATGAATCAATGAACAATTTATGCTTAGTTCAAAAGAAACATGAATATAATATTTGTATCCTAAAAAGGATTTATTTCTACTTAAAAAGTTTAGTGATGAACCTACAGTAAAATTTGGTCTCAAGAGTAGTTCCATTGGGACATAGAGGCATGAAAATAATGACCATAGCTAAAAGAACCAAATTAAAATCATATTAATTGAGGAATAGCACCGACAATCAATAATGATTGAGATAAAGCTTCATATTTTCATTATTTTTGAAAGCCAAGTGGAATATTTAAATGAGCAAAATAAGCAACATAAGCAACATATTATAAAAGGAATGTCCCTGCTAAAAGAATAGGCTGAATTCTTCTACTTCAAGAAAACTATTTGCCCATAAAACTCAACTATGAGGATTTATAATTGGCAATCCCTCCGATACTATCCTATTTACCAATAAAAAATTATGATAACATAGTGCCCCAAATATTATATATTTCAAACTATTTACTAATGCAGACTAAACTTTCTTCATATTAGTTGGAATTAATAACCTTTGCTTATGAAGTCAAGAATATCTTTTCTTTGAAAAACTAAGTTGAACTCTTATGAGTCGGGGAAATTAAAAAGTTTGTGCTTAGCTAAACACATAGCAGTTAATTTTTAAAATCATAAAGTTTATCAGTAGAAAAGGTTGAGTCCTTTTGTTTTGAAAGACCCCACTCTGAGGAAGACTAATTTGTAGATGAACAACCCATACCCAGCAGTATTGCGTAGCACATGTCTAATGTGTGGTAGTAGGTTAGAAGCAGCACAGACTAATGAGTTTAACCCACATGATCTAATAACCCAGCCAGAACACAAAGCAGACATAACGTAGAAGCAGGGAGCATTCAATTTATTTCTAAATTATTCCTAGCTTTTGTATTCCAGAGCATCACCAAGTAGATGGTAGGTGTGCATTTCTCACTGTTTCCAAGTCTCTTTCATTTCCCCCAGTTAACTGACTATTGGGTCATAAGCAAGATGCCTTTTTTTTTTTTTTTTGGCTGTGTCTGGTCTTAGTTGCGGCATGCAGGTTCTCCGCTATGGCGTGTGGGCTTTTCTCTAGTTGCAGCGTGTGCGTTTTTTTTTTTTTTTTTCCTCTTTCTCTAGTTGTGGCACACGGGCTTCTCTCTAGTTGTGGCATGCAGGTTTTCTCTCTCCAGTAGTGGTGCGCAGGATCCAGAGTGCGTTGCCTCTGTAGTTGTGGCATGAGGGCTCCAGAGTACGTGGGCTCTATAGTTTGCGAAGCCCAGGCTCTCTAGTTGAGGCGCAGGCTCAGTAGTTGTGGCACACAGGCTCAGTAGTTGTGACTCGCGGGCTCTAGAGCGCAGGCTCAGTAGATGTGACTGCACGGGCTTAGTTGCTCCGTGGCATGTGGGATCTTCCCGGACCAGCGCTCGAACCCGTGTCCCCTGCATTGGCAGGCAGATTCTTAACCATTTCGCCACCAGGGAAGTCCTACATTTTACTTTTTGTGATAGTCAAGGTGGTGTTGGAAAAATCTACTTTTTCCCCAAAGTAGAAATAGATATGTTGTTTCATGTTATATATATATGCTCACTGCAAAAGCCTTCAGGCAGTACAGAAATCTGCAGAGAAAAAGTGTCATTCTACATCTCAGAGATAACAACTGTTACTGTTTTGGTATAAAGCTTTCTAGATTTTTCTACGGCTTTACGAACATTCAGATAATTATAGTGTATTGAAAAATAGGATCAGACTACACACACTATTTAGTAATGTGCCTTTTAAGGTAATTTCTCTTTGAAAATATATACATTTTCCTCATAATTTTTAATTGCTTCCCTGTATTCCATGGTGTAAACCTACCATTTGTGGTTACTTCTAATTTCTTGTTCTAAGTACAAGAAGGATGTTCTTGTATATGTGTATGTGTATACTTATCTACTTGTTTCTTTGCTATGAATACTTAAAATGGAATTGTGTAAAAGAGTATGCACTTTTGTACATTTTGATAACAATGTAAAAATTGCTCTCAAAACTTTTTATCAATTGTGGATGAGTGCCCATGCCTCCACATTCTTGGAAATCATACAGGTTTAGGAAGAAGTGGTGCTTTAGAGGGGACATCCGTCTAGTCTATGAGTTTAGGGGCATGGAAGGTTTCACATGGTGATGGGGTATGTTCCTGGTTGTTCAGGAAGGTCGCCATGACACAACCAGTGCATTCATTTGTTTGCCAGATGGGGTGACCCCACTTTCCTTTTACTATCCTATCTTAAACCCTTCTCCTGTGTTCTTCTCCCTTAGATTGAGGAAGACACATGGCAGAAATACTACTTGGAAGGAGTCTCAAATGAAATGTACACAGAATATCTCTCCAGTGCCTTCGTGGGTCTGTCCTTCCCTACTGTTTGTGAGTAAGTGACCACTAACCATATGCTCTTTGGCGTTCAGAAACATTTAACGTGTCTCTTGAAGGAAATGCACCCCACCTGTGGCCAGCACAGTGGGGACCCTGGACAATTACCAAGTGTCCTGTGCTCAGCCTTCTGTGATGAAGGGGAAGGTGGGTCATTATATGGCCCCTGCCTTGGGGATTTCTGCTGGCTCTCCTTTCCCTCCAGTCCTGAGAATCTCAGGCTTGGACTCATCATTTGACCTAAATTATGAACTGCAGTTTTCCTGCATATCTTGAATTAATGCCCCTGTGATGTAGACACCTGTATGAAGGGTAGCATGAACCCATGCCTCTGATTTTACCAGGGCAAAACCAAATCTTGCTAGCACCTTGATGAAAGAAATTTTAATCTCTTTCAATTAAGTCAGATCATAAAGACATCAGAGAAGCCACTGTTCAAAGTGCTTTTGCTGTTTCCTGAGGCAGTGTGGAACCAGCCGTACACAGAGAGGCCTTGAAATAGTCCTGAGTGGTTTAGCCCCGAGATGGACAACTGGTATATGTTATAGCAATAAAAAGGCTTAGCATCTCCTTATACTGGCTCAGCAAGATGGATTTGAGCAAGGGGGTAGCCCCAGCCTGCATGAGCCCTTGAGGTAGAACAGGTGATCATTTAAGGGGTATGACGTCAGGAGCTCCAGGTGTCCCAGACCCGAAGAATCTTCCACCAGGACGATCCCTCAGATTCCCCACCTACAAGCTCAGATGTTGCATGTAAGTCAAACAGGGGTTTTGTCCCTATGAAAACACAGACTCCCTGGGAATGCTGAAACATGAAGCCCGATACTTTGACACTGTAGCAAAGAATTTGGTAAACTCAGCCTCACTGATAAAAACTGGGAAGAAACAGGGGAATCTGGGAACCCACTGGCCTGAGGAGGAAGAGCTCTTCCCTTGTGCTGTCTGCCTGCCTGCAAACCAAACCCACCTTCTGGAAAGGGTGGCCTGAAGAGGACGGTCTTGGGGGGCTCTTGGGTTCCTCTGTCTCATAGTTTGCTGTTCTGTGCACAGCAGAGAGGGGCCAGGGCACCTGGTAGCTTGGTGTTTGCCTGTCAGTGACTTCTGTCAGTGAGCACAGCAGGTGCGCCCTGCCTGTCCCTGGGCCCGGACCCTAAGCAATCCAAAATGGTTTGACTGTTTACTGAGATTTCTCACCCTGTCTCGAAGCGAAAGTTTAAACGCTAAATGGACTGGAAAAGGGCATAGGTAATTGATTCCGAAGGAGTTATTTTCCGAAAATGGATGCCCTGTTTTAACTCCCATGTGTTCTGTTCTTTGAGAGCTATTTCTCTTTCTGCCATAAAGAGTTAACCACTCAGAGGCACTGGGTCCTGGAACACTGAGGCTGTCCCAGGGGATTTTCTCTATCTTGGAGAGTGGGGTGCCTAGGATAAAAAGTCTAGGAGGATTCAGGACTTATATCAGAAGCTGGTCCTATGAAAAGGCAATTGAGGCCTCTTAGGTCCGATGTAGATGTGGTCTGAGCCCACAGCAGAACTGCCAACACCTGGAGGAGTCCTATGGCACCTCGGGCATTAGCAGTGGAGTGTGTGAAGTCCCCTTCCTTGTCTTTGAGTCTCCTGGGCTTGATTGGTGCCAACATGAGTGCTGCCTTGCAAATTCCTTAGTCCACCTCCCTCCCTCACCCCCTTCCTGCTTTCCCATTGCTTCTCTTATTTTGCTTCTGGAAACTGAGTGAGTTCATTTTAAGAGTGTTAACCTGGAAAGTTAGAACTGCTCCCTCTAGAAGTTCCAGCTGGGATACCTGTGGGGTCAGTTTGACTCACGTATTTGTCCTACACAGTGTCTCATTTCTTAAAAGTTAGTCGCCAATGTGTCAAAAAGGTGGTTCTTCACGTAAAAACTAGATTCCTGGCCTCTTTTGAAAATCTGATGAACCAACACGGGACTTGCATTTCTGCCGAATGCTAGGGGACTCCCGTTTGCTGTAAGGAGGGGTTTAGTGAAGGACCTCCCCTCCCTGATGTCTTAAACTGGCCAGATTTGCATTTACATCAGGGCCTGGCCCCCTCGATGTGTGTGTGAATTTGCCAACTCTGACCCGTTGGGTGTGTGAAACTTCTCTGCCCTTTGGAGCCCGGGTCAAGAGCTGGACACTAGTCTGTAAGTATCTCCCTTGACTGATTTGCATGTTGACAACATGTTCCGAGAAGGAGAAGATCCCTCAGACATACCTTGTTGTCAGAGAATTTGGTGTTTGTTTGGTACAGCTTCTGGAATACAAAAACAAAAAACAAAATACCATCATGAAAAACCTTCTGATGTGAGTGAGAATGTGTGCAACTGACTGCTATTATTCGTTTAACACAATGATACAGCAGAGGTAGAAATAATCAATAAAGAAAGGACACTTAATGAGATTTAGGAACATCCCAAAACATTGAAGCTCTCCTCAAGCATTTGATTATCTGGAGGCTTAATTATCTGTGTTTTCTACTTTAAATTAAAGAAAAGCCATAACTCAGAGTTACCAGCAGTTTAATGATAACACTCTTCAATTCAGGTTAATTAAAGCACAGCCGTAATTAGAGTGTAGGGTTGTATATCACCAGGCTGGCGCATAAGTATTTTCATTACAGTGAGGATTGGCTATTCAATTTCAAGATGACATGAAGGACGCCAAAATATATTTTCAGCTGGTTTATGTAGAAGAAAAAGAGTTGGAGAATATTCTGGGTATAATAAAGCACTGATAAAATACACAGATTTTCAGAGCCGTCTCTGTAATTATGCACGGCATTAAAACAATATGCAGCCAATAACGTCTTGAAGCATGAAAAGAAATAAATTTGCTCTTCCCTTGGGCTGCCAGAGTGCCCCCTTGCAGGGTAGGATCACCACACCGAAAAGATTGGAATTTTTTCAGAAGCTGGGAGAGTCATTCAGTGAAAAACTAAGGGGGCAGGATTAACGGGTGCAATCTGAGGTGGTTTCCCAAGAGAACAGATATGGGAGGAGGCGAGAGAGATGGGGCAGGAGGCCCCCAAGTTGAGCTTTTTAAGAATTTCGAGCAGAGAGAGGCTTTCTCCGGCTCAGGTAAGACTCGCACCAGCTTCTCTGCACCAGCCCTTGGCCTTCACGTGTGTATCACCAGAAGACGCAGCTTTGTTCCGAAAGCAATAACTAATTCAGACAAAATGCAGTATCATTTCTAAATATTTCACTTACATTTTCTCATTGAATCCTCACAACAATCCTGTGACGTTTATGTGACTATTACCATCCCTGGTTTATAAAGGAGGACCCTGAGACTCAGAGGACATTGGCGTCCCCTTCCAAAGCCACCTAGCAGACAAGTTACAGTACCAGGATTTTTTTTTTTTTTTTTTTTTTTTTTTTTTTTTTTTTTTTTTTTTTGTGGTATGCGGGCCTCTCACTGCTGTGGCCTCTCCCGTTGCGGAGCACAGGCTCCGGACGCGCAGGCCTAGCGGCCATGTCTCACGGGCTTAGTTGCTCCGCGGCATGTGGGATCTTCCCGGACCAGGGCACGAACCCGTGACCCCTGCATCGGCAGGCGGATTCTCAACCACTGCGCCACCAGGGAAGCCCCAGTACCAGGATTTTGATGCTGGGGCCTTGTGCAGTTGGGAACAGCTTGGAGGATGTGGTAGGTGAAGGCTGGCTAATTAAGAATCTCCTGGGGAGCTTATTTAAACAGAGAGGATTCTAGGTTCCATCTCCAGATTTTAATATCTGGGGTAGATCCCCCAAATCTGCATATTTTTTTCATAGGTAAGTGGGGGTGATTCTGATTCAGTCTGATGACTGGGGACCCCCAGCAACCCCATTCTCCACACCACAGGCTGGAGTAACTTCTTATTGCAACTTCGGGCTCAGTCACTGGAATGTTTCTGATTTTTGCCAAATCATAGAATTGTAGGTGGGCCACATCTTACCAGCTAATGTTAGGATTTGGGCCTTGGTGGGCGCTTCCCCTCCATTGCTCCTCCTTCACAAAGTGGACGAAGGGTATTCTGCAATCTCCATGGGTATAGGAATGAGTCTGCCCTCTACCATGCCAGGCAAACTGCTGACTGCTCTCCCCACTCCCCACGCCTAATCCAAATCAGAATAGGAAAAAGACGTGGGGGTACTGAGCCCTTTAATGCTCTTAGTCAGGTTTCCACTGGGGATCATAAAAGCAATTCCAGGGAGGGGAGAACAGTTAAGCACCAATTGCAGAGAAGGACAATTTAGGGTGCCACAAGCCAGGTGCCTCTTGGCCTTGATGGACAGCATGGTGGGTGTGTCCTGGATCTTCCTCAGGACGCTCTTAGGGTGTTCCTTTTAGGTGCCAGCAACTCCTGAGCATCCCCCTGTGGTTTTGCATAGCTGGCCTGCCCCTGGTCTATGTGTCAGTAAGATGAAGGCAAAGGAGCTATGGGATCTGCAAGAGAGGGTGCAACGCGCTGTTCTCCGAACACCAGGAAACCACCCGGTTCCTTTTCCCTCCCACTCCCCAGCTTCCTCAGCAGGTGACTGTGGAAGG
Source organism: Kogia breviceps (assembly GCF_026419965.1). Taxonomy (NCBI): domain Eukaryota; kingdom Metazoa; phylum Chordata; class Mammalia; order Artiodactyla; family Physeteridae; genus Kogia; species Kogia breviceps. Next base: position 57,361,482 of record NC_081311.1, read on the forward strand.
TGCAGATGGCCAGTGCCAGCCAAGCCTGCAGGAAGCCGGGGCTGGGGTATGAGGCTGTGTTTGCCACGAAGGGGTCCTGTTTGTGAGTGGTTCAAACAGTAGGATGCTGTGTGATGTCAGGTAGTGTGAGCTGTGGAGTCGCAAAGGTCTGGGGTCAAACCCACCTGCTGGACGTGTGATTTGGGACAAGATAGTTGATTTCGGCCCACCTCCTTTTTTTTGATAGTTACCAGCTGCCTGACCTTGGGCTTCGTGCTCACCCCAGTTTCCTCGTCTCTAAAATCGGAATGATAGAACTTGTCTCTCAGTACCAGCTCATGTCCTTTTCCCCTCTCCTGCCTATCCTCTTCCCACCACCCTTTTATTCTGCCCACTGAATATAATATAAACACCAAGAAAGGAAGAAGTCTATCACGACGTTTCCAGGTTTTATTTACTCTTACCTTTTAGAAAATTCTGCCATCGGTCACCAGCCAGTTAGTTAATCAGCTAGCTATTTCATGAGCTCGGGGTATGTGTGCCAGTGTGCCAGGCATGGTGTAGTTAGATTTGCACCATCAAATACATGCTCCTTAAAAGATTAATAGCAATACTTTCAAATGCCAAGGAAAAGATTCTGTTTCCCTGCAGCTGCTGCCTTCTGAGAGTTTGCAGTCTGGTGAATGAAAATAATACCCACCCTCAGGGAGAGATGGGTGCCCACTGGTGAGTGTTTGATGGAGGCAGACAGCCGGGGGACAGATGCCGAGAGCTCCCTGCAGGCTGGGGTGGCCAGGAGAGGCTTCCTGGAAGAGATGATGCTTGAGCGGTACCTTGTATGGAGGTTGGGTTCAGAGAAGGAATAAAGAGGGGAAAGGGAATTGTAAGTGATAGGCGACCAGGAGGCTGGGAGCCACAGAGAGCTCTCTCAACACCCAGGTCTCTGAGATTTTCCAACGAGAACAAGTTGATTTCCCCTTTAGATTGATTTCCCCTTTAGGAGAAGGAGAAAAATCAGAGTTCTTTTGACATGTGATGTTTTCAGGGGGAAACAGCGATAGGGTTTTTATTATGAGACCTAGCAAATGAGAGGTTGTACCCCCCCTGCCTCCAGGTAGGAAAGTGAGGGCAGAGGAGGGAGGTGGGGAAAGATGAGCAGAGGAAGCCACAGGTTCACAGGTTTGGCTACTGCAAGAATGCCCTGTGCCAGGTCCTGAATCTCATGGCGAGCAGATCAGTCAGTCAGTCAGTCATCACTTGCAAAATATAAACGCCTAATTGTATCAGGTTTTATAGCTCAGAGGGGATTAGGACAAAAGATGTATTTGAAATACTGCGTGTCTCTGTGTCCCCCTGCAGCTGTTACAATTCAGATTCGATGTGGAGTATTTAATGCCTAGGTAGTTTGAGGAACTCTGACCAGATCTTCCCTATGCTAAAGGGCAGGAGTTCTGTCCTCCGGCCCAAATGCAAGCCTGGACGCTTCTGTGCTGGTTTAGACAGTGTGGGGTCTGCAGGGCATGGTTCTCCTTGCCCTCATCCACCCGCATTCAGGGCCCTAACGTTGAGAGAATCACGCTCTCGTCCTGTGTTGTTTGGCATGGACAGATCTTCCCAGGGAAGCCACTTGAGGAAACTTAAATTTAAGACTGCCTAGAGGAAGCTGGGTCTCTTGGCCAGTGAAAGCTACAGCTAGTTTCACTTGAGTTCTGTGAAATCAGTAGTTCTTAGAGAATGGTATCCGGATTTGAACATGGAGCAGAAAGAAGTCAGCAGATTCTATTGTTATATGGTAGATTTATTTAGCCAGGCTGCAGAAATGAACATTTTATGAGAATTTATGGAGAGGCTTGAGTCTCATCTTTAAAACGTATTTTTCCTCAAAGAACTGGCCCTATTCATCCAATTATTTGGGGGTGTTATAATTAGGACTGAGCATATATGAACACAGATAGGAATACAACGTTTATGATTATTTCTATTACAGGGATTCAGAAGATGACCGATAATCCTTCCACATGTGAATAAACCAGTGGCCATAAATCTATTAAAACCCTTAATCGAAGGCTACGGGGGCAGTGGCAATTCTAGAATTCTCTACAGGAAGGGTCAGGGAGGCAGTCCAGTAGGAAATACTGGGGCTTGACTTGATGCTGGGTACACATAGCAAACACACAGTTTACATTTTCTATTTCTGAGTAATCATAATAGCAAAGCTTTCTAAAAAATGCATTTACTGACATTTTAGGCAAATGTTAATTGTCCATATGAAAGAATGTAATTATACTTAACTTCAAGTGTCTTAGGTGTGCTAGTAGAGATATTATGAGAGTGGGTGTGTTCGAAGGTGAGGGTGTTCTGAAGCCTTCCCACTCCACCTCTATGAAAGCTGCTGGGAAATCTGAACAACATTTTCATGGGCATTTTAAATCACTTCCATTTTCCTGGTTCCGAGTCTTACAAATCCCGCTGGTTCAAATTTTCTTTAGCTAGGTGTTTCCATTTTGAGAGCCTATCATTTTAAATCAAATCTCCTAAATGTGAATCTTTTTTTCATTTTAGCCCCTAGATCCTAAAGATCTGGTTCCCCCAATGCGCAGTATTTACATCCTCATCTACTCTGATTACATGTATCAGCCTGACATTCCCAGGGTCCCTCTGGACAACTGAAGATGGGCTGGCACCTTGGGGTGGAGCTGGGTTTGGGGAGCACAGTGAAAGTTGCCTCTTCTGTCCTTGTCACTTCACTCCTAGGTGAGTCATCTTTGGCAGCCCCAAACCACACCTGTGCATACCCTTCCTGAACACATTAGAAGGTGCAAACTCTACGACAGGTTTCTATGCTTAATTCACACCAACAAGCAATCTTTCTAGTCAAGGGGGCTGATTTAATAGCAAGAACAATTTATTTCCCTCTGGGTAGGTAGAAACAGTTGGGACTCTAATTCTTAAGAGCCTTTGTTCAGGAACATTTGGGTTGAAACTACTGTAGTTAACAGATGATGCTGGCAGTAAAGAAAAAAAGAAAAGTAAAGAAAAAGAGGGCTTTGTATAATGTTGTCAGATTTGGTAGACCTCTACTTAATAATTATCAAGAAAGCAATCTAACTTTTTTCCTTGAAAAAAGAAGTCATTTCTATTCCGCTGTAATTATTTTTGCAACAAGTGGCAACTTTCTGCATTGGACATACTGGAACATTTTATTTTAGAAACCAGGAATTAAATTCTTGCTAACTTATGGCTGATTTCATCCTGTTTATCACATTGTGGAAGCAACCTTGTTTCTCTCTTATACTCTACCTCACGCTAAGCCTCCTTTCTCTTTCCCACCCCAGGTCTGTGTATGTTTAAGCCATAAGAATGACTTTAAGGATTGGATGAGCAAAAACGCATTTTTGCTTTACCAGAAAAATGGTGTAAACGATGCAAGTAAATATTTAATTTCAGGGCATCAATTCTAAGTGGTCCAAAGGCACATCCTTTGTAACAGGATCTGCAGAGGGTTCCAAGGAGGAATCGCTGTCTGTATCTTAGAATTGTACTTACCTCATGTCATAGCGGATTGAAGGCAAACATTAGATTCCCAGAGCATATCACTGCTATTATTCCCTCTACGCCCTTCTTTTCCTATCTGTCTGCTTCTATCCACCAAGTTAAAAAGCATCTCGTTTAACAATGCTAGCTCACTTCCAAGCTTTCTCTGCCTAAACTAGACTTTCCTAGTTTACCACTTTATCTGTTGTAGATAATTCTAGCAACTCATGAGCGTCTGCTCCCCATTCTTTCATACATTTACTTAATCAGCATTTACTGAAAGCTTACTCTTTGCATTTTGCAAACTACCAGTGAGACAAGCATACATCTTGCCCTGAAGAAGCTCAGTGTAGAGGGCAGAGAGGCAAGTAAGCAAGTAATTACCACACCCCACCGTACCCACTCCCTGTTTACTCACCTTGATCTGCCCTTCCCCCCAGAACCACAACAGAGGCTGTACCTGAGCTGCAGCCTTAAACCCAGCACCCTGACCTTCACCAATTCTCTGTGCCAGGAACTCACGAAAACCGAGAGTCGTAGTTCTGTTTCCGGTGTAAATTGTAAATTACTCAAGATTTGTACTTCGCAGACATCCAGAGGATACTCAACTAGAGTAGGGAGTAATAGCTTAGATGCCCATAGGGGGCAGGCAGTTAGCAACAAAGAATTAGAATGAGGAGGTCCGAGACAATAGGGGGTGGTGGAGACTGTGGCACATTGGAGAGCACATGTCCCATCCAGAGGGGTAAGTGCTTTGCAGCTTCAGTCCCTTTTACCCGTATGGAATGTGGCTCCAGTATGGCCATATCTGATTTATCAAGGAAAGCTGAAAAGCTTGCTTTTATATGAAATCACCTGTTGGTACCTAATTCTAGAATTTTTTTTTTTTTTTTCTTAAAGGCTGTACTGACCAGACAGAACATGTCTGCATGTTGGGTTTCTGGCAACCGCTTCATTTCCTTTGCTTTTATAAGAAGCATCTGTGTAGCATACTGCCTTGAGACTTGATTTCCACTTTTGACATTTCTACATGAAAATTGTTTAACCTTGAACAAGTTGTTTGATTTCCACTTTTGGCGTTGCTCCATAAAGGCCATTTAACCTTGAACAAGTTGCTTTTCCTTCTTCAGACCTCAGTTTGTTATCTGTACTAGAAGGGCAGGACCAGCTAATCTTGAAGTGCCTGAGTCTGAAAATCTATGGTTGTGGCACTGTTTGCGTGTACAGGCATACCTCTTTTTATTACACTTGGCTTTATTGCACTTTGCAGATACTGCATTTTTTTTTTTTTTTTTTTTTTTTTTTTTTTTTTTTTTTTTTTTTTTTTTTTACCAATTGAAGGTTTGTGGCAGCCCTGTTTAAGCAAGACTGTCAGTGCCAGTTTTTCCAACAGCATTTGCTCACTTCATGTCTCTGTGTCACATTTTGGTAATTCTCACAATCTTTCAAACCTTTTCCTTATTACTATATTTGTTATGGTGATCAGTGATCTTTGATATTACCATTGTAATTGTTTTGGGTTTTTTTTAGCAATAGAGTATTTTTTAATTAAGGTGTGTTCATTGATGTTTTAGACATAATGCTATTGCACACTAATAGACTATAGGGTAAACATAACTTTTATATACACTGGGAAACCAAAAACTTCACCTTACTTGCTTTGTTGTGATAATTGCTTTATTGTGGTGGCCTGGACGGAACCCACAATATGTCCAAGGTCTGCCTGTGATCACTTTGTTTACATCACTCTGTCCCTCTGTTCTTAGTCCCTTTGGCCAGTGAACAAAGGCTTGTTTTAGGTCAGAGCATTCTTAAAAAGAGGCTTCTATAAGGCCATGTAGAAAAACTTTAGATATTGATTTGAAAGTTACAAAAGAGGACTCAGATGGGCTGGTCCACCCTGTGCTAGGTAAGGAATATGCCCAAGGCCATGTAGGTTTTATTGACTTTTCTGAGTTAGGAGGCGCCTTTCTTTTTATATCTAAGTGGTAAATGATATCGTAATAATAGCTAGGAAGACATAATCCACCATTACTATGAACTGTTGCTTCCCTTCTCACCAATAGGGTCAGGTCATTAAAGCAATTAAGATTCTTGATCCCATGAACCACTAGAATCCCAAATCGGAGTGGCCATTACTCATAGGATTTCAGCAAATCAGCATCTTCATGATCTATGCTAAGTTAAGATCAGCTTTCTCCTTGAGTTTGGCACTTAGTTGTAATTTACATTAGAAAGTGGTTACTTAATCTGGTAATTTGTTTCAACAAATATTGCATAAGCCACCTGATATTTTAAACAATTTAAGCTCCAGAGGTAACAGCCCCATAAAGGGTATGTGTTAGCAGTGCTCTATGGAACATAAATTAAGAAGAGCATTTTTCCAACTGTAGTTGGGTATGTGGGTTGGTGTTTCAGCAAGCTGCATAATCAGCACAAAACCCAGGTCATTCGAGTGTGCTGGCAGGAATCAGAAAATCTGCAAATCACTGGGAGAGCCTGGATGGAAGTGGTCCTTTGAAATCTGACTGTCTGTTTACAGCAATACAGGGGATCATGACCTCGCAGGCAGGAATGAGCAGTTGGTCTTATTCCCACTGCAGAGCTTGAGGCCTTCACCAGCACCTTACCTGCAAGCAACACATACACGGGGCCAGTGCATCTGATTGTGTCACTTTTCTATTTAGAACCACAGGGGATCATGACCTCGCAGGCAGGAATGAGCAGTTGGTCTTATTCCCACTGCAGAGCTTGAGGCCTTCACCAGCACCTTACCTGCAAGCAACACATACACGGGGCCAGTGCATCTGATTGTGTCACTTTTCTATTTAGAACCAACCCAGAGCCTCCCATTCCACTTAGAATAAGCTGCAGATTCCTTGCTGTAGCCAGCAAAGTCTTTATGACCTGTTCCCACCTCGTTTCCTGACCTAATCACTGTCACCCTCGACTTTGCACACTCAGCTGCAGCCTCGCTGGCCTTAATGCTGGTCCTCAAACACCCCGACTTCCCTCCTACCTAAGGGCCCTTGCACTTGCTGTTTCTGCTCCCTAGAAAGCTCTTTGCCCAGATCCTCTCATTGCCGGGCAGATGCGGTGAGACAGCTTGGATGGAGCCAGGAGTAACAGTGCCGTCGTCATGTGCTTGTAGGGCCTTAACTATACTTACACCCCTACTTCCCTATCGATACTTTTGAGCTTTGAGCTTTTTTCGGCTGGCAATAAGATACTGGAATGTCCCCCCAGGGCAGAAACCGTTCCGAGCAAACAACAAAGGCCTGGAAAACAGGACATGTCTGAGACATGCCCTAACCGCGAGCAAACAAGTATGGCGGGGGATAAGACCTCGAGCAAACAAGTATGGCGGGGGATAAGAATGATTAAGCCAAAGAGTTTAAAGGTCGCCCCAGCCAACCATAACTCATGTGACTCAACCCCCCACCACAAAAACACGAAAATGTAAAGTAGGCATCCGACAGCTAACCAATCAAGGAACTAGAGCCAAGACCCCACTCCGGTAAATGTAAAGTAGGCATCCGACAGCCAACCAATCAAGTAACTAGAGCCAAGTCCCCACTCCGGTCCGGAACAAACAAACCAATGAGAAAAAAACCCTTGATATATCCACACTTTGCATAATGAAAAATGAAAGCTATAAAATGTATGTGATTCCGCTTGGGGGGGGTTCCTCTTCGGCCTCCTGCGTGAGGACCAAGGAACCCCGGTGCACCGGCCCCTCATAAATCTCTTGCGTGTTGCAGCGACTCTCGACTCTTGGCGGTTCTTGGGCGAGCTGGGATCCCTCGGAGACCGTCCAGGTCTAACATGCTGGGATGGTTACCATCATTCCGAGCGCACAGGGGTTTGCTCAGAGCAACAATATGAGCCATTTGTACAAAAGACCGAAATGGTATCCAGATAACAGGCCCAGCTGCTCCAAATACCTCCCTCCCCCTGCAGTTAACATTTTACTACCCAACCGAGTAACTAATGAATCTGACCCAGCATAAATCCCCAGGCACAAATCCCTGCTTCAGGTCTGTGTCTAGACATCCAGACCTGAGCGCAATTTGCACTTTGAACATTCAGCACCTTATCACTCGTGAGAAATCAAGTTGAATGGGGAGGATGGGAGGTGTGGCTCGCATCCCCCTCCCTCTGGCACAGTGACTGTAGAATGGGGGTCCCTTGGGTAATGACCCCATCAGGAGATGGAAGGGTCGTAACATTGTTTGTTCTGTGGCTCTGGTCGTTCTGAAGCACTGACTGCGAGGTGTCTCCGTCTCATTGCAGGCTGTGTTTTGTGAAGCTCAAGCTTCTAATGATAGCCATTGAGTACAAGTCCGCCAACCGAGAGAGCCGGTAAGTTTGCCATGACCCAGCGGCTGGCTGACATTTATGATGGTAAGAGTGCAGCCCGGGAACGTTCAGTCCACTTCTTTCTTACGCATTATTTACTTGTTTGGATCCCTAATGCAACACCTCTCTGACTCGAAGGCACATTTCAAGGTGTGTTCAGGTAGACATTGCCGCTTCTATCCCAGACACGCCTGGCACCCCAAGCCCCACTGGGCACCCAAAGAATATTTTTCCAGGGAAAGGGATGAGGCATCCAGATCTCTAACCAATCATGCCAACTTACACTTTTCACCCTCCAAGTATAAAACCAGGGACAGACCCTGTCCTTAAACCCATTTTTACTGCTGTGATCAAAAAGCAGGTGGACTCTGGCCTCCTTCGTCGCAGGCATGGGGCAGAGTCGTGATGGGAGTTTCCAGCTCTCTTGATAGCCACATTACAAGCAGCCTATTGTGTACCGTACGTTTCTCTCCCGGTGCAACTGAAATCCATGTGGCATGAATATCAGCTTCATGTAAATTAGCCAGGAGAGCAGGGCTTGGAGGCAGGAGCCCTCTTTATTTATTTATTTTGCACTTAATTATGTGCAAATCAGACTGATGAGGGACTGGGTCTGGTCGAAATAGATAACACCCCAGTCAATATATGAGTTTGTGCTGAAAGAAGGAAGCGTTGCATTAACAAGGAATTTTGCTGGAGTACTGTATGCATTACAGACATAAGAGAGATGATTTTTGCTCCCCAGTTCTTATCAATAGTTTTGGAAGAGAGCTCACTGAGAAATGCTCAGGCTTGTGTCCTCTGAAAGGACAACCATGCTTTCTTCCTAGCTATGCTAAAAAGTCTTCCTTTAGGTGCCCAAGGGAAGGGTGCAGATACCCTCCAACATACGCCTTAATAACTGAGCAGAGTGCAGGGCAAGACTAGAAGGTTCCTGCTATCATCATTTAAGGAGTTTTCATTATCTGGGTGAATGACTCAATAAAGCCCCAAATGTGCACTCTGTGTCTCTATGACCAAAAAAAAACCACACACACAAAAAACAAACACTGGATTGTAAGCCAGTCAATCCAATGTTCTCTGTTACCTTAACCACCAGATCAGATTGCCCACAAAGTCAATCTGATCACATGTTAAACTATTTTGAAAATCCAAATCAACCAAAAGGAAGACAAAATGGTAGATTTGGTGGCCACATGGTAGACCATGGTTGTATCAGTTAACAACTATTTATGCAGATAAACATTTTCCTTCTCTGTGGTGGCAAAGTGAAAAATATTATTTGCAAAAAACCCAAGAACCCTTGGCTCTTTGCTGTTCTGTTCAACAGATAAGGTGGATGTTTCTGGGATTGCGGCTTGCCCATGTTGTTGCTAATATACACCTGTACCTGTGTAGGGGAAATGTGTATCCTGGGTTTCCGCAAATGATATTGTTCATGTTGCCAAGTCAGTAAATCTTTGTGCACTTCAGTGTTCTCTCTTTACCACTTCTGTGCATCTCTTAAGAAAAACAAAAAAAAAGGAGTCACGATGCAAGTGATCCTGAATAGCGCTTCTCCACCATTCTGGAATAATTTCATGGCAGTAGACTGCACCCTGAACCTTGACCAGCCATCTTCCACCTGCCACCTTTTGGTCACAAGGAGGGAGAGAGAAAGGCTGTTAATGGTTCGGTGTGAATCCACTGTCACCATTCTAAGAAAAATAACTCAGAGCTTTCTCTGAAGACACAATCTTTTCTTTGATGGATGTTCCCATTAATTCACAAATCTGAGATGTTTTCAACGAAGCCAGATTTATACATACAGTTTTTTTAGAATTTTCTTTTTCAGAAAAGGGAGAAAAGAACTTGTTTGGCTTGGTTTTGGCTTTCTGTGTGCAGCTGCCAGCTTTAATCCTCAAACGTGGCTTGGTCTCAGTGTGGAAGCACATTGGTTCTTTTGGAAAAAGGTGTGCTGGAGGGAATGTGGATCATGCCTCCGAGAAGACACAGGACTTATACACAATATCCGTGTTAAAAAGAGCTGAGTTCCTGACCTTCCTGAGATAATAGTTTTGATTTTGTTTTTCATTTAAAAATGTCCCCTTTCCCTTCCTCTCCCATTTCCTAAGTGATCGGGTGTGAAAATTCGGAGAACCCTGCTTCTCTTTTCCACGCCCACCCTGTGCCTCTGACCTGTGTGAACTGCCTCCTCTGTTGCTGTTATCCCGTGATACTGTTTCCACGCTTTGTTGAAAAACCTTGTCTTTACACACATCCTTCAGATAATTTGAAACAAAGGTTTTATTCCTTCTATCCTTCTGGTGTCAGTCAATTGATTATCCAATTGTTTGATTTTCAATTCTTTTCTTGTCGTTTTGCAGAAGCCGAAAGCGGTATGCTCTCTTCGTTAACTTTCCTCCCAACTTCCACCCTCCGTCTTCACGTCTAACCACAGGACTAACCCTTTGCCAAGAATTCAGGAAGACAGAGATTATACATATATGTGTATATGTATATATAATCTCATTCCCTTGTCGAGTATATACATATATATGTATATATATGTATTTTTATATACAAACCTCTCCAACCAGAGTCCATAAAAATTGAAAGTAGCATATTGCTTTTCTTGTTTGATTTGTTGATTCTTTTGGATGACGCACTAACTTCTTTGCAGGAAACCTACACAAAAACAGAGGCCCAATCCTGTTTTCAGTCATGGCACCACCGATGGGAACAAATGCTATTAGAGTTGACAAAGGAGGACGCTTCTCTCCAGCCCTTGGTGTCTGTTTCTGTCCTGTCCTGATGTGTCTTGGTGCCATTTGTCTGCATACCACATCCACGTTCCTAGTGACCTCCTTTGCCCTGTGTCCGGTTTCCAGTTTGTAGAGCTGAATTTGTGTCCTTTTATCCACAAAACAGAGACCAAGCCCTTACACTTAACTCTTCTTCCTTATGCTAATTTTGATGATAACATTTGACATACTTTCTCTCTGGGCCAGTACTCAGTACAGACTTAGAACACCGCTACTAAATCTCCAGATCATCACATTTGATTTACTGAATGAGTACTGTTTACTGAGATGAAGTCATCATGGCTTTCTTTCTTCCCAGTGTGTTTGGGCATATTTCTTACTATGAAGTATCTCAGCTTTCACCATGTGACCTCACCCTGTTTTGCTGCTGTTTTATGTTGCACGAAGCATGACCAAATCCTCATCGATAGATTTTTTTTTTTTCTACTTTTTGGGTTAATATTTCCAATGTTGTTTTCTCGAAGACAGTACTGTTGAAAACATACTACTGAGATGCCTACTCGTTCATCTTCTCTAGAGTTGTTTTGCTCTGTGATTGTAATCACTGTCATGTGTTAGTGTTTATAATTGTGTGTGTGTGTGTGTGTGTGTGTGTATTTGTCTGGAACTCTTTCCAAAGTCAGATTCTTCTGTGACTTTCTTGAGTAGAGGTGGCTTCCTGTCAGTTTGGTATTATTGATATGATCCAACTGCGAGAAGTTACTGCAACACTTTGCATCTTCAAAGGTCCACAGTGGTTGCACCTCTGCTGTTGGCTTTTGGTCTTTTGAGTGCTTTTATCTTGTGGTGAAGGCATGTTGTGATGTAGGCATGACTTGTCATGAAGCGTATCAGAAAGTGACACAGCTTGCTCCCAGAACCAAATATCCAGCATGGTCCTTCCCAAATTAGCTCTCTTCCCCATCCCGTATGGCTACTCTTTTCCTTATGTGCAAAAAGGATTTTAAAATGCCATTTCTAAAATTACTGAGATGGATTCAGGCTAAACAAGTCCTTGACCCTGTCACTGGCAGACCACAGTGGCAGTCATTTGAGTGTGACCAACTGGGAGCAATCTTTATTATGCTGTCTCTGTGTCAGTGAATTGGGCTCAAATATATTGAAGCATAGACTACACACTGTGTAAGAGCACACACTGTGCTCTTACATATATTCTGTAAGAAAAGTGCGTGTGTCTAGTTGTGTGGGACTCCAGCAGAATATATTTTAAAGCATAGAAGTAATGAAAAGTGTCAGAAAGGCAATAAGATTTGAGATTTGGGGTTTCTGTAGGCTGTGCCCTAGCACAGCCCATAAACTGCAGGGCACCAATTGGGTCAAACAGAGTCCCACGCAATAGCAATCATCTATGACCTTGTGTGGTCAGAAAGGCCACTTCCCAGTGGCATGATTCATCTGGGCACAGCATGAGCTGAAGTTCTAGATGGTTCTTATCTTCTTGCTCTAGTTAATGAAGTCCCATTAGCTTGCTAGACACAGATATAATTACCATGTTATCAAGTACAAACTATCTTCTCATGTGAGTGATATTTTTGTAATTGCTCAGGGAATGGTACGCTACACCTATCAAAATTGGGGGGTGGGGAGGAGAGAAATATGCACCTGTCATATTTATCCACAATGGATAAAAGTTTCCTTTTAAAAAGTATCTGTTTCCATTGAATTACTGATCCTTGGTTGTCTCCAAAAACAGCAAACAAGTAAAGTTTATGATGATTGAAGAAGAGATAACTAGATGTTTCCCAGTTGTTATGCAGAAGTGGTGGAGAAAGGGAATAAATCATTTTGCCCCATCAAGCCCCAAATCTCCAACCTGACCAATGTTCAGCAAGAGGTACACCGTGAAATGAGTTGCAGCTTGTGAGCTGGAGCTCCCTTCCCCGAGGAACCCGACGGGATGTTTCCCTGTTAGACTGAGCCCTGCTAGCAGTTTCATGTGAATGTATTTCATATGTAAGAACTGACATTTCAGTTTCTAAGTGAGTGGTGTTTTCAATATTGAAATCCATTGTTCCAGCTCCCCAAGTGACATGCCGTTTATATCTGTGTATATTTACATATTTATACTGAATGCACCTGGGAGATTCTTAGCTCATTTGCCAACCCGCTAGAAGAGGTGTGGTCACTCCTTTGATAGGCCCGACTGGTAAGAAATGCAGCTTACTCTTTGAAAGAACAGCTGTGACTACCTTTCTCTTTATTAGAGAGGGAAGGAAGACACTTTTGGAACTGAGACCACAGCTTATGGTTTTCATTCATTCAACAGATAGTTGAAACATGCCTGTTGCATTCAGGGTTCTAAACTGGCTACTCTGAGAAACTTGTTTACAAAAGTAAATAAAATAGGATTGTGTTTTTTCACTCTTTTACTTAACTATGGGTTCCCTACAGAAAATACATCTTTGCTTCATAGAGTGGATAAGGGGCCAAAGAATAAGTCTAGTTTGAGAGCAAAGGAAAAAAAGAGAGAGCGAGCAAGAATCCGTGGGGAAGGGACCACACCAGCCCTTTGCCTCCAGCTGTTACTGAATGGTTTCAGTTGAAATTAACAAGGTCATAAAAGAAAGAGGATAATTTATAGTTCCTTGAACTGAGAGAAAGTCCACCCCTGCCAAGAAGATGTCCCCGTTGGAATTCTGCTAATTGATATATGGACTTTTTTCTTAGAGATTTTCTTGATTCTTCACATGACACATCTTGAAGTTTATCTCTGATAAGCTAGTGAATTAGACAAAATTGGAGCAAAAGCCTGATTTAAAGTGAGGCACAAGGAGGGAGACTTTTGGCAGCCGTAGGAGCCAAACAAACTTAACATTGGATAGTCTTTTGAGATCAAAGATCTTGGGCAAGATTTACATATTCCCATTAGAAGGTCAATAACATATTCTAAGGGTAGCAGGCATTTGGCAGGAAAAAAAAGTTACTTCTGTCTAGGATCCTTATCTTTTTATATTTTCAAAGAGAGGAGGATTTACTCTATTTAAGCTTTCTAGATTTGGAATGTGGATAGAAGACTCAATGTCTAAAATATCAAAAAGAGTAACATTTCCTCAGAGAGACTTTGAAACTTAGTACCCTTACGCAGGAAGTATTATATGCAAAAGGTCCCCTGAAATCAGGGACACCTGCTTCTTTACCAAACCCTTAAATCTGTGAGTGGAATCCAGCACAACGAGCTTCCTTATGTATCTAGATGTCTTTCCTTCATTGTTCTCAAGAGCTGACCTCAGTCTTTCAGTTCCTGCCCAGAAGGCTGCCTTAGCCTGATCGGTATACTGCAAATGATTCAGCCTCACATCATTACATAGAGATGATGTAAAGCCTCTCCCCCATGTCCAGAAGAGAACTAGAGGGCATCCTGAAATCCCATGGTCAGTGATGTCCTTGGAGGTGCTTTCGGTACCTTAATCAGCCATGAGGTTTAAAGAACAGAGAGATACTCCACTGTGCAACCAGTAGGCAGTCCAAATGAGCCCATCTCCAGATGTGGCGCGGAGATAAAATGTTTCAGATACTGCGGTCGATACAGAGGTCTTTCAATGCCACTGGGATGCCTCCTAGGTAGTTTATTAGCACCAAAGACAAAATGAGAGCTGTGATGCTGTGAGAGATTATCTAGCTCTTGTTTAGTTGTTGTAATTACCTGGCTTACTATTAATAGTGACCGTGTATTAAGAACCTACTATGTGGCCCTCACTCTGCACATAGTATGTACTTTAATTCTCTTATTGACACTTTAAGCTAGTGATTGTTCACCCCATTTTACAGATGAGGAGAGTGAGGTTTATCGGCTGGTACATGCCCAAGGCCAGGACCTGAGCTCGGCTGCCCGACACAGGCACCTGCCCCCTTAACGGCAGCGAAACTGAGATTTGAACACAAATCTGCTCTACGTCAGTGCCCAAAATCTTTCCCCTCCGCCACACTAACTTGACTAAAGCAAGGCTTGAAGGCTGTAATAAATTATCTCAACCTGCCATCTCCAGAATGACAGTCCCCGAATTCTCACTGTAGGCCAATTCTTATTCACTGTTGCTAAAGAACAAAGGAAATGAAAAGAAACTTTCCATTGATGGGAACCGTGACACAATGGGCTTGATCACTGGAGTGCAATTAATGAAGCGTATGATGTAAAAAAGGGAAACAGGGTTCTGTGCGAGGCTTGTTTTGTGCATATATGTCACCAAGACATTGATGAGTGTCAAATTTCCTCTTTTGAATTGCATTGTTAAAATCATGATAGGATTTTTTTTTCCCTCAGAAGCTTTTTTTTACACCCTTATATGAATACACATCAAAATGTAGGCTTATCCAACTTTAAGGAATTAGTTCCTTTAAACTCCAGAAGAACCCAGAACTTTTCATGTATGTCCCTTTATATTATTCTGGGGTGTATAGTCCTTCACCCTGTAACTTTTAATCTCATTATAGACAGGGTATTTTGATAAGAAGTCCTGTGTTCCATTCCATGGGGCCAGCTAAAGTGATAATTTTGGCATTTGGGGAGCATTTTTTTTTTGCAATAATAAATAATAAAAATAATCACTAATATGCATTGAGCTTTCTGTCCATCATCTCCCTTAATCCTCTGAAAAAAGACTGTGCTTATCTTCATCTCCATCTCATAGGTGAGGCAGTTGAGTTCTAGGAAGATTTAGTACCTTGCCCAAAGTCAGACAGCTACTGAATGGCAGGGCTGGAATCTGGACATAATTTCTGATTGCAGAACCAGGGCACAGAAGAACTGCCATGCAGGCAAGGGGGTAGGAAAGTGCAAAATCCAGCATCCTGCCTTTCTACAACATTCCACTTACTCGGATTTGAAAAAGGGATCCATCTAAACTGTGAAAAAACTCTGACCCTTTTCCTCCCATGATCCTGAAAAGTCAGAGGGCTCTTAAACCAAGGTGAAGAGCTGTTGTAGGGGTGATTGGGAGGTGCCCGTATGGAGCTTCTGCTCATCGCAAGCTGTGCTGTTAGCATGGCCTGCTGCTTCCTGACTGGCGAGGAGTCTCACTGTTGTCCGTGGTTCTAGGGCAGAACACTCAAATCTTCATGGACTCTTGCTATTATTTAGTGTTAATCGCAACGGTGTCGCAGGATTGGTTTCCCCCGTCAGGTCTTGTTATGGGTAATGATGGAACTTCTTGTGACCACAGACATTTTGCAGTAAGGATCTGCTGTGTGTTCTCCGAACAGAACAAAGGTTCGTCTGCGTCCTTCCTGTCTGGCTACAGACACGTCACTCTGTTGGCCGCGGCCCTTTTTGGTAATGGTTTTACCAGCAGTAAAAGATTACACGTTAAATACCATTCTCTGTTTTGATTGTTCGAGACAGTTGAGGACTTCCTTTAGCCTGATTCCAAAGGTCTATTACCTTAAACACCAGCTTTTCAGATCACAGAATACCTCTGTCGTATCTGGTGCTGCATTTACAATGACTCAATTCCATGTCCATTAAGCCCAAAGCCTCATGTCAGTCTCTGTGTAAGATAGCCCTGTATTCTGCTTTTGATCTGAAGACAATTAAACTTGTTTGTTTTGTCCATTTATTAGATTAGGATGCATTTATCTCTTCTGTCAGTCCAAACACAAGTTGGTCAGCTAATCTATTTATACCACTTTGAAATAGGACAGGGTATATTTAGGTTCATATTTCCCTGCAGGGGAAGTTTTTTTAGGGATAATTTGCATTCGTTTTCTAATTACAGTTGGCCCCAATGAGGATATACTAGACACATACCTTAATCAAACACTCCCATACATCTTTGCAAACAGCAGACTGGAATTATGAAGTATTTCCAACTGCTGGCATTTTTCTTTCTCATTGTTAGGGTGGGTCCAATTCTTTCTACCTAGGCTGCACATGGAATCCACTTCCATGTCCTTATCAGTGTCATGCAGATGTTCTGTTTGCTTCTGCATGGGTTACAGGTGTCCCGTACCATTCCCTGCAGTAGTATGTGGTGTGCATATATGTATGTTTCTGTATGCATATAGGGGTCCCATTAACGCTCTGTCATCTAATGGAAAATTAGCGTAGCCATAGCTCTATTAGACCAGTAACACTCAACATTGACCGTCAACAGCAATTTCCAAAAGGATGTATTATTAGGAACTTTGCTTCAAATCAGAAGCCCATGGCAATCCCATTGTGCAAACCTGGCCCTAAAACCTGGATCTGCTTTGATATCTGCAACTGGGAGTATGCCACCCTGGGAACTGGGCAGCAGACCTTTATGATGGCGTCATCCAATTAAATGTGTGGGACAGTGGATGTCAGGCTGTAGACAAAATCTTCGGGGAAAGCATTAGACTAGTGGGCCCCCTATAAAGTTAACAGTATGCTGTAGCCTTCAAGGTTTTCTTCAGAACACGACCTCATAACTATGTCTTCTTTCTTTGTTTTTGTTCACTGAGCAGTATATTAATTAATCCTGGAAACCACCTTAAGATCCAAGAAGGTACTTTAGGATTTTTCATCGCAAGCGATGCCAAAGAAGTTAAAAGGTAAGAGTTTATTTTTCACTTGCCTTCCTTTTTGGCTCAGACATATGTATCTCCATCCACTGAGATATGCTTTCAGTGTGTACTGGGCCCTAACCCCGAAGCTTCTTAACGTGTCTGTGGGTATCAAATGGTGCTGAATCTTAGGAAAAAGAGACTGTGCTTTCAAATGCTTCCATGGATTCCTCTTCACACAATCAATTCCACACCTCTGAATTAGAATAATAACATTTTAGGCCTAGGAGGCCCTAGATACCTGCTCTTTCATTTTCCAGGGGAGGAAAGTGAGTCCCAGGGAGCCTAAGTGATTGCTCAAAATCATCCTGATTCTTGATGACCCAGAACAACACAACATAGGATAACCGGCCCCTTGTCTAGTGCTCTTTGCTTAATATTATCCAGGCAGATGGACTCGAGAATTAACCGTTTTCTACTTTAAGTGCCACGTGGAATCTCAAAAGGTGTGGATTAATTTCAGGTGAAATACTAAACCGGCTGTATTTTTATTGGTGGCCTTCTAGGTAAGTGGCTGAAGTTGTCAGGTTCACTTCTTAAGCCTCTGTAGGTACAGCCCAGGATTTCATTGGCCTCAGTGTTTCATGACACTCTTACTAGTATCCTCAAACTTGTCTAAGGAGCCCAGGAAATCACAGGGTTTTTTGCAGAAGAACACCATGGAATTGTTGTTATATTTGATTCTAGCCTGTGAACTAGGAAAGACTTACTAGTAGAAAATGTGACTCAGATGGTCAGACAGGTCACTCAGCTCAACAACGTTACATAACATATTTTAAATAAATGATGAATTGTCAAGATCTGTCATTTTTATATAAGCCAATTGTCTTCATTCAGTGAGCTCCTCCTCAAAGCCAGGCCTGTGCTAGGTGATCTGTGTTCTTTAATGCTACTCCTCAAAATAACCTCATGAGGTAGGTCTTCTAAAGCTCTTCAGGCTTTGGTTTCCTCATCTGTGAAATTGAGACAAATGATTTGTTCAAGGCCATGAAACACATAAGCAAGTGGCAGAGCCCAATTAGAACTGGTCTTGCCTTTTCTAAAACCCACATTTTTCGACCACACTTAATAATACTAGCAAATTCTTATGCAGAGTTCAATCAATGTGCGCCTGCCCTGTTCTAAGAACCGGGTACCAGGTGTTGATGAACTCATTTAATCCTCTCGACAAACTCAGACAGGTGCCATTACTATTCCCATTTACCTGCGAGGAAACTGAGGCACAGGTTGGTAAACTAACTCACCCAAAGCCACGCTGCTAGCGTGAAGTCAGGATTTAAAACCAGGAAGTCCCATTCCAGAGCTTATGTTCTTAATTATTTGCCAAGAGGTGAGCCTGCCACGCTGAGATTTGATAACTGACACTTATTTTCTTCTTCTTCACCCACTCTTACAAACTAGCCATACTAGTTATAAAAGCTTTTAGGAAAAAATGGGGTGCAGAGGCAAAAAAAAATATCCTTGAGATTGAGGGATCTAATGATTTAAATTTACTTCTGGAAATTGGGAAAGGATTGCCATTATTCAGGTGTGGAAGAGGAAAACCTCCTTGTCTAGTTCCTGGATCCTCACCTTTTCCAGGAGTACCCCCTGAAACTGGGGTCACCTGAGAGAGGAAAGTGAGGGTAAATGAGACTGAAGCCCCTCCAGGTCTTCTGGGAGAGAAGGTTGTGCCCCCGTCCAAACTGCGAGGCACAAAAGCCGGAAACAGCATCTCAGCACCATGCATGGGGGCTGGGAGCACAGCGGCACCATCGATCACATGTACCTCCCAGATAGCAAATATAATATGAAGCTCCCATTTGTGTAATTCTGTTTCCTATTGCATCTCTCACTAATGAATGTCACAAATACCAGGCAGTCCAAAAAACAAATTACCTCCTATATTAGGGAGTGCAATATGTCTCATTTCAGTGCTTTATGGTATTCACAAATACATGCTGACACAATCAGCCTCAAAACCAGCCTGTAATTTTCCATGGTGTGTGATGTGTCAAGAGCAAATGCTGTCAGTTAGGGGATTTCGAATAGAGGAAGACTGCAGAAAACCACAGAAAGGACATCGGAGGTTTGAAGGAAACTAAACAAGTTTTGTAAAAATGGAAAAGTAGGTTATGATGATCTAGTATTGAGTTTGCACCCTCTGCTGCAAAAAGGCAACGGAAAAACTTAATGGATTGTAGCTCAGAGAAACTTTCAGATGCAGTGTTTTAGGAAAAGAGGAGTGAAAGCCTCCAAGCGTTCGCATACTCCTTCATTTATCAAATGTGTGTAGGTCACTCACTTCTGAGACCACTCTGTACTAGGTGCCAGGGAAGCAGTAGTGAACCGTGGGGAGAAGGTGCTGCTCTCATGGGCTCACGTTCTGGCGGGGAGAGAACTGCAGTTTTGTTTATTCGTGGTGCAAAGAATTAATGCAGCTGCCACTGATTTAGATTGGAGGTAAGTGATGGCTGCTCTGAGGGACAAAGATTTGAGCAGAGATGGAGGTGATGGGAAAGAATCCATCATACAGGGATCAGAAGGGAAGAGGAGACACGGTGGGAACAATTTTGTCATGTTCAGGGAACCTAGGGGAAGAAAGGGGGCTAGATGAGGTTAGAGGGAAAGGCAGGAGATCGTTTCCATAGGACTTTTTTACAGAGGTTGTGTTAGTATAAAATGGAGTCATGGGTGGTTTTAAGCTGGGGGGGATGTAGTCTGATTTGTGTTATTAAGAGGTGTTTCCATCTGCGTGGTAGAGGATAGGATGTAGTAGGGTGGGAGAGGAGGCCAACAGACTCACGGACTAGTTCAGGTGGGACATGATAGCTTGGGCTAGATTGGTGAGTGGAGGTGGAGAGAAGTAAGAGCAATTCAGGATATATTTTAGATAGTCTGTAGGACCCACTGATGAACTGGATATAAGAAGTGAGGGGAAGAAGAGAAATCAAAAATGGAGCCTAGATTTGGAGCTTATGCAGTTGGGGAGATGGTGGCTCCATCTTACTGAGATGGGGAAAACTGGGGAAAGAGCAAGTTTGAGGTGGTAGGAAATCAAGAATTCTATTTGGACTAGGATAGGCAGGTAGTACATACTAAACATGCACATGGAGATGTCATAAAGCCAGCGGGACCTGAGATTCTGGCATTCTGGGAAAAGGTGAGGGCTGGAGATGTAAATTTGGGTGCAGTATCAGTGAGGGTCCTGGCGAGAAACAGATGACACACTTAAATGGGAAAAGGGAGGAGAGTTTTATGAAGGAACCATATAAAGCTGTGGGCAGAGAGTTAAGGGAAACTAACAAGGGATGGCAAAGCACCCCAGAGCTAGCAACAGAGGGGAGACACTCTCAGCCCTGGATCTGCCTGGCTGCCTGGCAGGAGCCGTGTCCTTCAGTAGAGAAAGGTCACTACTACCACTTTCAATGACCACCCTCCAGTCTCCTGCTGTCCCCTCCCATTGGCCAAACAACAGGAGAACCTGAGGACAAGGAGATCCTAAAGGCCAGCCTTGCAGGATGCAGATCTGGTCTCGATGATGCTTGGGGCCAGGTCACCAGCTGTTTGGAGAAGGGGTGGAAGGAGAGGGAGTGGTGAGGAGGGCAGAGAGGATTGACTTGGGAGGAGAAGGTACGGGGGGTCGGGGGGAATCACGAAGAGTGTGAAAAGGCCCCCGGAATCCACAGCCATGGATTTCAAGTGAGATCAGTCGGCACAGAGGTGTGTCCTTTCCCCAGCAATGCTCAGCTGCTTGGGTGCAGGTGTGCAGTAGGGCGGGGCTTTGCCAGGTGAGCATGAGAGGCAGAGATGCACGGGGAAGAGAATGGTGCCTGCAGAGTAGTGCCACTTGGCAAAAATCAGCTGGGGCTTAGGTACTCTGCTCCCTTCAGCTGGGGGAGGGGTGTGTCTCCAGGTCACCACTCATTAACTTTACCTTTCTGGCCCTTCGAATATTTCACTTTCAGAATCCAGCTTTAATTCGTGAAGTAATCATACTTTATCTTTTCAATAGTCTCTTCAGACTCATCATCCTCTCACTGTCTCTTTAGTAGAGATGTATTAAGACCTTGGGCTCTGGCACTAGACTGTGTGGATTTGAATCCTGGCTTTGTCACTCTTAGCTGTGTGACCTTGGGCAGGCCACTTAACCTCTCTGTGCTTCAGTTTCCTTATCTGTAAAACAGAGATAATAATATCTCCTTCAAAGGATAGTTTGAGGATCAAATATGTTAATGCTTATAAAATGCTTAGAACAGCTCCTGGCCTATAATCTGTGCTCTATAAATGCTAGCTGTTATTTTTGTTACAATTATTATTATGTGTAGCATCAAATGGGGGAGAAAATGGCCAAAGGAAGTGGAAGCGAAATCACTTCCTCCTTTCCTGTCCTTCCCCTTTCAAGGCAGGTCATCACGGATTGGGTTCTTGGCCACATTGTCACATTGTCACTCAGACAAGCAGTCAGCTACCTTTCCTTTTTTTTTTTTTCTTTTTTTTGCGGTACGCGGGCCTCTCACTGTTGTGGTCTCTCCCGTTGCGGAGCGTAGGCTCCAGAGGGCGCAGGCTCAGTGGCCATGGCTCACGGGCCCAGCCGCTCCGTGGCATGTGGGATCTTCCTGGACCGGGGCACGAACCCGCGTCCCCTGCATCGGCAGGCGGATTCTCAACCACTGTGCCACCAGGGAAGCCCTATCTTTCCTTTTTTGCAAGATGGATGAGAACTGGCATTTAAATAGTGGATGAGCTGCTAGGGTGGAAAGAACTTTGGGCTTGGATTTAGAAGTCCTGGAGCTGGCCAGGGTCCAGACAGAATGACTTTGGGCAGGTCACAACCTCCTCAATTTACAGATGAGGACACTGAGTCCCAGGGACTTTGACTGCAAGATCTGCAAGACCTCTCCCAGATCCCAGAGTCTTAATGTTGGTTTCCAACCAGTACCAGCCATAAATGAAGTCCTGTGAAAAACAAAAAGGAACCAAGAATAAAATGGTCAAGAATTGTGTTTATTTCTTTATAGCCCGGGTCAAGGAAGGACTGTGTTTATCCCTGGCATTCAGTTGCATGTTGGGAATGGTGAAGGTGGTGAGCCAAGCATTTTGCTAATGGCCTTATCCAGAGGGCTGTTCCAATGAATTTTATGACAGTATCCCCCAGTTTTGAAAGGACACAGGCCCCCAGTGCGATTCTTCTAGGCCCTGTGCATTTTATTTTGTTTCATTTATTCCTGTGCATTTTACTTTTTATTTTTAATTAATTAATGTATGTACGTATTTATTTATTTATTTATTTATGGCTGCATTGGGTCTTTGCTGCTGCGTGCGGGCTTTCTCTAGTTGCAACGAGCGGGGGCTACTCTTCGTTGCAGTGCACGGGCTTCCCATTGTGGTGGCTTCTCTTGTTGCAGAGCACGGGCTCTAGAGCACAGGCTCAGTAGCTGTGGCATTGCTCCACGGCATGAGGGATCTTCCCGAACCAGGGATCAAACCCGTGTCCCCTGCATTGGCAGGCAGATTCTTAACCACTGTGCCACCAGGGAAGTCCCTATTCCTGTGCATTTTAAATAGTGCTCCAGGGCTTCTCTGGTGGCGCAATGGTTGAGAATCTGCCTGCCAATGCAGGGGACACGGGTTCGAGCCCTGGTCTGGGAAGGTCCCACATGCCGTGGAGCAACTAAGCCCGTGAGCCACAACTACTGAGCCTGTGCATCTGGAGCCTGTGCTCCTCAACAAGAGAGGCCATGACACTGAGAGGCCCGTGCACCACGATGAAGAGTAGCCCCCGCTAACCACAACTAGAGAAAGCCCTCGCACAGAAATGAAGACCCAACACAGCCAAAAAAAAAAAAAAAAAAAGAAAAATAGTGCTCCAATGACCTTGTTTTGTCTCATCCAGAATATCTCCGACACAGCCAATGGACCTTGTAATCATATATTAACATTTGAGTCACAGGAGAGGATTTTCTTGTTGGTTGCTTCCTCTGGGTCTCTATCCAGCCCGATCCTATAATATCCTCTCTGCCCACCCCATCCAAGGGGTCACGTGAGCTGTGCTCCTTAGTAAGAAGAAAACCTTCAGTGATGATGTATTCTCAGGCCTGGATGGTATGGGAGTGAGTCCAGCCAGCTTGGGAGTAAATATGGGCTATGATACCCCAGAAGGAATTCAACAGAGGGCCCCTTTGACTTTCCCTTTCCACCTTCCTCCTCAACCTCTCTCGCTCTGGCTGACAAGAGAAGGTGCTTTCCAAGTGAGTAGGCTAATATTTTTATTTGACTGAGAAATGTCATCCTTGTGCCCCTTTAATACCTATTTGACCAGACCGTGAGGATGTCGGAGATGTATTTAACTTACCGCCAAGGGCCCAGAGCTGGTTGCCCATGTGTTCTGATGAGCAGCATTTAGAGCTGTTCTCCAAAATGAAAGAGGAGCGAACAGATGTGATATGTCACGTCAGCAATCTCTCTCCCAGCTCCTTTTCAAATAAAAGTTTATGAAGAGAAGCACTAACTCAAATCGCAGAATCCTGTGTTTGAAATAAATGGTCTCGCAACAAACATTTCCGTCTGTAAACGTCTAAACCTTTCAGAAGATTAAAGGAAATTAGTGCTGGCGTGTTTCATTAATTTGGCACCATGGTGGAGGAAATGTGGTCCTCATTTCACTTGGGTGGATTATGAAACGTGTCAGTTTTTCCATTCTTTTTCTCCAGGGCATTTTTTTACTGCAAGGCCTGTCATGATGACATCACGGATCCCAAAAGAATAAAAAAATGCGGCTGCAAACGGCGTAAGTAGTGTTTCTTTCCCCCTTCCCTCCCTCTTTCCTTCCTTTTTTCCCCAAATTCATTTCCCTTCTCCTTTTCCTTTTAAAGAAACACTAAACATCAAGAGAGTTCTTGAATATGTTTATGTTTCACCCTGCAGTTTAAAGAGACATGAAATTAATACCTATCCTCACTTGATCAGAGCAGAGGATGGAAAATCACCACCATCAACACCTCGGTGTGAGCCTCATGCCTAATCCCCACTTCTTGACTCTGAAGGGATGCCTAGGTAGATGTGTCCAGTCAAACAGAGCAAATGCAGTGTATGAGGAGGAGGGCAGCCAAGGCCCTGGAGGAGGGAGGGGTTTTGCGTAGTGATTTCCGGTGGATGGGAGGCTGTCAAGTGTAAAGCTGGCCGTGCTAGGGCTGACGGGAAACTGGGTCTGAGGATTCGGTCTCCCAAACGGGAGCTGACTCTCTTTGCATTTGGGATTCCTGCCAGTTTGGGTACCAAAGGCCAGAGTTTTCAATTGTGATACCCTCAGACTGGCCCAAGGAAGGACCTTGGTCATCACCAATGGGCTTTATTTGCCGTTGCCCCGGCGACCAACCTCAAAACACCATTGCTCTTTGGGATAGACTAGATGGGGCTTGATAGCTCCTGACATATCGTCTCAGACCCCTCACTGGGACTTCTTGAGAAGGATATGGTAAATCAGGAATGGTGGCTGGTGAGGTCTCGAAAAACTAGGGCTTAAAGTGAGGTTTGCAGTCATTATGTTGCAGTGCCTAATAGAATTTGTTCACAACCCTGGAGGAAACAACGATAGTGATGCCTTCCTTCCCATGGTGATTTAATGTTTCCAAAGCTCTTTATGATCATTATTTTTGGTGTTCCTCACCATAACCCTGCGTAACTGGCAGGTGGTGTTATGAATCCCATTTTACAAAAAGGGGAAACTGAGGCTCCAAGTTTCATGGGAGGATGAGATTGCTGAGAGTCACAGAGATCCAACAGACAGGGGTTCAGGCTCACCCGAAGGCTTCTCTTGGTGCTGTGCCCTAGTCTTTTTTCTAAGAGAGAAGGGCAAGGTGGGTGAAATTGGGTCTGATGAGTAAGAACCCAACTATAAAGGGTCACCCCGTAAAATACTTTTTCACAAGCACACACCAGACAGAAGAGCACCATATTCCTGAGATACGCTGACCGGAGCCAGAGCTTCTTTCACAGAAGCCGTAAAGGGGAATACAAGGAAATACAAAATGAGTGAGATATAAACACCACTCTGCTGGAGCATGGAGGAGACACTCAGCCTCGTGGGCAAATACCCAGAGAAACACTCTTGGTCTAGAGCAGTTTCTGTAGAAATCTTCTTGAGCTGCTTCCCAAGCTTGGGGCAGCTTAGGGTCCACTGTTTGGCTCCCCCTTCTCCACTGACTTAACACACATGGTCCCCTCCACCCAGCTCTGACACCTCACCAAAATGAGTATCCATATGTCAGGGCAGGAACCTCTAACTTCTTGGGGCCTAAGAACTCTCCAGTTCCGACAACCTACCAGGAAGAGCATCCAAGGGCCTATACAGGCACAGAACAAACTCACTTCCCAACCAATCCCCCAAACTCCGTAACTCAAAAGGCCCTTCTCACCAGGCAGTGAGAAGGCCCAGCCCAGCTCAGTTATCTGAAACACAGCTCAGCTGACCAGGCATCACCCAGCTCACTTCCATCAGAAGGAACACAACATCCCAAGGCAGAAGTACATGAGACAGAGTAACAAATACAAGAGGATGAACCCATGTCAGAAAACACTGCAGTGGAGAGGGTTGGGGAATGTAGGAGAGTATTGAGACCAATGACCCCTGACCAGATATTTGCCAGAGAACCTGGTCCCATGGTGGTGGGGGGGGGGTATCAGTGAAATGACAAGGCTACTTTCACGTGTTGATCAGTCATTCACATATATTCGAGTGCCTTCTTTGTGCAAGGCGCTATTCTGGGTGCTAGGGATGGAGCAGTGAATGAGATAGTCCCTGCCCTCCTGAAGCCTTCACTCTAGTGAATGGAGGCAAGCAGTGATCACAGAAGTAATTAAATGCCTTCAGACAGAGACAAGTGCTCTGAAGAGAGAGGAGGCTGCCTGAGTGTGTGGGGGACCTTGTAGGGGTGCTTCTTTAGCTAGAAAGGTCTGGAAGACCTCCTTTGAGAGGTGACACTGAAGCTGAGACTCAGTCCAGGTAGACAGAAGAGCAAGGGCAAAGGTAGGGGTAAGTTAGTGGTGTTTGAGGTAAGGCAGAAAGGCCAGTGGGGCTAGTGGGACTGGGGAGAGGGTGGTAGGAGACGAGGTCAAAAAGGCAGGCGGGGGCCATAGGAAGAAACGGGGTTTTCGTGCTATGATAAATAAAGCCATTGGAAGAGTTTAAACAAGTTAATGACCTCATCAGTTCTTATTTTAAAGGATCTCCCTGGTGGCTGGACAGAGAACAGGCTCTAGGGAGGCACGAGTGGAAATGGCAGGAGGAGGAGCGAGCGTCTCTGACTCCTGCTCTGATGCTGGAATGTTCCTCACAGGGCACTGTCTATAGCAGAACCCAGCAGACTGATTTTTAAGTCCCTAGAAATCAGGATTTGGCCTCTAGGATATTTTTCCATCTTGGTTCCAGGCAAGCAAACGGCAGCTGACTTTAACTTCATCCTGGAGAGAGAGGCACGTAATTGTTCGAAATAATTCTGCTCTCCTCATTACCTTTAACGTTGGTTCAGCGAATGAATCGAATGATCTCCCATCCTGTGCGGCACAGATTGCTACAAAAGGACTGTCTCTGCAAAGCCAAGCCAGTGTGACAGGGTCTTGATCTCTCTCTCTGCACCCCTCTCCCCTCCTTGGGCTCCTTGTCTCATAGAGGCCCTCAGCTGTGAGGTTAATGTTTGATAACAATCAGAATTGTCCAACTATCGTTCTTCCTCATTAAAAGGTCATAGCCTGTGTTACAGAGGGCGGGTTGTGGATGTGGATGTGTAAATTGTGGTTCGAATAAAACGAATGATTAAACATGAACATCCTAGGGCATACCAGGCAGGTTAGGAAACTGGCGAAGGTAGATTTTGGTTGCAAAGAAACTTTTGTTAGATGTAGAGCTAGAATTATTAATAATGCGGGACAGGGGGGTTCCTTTCCTGCTTTGAATGCACATTGCCTGGTGCCCTAAGTTGGAGAGGGCAGCTGCCCCATAGTCAACTGCCCAAACCTGTTAGGGCAGGTATTAATAATTCACCCTGGAATGATAAGTTTCCGGGAGGGCAGAGCTGATGACATCAGTGGTCTTTATCTACAGTTTTCTAACCCTCCCCTCCCAACCTGGCTTTTCCCTTTCCAAATAACCCTCCACCCAGCCCCCAACCTCCCCATTCACCTTCATTCAACAGCCTTAAACATCTCGCGTCATACTATCTGGAGAAATATCAAGTGTGCACACTCCATTTTTGGAAATCCTCTGGTAGTATAGTTTAACTTTTGCATTTTTTTTTCCCCATTTCTTCATAGTTCTCCATCAAGGAAGAGAGTCAAACTCAGCTGTCTGGCCAAGGAGCAAGTTCTCAGAATCTACTATTTACCTATTTTCTTTTTCTGTATAACAAACCCAGTCTAATGATTTACATTTTCTCCCCCAGCCTCTAAATATTTGCCGAAAGGTGGACTCCTAGGGGACAAGTCATGTCTAAATTGCTGTGTTTGAAGGAATTTTCTTTAACTTCTAATCATTGACATATTTTTGATTTATTTTCTTTCTCTTTGCTGCCTTGGAATACTGCCCCTACTCTATTTTAACTGCACACTGGTAGTGATATATTGTGAGTAAAACGGGTTCCCAGCAGCCCGGAGTCCAGTTCCCCCTGTCTTTTCTCTAGAAGAGATACTTCTTTTATTTTCTGTACAGTTGCAGTTTCTTTTTTCTTTTGGTATTTATGTTGCATGTAGCAGTGACATCATGCCCCAACTCGGTCTGCAGAGTAGCCTGGAGCTGGAGAGCCCTGCAAGCAGGGAACCCCTCTCTGTTCATCCACCTGCCCCCTCACCCCACCCAACCCCCGCCAGCCTCTTGCCAGCTTCTGGCGCTGTCTTATTTTTCCACTTGAAAATAAGACCTTAACAACAGTGTTTCTCTTGAAGGCCTTGTCTCAGGACCTTTAGGGGACACTGAGTCAGCTGAGGTAATTACCACTAGCTCTAGATGCTTCGTCAATTGGGGTTCATTGTCATGCTTGCCTTTGATAAATTATACTTGGTCTCCTCTGCTATTAAGCTTGAATCCCTATCCTGAAGGAAACACATATGCTACATATATATTCCCGTGTTGTGATATATATGATATGTACCAGTACTTTATATGTAAAAATGTAAATTTTTATATATAAGGGTAGAGATACTTTATAGAGAGAGTGATGTATTTATTACACCATATGTGCCTCTCTATACGAGAAAGTGCTTGAGAGAGAATTAATTGGACACCCAGCTTTGGGACTGTAAGTATCTAAATTGCCTTACTGGAGACAAGTATTTCAACAGTGGTAATTATTTCCTATAGTTTATGAAGCACCTTGCTTTAAAATAAAATTTCTCCCTCAGTAGTACCCACTAGGACATACCTAGTTCCTCTATGGGTGTTAGGCATCTTGCAAGATCCATTTACTTGTTTAAGGAAGAAAAAGATGGCTTGAAGAGAACATTCCGTTTCATTAGTGAGCTATGTAGAAGCCAGAATGAGTAAATATAAGTCTCTGAGCCCCTGAATTACTCCAGGAATAGGATCACCTCTCCCAGCAAGATGTGGCAATTGACGAGGAGCTTGTAGGCCAGTATTTCTGTGTGTGACTTAGAGCCGTGCTGCTTTCAGTGGCACCAGCGCTGAGCATCCGTCTTTACTCACCTACAAGAGACCCAACCTGTAGACCAGTCCCGCAGCCCTGGAGTTTGCAGGAGGTGTCTCCGCACCTGGTCCTCTCCTGCTCCTTTGCAGAAGAAGAGGCAAGTCGGTCATCTGGTTTGGGCTAGTCTTCACAGTTTGAGGGTATGGAATGCTCAATGTACCAACAAAAACAAAACAAAACAACGACCTTCTTCGGTTCAGAGCAAAATTCTGCCCAGATTGACTCCGTGGCTCCCTTTATCTGCAGAACACCTTGAAAAATGACTTGAGGGCATGAACCACTTTCCTACCTGCAGAGCACTGCCCACTGTATCTAATGATCTTTCAGAACTGGAGGGAAACCGTGATGTCAATCAACAAACAACTCTCGTGCCAAATTCCTCTGTCCTCTCCAGCCACAATATGGTATTGAGGGAGGGTCAGCTAGTTTGGTGTGCTCTCTGCTGCTGACATTAACCAGCCTTTTCTTTCCGTTCTTGGAAAACCACCTGAAAGGTCGTTCTCCTTCCTCCAGAAGCTAATCAGAGGAATTTTGCTAAGTGAAGACATCATTCTTCATTTATAGGACCTGAAAGAATGCTCTTGGATTCCCACTGTCCCATCAAACATATGCCTTCATCATTCACCTCGGTGGACTTTTTCTTCCATGGATATTTTAACTTAAAATGTTATTGCTGCCGAGAATATGAAGAGCAGCTCCAGAGTTAAGGCTTGGAAATAATCCTGCCTTCATTGGGTTGATTTTAAACAGGAAGTTGCAATCTGACAAGTGTCTGTGAATTGAATGGCAGGGTTTTTTTTTTCTTCTGCCCCAGGCTTGCCTTGAATTGCTCCATCTGAAACCTAAAATATTTTTTCCCCAGCAGTTGAGAAATGCCACCTGAGCTTTTCAGTTCAGCACTGCTTTTCCTGCCCCTTCCAACTCACCCTGGAAATTAAGATTCTACAGTTGGAAACTGGCTGACAGTTTGGTTGCTGGTGCAGGAGGCACATGGAGCTGAGAGCAGGATGGAGTCCAGCCCCCTCTTCTATTCCAGGCTTGGCTCCGAAGGGCTAACCAGCAGAGAACCTGAACTTGACAACCGATTATCAGTTTGACACAAAGAAAGCGCAGTAACTAAGCCACATCGACAGCAGCCCCTTTACAGGTTTTCTTTCTCATGATTGAGACCTTTGAATATATAAGAAAAGTTGTCCGAGAGTACGTCTGCGAAATCTTCTAGTTCTCAATCTTCCAGTATATGGCTTTGATGAAGTCCATGAGGGAAATGCTTTTATTTTGTCTCTACAAATAGCACTAGGAAGTCATAATGGAAACATTGGATGAATATCTACTTCATCGTGGGGAAAGCAAGCGCATAAAAAGCTTTTTCTCAAACTGTTAAACTGCTAGGATAGAGTTCTTGGAGGAGAAAGGTGAGACCCAGGGTCTTGGCAACTGCATAACCTCTTTGCATCTTTGGTGCCAGCCCAAGAACAAGAACCTGATGATGTGGGCCAAGGAGAAAACTGAGTCTGCAGAGGCTTCTGTTTCTGCTTCCTCCGAGTTAAGTCGGCCAATGGGGGCAATTAATTGAGCATAAAGTTCCAAGTGTACTAAAATGGAATGGCAAGTAGCTGCAGCATTAACACCTCTGAGACACACACACACACACACACACACACACTCACACTCACACTCACAGTCACACTCACTCTACCTCCATCCCTCCCTCCCTCTCCCTCTCCCTCTCCCTCTCCCTCTCCCTCTCCCTCTCCCTCTCTCTCTCTCTCCCTCCCTCCCTCCCTCCCTCCCTCCCTCCTTCCTTCCCTCCCTCCCTCCCTCCCTCCCTCCCTCTCTCTCTCTCTCTCTCATCTGTTCCTTGTCTCAGGAAGTTACAGCAGGGCTTTAAGGAGACCCAGCCAGCTGGTGCTGTGTCTGCAGAGCCGATGTGCTTGCAAGTTGCCACTTTTGAGCACTCTAGGACCATGTCCTAGAACCTCTCTCTCCTTCATCTCCTCTCTTTCCTAAACATCTGCTGTGGATTGGGAGAAGCCATTGAATTGAAATGACACTGCACGTTTCAGTTCTTAAGAGGCACACAGCGTCCTCTCCCAGCTAGTTCAGGTGCTCTGTTAACTAGCTGCTCTTCCACACAGATCCACTAGATGTCCTCACAGATCTACTTAGTATTACCGTTGAGATCCGGGGGAAAACTCCCTTTTCTGAGGATTGAGATTGAGGAAGAGAGCACTGGGTGACTCGATAGAAAAGAAAATCAGCAAACACCAGAGCAGAGAGGGCACTTTATGTGGCCAGGGAGTAGATAGGAAACTTACTTCTGTTTTAAATAAACACTGAAACTTTCAAAATTGCTCCTTGAAACCTGACCTTGGAAGTTTTAAGTGGCACTCTGATATCTGAAATTAACCTTCGAACCTACATCAGCTCTAGAAAAGGAAACAATCATGAAGACATGGAAATAAAATACCGGTGGTTCTGGATATCCACAGTTCACTGAAACAACGCTGAAGGATTAGGAAGCAGAGAGCGTCGAGGGGGATGAGGGGTGGTATTTTCCGAAGTCGGAGGTCCACGACTTAATTTTGACATAATTTTATTTTACAACTTGAGAGTGTAATTTTACACACAGACTATCCACTTCTCCTGGAACAGCTACCACCAGAGAGGCAAATCCTCATCCATTTTTAGTTAAAGAGCTTGTTCGTGACTCACAAAATGGCCCAGAGAAAGGCCCTTCCTGGCTGGGACACACATCCTTCAAGCCTGATGGATCACAACCACCAGATGGGAGGTCAGAATGGGCCTCACCTTTTAAGAAGGTGGGACCCAGAAGGATGTAGGTGAAGACACCCGATAGGGGGTCAGTGAAAATGGACTATTCCAGAAGTAAAGCAAAAGAGCCAACCTCGCAGTTGGTGGCACCTCGGTCTAGACATTGTAATAATTCACAAAGGTTTGTCAATGTGTGGGGCTCAATCATTTTTAACTGTTTCTGTCCTGTCTTTGAGCCTCTCATCCATCATTCTTGCTGATTTTTTGTTTTTTTTTTCCCTTTTTTGTGGTAGTGCTTGTTTGTCTTCTGAGATTTCTATTTTGGATTTGGTGTGACTGTAAAACTGATGACTGGGAAGGAATGAAGAGAAACAGCATGTTTTCTTTTTTATGCATATACTGCTTTGGAATGTGAGTGCTTACAAGTAACATTTAATCTTCTTATAGCAAATGGTTTTTTTGCTGCTTTGATTACCAATTTCAGCTTGTTCCTGCATGCTAACACTATGAAATTTTAGAACAATGCATGGTCTCCAGAAGAGCCAACAATAACAATTGCAAACAGTCCCTGAGAGGCACTGGTTTGAAGTTGTGTTTCCTCCTGAACCCTTATCAAGTAGGAGGTTTCAGTCACCCATTATGATGGGCTTACCTCTGACAAAATCATTTTGAAAGTTATTCCACCCCCATCCTCCCTCCCTCCCCTTGTCCTTAAAGATGGTATATATATAAGAACTTTCTTTCCCTATAAATGTGTCAGAGTCTATTATTGCATATGAACCCAAAATGGCAGTATGGAAACGAAAACCAGGCACTGTTGCTAATGAGAAGCATAGCATTTCAGAGTTTGATGGGCTTCTCTTCTGCTACAGCATTTGATTAAATTTTTTTCAAAACAATTTATCTACAGCGAAACAAAAAAATCATCTTCGTTTCCCTCCTCTGTATAAATAACGAGTCAATATTTCCAGTAAAAGAACTGAGAAGGAAAAAACAAGCAAGTGGTCTGCGAGTGGTACACCAGATCTGGATGCATTTAAAATAACTTTATTTTCATGTCTTCAACTGAAGACTGTTTTGCCTTTCTCGACTTCAACAACTGCTGTTTGGGGTGTCTGGGAAATCCCACCATGCCTTCTAAATTCTTCTGATTCAAATGCTATAGTGGAACTTGTTTTTCTTTTTTTTCATAAAAGCTAAGCTCAGGAATGATGTCCCACGCATTGAACAGGGCTGGGGCTGCATGATGATGATCTGAACAACTGACTAGCTAGGATGCTAAAAGAACATGTCGCTAAAAGTGTGAGCCAGGATTATAGGAATGGAGTTGCTGCTGAAGGGATCTCTCATTCATCTGCCCCAGTGCCTGTTCCTCACAATCATAATGTTACCCCTGCTTGACAAATAGACTGTATGGCACGTCATAAAGGTCTTAGAACAGGACTTGACCCATTGGAGAGATTAAACCCCTCTTCCTGGTGACTAACGTTCAAAACCACTAGCCATATTTTAAAGTAAGAGTGCAACCATTTCTCCACCAAGAGAAAAAACGATGGGGGAAAAATGATTTTCCCAGTGGAAAGTGTGAGCACAAGGGAATAACACCTCTCCAGTTCAGCTGACTATTTGGCTGTGATGCTTGGGATAAACATGAATTCTTCTCCCATCTTGCGAAAGGAGCAGGCAGGTTCATGCTAAGGATAAACCAAGATGTTTGCCTGCTGTCGCACCAAAACGAGGTACAAAAAGCTTCTCTTGCACTGAAATATAAATTGGCTTGAAGGGTGAAGGTGCAGGGCCTTGAGAGCTATTACAGTGATGTCCAACGAGTTCTGTACGTTAGCACTCAAGTTGGATTCCCAGGCAGTGCAGAACCTGTGATATTAGCTTGAGAGGAGCTATCAGTGCCTCATGCAAATCTTAGTAAGATATTTTATGTGGGATCTATTCTCTCATTTCATGTTTTGTAATTTTTCATCTATTTTTGGCCAATATTTTCTATATAAGAAAAAAATATGGTTAACCAATAGCCCGATAACTTTCTGAATTTTTTTTGCGGGGGGGGGGGGGGGGCGGGGGCGGGAGAGAAGAGCAGATGCGATTTTCAGATTCTCTCAGCTTCAAGCAGAAAATACACCCATGAGTAGCTAAATGCATTGCAGTAGACCAACATCTCATATGCTTTGGGTGATTTCTTATTTGTGAACTGCCTTTAATGTCAAATAGGCAGCGTTAGCCTTGAGGAGCTGCACTTCTTATATGGACAGATTTGGGTATTTGCTCTGTCAAGAGTAAATTTAAATTCCTGTAGGCATCATGTAAACTCACTCTGGGGAAGTGCAGCAGAGGCATCCTCAGATTCTATATTAACACGTAATCGTTTCATATCTAATTGGATGAAAGCTTGTCCCAGCCTCTGCCTAATGCCCAGAAATGGATGGAAATTAGAAAGCCCACATACTAGATATTTTTGCATCTTGCAAAAACCATTTATTGTACGCAATAAGCAATTAATTGATTGGCTGTGTGTATATTTTGTCCTCCTGTATT
The DNA here is from genome assembly GCF_026419965.1 of Kogia breviceps. NCBI lineage: Eukaryota > Metazoa > Chordata > Mammalia > Artiodactyla > Physeteridae > Kogia > Kogia breviceps. The sequence continues at coordinate 57,395,680 of NC_081311.1, forward strand.
AATTGTGCCAGGGGAAAAAATGTTGGTTACATTTTTGCTGTCTCTAATGTGTGCTGCTTCTCATCCAACGAGCCGATTGTCATCAGCCATGTCCTTTCCCGTGGTCACCCGCTTTACCTAGGGTAGAAAAATAATATGCAACAGCCTTGGGGGACTCTACAGGCAATTGATATTTTCTCTGCTTTTTCCAATGTACAACCAAAGTGTTACCAACAGTTCTCTCTGCATTTTTTTTCTGGGTCAAGACTGTTAACGTGAACTAAGACCTGTGTTCAATCCCTTCAGCTCCCTTCCAGCTGCCTTGCTGTGTGTGACGTTGCCATTAACTACCGCTCTTCCTCTCGTCTCATCCAACCCCATGGTTATAGCCAAGATGTCCATCTACAAGAGAATGAGACGGGCATGTTGTTTTGATTGCGGACGTTCTGAGCGTGACTGCTCGTGCATGTCAGGCCGTGTGCGTGGTAACGTGGACACCCTTGAGAGAGCCTTCCCACTTTCTTCTGTCTCTGTTAATGATTGCTCCACCACTTTCCGTGCCTGTAAGTTTAACCCCAGCACATACAGTTCCATGTCTGTGCTGTCTGTGGCATCACCCCTGTCTTGTGTCGTGCCCTGTGGTGCTGTGAGTCAGTCGGGCTGATGTTTTCCTCCCAGTGTATGTGGTGATGTGTTGCCCTCACTGCCTGTGTCACTGTGTACGTGCTGGGGAGGCCTCCCTCCCTATTCTGTGAACTTGTGTTTCTTGTAAGAGCGTGCAGGCTGTGATATTATAATCCAGTGATATTATTCCTCTCTCCTTTAAGTAAATATGCTTGGAAATTAATGTGAAAGCACATCAAACACTATATTGATACAGAGATGCATGGAAAGGTATATCTTACTATTTGGGGAAAGGGGTTAGACATTGGATTGGGTCGAAAGGAGGAAGGAAAACGGTTTCGAGAGAGCAAGCTAACTCTGGCATGAAATTGCTTTTAGTGAGCTTGGATACTTTCCAAAATATAACAGGGTTTCAATGCAGATTTTTTTTTTTTTTTTTTTTTACTGTGTCCCCCTAACCTGTATCTCATTCCTCCAGTGCCAGATTGCCTACTTTGCTCTGAAAAAGAATCTGCCAACCTATACAGACCGCTGGTTTCTAGAGCTTCCCCTCAAAAAGATGACTCATTCAAAGGATCAGTCCATTAATATCTTTCATTTTTTTTCCTAGAAATATAGCCCCCTGTTTAAGGTATCTTGTAGCAATTGTGATTCCAAATAACAACAAAAATCATAAGCCAAGAAGCTCCGTGGTTTCCTTGGGTCCATCGTGCAGCCTTGGGGTCAGTCTTTGCGTCCTGCGAGCTCAGAGGTGTTCAGGAGTCTCTCAGGGTCTTGCAGTGGCAGCTGGCGAGGCTGAGCTACACCAGATTCCCGAGCGCTTTTCCCTCCCCCCACGCTATCCTTGTCTTCAGCATGGACTTTGCTTGTGTTTTACCGACGTGGTACATGGGTGATGCTACTGAAAGCTCCAGCTTGCTCACTGAGGAGGCTCGTCTAAGGGCAGAAGAGGTTGTGCTTTGCTTGAGGACTTGGATACCTTACAGTATGGCTGTCACCTTATTTTCACATTTTTGGTAGCATGGGCGGTAGAAGACAGTCTTTCTGTGTTCATCCCTTCCTCTTGAAAGCATCCACCGCGTTTGCCGGTAACCATATTATCCGCTCTCTTTTCTTCCAAGTGCCCAGAGCTGGTTGAGTTATAAATCTTCACCGGCAGCAGTTAGTTTCTACTGGCACCGAGGAGGGAAGAGAGCATGCGGTCCCAGCATGGTGTGCTTGTGCGGCAGTGATCTATGGGGCGCCCAGGGCTGAGGGAGCCCCCACATCACTGTATGCAGTGGAGTGTGCCATGCCCAGTGCTGATGTTTGAAACCACAGTTCGGGTCTGAGACATTATTGTACTTAGAGCGGTCTTAGAGGCATTTGGAAAAGTTCGACCTAGGACCAGAAAATCATCATCGTCTCTGATTTATGATTCACTGCTCCATCAGAACAGTGCCAAGGGACGGGATTCGTTTTTTTAAAGTGATACCGAATAGACGTGGTGTTGAGAGGGAGTTTGGACTTTGCCATCATATTGGCCTAAAATCCTAGGAAGGAAATTTCCTTTCAGTCTTTCTTGCACACGCCATCGTACATGCCCTTACTCCTTTATTCTCATCACAGTTCTGTCTGGTTCATATGGCACCACCAAGGCGAACTCGGTCACAACCATATAAAGAATTTGTTTGTCTGCGATGTATGGCAGGACACCAGGTTCAAAGACAGGGGCTGGGGAGGAGGAGTGGAGGGGTGAGTTGTGGTGGCCCAGTTTGGCCACATCTCTTTGATTGATGGTGGTGAATGTAAGTACCAGCCCCCTCAGTTACCCATCTAAGGCACAACTGCTACTTTCACATAACTGCTAGGCTCTAAAACCTTGGCCAGAGATCCAGTGGAGAAAAGGAAGGAGCCACTCAGGCTCTCAACTAAGGCCTGTGGTCATGTCTTGGCACCGGCCACCCATACCAATCACAGCAAATCTGTGTCCCCTATGTGAGGCCCATGATACCCAGTGTGTGCAATTTCCATCTTATCCCGGAGAAACCATAATTGGAGGGATTTCTCAGCTCTGCAATTTAATCCAAGTGTTGATGGAGGCCAGGAGGAGAAAAACTTGGGGTGGGATGGTCCCGTCTTCTCAGAAACATCCTGGGCATGAGACTCCTGTCTTTCTACCCCTCCAGCATCAGCTCCACCATGGAAAATGTGGAGCTTTGGGCTGTGTGTCGAAGGCGTAACCGGTACTGACAGCTTGGGGGGGGTGAGGTTTGCCTCCTCTGTTTTCATCAGTCTCCCCGCCGTCGTCACTCCGTCAAACAAAAGCAGATTTCATCCATCCCTGTGTGAGTCCACTCACCTTTGACCATTAATAATAAGTTAGAAAAATCCATTCCAATTTGAGCCCCTTCGTGGGCCCACATAAGCCCTTCTTCTCCAATTAAAGAATGTCTACGCAGAATTCCTCTGGCAGAGCTCCAATAGCAATCCCCGGGCTTCCCTCGCTGGTGGTGGGGTTGGGTGGTGCCCATTGGACAGAGCTGGTTGCCTCAAAGATCAGTGGTGAGAGTGGGCTTTTCATTAAATATGAGCAGATGTGAAACGTAGAGGGTTTGACAATTAGAAATGGCAGGAGAAGGGCCCTTGAATCAAAGTGAGGTCAGATGGGCGGATCAGATTACTTCTCTTACATTCTTTAGTTGTTCTGAAAATCATTTTGAATTAGTGTCAGCGGAGCCGTGATGGGTTTTGCCCTTTGTCTTTTATGCTGGGGCTGTATTGTTTCCCAAGACACTCATTAAAGGTCATTATATTATTACAGAGCTTGCTTTGGTCGCAGTTTCCCAGTTGAGCCAGTGTGCTCTGGGGACTGTCCGATTCCTTCTCTTTTGCCTTTCGTCTACCTCTTTACTATTTTTTTTTTTTTCTTATAAGGGGAAAGATTTCCGTTTTCAAGGGACGGTAAATTGAAACACAACGTCCCATTATGTGTTTTCTGAAGTGGGAAGAGAAGTAGCCAGTTCCCAGAGGAGTGGCAAATATATTAAAAGTGTTCACACAGTCTTAGAACTCTGCTTCCTAACAGCAAGCCCTGCATGTACCTCTCCTTGGAGGTGTGGCCCATTACACGTTCCCCTTGTTGCTAAGTCACATACTTTTCTAACGCTTGTCTCCTTCCGTTGAACTCACGGGATGTCAGGCCACACTGTGCTGACAAAAAGATTTGCAGAGAAGGAGGACTCCTTTACAGAAGACTTAAAAAGCAGTAAGAGAAGTAACGCAAAGAGTGACCAGTAAGGACTCATCACAAGACTATTCTATTTTTGGCAAGACTGAATCATTCAATATGGTGGGCTAGAATTGGTGTGCAGAGCATCATTTTTGGATCGTTCCAATTTTGCTTCTACTTTGGATGATCCCGGGCAAAAGTACCAGCTCTCTTAAAAGACGCTAAGATGATACGGGCCCCAGACTTTCCACAAGTAGCTATGTTCTGGTACTGTCAAACAGAAAATATATGGCTAGCGACATCCTCACACCCATCAATATAGATTGAGGTTCTAATCTGTTCCACTTCCCCCCCATATAATTTTGTAAAATAATACCTTTTCTCTGTTCAGAATTTATTCTTGTTATTTCATTCTTGCTCGATATCTGATTGCTAAGTCTAATAGAAAGGGGACAATTAAAATTACGATGCAGTGATAACATAAGACCCTATTGATTCAGACCTGCTGAGGACTGCCTGACATGATACTGGTCACAAACCATCAGTAACCCTGCCATGAACAAATTAATCATGTGCTCGAAGAGAAACAGATCTTTAAATTTGCACTTGGAGATAGTTTTAGCCAAAGGACATGTGTGATCACTCACGCCAACCTTTCAATTTACCAATAGTTTAAACCTGCACAATTACATGCACCCACTTGCAAACTACTGTAGCTAATTTTAAGTGGTGCGCGACTTTTCTTTCGGGTGTAAATATAATAATACAAGGGGGCATTCAACTCCAATGGTTCGGTGGAGAGGAGAAGTCCAATACGATTAGGTTGAAGGGAGGCATACCAAAATCAGTTTAGTGTAATCTTGAGTCTTGTCAGATAATAAACAAATATCAGCCTATCCTGAGTAGCCTTTGGTTTGTACAGGCAGAGAATTAACATTGTCAATAGAACTAAAGTCACTCTGCTAAACTAATGGCATCTCGAAGTACATAAAATCAGATACTGGGGCAGGGAGTGCAAATAGCTCTAGGAAAGTGTCTATAATAGTACACACCCTGTGCTGACAGTCTCCAGTGCCTGCTGCAGGGAGATTTAATTTAATAAGCTGCCTTTAAAAATCAACAGCCCATAATTGTCTCAGTCCTTTTCTGTAGGTATAGTTTTGGGCGACTTTCTCAAGCTCCCCAGTCCTAAATTTTATTTGTTTATTTTACTCTGGACCTTGAAAACAAAGACTCTCTCTTTCCACTACCACCATCAGTGATAGAAAGTCAGAAAACGGATAGGCAAAGCACACTCAGCCCAAATCAGTTTAATCATTGTTCTCCCTGTATTTTTTAAAGCCTGTTTATTCTGGGTCTGCAGACTCATGCTTACTGTTGCGGTGTCTGTCTCTCTTTCTGTCTCTCTCTCTCTCCTTCTCTCTCCCGCCCCCACACCCCCCACAATATCCATTTACTGCTGCTAACACTGAAGCATGCTTTGGATTCTGTCCTAGCTCTTTAGCTACCCTTGGCCCATGTGTCCTGATTCGGCCATTTGCGCTTCATAGCAGGAAGTGAAAACAGGAAGGCAGCTTGGCCTAGGCAACCATTTAATCATTCCATGAGTAATGGACCTGGGAGAGCATCTTAGGGCACTTCTGTTGTTAGAAGGCAAGGCTACAGAAGCCAATGGCTCTCCTTTGATTTTCTGGTAGCCACATTCAGCCGCGGGGTGACACGGAGCACGACGCCTTCCTCCTTGCTTATATGGTGGTCAGCTCATTGTAAGGCAGCCATCATGCTTGGACAGAGTTTCCTTTGAAAAGAATCCTTTTAACTGCCCATCTCTAAAGAGCTCCAAACAAACCATGTTTTTATTCATAATAAATGAGTTTTTTTTTTTTTTTTTAGTCTAGTGTCAGGTGAAGTAATTGACTTGCATTTTGAGACCCTGTTGTACTCTCCTCCTCCTCCAAAATAGTTGAATTCTTTAAGATAAATATGCTGTGAAGAGGCACCCCATGTTGATGGAAGAGAAGGGGAAAAGTAGGCAAACAACCGCCAACTTTTCACAAGAAATCCTTCGAAGCAGAGCCTGGGAGATAAGAAGTAGAAAGGTCAGAAAGAGGAAAGGGTGCTCTGTGTTTACGCCCGTCACTTGGACACCTCCCTCCCCAGGGATATGATGCTTTAATAAGTGACTGAGCTCCTCAAGGACGAACCAGAAAAGATGTTGGCATGCCACAAGTAAGCTAGGCAGAAGTCCTTATGCAAGGTGACATGGAAATTATGTTTGCATTTTTATTTCAGGACAGTGGCCAGTTGTCACCATACTCACCCTGACAGCTCCTACCACCAGGCAGTGGACTCTGCCTCTTACCTCCATGGAGGAGGGGAGAAGTGGCCAGTTAGCTCTCCATCTCCCCCGCCCCCTGCTATCTCAGGCGACAGATGCCAGGGCCAGCCCGCCTTTCACTTGAGCTTTCTTGTCAAGGCTGTGCCTTGAGCCCAAATCCTGACCTTTACTGTATGAAATCGAGTACTGATGAACAAGCAGAGGTTTAGAATTAGAGCAGGCTTGGAGCAAATGTCAAGTCCATCTCTGCTTCCCTCCTCCACCTGCACCAGGAGCCTGGATTAAACCCAGGCTGGAGTTTGCAGCGCCTTAGGCTTTATGGGTCTGGGGAGACATAACTTATTAACAAAGAGTTATTAAATTTTTATCAATTTCACAACACCATGTAAATGCCTCCTATGAATCTACGTTGTATTCATTATCATTTAAAACGTTAATTAAGTCAAAGTTGCATTTAATTTCTCTCTAAATGGGCCTTTGGGAAGAGGCTTTTAGAAACATCTGTGGAAGCGTGCAGCTCGTGGAGACAGGGAATCCCCCAGCCCGCATTCAGGACAGCGCCCCGAGTTGACTGCTATCGCGTGTCTGTGGCTAACTTGTTGTGATGCGCTGGGGCATTGTCTTGAATTAGCATCAGACCAACGATGGTGTAAAGCCGTCGGAGAGAGGCTTGCAGGGCGGTGGCCCAGGCTGCACCGCATCCTGCTTCCAAATCCCATCCACGCGGAAATGAGCAGTTGATCGGCAGCGTTCTGGTCTCAATCAGACCTGGGGACCCTCCCTTCTCATACGGTGCCCATCATTTCAGTTGGATGCTCCTTGATCTGAGATGGACATTTGTCACCTGGCCCAACAAATTTAGGACATTTGCCAGCATGCTTACCGGCAAAGTTCTCAGTGCTTGGGATCTTTGATTCGCATTTAAGCCTAGAAGCGATGGAGCACAGAACAGCGTAATGGGAACCGCTTTCCGAATAGAGTGGATGTAGAGATTACAAACAGGTCATACTCATCGGTGAGGAGGAAAGAAGAGTGAAGCCTACTAAGATTTGCTGAAAAATTGCTTTCCTCTTCTGAGGCGAGGTTGACACCTCTGCTATTAGTGTCTGTGTATTCCTAGGAACCGAGGCTTATGTGGTGGTGCTGGGAAATGGCCATCTGCTTAACTTGGATTCACGTTAAGACAGACGTAGTGTTTACTCTTACTGTATGCAGGGGACTATGCCAGCCCTGCAAGGGGATGTGTGTATGTGGATACGTGTATGTTAGTTACTGTTGTTATTGTCAAATTGAACCCACACGTAGCATTTGCTGCATTGCAGGCACTGCTCTGTGCCCTGTACTGATATTATTTAATCCTTACCATGGGGTAGGTAGTAACTGTTATTTGCCGTTGAGGCAACTGTAAGCTGAGGCATCTGTGCGTTGACAGATGAGGCAACTGAGGCACAGAGAGGTTAAGTGACTTGCCAAGGGTCACACAGCGAGTCAGTGGTGGGGCTGGCATTTGAGGATAGGCTGGACGGTTGGAACTTCAGTCTAGGGAGCCAACTGAGCTACTCATTTCCTTACTCAGTTGAAGAAGATGGGTATGTCGGTCTGTCTCCAAGGGAGAAGAAAGACGAAGATTCCAGTCCTGAGAGCTGGAGACAGTGTGGGGGGCGTTGTGAGAGAGGGGGGGGCAAAGTGCTTGGCAGTGCAAAGGCCCAGAGGTCACCTCCTGTTGGTCAGCCGAGGAAAGGTCCCACAGGAGAGGACAGTTCAGATGTGCCTTGGAGGATGGGAGGCAAAGGGTGTCCTGCCTGACATCTCATGAGAGAGGGCCTGGCAGTGGAGGGGGGTGCCGAGGGCTGGAGCCTCCTGTCTAACAGCTGGTCACCCAGTTTGGCTGGAGCTTAAGACCTGTGCTTGGGAGCAAGGGGAGAGGAGCCTTGGAAGGTGAGTAGGGCCCTGTTATGGCACTGTATTCACACGTAATACAATAGAAAGCATTCAAGGTATTTGATCAGGAGAATGAGCCACAGAGGCTTTGTTTTGGGAGGACTTCGATGGCGGCTCTGGGAAGAGGGGCTGAAGCTGAGGGCCTTGGGAGCCATCCTGTGAGGGTGAAGAAGACCAGCGGTGGGCCGGCCGGGGGGACTGGGGGGGGCATGTGCTAGGAGGAGGCAGGAGTGAGCTGCTCCGAGAAGCCTGAGGAAGGAAGACGATCTAATGGCCTCTAGGACTCCCAGCTGAAGCACATTATCCAAATATAATTCCAAGAAGTTAAAATCATTTTAAAGAGATTTTAATTGATGGCGCTGAAGCAGTTGAATTCCATTAGTTAAATTACTGGAGCTTAATTCTCCCCAGCTGACTCAGCAGACATTGTGCTTCCCATCTGGGTTCCGTGGAGTCGTTGTCTTATTGGAGAATTTCCTGAGATCTTGGCTGGGCCTGGAGACCTGCTGGACTGTCTCCACTGCCCCTGGTCTTGGGGATCCACTCCATCTAATTTTTTTTTTTTTTTTGAACCAGTATTTCTTCTTCCCTTACCAGCCTCTGCATTTCCAACAAGACCCACATCTTGAGTGTGTTGATGGGGGCAGAGCCAGGCAGCTCTGAATCGCTGGCATGAATGGCCTTGAACCAGGCTGGGCGTCAGAAACAAAGCAATGAGGGCCACCGGCTGGGACATGTGGCCAGCTCTGAGGGTCGTGGCTCGAGCTGCCTGTGGTGGCTTCAGTTAGAGCTCCTGGGGATTCTTTTTTAAATCCCTGTGTATGGCAAGGTGCCTTTCTCCTCCCATCTTTCTCAGGGAGACAGCGTGTCTCCTTCCATCTATGGAGGGAAAAAAATAATGAAGTGCTTCACATCCCATTCACTGAAAATCCGCTGTTGTTTCCAACCACCATCGGACTCTGGTGGAAATACAAAACACATTTCCTGTGAAGTACGGCCACACAAAATCCAAGGAAGTCGTGTGGCATTTCTAAGTACCATGGAGCAATTTTCTTTTTATTTCTCTGTGCACAAGAATTTGATCTGCGTTCATTGTGTCTGTATGTCAGCACCCATGACTGGAGATTTATGCACACCTTTGACCCCAGAGGGTCATTGAAACAGCACAGAAAAGCACGTGACTCCTGAGCTCCCTCGAAGTGGTGGAGCGTGCGTGCTGAGAATGCCAACTCCTGGCATTATCTCCGAGATTTTCTCCTGAACCAACATTCTTTTCTTTTTTTTTTTTTTTTTTTGCCACGCCGCACAGCTTGTGGGATCTTAATTCCCTGACCGGGGATCAAACCCATGCCCGCTACAGTGGGAGCATGGAGTTCCTAACCACTGGACTACCAGGGAAGTCCATCATGTTGAATTACCTAGGTAATCAAGGAATCCTCCATCCTTACGTTTGCTTACCAGAGTTTTGCTTCCCTAGCCAAACACCTTTCCAAGGGGGAATGTAACTAGACAGAAACAAGTTCAGCATTGTCAGACCCACACAGTTGAAATTTCAGAGAGCATCGAAGACCTTTTTTTTTTTCTTTCTTTTTTTTTTTTTTTTTTTTGTGGTACGCGGGCCTCTCACCATTTTGGCCTCTTCCTTTGCGGAGCACAGGCTCTGGATGCGCAGGCTCAGCGGCCACGGCTCACGGGCCCAGCCGCTCCGCGGCATGTGGGATCCTCCCGGACCCGGCACGAACCCGTGTCCCCTGCATCGGCAGGCAGATTCTCAACCACCGCGCCACCAGGGAAGCCCGAAAAGACCTTTTTATAAATAGTCAGTGCCTGGTTTGCAGAGAGCTTCTAGACATAGCCCGTAGGTTTGTTTTGTTTTGTTTTGTTTTTGTTTGTTTGTTTTTTACTGAGGAGACATTGTTCTGATCCCCAGCTCAGATGAGCTGGGGAAACGGTCTGAAGATTCCAAAGTGGCCTTCCTTCTCTGACCATTTCATTTGGTCATCCGCGGGAGGAGCTGTCCTCCCACAGCCAAGGGAAATAGCAAGAGAAAAATTCTTCTGGCCTCTTGCAGTAAAGCTGAAAGCCCTGCTTTTATCCCGTTCAACATGGCAGGGTGAGTACTACCGAATACTCCAAAAGCTACAGAGAAAGCCCTGTGCAAACTCAAAGTGGGAGCTTTTGAGGCAGGTCCGCATCAGGGATGATCAGGTGCACTGAACGACTTTGAAATGACATGAGAAAGACTGCTGCTCAGAGCTGGGGCCACACAACATGGTACCTGCAGGGGCATCTGTAGACCACAGAGCAAGGGCCATCTTCTGGGAGTGGAGCTGACTGCTTGCCTTCATGTGATCTTCCTTTTGGCCCTTGCCAGCTTTCTGGGCTGGAGCCAGTTGGATTGCACTCAGTCAAGAAAAGACCTGGGGGCTGCCTGCCTTCCCTCCAAGGCCAGAAATGTACTGTGCTAGAATCCTTGGCTGGGCTTTGTATGTTGGCAAGAATACCTGAGTAGGAAGTGGCCGGAAGGATTCCAGTTCAGTAAATATTTGATGAGTGAAAGAATGGATAAATGAAGGGATTCTCAGCCATTAGTTAAAGGGATAGATGGTCAGCCAGAAGCAGGACGGCCCCGGATCTGTGGCGTTTCCTAAAACTTTCTAAGCCGCTTACAATATAGTGTGTATGTAGATACAGATAGAAATATAAAGATGTACATATAGATACAGATATATAGATACATATAGTGTGTGTGGATGTAGATATAAAGATAGATACAGATATATAGGTATATAGTGTGTGTGCATATATAAATATAGATATATATAGTGTGGGTATATATAGATATAAAGACAGATACAGATATATAAATATATATAGTGTATATATATATATATATATATATAGGGTGTGTATTTATAGATATATAGATAAAGATATAGATACAGATATATAGATATATATATAGTGTGTGTGTGAGTACAATCTTCTTGGATCCCAGTTGGAGATATCCCACAATTAGGATACAAGAAGATTCACAGGGGATAATGTAGCAAGAAAAAGAAAAACTAGGACGTAACTGAAGGATCTTGAAAATTATCAGCTAGGAGGTACAATCCATATTCTTTGTGAAGGTTAAACATTGGGAAAGAAGATCTAGAAACAAAGACTGAAAAAAAAATCACGGTAGGCAAAAACCCACCAATGTTTCAAGTGAGGAGAGACGGGGATACCACCACACAAAGTGCCCATGTGTATGTAGAGCATGTATCCTAGAAAATCAGGACTTGTGACATTTGCATTCCGTTTTACTAATTTTGATGAACCTGATCACTTCATGTGAGTCAGGTGGCACAAAAATAATAATGCATCAGGTGGGACCAATATGAGAAAAGGGGCCCGTTTGTAGAGAGCTGTAGCCATTTGCAGATGACCAAGTCAGCCTACCAAACTGTGGAGACACATTTGAGGCCACTCTTAACTGTTAAGATCATTGACTCTGACTTGAGGTGGGCAGATCCAATCGTATAGCACCCAAGTGACAGTTCCTCCCACCTTGAGGTGTCTGAAGGCTGTGTGTCTCATGGATATTTTCTGTTGTGTCATTTTTCTGGGTATTCTGCTCGAGACCAGGAGTAGGCAGGGGGCTTTCTGGATTGCTCATGGACCTCTCTCAGGCTGCACCCAGCATTCCCTTACCTTTGAGTGGCTTTGAATTGCTCTCTGCACTTTCTCAAGGTTGATCTGGCCATAATTTCCACATATGGCTTGTAACGTAACCACCTGAGAGAACACGTCCAGCAGGGATGCTTCCAAGCCAAACCCCTAAACAGGTGTTACTGAAAAGGGAGGTACAATGACCTGCAGAGAAAAGAGACGTGCAGTGAAAATGACAGAATGAAACTTGCTAAGAGTGCAGACAGGGATGAGGTACAGACTCAGGTCATGTGGCCTGGAGGTCTTGGCACACAGATGCGAAATATGCGAGGTGCTAGTTGCTGGAAGGGCCACTCCTTCACGGATTTCTTCCATGAAGACGAAGATGGGTTCTGATAGGCAGACACCTCCTGTCTTTTCTCTGAATCATAGTAGGGGATTCCCAAGCCATTCTCCTCACTGTGCGGTGAACTAAGTGATCTCCTTGGCAATTCAAGCCTGAAATTCTAGGAAAGCTTAGGGCAGGGAAAAAGAAGGGGTGAGATTTGTGTGTTTTCTGGGGACCTTGAAATCAGTCCTGGTGCAGTTATGTTTTGATATGTTCACTAAATGGATGCTCAGTGGATGCTGACTGCTATAATAAGAGTAATGCCTTACACATGTATGAGTCCTCATACTTCTCAAGGCACCTGCATCCTCTTATTTTATCTAGGCAATCCCAGAATAGACATCTTCCCTTACTGTAGTGGGGCTTTGGGCCAGCTCCAGAACCTCTCTATTCCTTAGTTTCCTCATCTGTAACATGGAGATAATAATAGGACCTATTTCATGGACCAACTGTGACTCTGTGTCTCATCATGCATCATCTTACTAAAACTACCTTAGGACTTTTCCATCTCTAAAATGGACATAGAGTTAGTGACGTGGAGTTAGTTCAGTGTGTTTTCGGAAGATGAAGGTTGGAGAGCAAACAAGAGGGGAACAGCTGGTGGGGAGAGAGAGCATTTCTTTTAAATTCTCTCCAGATTTCTTTCCTTGATGGGGTTCTTGATCCCAACCCATCTTTGAGGTCTGGATGGCGTTAAGGCTTCACATCATCACCTTTTCTAAGTTTCTTTATGAGCAGTTGGGCTCTGCTGCTTGTTGACTTTCCCATTAGTGAGATTAGTGCAAAGATCCGGGTCAAGACGGTGCCCAAATCTTTCACCCACGCCCTGCCTTTGCCTCTTTCTTTGAGCAGACCTGACGTGAGGACAGGTCTAGAGATGGATAGTTGCAACGGAGAGCACAAGGTTCACGAAACCCCAAATAGTTACTACCTGACCTTTGCAGAAAGACACTTGCTGACTCCTGCTTTACGCACACAGTTCAATGGCGCCATCTCTGTGATGACTTCTTGACTGCCCCCCCCCCTCCCCAACTCAGATGGATCTCTCTTCTGTAATTCTGTAACAACTCCTATAAGCCTCATTTAGAGCAGTTTTCATCTTGGGCTTTTTAGAAGTAAGCAACAAGCCACAGACAACTCTCAGTGGTCTTCGGATTCCTCTCAACGTATTGCACACAGCAGCCAAGGCGTACAGTAGGAATTCAACACCTATTTGCTGAGTAACATGCACACTGTGTCAGGATTATGTTTCCATGGCTTATTAGGCATGTATCTACCGTAAAGAGGATCTTGAGCCTAGAGGTCTCGCTTCTTGTTCTCTCGTGCCATCTTGACCCAAACAGTTGTTTCTGAACAGCTGCTTCCTTTGGCTGCTGGAGCACTCTTGAAGAGCTGGGTCTAGAATTAACCACTGCTTTTTTTTTTTTTTTTTTTTTTTGCGGAACGCGGGCCCCTCACTGCTGTGGCCTCTCCTGTTGCAGAGCACAGGCTCCGGACGCGCAGGCTCAGCTGCCCAGCCGCTCCGCGGCATGTGGGATCCTCCCGGACCGGGCCACAAACCTGCGTCCCCTGCATCGGCAGGCGGACTCCCAACCACTGCGCCACCAGGGAAGCCCCAACACTGCTTCTTTTGAAGAGAGCACATCTCTTTCACTGCTTCTGATGGGCATCATGTTTGAGGCCCGTGGTGCTCTGTGGCGGATGTGGGGGTGCTGACGCACTCCCTTTCAGAAGTCATCGGGTCTTTGCGTCTCGGTGGGTAGAGGTGCAAGTTAGGAATGCGCGGCAAACCCATTGTTTCGCTCCTTCCAGAGCGACCTCATTCTGCCCCCTTCAGGTCCGCAATACGTTCCTAACTCAAACAAGCTCCCTTCATCCAACTCTGACTCCCCGTTAATTGAATTTATCCCAACTGCTCTGCGGGCCAGGCTTGCATCTTTCATCGCTCAGACCCCAGTCAGCTGCGGGGACCTTCTCTTGCTGTGCTAACACTCTGGCTGACCCACTGGGAGTTATGTTGAGGCAGGGCAAGCCCCCAGCTCAAATCTCGACAGCCCTAAGCTCCCAGAGTCCGCCACAGCCTCTGCATCTGCCTGAACTTGCTCCTGGCAACCCTGTCTCTCCACACAAGTCGGAACCAGCTGAGGTGGGAGATGAGATGCTCTCTGCCCATGCTGGAGTCCCTCCTCTTCAAGTCCCATGTGATAAGTAACTGGAGATGCTTTGGGTTTACAGGAAGCACTCTGACATTTGATTCTCTTAACACGTATGCCTTAGCCAACTTAGGTGGAAGAACGGAATGTAAAGGGCACAGTTTCCATCAGAAATAACAAAATTGAGTGTGTGTGTGTGTGTGTGTGTGTTTTAAGGGATGCCCCTTTGGTTGCTGCATGAGCAATCTTTTTCATTGTAGTTGTTAGAGATTAAATCTCAATAACTTCTTGAAATTAGAGTGGGCTTCCCATCAGCTGAATGGGCAGTGACACTCACCCGCTTCCAATAACAATCCAAGAACAGCCCTACCTTCTTCTTAAGCTCTTATCAGCGTGGTCGTTCTGCTTGAGATCAAATCAGGGCCACATAGGAACTGTCATTTTTCACTTACCGTGCCCTTTGATCCCATTTGGGATTTATTCGTTTCAAATGAAAAATCCGATTTCTATTGTATACATCTATCCTATAGAATGCTTTTTTATTTTTTTCTGTTAGAGATCAAATCAGAGTTGTCAGTAGTATGGTCATTAGTTATCACCACCAGATTTTGCAGCCCACATTTTGTTTCTGTTCTTATGAAATCATAAGCCTTCTCTGTTGCATAACGATCACTTGCAGTGAAGCTACAGTGTGCCTTTCCTGGGTGCTTGGGTGTTAATTTATTCCAAAGTTTCCTTTGAAGATATAATCAGAGTCACCTATCACACTCCTGTTCTTCCTTTTATTGTGTTCCTTTGCTATCGCGTTTGTGTGATCTTTTTCCGAAAAAATGACAGCTACTGTTTGCTCACTCTATCAGTGACTTATATGCTCCATGGCTCCTCTATTGCCATTTTAAAAATATAACATTTTATAGATGTAATCTTAGTTATTTATAACTCAGGTTTTGTTATATGAGAAAATTCCCTAAACGACACCTTGGTTCAAGTACAGTTTTTAAAGACGGGGAGAAATAGTCTCTGCAAAAACACTTTCCTCTAAATTGTGAATGAAGGGAAAGCTCTCTGTTGGTAAGATTATAATGCGCGTTTCCTGAGTTCTTAGTACATCGAAATGTATGAACATTATTTTTATGTAAGCAATCAAGTTGTGGTGTTTAATAACATGTTGTTGGAGGAAAAAGAGCTATCCCTTTTGATTTATTTGGATATTTACTGGGTGACTTACAGTGCTTTACGTATTAGAATCAGTTTATCAACAGTTAACATTCTAGGTTTTTATATAACCATACTTCAGGTAATAGAGCATTATTAAACTGCAACCAGTGTGTTAGAAATCTGCCGACTGGTAATAAAATTCTTATGTATAACAGCAGCTGAGAAATACTGCTGTATATTTATGCAAAGATTGCAAGATAGATGATGGCCCGCAAACTGCAGAGGGCCTCGAAGTGCGGAACTACCAGCAGGTGGCGCTGCTCTTCTATAAATGAAACCGTCTACCAGGACTACTCTAGGTCCTACCCCCCCACCTCTACTCTCTGCTTTTTCTTTTCCAGATTCCTCTCTCCTTTAGTTCTCTACAATGACTGTCTAAAACTATGTTCACTTGTTTGTTTGTTGAGGAGATAGTTCTCCAATAAGACAACACCTTTTAATTGCTAAGATTTCCTTAAATTCAACTTGCTTGATTTAATGCTCATTTGGAACAAGTCCTAGTTAAATAAACATTACTGTTTTAAAAAGGTAACTACACAATACCAGATTCTTACCCCTAAGACTGGATTACCTCTGCCATCTGATCATTGTTATGTGGCAAGTCGCATTTTTAACTACTGTTTATTTATACAAATTAATTCCCTAGGCTTCATTCCATACCAGTATAATGAGGGACATTTTTATAAAGGAGCCTTTTGGGGCTTCCCTGGTGGCGCAGTGGTTGAGAGTCCGCCTGCCGATGCAGGGGACACGGGTTCGTGCCCCGGTCCGGGAAGATCCCACGTGCCGCGGAGCGGCTGGGCCCGTGAGCCATGGCCGCTGAGCCTGTGCGTCTGGAGCCTGTGCGTCCGGAGCCTGTGCTCCACAACGGGAGAGACCACAACAGTGAGAGGCCCGTGAACCGCAAAAACAAACAAACAAACAAAAAAATGGGGGCGGGGCTTTTGTACTGGATTGGTGTGCTATATAAAAATAATTTTAATGTAGTGCTCTTTCATCAAGAATTGCTTTAGAATCCAAGTTAACCAAAGAAGGTTGCTTTTCTCCTTAGGCCAGAATTAAATTTCTGACAAACAGGATCAGAGGTTTTGGGTTTTGTTTTGTTTTGTTTTTTCTTTTTCGATAAGGTTGTCCACACAAAGACTGATCAGCTTGTCAGTTTGGGCAACAATGAGTGAAAAAAAACAAATATACAAGCAAAACTTACTTTTATTTATTTATTTTTTCATCCATGCACAGGTTATTCTTCAATCTTTTAAATTTATTTAAAGACACAACTACATCTTTTTACTAAGTTGTTTTGTTTTTTTTTTCCCTTTAACCTATAGTACTGCTTTTGTACAGGGTGTTTGGTTATAAACATGGCCTGTTTAGGAGACAGTGGATTTACTGAGGTTATGAAAGGGGAGAATTAAAATACATTCGAGGATGACTCCTATATTTGTTTACTTTCTTAACTGTTAAATGCTACCTATAAAGAAATTTGGATGCAAATATTTTACTCTTTTTGTAAGTTAAAATTTCCAAACTATTAATTTTGGGTATCCAATAGGAATTTTCTCTTTTGAGTTTTTTTTAAAAAACTTTTTCTAGGCATACTGGGCTAAGGGGTGTAGGTTAGGGATCCAGATGACATCATGTACGTTCTTATTTTATTCATTTATATGCTTTTGACAGAGAAAATCCTGAAGTGTTATTGGTTAGGTGAAATCCAGGAATAGAGGATTGGGGGTGGGGGACATTCCTTCTCAGTGAATCCACTTGGAAGCACTGGTCTTGTTGAAAATGTTTTTTGAAGTATTGACTGCCATCAGTTTTCTTGTTAAAGCCAAATGCTGACGGCTTCCCTTCCAGTTCTCTTTATAGGGAGTGGGGTGAACGTGAGTAGCTGAAGACAAGAAATAACCATCCCAGTGTAAAGGTTGGATTTACCTGGCTGGGCTATGAAGAAGCAGCCTTGTGAGTTTCACAGACCCCTTTCCCAGGCATTAAATAACTTTATTTTCCTGTCAAATATACCCTCTAGAATAAAATCGAGACCTCCAATGGAACTGGACCCTTGCCAGCATCCTCCTCCTTATTAGTACCATGCACATATGTGTGCATCTTATCTTGGACCCTTATAACTTTGAAGTGGCTGGAAAGGAAGTGGGCCGAGTTAGGGGGATTTCTGATAGACTTTTCCAAGATGCAAACCACCCACTATCCTCTCTGAATCTGAGTATTGAAATCGAAGGAAAAATAACTTTCAGAGGATTCAGATTATTACCAAGAATTATCCAAATTCTGCCATCTGGAATTTAAAGCTTTATAGTATCTGCACCCTATATCCCCCAACTATGCCCTCAAATAAACCTTCCTGCTCCAGCCAAACTGCTTTTCTTATAGTTCCTGAGCTTAGTGCCTCCCCACCTCCTTGCCTTTGCTCCAGCAGCCCCCTCCACCTAGCATGCCCTTCCCACCCTTTGCTGCCCCCCCTAGTTTATTCAGCGTCATGGCTTAAGGGCCCCAGCACGCCAGGCCCTGTGTTTGGTTCTGGGGATGTGCAGGTGAATAAGGCTGACATCTCTCTCGATCCAACTCTTGTTTCCAGTCTTATTTTCCCTAACCATCCAGGCCTACTAGCACGTATTATCTACAACATTTCATTTAGCCCTCACCTGACATTATCATGCAACACTTTTCATACTGTTATTTCATATAACTTGTGAATTTTATATAGATATGCATGCATCTTTAATGCAGTTGTCTTATTTCTCCAGATAGACTTGTGGTTCTCTTTTATTGTGCATCTTTAAAAAGATTTTTGAAAAAAAAAAAAAAAAGAAAAAGCAATGCCCAGCGCCTAGCCCCTCGGGATTTGTGTTGAATTGGTCTGGCGTTCTGTAGAGTTCTCCAGTCCATTTCATAGAAAGGCAGAGTTGAGAACCACTGAGCTGGACCACACTTTCCTTGGAACAGGAATCCTGCTTTTCCTATTCGGTAGTGCTTTGGAGTTGAGTGTGGTAGGAAGTTCTGGGTATTTATTTGTGGCTGTAGGGTTATGAGGCCTTCAGTCCATGGCTGGTTCCTATGAAATCTGTCAAGTAACAGAAGAGAGCATTAAGCCCAGAACCATTACAGAGCAGAGCTGAAAAACTCCTATGCTTAATTAATGCCAGTCCTGCAGAAGGGGAAGAGGCTTGCCAAGGCCACGCATTTGATCTAAGCCGGGACTAGACCCTAGAGCTCCTCCCTACTAGGCTGTGCTTTTTCCCTCTGCAGTGCCACCTCTGGCAGCTAGGAACTATTTCTTAGGAACTTTACTAAGGGCTCAGCACTATTGAGAGATTCAGAGGTGGGGAGACCACGTAAAGGAACTTACAAGTCTAGTTGGGGAGGACATGTGGAAATGGAAAACAAACTATAATGCAAAAAAAATGAGATGTCAGAGGGGTGTGAGATGAGAAGTGCCAAGGCACTTTAAAGAAAGGAGGGATTCCACCTTGTTACGGTCATCTGGGAAGGCTTCCTGGAGGAAGCAGGCTAACCTGTCTCTTGGTGGGTGGATAGAGTAGGGAGGAAAAAGGAAGATCTGGTGGGAAGGAATAGAGGAGTTGCTACACCTCTACCCCATCATCCCCTGCCCCTCCCATCACCTCCCAAGTACGTGCCCCCACCCCATGACCTCCCACCAGAAACTGAAGGGGAAAAGCCCCTCACAAGCAGGCAGCATGAATTTCCTGTAATTTAGAGGAAACAGTGGCGTTTCTCCACATTTCCATCTGACTTTGTTATTGCTCTGAACGGTCCCAGCCTTCTTCAGTTGAGGCCCATTTAAACGTTTTCTGGCTTTTCTTGTTTTTATGACACTATGGCATAGCCTAATTATTTTGACCCGAGCAGTTCCTTGGGACCATATGCAATATGGGACAAAGGTGACCATCGAACAGGGTGCAGAGAACGGGGATGGGGGTGGTGAATCTCATCCCATTCTAGCGCCTGGATACCGGGTCAGTTGCTTGGGGCAGAGGAGAGATTGTGAACCCATTTGAGTAGAACAAAGTCAAAAAAAAAAGAAAGCAGATTGGCACTGTGGAGAAGGATCCAATGACAGAGAGCTCTAATTGCTTTGGTTTCTCAAAGCCAAGATAATGATGGGTAACATTTATCAAGAGCATGCCAAGAACTCTTCTAAGCACTTTTCAATCTATTCTCTTTTTTTTCACTTTTTTTCACTCTATCCCTCACAACAACCCTCTGGAGAAAGTACTCTGATTATTCCCATCTTATAGGTGAGAAAAATGAACTTAGGCAATTTACCACATACCCAGGTTCAGACCTAAGAGCCCACAGGTTTCAAGGCCTGGGTGCTTAACCACTACCCTCACTGCAGCTCAATATGAGTTGACGTATGTAGAGGGATCTTCCAGCCTTACAATCCTTATCTCAGGGGTAGCAAACATGAGTGCCATTGGAGTCAGAGCCAGAGATGCTACCATGGGGTACCTGCCATATGACTGGGGGGTCCGGGAGGCAGCCTGGGGATATTTGAGCAGCTGGTGAGCTCATGTTCCCTGAGACAGTTCCCTTCCTGGAATGCGAGTCTAGTCTTCTGCAAGATTTTAAGACGGAAGTGAGAAACCCAGACTTTTTATGGATAATCTTCAGACTCAAAGATTGTCCTGCATATAGGATCCGATGGAACAGTGGCAGGGTGGTGTCAAGCAGAGCACACCAAGACAGTATTTGTCCTCAGACTGTCAGCATGTGGCCGCTGGTTATCTCATTTACCCCACAGCATCTCCAAATCTTGGTGTCCTTATCTGTCCAGCAGGGATCTTGTGACATTAGGGTGTTGAGTAACTTGTCTGAGATCAGAGCTCTAATGAGGGTTGGAGCTAGGACTTGGGCGGTTGCCCTGACTCTAGAAGCCCATATCCTCATGCTATCCTCATGGGCAGAATTCTGACAGCAAATGATCTGGATTAGAAGTCAGCAGACCTGGATGCTTCTGGGTCTGCATATTAGTAGAGCCTTGACCCCAAAGAGGGTGAGGTCTGCTCACCCCGAAACCTTGTCCAGCCCTGCTTCTGCATTCCATACCATGTTCTCTAACTGTGTTGGCCAGCAAGGGCCCACCGTGCACTAGCATTTTAAAATGTTGCAGAGACTATGTCCGAAGATAAATTATCGTAGAATACAGGTAATGATTTTATAGTTTGAGAACATCTTTAGAAGGTGACTGTGCCCTTAAGAAATATACTAAATGCTGTGTTTAGTGTAAAATCATAATCCAGACTGGTCCTTACCTCCCAAGGTTAAAAGCATACAGTATTTCTAAAGTGTTGTGACAGGACATTCTTCATCAGGCCATGCAGTGCACCTGGGTTGCACTAAAAACCCATGCATTTTACCTTTATCTGAGTTTCAGAGAAAGTATCAGTGCAACCATCTGGAATACATATTAGAATGCTAGGGGGCTCTTGACAAAACTGGCTCAATGGCAGATAGGGTGTTTATGGATGAGCTGATAATAATAATGATATTAATAATAATAATGGTCCTTATCTGTATAGTGTCTTATGGTTTAGAAAACAATTTCACATACACACAATTAGATTCTAGGCTGATCTTCAAATAGAATTATTGGGGCAAGCATTAATTCTAAAAAGGTAAACAGCAAAGTGAAAATGGAAATGAAAATATGATTGACATTTTCTGCCAGTCATGTTTATTTGAAGCTGTTTAGGGAGAGGAAAAACAAAAAGAGAAGGAAGGTAACAATTCAGTCAACACATATAAGCAAATAAAAGCTTTTACCCCAAAGTGGAAATGTAAATCAGTACTGTGTTCAGCAGGAGGATTTGATGTGAGCTGTGAAATTAAGTCTGGGAGAGACCTGACCCTTTCTCTCTCTTCTGTTTCTCACCCTGGGCTGGTGGCAAATCTCAGATTCCTGAGGCAGCATGATCTTTTCTCCACTCCTTCGGGTGTCTGACAATTTGTAAATCCACCAGGAAGCCTTTCTTGCAAGGATTTTCCTGAAAAATTTCATGCAAACAGCATGAAGTGATCAAAAGAATAATTCATGTTTGATATTTGCCTTGTCCAGTTTGGAACAAGGGAGCATATAGACACACATGCAGAGACAAACTAAGGTAACTTCTCTGTAATGACAGGCAGGGTGGCAGAACCAGCATCTAGAATACCCTTGAGAGATGGACAGGGCAGGGCTGGGACCAGAGGGGGAAGAAGGAGGCACTTGCTTTGGGCACCAAATTTAAGGGGCACCAAAAACCTCAGTCATCAAGAAAAATAATAGTTCAATGCAGTAGTTTTTAAAAAAATCAAAATGCAAAAAATATCCATGATGAATATAATGTCAGAATTTAAGATAAAGACAGGATAAATAGCGATTTTAATGCTGACATTTAAGTACGGAATTGCACAAGTCAGCAGGGGTTAGAATAACAAATGGCACCTCTGCCATCTATGTGAGCACTTGATGTGCGCCAGGAACAGGGTTCAGTACCTTACAGGCATTTTCTCTTGATACATTTCAGAGGGACCCAATTTGTCCTACAGTAAATCCAAATCTATTTGATAATAAAGTATATTAGAGAGTTCCTTTACAGGCTCCATAAATTCCATTTCAGTCCATTTTATCTTTGTTAAACATGTGAGTTGAAAATTACAATCCCTTTATTCACAATGATCATTTTAGACACACAGCTCAAAAAGATAAGCATTAACTTTAAAAAATATATTAATATGCTTGTATCTATTAAGAACCATTGCTTTGTAGTCTCTAGCTGATGATTTTTATTAAGTATACTGCAGGAGGGGGAAAAAAAATCAAGGATAATTATAAATTCATAAATACATCATTCATTGGCGTTAAGTGATTTCCATGGATGGATGCAGAATTATCTATTTCCTGAAGAAAATCTCAGAGATGTTCTGATTAAGCCCATAATCTAGTCTATGTGAAATTCTAGCCAAACTGATGGGGCACATTTTCTTGTCTGAAACTACCTTTGATAAGAAATGCATTACAAACTCATCAGTTTGGCTTCCTGTTAACAAAAAGACAGCAGCCGTCTGGATCATTCTGGATTCACAGTGAAACTGCCACACCATGTATCCTCCAAGTAAAGCTGTGCAAGTTTGACAAGGGGCAGATGAATCCAGGAGTTATTGTACAGGGCTTTAAATCTACGCGGCAGCTGACGGTTGAAATAATCATCTATATATCGCTCTGAGCTAACCGGGGAAAGGTTGACACTGTATATTTTCAACAGATCTAGTCTAATGTTTAATCTTTTGTCTTGGATGGGCTCTTGCTGGGTGGACTTGGAGCACACACTGACAGCTCCAAGGAATTGCTCGTGGTGGATGTGGTTTGCCTTCATTATCGAAGTGCACAGTGGATGAATCTAACTTAGCTTGCGTTGGAAAACGGGAAACTCACCTGACTGGTCTCCCCCAGTACAAGGGGTTCTGCAGGTTGGGTGGGAAGGACGTTCCAGTCTCGGAACCACCTCCATCCCTCCCGGATTCCCCACAGCTGTGCACTTGAAGTGAGTTCCGTGTGTGTTGCTTTTATTATCTCGCTGTCTCGGCAGAGTGGGGAGAGCGTTGTCCTTTTTGAAAACTGGAAAGCTAGGACAATGTGAGAAGATACGTGAGATAGCCAAGCTTTGCTGATACATGTATCAGCAAAAGCCTTGGCTATCGAGGACCAGCTAGTAAATATGTTACACTTTGTGGGCTTCACAGTCGCAATTGCAGTTATTCGACTCTGCGTTGTAGAGTGGAAGCAGCCATAGATGCCAGGTAAACAAATCCCTGTGGCCGTGTTATGAGAAACTTTCTTTAGAGCCACTGCAATTTGAATTTCATATCATTTCAATGTGTTACGAAATATTATTCATCTTAGATTTTTTTTTTCCCCCTCACCATTTAAAAATGTAGAAACTATTTTTAGCTCATAAGCTTTACAGAGATATGTTCCAGAGTATAGTTTGCTGATCCCGGAACTTGACAAATATAAAAAGAAGGAAGGCAGCTGTTGGTGCCAGGAACTTGGCAGATTTCATGCCTATTCTGCAACTCAGCCCCACACACATGTACTGCATGTGTCAGGGCTACGAGGAGGAGTCAGGTACGCTTTTTGGCCTCAAAGTCTTTACCATCTTGTTGGTGTTGGGAGTAGGACAGAAGGAGAGAAGGAAAGGAAAGTTGAGAAGAGGCTGTTTGGGTTGAACTCTTGTACAATTTTTTTCTGTTTGATTCAAAGTAAAAGTTTTCTTCTACTACCTTCCCCATCTCCAAACTCCATAGCGATAATTCAAAGAAATTCTTACATTTCTCATTTCCATTGTGTATTCGCTTTTAGATTTCCTTTGTTCTTTCCTGTGTCTCATCTCTGAGAAGCTAACAGCGAGTGATCTTTGCTTGAGACTCTTTGCCCTTGAGGCGATGGAGACAGTCTATTCTAAGAAAAGAAGAAAGAAAAGAACCAAAGGCAACCAGATCTTCAAAGGGACTTTTCTACCAAATGCTGAGCAGGGCAAGAGCATTGGGCAGGTTATAATGACAGCTCAAGTTTTTAGTAAAGATATTTTAGCTAAGATTCCAGATAGGGGATGTTGATGAATGTTGGACTCTAACCAGGATACATATAGAACATGAGGCTATGGTTTGGGATGGGGTGTGTGAGTACAGCAGGTACATCTAATCCACCAAATTTGATTCTCGAAGATCTGTTAGGCCACAGTATTTCTGTAGAGAACATTGCAATCCAGGTCATGTGGATTCCGTTAATATATTTGTAGAGTATTTCTTCTCCCTCCCATGTAGGAGCTGAATTCTCTCATTACTCTGTGTTGATGAACTCAAACTTACACAATTCAGATTTCCTAGGCAGTGAATAGAGCCAGAAATATACCCTGTGATTAACTTCTGCATAACCTATTGTTCCTTAAAGTCTCCCTCCCCATTCTCCTGTTAGCTCCACAAAAACCAGAAAGGAAAAACCTCCAACAAGCCTCCCCTTCCCTGCCCCCTCAGCCTACCTTGGGGTGCTACTCCCTGTGCCTGGGCTCTGGCAGCTTGGAGATTCTTTCCACCCTCATTTTACATAATAACAGGTCATTGTTGTTTCCTGCCTACATCCTCTAGGTTTCCCCAATAAATGCATTTGCTGTTTCTCAGCTAGAAGTTGTGAAATTACCCTGCCTGATAATGTATATGGTAAAGTGATGGTTCAATGATAGAGAGTTATATATATTGTGTTGGTGATATTATTAGTATTATTGTTGGCATTTCTTTTGATAGGGAGCATCCTTCATTTTTTTAATTATCTGTGTATTAATATCCACCGTGATCTTTTGAAACGAGTAAGCTTTTTTGGGGGATTGATTTTATCAATAATACCTCAAAGTCTTCACCAAACTTCTTGGTGATATATGTTGTCCCAAGGTTGCCAGACCTGAAACTCTAACTCAGAGGATATACCCACCTTAACTTCCCTGTGTTCCGACCTCAAGCTGCCCACTGACCCTGTAGGCGTAGAACTTGGCTGCGATGCCTGTCTTACCCTTATCTTCGCTGCACGACCTCACTGATGGTCCCATGGCGTTCCCCACTGGGAGACTCATGCTGAAACAATAGTCAGGTGCTCCTTTACAGCAGTTATAGGACCGACCTCACAGTATGGGTTATTTATCTGGCATCTGTTATTCTTGTTACTGTTGTTTTGCCTTCATTGCTTATGGAAATATTCATACCCTCTCACCGGTCTGGTTTGAGTGACAGACAGCCAGGATTCTGATAGTCTATGATTGTAAGACAGGGAACATCCCTCTGTAAAAAGGGTGCCATTCTATGCTTCAACCCAGGGATTGCTCTTTCCTGGCCACATTGTAAGACCTCAGAGTTAACTAGCCCAGATTTCCTGGTGAAAGTCTTAAGCAGTTGTACTAGAGAGAGGTTGGCTCAGCTTGGAAGTTTTGTCCATTGTGAAATACTTTATTGCAAAATGACTGTACTACTGTGACTTGCATGATTTTTCTTGGGGGGATGAGAAGTTTAATAAACCCACAGGAAACAAGAAAGCACACTGTTCAATCTCTAGTCCAACGATTTCATAAATTGCCATTTTCAGTAAAACAACATTCACATCCTACAAGGCTGAAAACACACACCCGATTTTCACTGATGTCACTCATGATACAAGGAGATGCTACACGTCTCCCTTTCCTAGGAGTGGCAAACCCCTGGCGTATAATGCAAGTTAGGTGGCAATATCACAGCCAAGGGGGCTCACCAAGCCAGCGGTTTGAGATGAAAGCGAGAGTTTCACATGGAGGGTTGATGAGTTGGACTGTAATAATTATTCAGTAGGATGCATTTTTAGCAGGTTTCAGGAAAGTAATGGGTCTGGTCTTCCTGCAAAACTGAGTTTTCTGTGTCTGTGTATTTCATAGGGGAGGGGAGAAGGGCACTCTGTATGTTGGAGGAGATGATAACACACACAAGATTGCCTGTGACATATTATCCCATCTGATGTCGATGACATAACACAGCAAAAAGAATTTCAAGAAGTCATCGGGGGAAAAGAAAAGAAAAACCCTGCAATTCAGCTGTGAGGGAGGAAACTTCCATTTTAATTTAAGACTATAGTTCTAGTCAACGTTAAAACTGGTTTGGAACTTTTCTAATGAAAAATTTCATCAAGGATTAATTTCGGTTTCCTCTTCTTGTTATTGTTTGGCAGTGAAGGTTGGAGCTAGATCACGCTATCCCAAAGACCCATTTGAGTTCAAGAGCACAACTCACAATTCTCGGCTTGTGACCGAGCCAGGTGAAGGAGTTTTGGAATCCATCCGAAGTTTTAATAACTGCACCTCTCCATGTTCTACTTTAACATGCTGAGCTCAGTGGGAGAAGAAAGATGTACTACTGTGGATTTCAGCATGCATTTAAGCTTGTTGCGCAGCAAAATACCAAAGAGAAAACCCATAGAAAACAATAAATAATCATTAAAACTACCCTAACCCCAAACTAGCAGCTTGTACAAGACTTCAGTCAGAAGCCCTGTTAGCTAGATGCATTTGCGTTCAAGCCACTTTGCATGCCTCTTACTCTGAGTGATTCCAGTGTGAATAGGACGTTACTAATGATCTGCTAAGTGTGTACAGATGTGGGTTTCTCCAGATGTGGTGATTAATAACGTAATGGAGATAGCCAGTTGACTCATGTTTGTGGGTTGTTTGCCTTCTATTACGTTTCCGAGTTAGTTTATTTGCTTTGAACTATTTTTTAACTGCAGCCGACAAACGCATCTTTAAGTCTCAAAGGGCATCATCCCCCTAAACCCTGTTGAGGAAACAGGGAAAAAGGAATGTGCCCCCAGGCTGGAGCTGAGCATTGGGTCCATCATGGGTTAGCACTGGACTACTTAGGAAAGTTGGAATTGTGGCCCCATTTTACTGGAAGTACCCACAAAGAGGCATTGGTGAACCTTGACACAGTGTTTGCAAGCTAGCTAGGCCAATAACGAGAGGGATTTCTGTTTTTAAAAAAATCCAGTAAAGTATATGATCATCTTGAAGTGAGCCCAGAGTTCTGGCCAGTGTTTCTAGAAGATGTTGCCTTGCTTTTGCTTAAAAACAGAATGCTGATGAAAAGTTGAGTAAAATGTTGTTACAGATGTTCAACTCTGCATTAAGGCTGTTGGAATTACCACCACATCTTAAATCAATTCCCAGAACATTGTCTGGAGGTTATGTCATTGAAATAATGAATCCTCTTTAGTCAAGTATAAGCAAACATGTTAAAACATCATTGTAACTTTAAATTAAATTCCAGTGCAAACCAAGGGATCTGAAAGCTCATTAGACTTGCCTGACATTTTTCTAGCACTGAGTCTTCCCAAACTGTAAAGCTGTTAGTTTCGGTGCCTATTAGACAAGCGAGCACTGGGAAGTTACAACAGCACATTAAGTGTTATACTTAGGGATGTGCAAAAACAAGCCCTTGAATTTTATTAGTATTCTGAGA
This sequence comes from Kogia breviceps, assembly GCF_026419965.1. Taxonomy (NCBI): domain Eukaryota; kingdom Metazoa; phylum Chordata; class Mammalia; order Artiodactyla; family Physeteridae; genus Kogia; species Kogia breviceps. The sequence continues at coordinate 57,423,234 of NC_081311.1, forward strand.
TTGGATGGAGTTCAGCTCCTATAAAAATTCCACATTGGATTCCTGAACTTGTTTGTGTTTTAAAGAAGCTGGTAAGTCAGGTTCCTTTAAAAGATCTAATCTTCCTACGGCTACCACAGCAGGGCGACTCTAGTGGACATGCTGTAGACAGGGGTTTAGTGTAATTAGCCAGAAACCAGGCTAACTACGAACCTGGAAACGTGCGTTGGCGTGAGGTTGCAGCCCATTCCTTCAATACTTGTCTTTCATGAAAGTGAATTTAAGTCTCCCTTTTAATTCCATTTTTATTCCTCTCATGTAGTCACAGAAGCCATGAAATGAAAATTATATTTTATAACTTAACTAAAAGTTTTCCTCGATCTGCTTTCTTTAAAATTGCAGAAATTGATAGAATCCACATAAAAGGATAATAATTAAATATGGTTTATATCCTACTTAGGAGACAGCAGTTATCACTGCTCCTCCTGCGGGAACTAAGCCGTATGTGATGGTCTCCATTACACAACGTTCGTATATTTAAGCTGGAGACATTCCCCCCCCACCCCCGTCTCTTCAGGGAAAAGATCTGCATTTCCAGGCCATGAGTACAGGAGGAAACCTTTGAACATGCGTTTCATTTAAGAGAACAAATCCCAGTTTAATGCAGTATGATTATGATGGATGATCTTTCTGAGTTGTGATGAAAATAAATCGTTTCCTTGCATAGAAGGAGACTTGACTTTAAGCACCAGAACAAGGTGTTTCCCTGGAGCTGGTGAACAGGTGTTAACTTTCAAGTCTCCCATCTGAAGATGACTGCAGGTAAACAGACAGTGACAAGGTGCAAGGTTAATGGGCACTTAACCAGAGAGGGTTATGTATCGTTGGCCCGGTGCAAGTGGGAAAAGGAAAGTGAAGAAAAAGAATCTAGCAGAAATGCCAGTGCGTGTGACTTCTTAATGACTGTAGACTCATTGTATAATTAGACAAAACCATGGCAACATCTGGTGGCCTTGAATAAAACTCGCCACATAGACTAGGTTAGCTAAAAGACCTTTTTGGATGTCACACAAGAAGGCTTGTGTGATAGAGAAGAAAAGAATTTCCACCTCCTAGTAGATCAATTCACACGCACACATGTTTTTGAGTACATCATGCTACTCAACTAATCTTGGTCATCGTGAACACAGTGCAACCATCGCAAGTGGTCCATATTAAAAGATGACCTTGTATGATGGGGGTAGTCAATGCAATACTTCTACCCCATCCTAAGGTGGGGAAAGTGCAAAAGTACACTTACACACACACACACACACACACACACACACACACACACACACACACACACATTCTCTCTCTCTCTCTCTCTCTCTCTCTCTCTCTCTCTCAATCTCACTGCCTTTCTACCCCATTATTGCCTGGGATGCCTGGCCCCCTGTCCTATGAAAGGAAGATGAATGCAGGTCAAGCTCAGAGTGCCTGTTTGCTTGCTGAGAGATGCATATCACCTCTAAGTGATTTTTTTCAATACCATCTATGTGGCTTGTATTTATTTCCTTTAATCTTTTAAGTGCTATTTAGTCTCTGTGTGATTTGCTGTGGATACTCGTTTCTGATAAGATGCGATATTCTCCGATATTCTCCGAGCCACATAGTTCCTGCCTGGAGCCCTAAGTGACTGATACGGTTGCAGCCTGAGCCTGGCCCTCTGGGGGGACAGGACGTGGGGAGCAGGTGGTAGTGAGTAAGGGCTGTGGGCATTTGTAGGTGCTTTTTTGCCTTCATTTCTTCTGGTCATGCTCTCATCTCCAACCACATTCTTGTTCCCTCTCCCTGTGTCAGCCAGAAGTTAGACAACCCCAGACTGACAGAATGAAGGAGTGTACCAAGAGTGATACCTGAAACAGATTTGGAGGGTAGTTGGATTATTATTATCTCTTTGGGACCATGTATCATAACACACTAAGTGTATTTAGGGTTTTCAGGGAAGTACCGTATCATGCATGTTCTGATATGGGTCTTCCTGGATAATATCAAGTAGCTGAGATGGCATTTCCTCCCCCCACCTAAGCCTTGTACACCTTTAACATATATCAAGCTTCTTTTGATGTTGTCGCTGCTAATATTTCTCTTCTTAGCTTTAAGGTAACTGCGTGTTATTTCGAGTTTCAGGGGTGCTTCCTCCCAGTCTGTGTTGCAGTCAACAATAAGAATCCGAGGATCCTATTTTTCCTTCTTGACATTACAGCTTTAGCCTGTATTGTGGGGCGTGGGGAGAGGAAGACTAGGATTTTGCTGCTGGTGCCCTTGGGTGACAGGCTGGGTAGGCAATCTGCTAATTATCTAGCAGCTCTCTTAAAAAGAAACATGATACAGGCTAATACATCTCCAAAGCTTATTAGTGGGTGTCTTTGGGCAAAAGCAGTAGACTGTGCTGTGTTGTTTGTGAGCAGAACTTTGGATCGCTTAGTGATCTCTGTGGTTTAGACATTTGGAAAACAGCCTGTGGTTTCCAGTTCCCTCTGCTGCCCTCCTTCCCTGCCCCTCCTCAGAGATAGCATTCAGTGGCAACCTCCTTCATTTGGGCGCTCTTCTCTGGCCTGCTTCTGCAACCTTGCAGCCCCTTCCTCCCATCTTAATGGTTTAAGAAAGGATCCCATGCACACAGGCCCTCCCTCTTGGGAGGTGGAGGGATGAGAGCTGAGTTGGGCTGGGATTCTTGAACCAGAACATACCAGTGTTCCCAGTCCTGATGGACTGAAACATTGGCGGTTAAGGCCTCAAATCCCTGCCTCCTTCCAAGGCTCTTTCCTCTGGCATGTAGGAATTAGGACCTGGTTACATTGGTCCATTTGCAGAAGCAGCCAGCTGGCAGCTCTTATGCTGCTGCTTCAAATACAACTTTATTTCTGATTTTGGTTACAAGAAAACCTATTTGGTTACCCAGCAAGAGAAAGTAACCAAAAAGAAATTCTAAGCAGAATGATGGAGTGTTCCTATATATATACATGTATATATACATATACATGTATATATATACATACACACACACGTGTGTGTGTATACACATAAATGTATTGGTGTACAGATAGATTATAATTTCTTTTCTCTCTAATGGCAGGGTGTTTTCACGCTGTTTTAGTCTGTTTAAGTTGCATGTTCAAATGCTGGAGTGTCAAGAGGTGATGCTCTCACCTTTTCTAAGCTGACCTCTTTGACTAACGCATTGGTCTTTGTCATTGGGTCCTAAGAGATGGCCATGAATTCCTAGTGAGTGACTGAGCCGTGAGTGTGTGTCCTTTGATACCTTGCCTGTATTGCACAGTCTGCCCTCAAGCTGTTCATAATCTCATGAGCTGCCTGTATTTCCAGTTGAAGATGAGCAGCCGTCAACACTGTCACCAAAAAAAAAGCAGCGCAACGGAGGCATGCGGAACTCACCCAGCTCCTCGCCTAAGCTGATGAGGTAAGGATAGGGGCCCGGGCCACGCGGTGGGTCCACCGGTGGGTCCCCCTCTCGCTCCATCTCCTGTCCTTGCCCCCTCCCCACCCTGCCAGACCTAGAGGCTCCCCTCCCCAGCAGGCTCGCGGCAGAGGAGGGGACGAGATCGTTAGATGGCTTCTTAAAGGCTGAAGTATTTATTCTGTCAGCTTGTCAGCAGTTAATGATAGAGCTGAAAAAATTCTGTCATGAAAAACAGTTTGAAAAGCTGTTTGAAAAATACATAGGCTTTAAAGTCTGAGCTGTCACCAAGTCCTGTCTATGTGTAGTTCCTAAACAGCAGTGGCACTAATGACAGCGGCAACCAATCAGAGGAACCCGTGTGGTTAGTTTGCCTCCAGCAAGTCTCTTTCTGCTGGAGTCCCTCCGAGGACTGTTTTCTGTACTTAAGGCCATATGTGAGATGTATCATCACAATCAAAAATGAACCTGAAGATTACCTTCTCTTTATCCTGTCGATTGAAATCAAATTTCTGTTAATTGATTTTGACTGATAAAAAAGTCTAATAATCTGTGGACTTGCCAAAGCAAAGTTCAAAAGTAATCCAGTTCTGCTCAGGCTAAAAGCAATATTAATTATGAAATAGAGCTTGTGTGCACTCTTTTTCTCTCTCTTTCTCTTTCTCTCCTCCCTCCCTCCCTCCCTCCCTTCCTTCCTTCCTTCCTTCTCTTCTTTCTATCTTGACTGCAGCTTCCTCCAGGAAATGGCAAGTGAAGTCAATTTTCAGTAGAATTCTGTTGGATCCTCTTCTTGGACTCTACATCTTTCATCTTCCTTTTTCTGTCTTCGATTCATCTGCCAATCCCAGTGCTGCTTTCCCCCATCATCCTAGCTCTCCAGCACCTCAATGAAACAGGAGTGATTTCAGATTTGCACTGCTTTCCCTAAATGGTTCCTACCATGGAAACACCTGCCATCTTGACGATAATTTCTTCTTTTCATTGCCATTGGCTGCTCTCTTCCCTTTGATTATTGATAAAAAAAAAAAAAAAAATCACAGCGATTTCCTCCCCCTCCTCCCCTTCTCCAAGCATTTGCATCTTCCTGCCCATGACCACCTTTCTAGGATGGAGAGAGGGCAGTCCGTCTTCATGTGGTTGAGGACGCATGTCCCAGGAGAAGACTCGGCCAGCCCCATGTCCTTTTCCGTCACCATCCTCTCTTCCTGTTCAATGTTTCCTTGACAGTTCTCTGCCTTCCCTTCACTCAGTCTTGCTCGGGTGTCGCTGATTTACATGCTTGTTTACAGTTTATGAGGAGGAATAAAATGTGCCAACTGCCAAGCCTCTCCCTTTTATGATGCCACTTGCCCTGGTCACATCCTCTCTGCATTTACTCACCTTTAGGTAATCGCCTCATCTCATGCTCATAGTTTTATCCATTGAAAGTAAAGCCCAGGCGCTTTCTTTTGCCTAAATTTAGAGAAGCAAATAAATAAATAAAGAGAAGTCTGGAAAATCTGAAACCTTTGGAGCCACATTCCCTGTCCCTGTTTGCTATGTAAAGTATGGCTCATTTCTCTGATCTTGAGTAATAATAATTCTGAGGAGTTATACTGTTTTCATATGCTTCAAAGCTGTGTCAAAGTTTTGCTGCTTAAGGGTACTTCTTTCTTCTGCTGGCTCTTGGGTACCAAGATGACAGGTCTTCTGTACGAGGTGGAAGCTTCTTTAAGTCGTAGCCTTCAGCAAAACATCAAATTACCGAATCCAGGGTAACATACTTCTACACAAATGCCTTTCCTGTATATATATTATACTCTATATATTAAATACTTTAGTGTTACACGCTACATTTTATGTGCAATAGAAAGTGATGGTTTGAGGTAGCCTTGGGGGGACTTTTTTTTCCACAAGCAGAAAAAGCTAGTATGTACTGTAACAAGTATGGTTTTTACAGGACTTTCTGCCCGAAGGCCTTTGTAAATAAGTAATGATCAACAGATTGGCTGTGGGCTTTTGAAAAGCATGCCTGTGTCAGTTTGCATGATGGGGGAGAATTTTCAAAGTGGGTCTTGCTTTCATTGCCTGTCGGAGAGGGGCCGAGGAAGGCAGTCATCCCAGGCTGGAGCTGTCTGCTCCGCGGTACATCAGAATTGCTAAACGTGGGTCAGGCGGTGACCTGAAACTTGCCAAGCTACAGAACTCGGGTTTCTGGTGTTGGTGCCTTTGGGCTGCTGCTATGGCCATAGCTACTGTCACCAGGGCACTTTACTCCACCAGCCCAGGACGACCTCAATTGCTGCTCAGGTGGAACGGGCTGTCCCATGACAAGTCAGAAAATCTCCGACACTCCTCCTTCACCTTGACTTTCTGTATTCCAGGTACTCTACAGACTCTGTCTGGTGTGGGACCCAAGACAGGGTGTTTGTTGCCCTTCATTTCCCGTGTAGGAACGAAGAGCCCACGGGCGATTTGGTTTGGCTTGGTTTGAATCCCTGGCCCTGGCCGTGAGGTTGCCGGGGCTTATTTTTTTCTAGCTCCCTCTTGCTAATTGACAGAAAACAGAGGGGTTCCTGTACCGCCTTGAGGTTTCTCTAGGTCCTCCCCTGCAACATCTTCAAGCACTCCCTTTCTACTCTGCAAAAGATAGGACTCCCAGGTCCTATTCCCTGTGACCTGAAACATCCATAAAGGAGGCTCACGGCTCATTTGAAGTGGGTGTTTCGACATGAGTTCGAGGCGTGCTGCTTGAGCAGAATCGCTCATTCTGAACGCGAGCAGGTTTTAGTGGCCTACGGGCAGTGATAGGAACAGTTCCAAGAGAAACTGGAGAGCCCAGAATGGGCTGGGCTGGGCTTTAATTTACCACTGTGGCCTCTGCAAATAAAACAGGCTCCTGCGTGAGGGGGTCCTCGCAAGCCATCTGCCAGCAGGAAATGCTACAGGGACTCTGCACTAATGGTCTTTGTCTCCCCTTTGTTCTGGTAGCAGGGTCTACCCTGGTTTTTCAGTGTCACGTAACTGTCTGCGCAATCATTAGATGAACTGCCTCTCTTTGTGTGTCTGGATCCCGAGGCCGTATGTTTTGTAGTTGCCCTGACACAGGAAACAACCCTCACGGCCAGGCTGAGCCAGACGGCGCGCGTCTGCGCTCCAAGCCCGGGGTTTGTGTGTCATGATAGAGACCTTTGGCTTCAGATCCTACAAAGGAGCAGGCTGAGGAGTTAACCGGGGCCCTGTATTCATCTCCCTGTGGGTCTCTTAACAGGGAATTATTTAAGGAGCCTCTCCTAGTTTTCCTCTAAAATCGCCAAGCACCTATTGCCCCGTTCTCCCTACTCAGTGAGTGGGTTTGTGCCCTGTCAGGAAAGTTCTGTCTTCCTTCAGTTGTGAGGCTCTAGAGGGCAGGAACTTTGTCTCTGAATAACTAGGTCAAGGGTTCTTAATTTGGCGGCCTCCCAGACCCCATTGACTCTCTAGTGAAATCTGTCTAGAAAAGCTCTCTAGGAAAAAGAAAGTTCGTTGGACACCATTTTTGACTCCAGTTGAAGGAGATTCTTGGATTCCTAAATCCTGGCCCCAGTTACTATCACGTTTGGTTCTTCTCACAACCACCTTCGAGGAGTTACCTTCACAGATGCTTTTTGGCTGCTGAGAATATGTCTTCAGTGGGTAGATGGTAATGGGGGAGATGCCCAGGCTCCCACACTGTGTCCTCAAATGCAACCCGAAAGGTTATGCGTTTTAGCTGCCTGCTTCTATTTCTTTCCTCAGATTAATTCTTATCTGGGAAATGTTTAGAGGGAGCCTACCGTACTCAAGGTGTTGTGGAAGGTCTTCGAGGGGTGTAAAGTAAGATGGATTACACTCTTCAAATTACATGGGTTACATGTCTTCAAAATGCTCACAGTTTGATGTGGGAGACAGACAAGCATATACAGCAAAACGGAAGAAGGACAGAGTAGAGACCTACCAGCATGGGCTGTGGGACCAGAGGGTGCCCTCATTACCTCTGGTCTGGGAGGCTGAGCCTGGCTTGTGAAGGATGAGGAGAATTCTCGACTAATAGCACTAGCCACCCTTGTCCATTGTTTACTAGGTGCCAGGCATTGTTCCAAGAGCATTAGGCCTGTTCATTCATGGAATCCTAACTACAGCTCCAGGAGCAGGGATTGCTCTCTCGTCCATTTTTCAGATAAGGAAATTGAGTCCCAGCGATGTAAAGAGTAGTAAATCTAGTAAGTCTTACCTAATTGGGAAGATTTGAACCCAGATGGTTTGGTTTCCAAACCCATATTATTTACTGCTGCTTTCTTCTGCCCGATGAGGGGAACGGGAAAGTGCTCAGGGCATTGCAAGTGGCTTGATGTGGCTGGAGAAAGGCATTCTTAGAGTTGCATAACTGAAGTTGGAAATATGGGCATATTCTGGCCCCCAGTCATGAAGGCCTTTCCTGTCATAGGCCAAAACCTTGCTGGTTTTTGAGGAGGCAGTGCCCTAACTTGTGTTTTGGGAGGATCACTGATGAAAGTTTAAGGACGGTTTAGAACCCTCCATCACGGCCTTCTGGAGACCCCTGGTACCTCTGGGTACCAAACCGTTCAGGGTCTGCTTTAGAACAGTGGACCAGACGTGGGCTAAACAGTCTTCCCCAGAAGGACACACAGCATTCCTGACATAATGACAGTAACGCCTCCTCCCTCAGGTGCTAGAGGGGACCTGGTGTAAGATACCACGGGCTATGAGGATTTACCCAGGATGTGTCGGGTGGACGCTTTACACAAAGAGATAGCCCCCAGCGAGGATAACTGACAGCACTAAAAACAGATATTGAATGCTGTGAAAGGAGCTTCATGTCATAAGACCCAGAAAACATTAGATATTTGTTTTCTGAATCAGAGTGCAAATATGATTGGAGTAAAACAGATTATCCTCTTGGGCCCTAACTGATCATTGAATGAAATAAACTCATCTGCTTGTTAAGTCCCAGCCTCTCCCTTTTGACGCATACCTCTCACGGGATCTTTTTGTTAGGACTGCCAGCTTGAAAGGTTGTAGTAATAGAAAATGGCAAAGTGGCCTGAGCCCACTCAGAGTTGGGGACAGAATGCCACTTTCCCAATCTCTTTCGCTGGGCAGAATGAAGAAGGAAGGCCAGGACAGCTTAGCTAAGTAAATTCACCTCTTAATGCACAAACGCACAGCAAATGACAGGCCCTCACGGGACTGCAGAAGAAAGACATGGTGGATCTCATCATCCCAAGGCTTGGTGGATTCGACACAGGTCCCTGGACACATTGCATACACAGCAGAGGGTCATTATCCTGTCCCCTCATTTCAGAAGCATGTTGTCCACTCTCCTCCAGGACTGAAGAACATGTCAGCTCTCCCGGTTTGTCTCCCAGATAGAAAGGCAGTAATTTCCTTCTTGCTCTGAGGATGGTGGCTGTCTAGCGAGAGATGACATACTAGGGGGCAGCAGTTCTTGATTGTTTACTTCTTGGGCAGGAAAAAAAGAAAAAAAAATGCAAGTAGAGAGATACAGAAAGTTTGGCCAGAGTGGCCTGAAGGTTTTCTCAAGGTGGCTCCAAGGTTGGCCATCCCGGGGAGATGGGGGTGGGGGGTAGGGGGCAGCCGTGTCTCAGGAGAGACGAACATTACATAGGACAGTGGAGGCAGCTTTGAAGGATGAGTTAGGGCAGAATCCCAAAGTCAGGATCCTTGCGACCTAGCAGGAAATAGAATTCACCCAGAAATAAAATGCACCCAAGAAAGAAGCAGATCCGTTGAGTCAGAACCATTTACGGTGCTGAAAACCTAAGTATGGGCCGTTTTGAGGAGACCACCTGAGACCCCCTCCAGTCGCCTGTGGCTGGTGCAGCCAGAGACCCATGCATGTGACCGGCTGCTCCTGAACGTTGCACTGAAGGACTTAGTTACTACCTGCGACGTTGTCTTCTGTGGAGTGGAAGAAGCAATGGGAAGCAAGGTGGGTGGAAAACTGAATTATAAGCATTGCGCTTGCTAAGAAAGAATATTTCATTTGCTTTCCTATGCTTGTTTATTTGCTGACTAGCTCTTGGAGGTAGACGTCAGCAAGAGTCATTTGCGTGGCTTCCAGGTTAGGAATGTCTATCAAGTGTTGACACAACCCCTCAAGTTCCAGAGAGTCGCAGAGCGAGAGTCAAGAGCAGGTGACCTGGGTGCACTTTTGTCACCAGAGCTGCATTCTCCATTTGAATAGCAGGGCCAGGACTACAGTGGGGCGTGTGAGGTGCCTCCTTCAGTTTTGCACCGAGGCCCCTCGATGGCTTCACTCTGATCCCGGCCTCGTTGAAAAGAACCATAGCCTTCCAGTCCGTATGTTGCAAATAGTTGCTAACTTTGGTAGGATTGCCTCAAACCACAAAGCCTCTCCCTTTGGGCAAAGCTTTACAGCAGTGAGCCTCAAATTTTAGCATGCCATCGCATCATCTGGAGCACCTTGTTGAAACAGAGCTTGATTCAGCAGGTCTGGGCTGGGCTGGAGAACTGCATTTCTCTCAAGCTCCCAGGTGATGCTGAGACAGCTGGTGTGGGGTCATGCTTCGAGAACCACCGCTTCCAGCAATCAGAGCAATGGGAGGAGCTTCACGTGACGGGGAACCTTCTCACAGACATGTTCAGCCCTGGCCCTGGAGCGCTAAACAGTTGTTAAGAACAACTGTGTTGACCGCATCGGACATCAGACATGAGTCCTGTCTGCTGATCAGTTACAGCAGCTGGCTTCAGGCACATTCCAGGCAGCCTGACTGGTTAGAGACATACTACAGAGTCTCCCTTCCTTCCGATCACGATGCCCTAATTTCAAGTACTGCCCCTGCAAAGTGGAAAAACAGCGCAAGAGCCTTGATTGTTCCTCAAACAAATTGTTACAAGATGTCAAAGGCGAAGGGGCTCTCCCTGGACACTTTTTCTGGTCTGCTTAGAGGGTCTGGGGAGTTTCTGTTGAATGATTTGAGATGTTCAGAGATCAGAGATCATTCATCAGCTTCTCTTGGTAGTTGGTTGTCTACCGGGTCCTCTGCTGGGTTCTGGAAATGTGTGGAAGAGTAAAATGGGAGTTCCCTGCCCTGAAGAAGATCACCAACTAATGGATAAGACAGTTGTGCAAATTACTGTCTCTGAAAGAGCATGTTACTTCTGTTAAGAGCTCCCAGGAGGGGAAAGCCACGTCTGTCTCTGAGGTTATGGAGGAGGACAGCACAGGAGGAATATTTGAAGCAAACCGGGAGGCTTCAGAAGTGTTCTGGTACCCTTACTATGGTGCCTGACCTAACAGATACTCAGTAAAATCAGTCTTTGCCACTGGGGTGAAAGGCCTGCAGAGGCATGAGAAATTGCCCAATTTTATAAAGCCTCCCGTTTCCCGGGGAGACTTCTGCAGAGTTGGCCTCAATCTAGATGGGACACTTGTAATGATAGGAAAGGCCTTATCATGTGACGAGAAATGAGGTCCTGAAAATCAAGCAAGGGAAAGGATGCAATTTTAAAACCATTTGGTAACTTTCCTCTTTCATACCTTTTGTTTGTCGGTTTGGTTTGGTTTGGTTACTTGTACTTTTATGTAAACTTCTGAAGTCCAGCATCAAACCCACTGCCACACAAAAAAATTCGAATTTTCCTCCAAGCGGAACTGAGCTCTTTAAAATATAATGCCAGCTTCCTCACAGCAGGTTTGCTAGAAAAAGAGATTTGTGGTTTTGCTTTAGGCTGTTGTCTTCGAGGCAAGCTTTTTGTGTGTCTGCTGTAGCTGGGCATTTAGTTCACTTCCTGAGATTAATTGATGGCAAGCGGCATTCCTTGCTCTGCAAACCCTCAAAACAATGATCTTTTATTTATTTTTTTTTTTTGAAGTCAGGTATGCTTAATATCTAGCTACGGACTTTGGAGGTATGAGCTGAGATTCAAGAAGCATAGCTATGAAAAATTTAACTCACTGGAGCTCCTCGGTTGTTATAAAAATGTGGGTATTCCTAAATGGAGTCTTCACATATTGGGACAAGACAAAAACTCACCCAGCCTTAGTTGATTATTGAGGCTCTCCTTAGCACATTGTCCTGGCAGGGGGCTCATGGGGAAATTTTCTACTGATAATTCACACCAGCTGTGCATTTCATAAATGGCCGCCATGCTGCTTTTCTTTTTTGCAACGTAGGGGGGCACTGTGGCTTGGCGCTCTGCAGTGGGAAATGAGCACGATCCGGCTGCCTCCTGCAAGTGGGAGGGGGTGAGACGGGGGCCATGCTGCACTGACTTCCAGTTAAGAAGACCTCTCTGGGCAAAGCAGTGTTCTCTTCCCACTAACTGTCTTCTCCACATTAGTTATCCACTCTCTTTCCCATCTGTATACCAGTGGGTGATGATAACAGAAATTACCTGTAAGTGTCATTGTGATGAGTAAATCACAAAATGTAGGTAAAAGTTTTAGCACAGCAACATTTGTAAGAGCTCAACCCATGATGGCTAGTCGTCTTAGTAGCAACAGTAGTAGCAGTAGTAGTAGTCTAGTAGTCAAAGTAATAGTAGGAGAACCCCACACCATTCTCTGTTTCCTGTCTCCTTTCACCATTGTAACAGCTACAAACACATAAGTGAGTTCTAAGCAAAGTATAAAGAATGATAATAATAGTTATGATAATAGTTATGATTATCATAATAGTTATGATAATAATAGTTATGATAAAAATAGTTATAATAATAGTTAACCTTTATTGAGGGCATGCTCTGTGTCAAGTTCTGTGCTAAGTGCCTGCCATGTCTTCACTCAGGCAACCCTCAAATTGAATCCATTAACTAATGATGATGTTCAACATTCCCATTTTACAGATGCAGAAACTGAGGCACGACACAATGTAGCAAGTGGTAGATGATCCAAAACCTGATGAAAGACATTTTGGCTCTGGAGCCAGTATACTTAATCACTGAAGAAATAGGTGGTTTTCTGCCCTCAGTGGTATCCACTTCCAAACACTCCCTTGGGGGGTCAACTCTCTTGGTTCCACTGAACAAATTAACTGGCTAGTGTCCGGGTTTCTTGTTTTCTTTGGTTGGACTGTCATAAGTATTGTTCCTCAAATGCAAGTTAAAGACTGGGGAGAAGTTTCCTTCCAGATAGAGCAGATCCAATTGTGTATGTATGTGACCCAAACTCTTTCATGAAGATACTGTGTCTTTCTGGTATGTTTCCATGTATTCCTAAACTGACGGCAGGATGCTTTTCTCCTTTAAATGAACAGCTGAGCCCTACGGTGCGAGAAGGACAGCCAGGGTCATCAGTGGAGTGACATCTGGTACATGGTGCCCATTTTTCTTTAAGGTGCACTATTGTATTCATTTGCTCAGGCTGCCATAGCAAAGTACTACAGACTGAGTGTCTTAAACAACAGAAATTTATTTTCTCACGGTTCTGGAGGTTGGAAGTCCAAGATCAAGCTGTTGGCAGGGTTAGTTCCTTCTGAGGCCTCAAAGGGAGGCTCTGTTTCAGGCCTCTCTCCTTGGCTGGTAGATGGCCATCTTCTCCCCATGACTTCACATCATCTTCCCTCTGTACATGTTTGTACCCAAATTTCCTCTTCTTATAAAGACGACAGTCATATTGGATTAGGGCCTACCCTAATGACCTCATTTTAACTGAATTACCTCTTTAAAGACCATATCTCAAAATACAGTTACAGTCTGAGCTACTAGGAGTTAGGACCACAGCATACAAATTTTATGGGGGCGGGGGTACAATTCAGGCCGTAACAACTACACAGCAGATCCACTTCACCTCACAGTTTTACCCTAAAATAAGGCTTGTACGTTGGCTAAGTGGTAAGTGACAAATGAGCCTTGAATCAATCATGGTCCCTTTTGGGGGAGTTGGGATTACTTTCTGAGTTGAGGCAATACATAAAATAGTTAAGATGTGAAAGGCAATATCTAGTATTGGGCCTCGGTTCCAACTAAATCTTTTTTTTTTTTTTTTTTTTTTTTTTTTACTTTTATTTTATTTTTTTTAACATCTTTATTGGAGTATAATTGTTTTACAATAGTGTGTTAGTTTTCCCTCTACAACAAACTAAATCAGTTATACATACACACATGCTCCCACATCTCCTCCCTCTTGCATCACCCTCTCTCCCACCCTCCCTATCCCACCCCCCCAGGCGGTCACACAGCACAGAGGTGATCTCCCTGTGCTATGCAGCAGCTTCCCACCAGCTATCTAATTTACATTTGATAGTGTATATATGTCCCTGCCACTCCCCCACTTCGTCACAGCCCACCCCTCCCCCTCCCCATATCCTCAAGTCCATGCTCGAGTGAGTCTGTGTTTTATTCCCGTCCTACCACTAACCTCTTCATGACATTTTTTTCCCTTAGAGTCCATATATATGTGTTAGCATACGGTATTTGTTTTTCTCCTTCTGACTTACTTCACTCTGTATGACAGACTCCAGGTCCATCCACCTCATTATAAATAACTCAGTTTCATTTCTTTTTATGGCTGAGTAATATTCCATTGTATATATGTGCCACATCTTCTTTATCCATTCATCTGTTGATGGACACTTAGGTTGCTTCCATGTCCTGGCTATTGTAAATAGAGCTGCAATGAACATTTTGGTACATGAGTCTTTCTGAATTATAGTTTTCTCAGGGTATATGCCCAGTAGTGGGATTGCTGGGTCGTATGGTAGTTCTATTTGTAGTTTTTTAAGGAACCTCCATACTGTTCTCCATAGCGGCTGTATCAATTTACATTCCCACCAGCAGTGCAAGAGGGTTCCCTTTTCTCCACACCCTCTCCAGCATTTATTGTTTCTAGAGTTTTTGATGATGGCCAATCTGACCGGTGTGAGATGATATCTCATTGTAGTTTTGATTTGCATTTCTCTAATGATTAATGAGGTTGAGCATTCTTTCATGTGTTTGTTAGCAATCTGTATATCTTCTTTGGAGAAATGTCTATTTAGTTCTTCTGCCCATTTTTGGATTGGGTTGTTTGTTTTTTTGTTATTGAGCTGCATGAGTTGCTTATAAATTTTGGAAATTAATCCTTTGTCAGTTGCTTCATTTGCAAATATTTTCTCCAACTAAATCTTTAAGGAGTTGTCCGAGAGCCCGTGAAAGTGATTCTCTTTGTCGTTTTGTAAACTGATAATGTTGGGATGCTTTGTTCAGGGAGGTTTCTGACGGCCCTCCTTTCCTCCCCCAACCAAAGCACTATTGGTTGTTGCGCTCAATGGCAAATGCTTGGGCTTTCTCCTATTAATAGAAAGTCCAATCTAGAAGGAGAAGTTCCTGTAGACGAGTAGCCTAAGCCAGCCTGTGGTGCTTACATTGCTACAGGAACAGACATGGCAAAGAAATGTATCCTGTCTGGCCCAAAGTAGCTGGTGACTCTCGTGTTGCTGAAATCAATCACGTTCCGAGCTTCCTCCCAGACGTCTAGTGTCTAGTGAATCTAGTTAATGAGGAGCAGTTCTAGTAATCAGTCTTCAATGCGTCTTATCTCCCATCTTTGCTCCCAAAACAACTTTTCTATGCTTACTCCATGCCCTCCAGCCTTTTGATACCCAGCAGTGGTTCAGTATTTCCAAAATCCTTCCGGTCAGCGCTCGTGCATTGAGAGAAGAGTGCTTAAAGGTCTTCTAGGCTCACCCAACATTTATAATGAAATTTATAATGAAATCCCCTCTATATTCACAGCTCCTCAGGAATGTCTCAAATGATGAGAAGTCCACTGCCTTGGGAAACAACCCATGTCATTTTTAAAATACCTTCCATTTGTATAACATTCTTCCTTTCTGGAAACTTGAGTTTGGCTCTATCTAAATCCCTAGTCTGAGCTCCGTTGGTCATATCAATCGGTCGAATCCATCTCTTCCACTTGACTCCCATCGCACATCTGAGGGCAGCTCAGGTCTTCTGTACCTCAGGTCAGGCAATACGACATCTGCAGCCATGGTTTTGGGTGCCTTTCTTTGGCTCTTTTCTTTTGGGTCTCAATCCTCTGGATGGCTCCTAGTGGATCATGACTCTAATATGCTGAGATTCCTCCTTACCTTTCAGGGCTCAGATCAAAAGTTATCTTCTTTGCAAAGCCTTTCTTGATGTTACTCAAATACCAGGCAATTGACAGCTTTCCTGGTGTTCTCAGACCACCTTGTACATTCACTTTGCTATAACACTTACCACAGTGTATCACAACCGTTGATGGACATTTTCTCTCCCGCTTGCTGTATTATAACCCTCTCTTTGACTAGGGACTGTGCCTTCATCATTGCTGTATCCTCCATTCCCGGCACAGAAGAGGGGATTCCTGTTTATTGATTGCTTTGCTGATTCAGGAACCCAGAGTTCAAATTTCAGGTACCATGGCTGATCAGAAACGGAAATATCTTTGTTCAGGGAGGTTTTTGATGGTTTTGAGATCAGCCCCTTTTAGTAACATCCTGGATGACCTATATTTAAATGATTCGGGGCAGGCTGAGAGGCTTGCAGGAAGTACGGAGTACAGCGTGGCTTACCACTGAGACTTCCCTGATGCTTCTAGATGTTCCAGTGCAAATCCTGGCTTACAGCCCTAGTGTCAGATGATACCTGGTGTACCTAAATCTCTACCCTAGTTATGAGGCTTGACATTAAAAAGCTGTCTTTTTTTTCTTTTCACTGAGGGACAATTGATCCTCAGTCTTGTTTATTTACTTTTCTTTTTTTTTTTCAGTAGGAAACATTTTTTTTTATAGATCTTTATTGGAGTGTAATTGCTCCACAATACTGTCTTAGTTTCTGTTGTACACCAAAGTGAATCAGCCATAGGCATACACATGTCCCCATATCCCCTCCCTCTTGAGCCTCCCTCCCATCCTCCCTATCCCACCCCTCTAGGTCATTGCAAAGCACGGAGCTGATCACCCTGTGCTATGCTGCTGCTTCCCACTAGCTATCCATTTTACACTTGGTAGTGTATATATGTTGATGCTACTCTCCTTTGCCCCAGCTTACCCCGCACACCCTGTGTCCTCAAGTCCATTCTCTATGTCTACATCTTTATTCCTGCCCTGCAACTAGGTTCATCAGCACCATTTCTTTTCTTTTTTTTTTAGATTCCATATATATGCATTAGCGTACAGTATTTGTTTTTCTCTTTTTTTTTTTTTTTTTTTTTTTTTTTTTTTTTTTTTTTTTTTTTTTTTTTGTGGTACGCGGGCCTCTCGCTGTTGTGGCCTCTCCCATTGCGGAGCACAGGCTCCGGACGCGCAGGCTCAGCGGCCATGGCTCACGGGCCCAGCCGCTCCGCGGCATGTGGGATCCTCCCGGACTGGGGCACGAACCCGTGTCCCCTGCATCGGCAGGCGGACTCTCAACCACTGCGCCACCAGGGAAGCCCTGTTTTTCTCTTTTTGACTTACTTCACTCTGTATGACAGAATCTAGATCCATCCACCTCACTACTGATAACTCAATTTCCTTTCTTTTTATGGCTGAGTAATATTCCATTGTATATATATACCACATCTTGTTTATCCATTCATCTGTCAATGGACATTTAGGTGGGTTCCATGTCCTGGCTATTGTAAATAGTGCTGCAGTGAACAATGTGGTGCATGTTTCTTTTTGAATTATGGTTTTCTCAGGGTATATGCCCAGTAGTAGGATTGCTGGGTCATATGGTAGTTCTGTTTTTAGTTTTTGAAGGAACCTCCATGATGTTTTCCATAGTGGTTGTATCAATTTACATTCCCACCAACAGTGCAGGAGGGTTCCCTTTTCACCACACCCTTTCCAGCATTTATTGTTTCTAGACTTTTTGATAATGGCCATTCTGACCCACTTGAAGTGATACCTCATTATAGTTTTGATTTGCATTTCTCTAATAATTAGTGTTGTTGAGCATCTTTTAATGTGCCTCTTGACCATCTGTATGTCTTCTGTGGTGAAATGTCTATTTAGGTCTTCTGCCCATTTTAAAATTAGATTGTTTGTTTTTTTGATGTTGAGCTCCATGAGCTGTTTGTATATTTTGGAGATTAATCCTATGTTGTTTCATTTGCAAATATTTTTTCCCATTCTGAGGGTTGTCTTTTTCTCTTGTTTATGGTTTCCTTTGCTGTGCAAAAGCTTTTAAGTTTCATCAGGTCCCATTTGTTTATTTTTGTTTTTATTTCCATTTCTCTAGGAGGTGGATCAAAAAGGATCTTGCTGTGATTTATGTCACAGAGTGTTCTGCCTGTGCTTTCCTCTAAACGTTTCATAGTGTCTGGCATTACATTTAGGTCTTGAATCCATTTTGAGTTTATTTTTGTGTATGGTGTTAAGGAGTGTTCCAATTTCATTCTTTTACATGTAGCTGTCCAGTTTTCCTGGCACCACTTATTGAAGAGGCTGTCTTCTCTCCATTTTATGTTCTCACCTCCTTTGTCGTAAATTAGGTGACCATATGTGCATGGGTTTATCTCTGGGCTTTCTGTCCTGTTCCATTGATCTATATTACTGTTTTTGTGCCAGTACCATACTGTCTTGATTACTGTAGTTTTGTGGTATAGTTCAAAGTCGGGGAGCCTGATTCCTCCAACTCCGTTTTTCTTTCTCAAGATTGCTTTGGCTGTTTGAGGTCTTTTGGTTTCCATACGAATTGTAAAATTTTTTGTTCTAATTCTGTGAAGAGGGCAATTGGTAGTTTGATAGGGATTGCATTGAATCTGTAGATTGCTTTGAATTTGTAGATTGCTTTGGGTAGTATAGTCATTTTCACAATATTGATTCTTCCAGTCCAAGAACATGGTATGGTATATTTCTCATCTGTTTATGTCATCTTTGATTTCTTTCATCAGTGTTTTATAGTTTTCTGAGTACAAGTCTTTCACCTACTTAGGCAGGTTTATTCCTAGGTATTTTATTCTTTTTGTTGCGATGGTAAATGGGAGTGTTTCCTTAATTTCTCCTTCTGATTTTTTGTTGTTGGTATATAGGATACCAGCGATTTCTGTGCATTAATTTTGTATTCTGCAACCTTACCAAATTCATTGATTAGTTCTAGTAGTTTTCTGGTGGCGTCTTTAGGATTTTCTACGTATAGTATCATGTCATCTGCAAACAGTGACAGTTTTACTTCTTCTTTTCCAATTTGTATTCCTTTTATTTCTTTATCTTCTCTGATTGCCATGGCTAGGACTTCCAAAACTATGTTGAATAAGCATGACGAGAGTGGGCATCCTTGTCTTGTTCCTGATCTTAGTGGAAATGCTTTCAGTATTTCACCATTGAGTATGATGCTTGGTGTGGGTTTGTCATATATGGCCTTTATTATGTTGAGGTAGGTTCTCTCTGTGCCCATTTTCTGGAGAGTTTTGATCATAAATGGGTGTTGAATTTTGTCAGAAGCTTTTTCTACATCTATTGAGATGATCATATGGTTTTAATTGCTTAATTTGTTAATGTGGTGTATCACACTGATTGATTTGCATATATTGAAGAATCCTTTCATCCTTGGGATAAATCCCACTTGATCATGGTGTATGATCCTTTGTTGTTGGATTCTGTTTGCTAGTATTTTGTTGAGGATTTTTGCATCTATGTTCATCAGTGATATTGGTGTATAATTTTCTTTTTTTGTGATATCTTTTTCTGGTTTTTGCATCAGGGTGATGATGACTTTGTAGAAATTATTTGGGAGTGTTTCTCCCTCTGCAATTGTTGGAAGAGTTTGAGAAGGATCAGTGTTAATTCTACTCTAAATGTTTGATAGAATTTGCCTGTGAAGCTACCTGGTCCTGGACTTTTGTTTGTTGGAAGATTTTTAATTACAGTTTCAATTTCATTACCTGTGATAGGTCTATTTATATTTTCTAATTCTTCCTGGTTCAGTCTTGAAAAATTGTACCTTTCCAAGAATTTGTCCATTTCTTTGTGGTTTTCCATTTTATTGGTGTGTAGTTATTTGTAGCAGTCTCTTATAATCCTTTGTATTTCTGCAGTGTCCGTTGTGATTTCTCCCTTTTCATTTTTAATTCTGTTGATTTGCATCCTCTCCCTTTTTTTCTTGATGAGTCTGGCTAATGGTTTATCAATTTTGTTTATCTTCTCAAAGAACCAGCTTTTAGTTTTATTGATCTCTGCTATTGTTTTCTTCATTTCTATTTCATGTATTTCTGCTCTGATCTTTATGATTTTTTTCTTTCTACTGACTTTGGGTTTTCTTTGTTCTTCTTTCTCTAATTGTTTTAAGTGTAGGGTTAGATTGTTTATTTGCAATTTTTTAAATTTCTTGAGGTGAGATTGAATTGCTATAAACTTCCCTCTTAGAACTGCTTTTGCTGCGTACCATAGGTTTTGGGCTGTCGTGTATTCATTACCATTTGTTTCTATGTATTTTTAAATTTCTTTGATTTTTCCAGTGATCTCTTGGTTATTTAGTAGCACACTGTTTAGCCTCCATGTATTTGTGTTTTTTACATTTTTTTTTCCTGTAACTGATTTCCATTCTCATAGCATTGTGATCAGAAAAGATGCTTGATATGATTTCAATTTTCTTAAATTTTCTGAGGCTTGATTTGTGACCCAAGATGTGATCTATCCTGGAGAATGTTCCATGTGCACTTGAGAAGAATGTGTGTTCTGCCAGTTTTGGGTGGAATGTTCTATAAATATAGATTAAATCTATCTGGTCTATTGTGTCATTTAAAGCTTGTGTTTCCTTATTTATTTTCTGTTTGGATGATCTGCCCATTGGTGTAAGTGGGGTCTTAAAGTCCCTACTATTATTGTGTTACTGTCAATTTCTCCTTTCATGGTTGTTAGCATTTGCCATATGTATTGAGGTTCTCCTAACATTTATAATTGTTCTATCTTCTTCTTGGATTGATCCTTTGATCATTATGTAATGTCCCTCCTTATCTTTTGTAACAGTCTTTATTCTATTTTATTTTATTTATTTTATTATTATTTTTTTTGCGGTACGCAGGCCTCTCACTGTTGTGGCCTCTCCTGTTGCAGAGCACAGGCTCTGGACATGCAGGCTCAGCGGCCATGGCCCATGGGCCCAGCTGCTCCACGGCAGGTGGGATCCTCCTGGACCAGGGCACGAACCTGTGTCCCCTGCATCAGCAGGCAGACTCTCAACCACTGCGCCACCAGGGAAGCCCCAGTCTTTATTTTAAAGTCTATTTTATCTGATATGAGTACTGCTACTCCAGTTTTCTTTTGATTTCCATTTGCATGGAATATCTTTTTCCATCCCTTCACTTTCAGTCTGTATGTGTCCCTAGGTCTGAAGTGGGTCCCTTGTAGACCCATATATATGGGTCTTGTTTTTGTATCCATTCAGGCAGTCTGTGTCTTTTGGTTGGGACATTTAATCCATTTACCTTCAAGGTGATTGTTGATATGTATGTTCCTGTTACCATTTTCTTAATTGTTTTGAGTTTGTTTTTGTGGGTCTTCTTCTTCTCTTGTGTTTCTTGCCTAGAGAAGTTTCTTTAGCATTTGTTGTAAAGCTGGTTTGTTGATGCTGAATTCTCTTAGTTTTTGCTTGTCTGAAAAGCTTTTGATTTCTCCATCAAATGTGAATGAGATCCTTGCTGGGTATAGTAATCTTGGTTGTAGGTTTTTCTCTTTCATCACTTTATGTATATCCTGTATATCCTGCCACTCCCTTCTGGCCTGCAGAGTTTCTGTTGAAAAATCAGCTGATAACCCTATGGGGATTCCTTTGTATGTTACTTTTTGTTTTTCCCCTTGCTGCTTTTAATATTTTTCTTTGAATTTCCTTTATGTTACTTTGATTAATATGTGTCTTGGTGTGTTTTTCCTAGGATATATCCTGTATAGGACTCTCTTTGCTTCCTGGACTTGGGTGACTACTTCCTTTCCCATGTTAGGGAAATTTTCGACTATAATCTCTTCAAATATTATCTCAGACCCTTTCTTTTTCTGAGACCCCTATAATTCGAATATTGGTGTGTTTAGTGTTGTCCCAGAGGTCTCTGAGATTGTCTTCAATCCTTTTCAATCTTTTTTCTTTATTTTGCTCCTCGGCAGTTATTTCCACCATTTTGTCTTCCAGCTCACTTATTCGTTCTTCTGCCTCAGTTATTCTGTTATTTATTCCTTCTAGTGTATTTTTCATTTCAGTTATTGTGTTGTTCATCTCTGTTTGTTTGTGCTTTAGTTCTTCTAGATCTTTGTTAAACATTTCTTGTATTTTTCTAAATCTGTGCCTCCATTCTATTTCCTAGATTCTGGATCAACTTTACTATCATTACATTGAATCCTTTTTCAGATAGATTGCCTATTTCCTCTTCATTTATTTGGTCTTGTAGGTTTTTACCTTGCTCCTTCATCTGTGACGTATTATTTTGCTGTCTCACTTTTTTTTTTTTTTTTTTAATGAGTGGAGTTGTGTTCCTGTCTTACTGGTTGTTTGGCCTGAGGCCTCCAACACTGGAGTTTATAGGCTGTTGGGTAGATCTGGGTTTTGGTGCTGAGATGAGGACCTCGGTGAGACCTCACTCCAATGAATATTCCCTGGGGTCTGAGGTTCTCTGTTAGTCCAGTGGTTTGGACTCGGAGCTTCCACTGCAGGAGCTTCAGCCTGACCCCCGGCTCATGAACCAAGATCCCGCAAGCCATGTGGGGTGGTTAAAAAAAAAAAAAAGAAAAAAAGAAACAAGGTAAAAAATAAAATTAGACTAAGCAACTAATAGATATGTTAGAAAGAATATAAAAATATAGATGAATCAACAACCGGAAGGTACAACAGTACCACAATAGTAAAAAAGAGGAGGAGGGAAAAGGAAAATTTAAAAAGGGGGAAAAGGCTTTGGCTGTGGAGAGCAGGGCCTAAGCAAGGGTGAGGTTTGGGTGATGGGCGGGGCCAATGCTCAGGACCCACTGGGCTGGAAAAGGCCCTGGGGGCTGTGGGGGGTTAGGCTTAGGCTCAATGGAACAGCAGAGGCCCAGACATGCCCCCCACCCCTGGTCTCAGAGGGTGGGGGACCTCACCTGGGGGCCCAGCAGGCTCCCTGGCCCAAGTGGGCAGGGCAGTCGCCCTCTGCTCCTCTCCCACTCCTCCCGAGGGCCCCTCCCACCTGCCTCTCCTGATCTCCCTGGCCTCAGGGGCACCAATCTTGTCTGGCCTCCACTTCTCCTCCCCTCTCAGTCCCCCCACGCCCTACCAGTTCACTTGGGGGTTCCTCCTGTCTCCTTGGGCATCAGGGTCCTCCACCAGCGGCCGGCAGGTGCCCTAGTTGTGGGGAGATGCTAACTCGGCATCTTCCCACCTTATTTACTTTTCTAGGATGAGGGTTGGAGGCCAGAGTAACAAAGGGATGATTCCTTCCGCAAAAGACAGGGAATAAAAATGTATCTCCTCTCCCTCAAGGCACATATGTTCTGAAAGGAATTTTGGCCAGCTTACTACAGCAGTGGCTTGCTTGCTAATATTATATGAATATAAATCCTGAATACACTGGGGGCAGGTCTCAGACCTCCCTGAGATAATACCTCCTCTCCAACCAATAAACAACCTGGCTCTGTATCTTCAGGGAAAATTTAAGGTCCTCTTCCAACTGAAATACATTCTTCTAGGGCTGGGAAGAAAGTCCATTCTGTTCATTTTCTCAGACCTCTTCTTTATGGTGTGTAGTGGATATCTATAGAACTCTTAAAGAGTCTTCAAGGACAAAAATATTCATATTTGATCTTGCCCTGATCTGTGACCCATTCTTATCAGCAAGTGCCTTTTTATTTTAGCATTTTTGACTGAGCTCAGTATTTGAAAGGTGACCTGCTGGTTTACAACACCTCTCACATTCCAACAGCCCATCTACTGAGATGTTGTTCCGAGCTAACGGTTCTTCTCCTTTTAAGATCAGATATGACAGTTCCTATAGTAATCTAGCGTGTTCATTGAAGATAACTTTGCAGGATGGCTTCACATGATATTTGTCATTTGGTGTAGCCTAAAAGAAAATTCTCAGGAATAAATAAATGCAGTAAGAGTCTTCCCATCTTAAGTGGGATTGGAAGGCCTATTAGGAGGGCCATGGTAGAGATCCTGAAGACTTAATAATAGGTCTCTGGACCATGTAGGAGGGATTGCTATCCCACTGTCTTTGTTCTGAACATACAAATGAGAAATATCAGAGAAATTTTAGAGGAAGAAATACTAAGAACTAAATAAAGTTCATGCTTTAATGCTTGAAATAGATGGTTTAAAAGGTAAAATCACTTTACAGTAAATTTTGGAATTTCAACTTATTTGTATTTGCTATCTTGAATTGACAAGATTATTCAGGGAAAATGGCTCCACTGCACAGATAGCCAACTATGCCTGGGACATTGTCCTAACTTTATGCAGTCATTCTTGTAGAAACCCAAATGCCTCCCTGAAAACAGAGGTGCAGAATCTCTATCAGAGATAGAATCTAGACAATGGATATGGGCCAAGATGCAGGATTATATTTCTTACGCTGTAAGCTTGTTAGAGCTGCCTGATTCTATTGTAATTCTTGAGGTTATTGGTAAGGCTCTGCCCATCCACTGGAGGGGAGGCCTCTGTAGAGGCATCTTTCTTTTCCACCAGTAAACAAGGCAAGAGAGGGTGACTGGAGCTCTGAGAATTCAAGACAAGTTTATTAAGATGCCTCTGAGCTTGAGGCTCTCATCTAAGGAGTGTGGCAGTTGGGAGGTGAAGGTAGGGGTAGGGGAGAGCATCATTGGACAGTTAGTGCAAATACAGTTGTCAAGGCAAGGAGAGAGGGGAGTGTTTAGTATTGAAATCATGTATTCCAGATGTGGGCATTTGGTAGTCAATCTGCTCTGAAGTGACATGCTGCTGAATCTTTAAAGGGCTTCAGCCAGGGAGAGCAAAATCTGATTGGGCAAATTGCTAAAATATTTAAAGTGCAGCCTGTTAAAGCTTTTACTGCGAAGAGCATCACGTCAGAAGTTGTAGTCAGAAGGAGCGAGTAATTGGCTTTCCATCCTCGTGCCAGTCAGTCAGCATGAGGTTCTATTCCTATTCCTTCCTCTTCATTGCCAATGCTAATAACAACACTTCAGGGTGTGTGTGTCTCATGGAGAGATTGGATAGCTGGTAAAATGAGAATAGAAGGAGTGAGACATCCATAAGAAGGGAGACTAAATCCACAAAGTGATGAGAAGTCCGTTTTAGAAAAAGGGGAACGGGAGAGAAAGGCAGAATTACTACCTGACAAAGGTCACCTGCGTGTACAGGAGGTGGTGGTGGTCTGAGGTAGTTATCTTTCAAAGGATGGATTCTGCAAGCAGATGAGTGGCCTTCAGTGACAACCACTTCCTCTGCATCGTTCATCTCCTCTGAGATGGAACGCAGGGGGCACTTTCATTTATAATTTATCACATTTTCCACTTCGGTTTTCCTGTCCTTTTCTCCCCAGGCATGACCCCTTGTTAATTCCCGGCAATGATCAGATTGACAACATGGACTCCAACGTGAAGAAGTATGACTCTACTGGGATGTTTCACTGGTGTGCACCCAAGGAGATAGAGAAAGTCATCCTGGTGAGTGACAGATTGCAGAATTGAAGCCATCCGCTTCTGTCCCAAATTATGTTTACTAGGAATGAGATTTTCCTAACTGGATGGTGGGGTGATAGTCCCTGCGCCTGATTATTTTTGATACTTAATATTCAGGACATATATTGAAACAGCTAGAACTCTCATCAGAACATGACCTGAGAGTGGAATTTTCAATCACTGAATATGTATTGCCTCATTACCATAGGATGTGAAATGCATCATGGGAGGCAGTATGTACCATAACTCCTGTGGACATGGCTCTGGGGCCAGAGCCTGCCTGTGCCATTAGCTGTGTGGCCTTGGCGAGTCACTTGAGCTCTTTACACTATATCTCTTATGTGTAAGACGATGGAATGAGAATGACCTTAGCTCATAGGATTGTAGTGAAGATTAAAACCCATATGTTTTAATAAGTTTATAGGACTCCATAAACTTACCTATTGTTATTATTATTATAATATATTAAATGCCATGAAGAAATCGGAATGCTACCTGTATTGTCATTCGTTTATAACAGTGTCTTGTATCCTTCTAGATAATTGATTTGCGTATTTGTGATCCTTCTTAGCACACGATGTAGGCAGGCAAATCACATTTGCTGATGATGACAGGATGACCGTGGTCCACCTCGTGAAGGCTGGGGCTCAGAGCCCCGTTTCCTGGTTGACTCCTCGCAAGAGCAGCAGTGGGCTTCTTCTGGTCTGTCCCAAGAACGTCAGCATAGATAACAATCCATTCTACTCTTTAGACTGGTCCGATTAACAGCTTTAGGCTTTAATGCCTTCATCGGCTTTCCTACCATTTATTGTCTTGCTAATCCATGAAAAATGGATTAATAATCAGGAAGTTCAGATGGAAAGGTTCTTTCTCCCTTGTGCTTTCTAATCCCCAGATTGCTGTGGCCTGCTCCTTTATGCCAACCAGGAAAATCCTATCATTTCTGATGTCATGGCCACCCTTCCTAAGAAAGGACCGTTCCAGTTCCTCAGAATGGCTTTGTGCTCTAATCCACTAGATTTTTCCCTGTGTTTTTTTCTGAATGTGTGTGTGATTTCTCAATTTAATTATAATTGAGCATTAAGAACCAATACAGCTTTGTGCTGGAGGCTGTCTGGGAGGTGTGAAAGTTACAGACAAAAGCACAGAAAGTCAGAATTCTTAGGAAACAGCCCCTGTCCAAGGAGTGCAAATGGTTTTCATCACAAAGCTGCTCCATGTATTTACATTCTGATGTTGTATCTGCCCCACTTTTGCTCTAGGGATATAAACTCATCCTGGTGTTACCCACCTGGGGGACAGGTCAAAGGCTTGGTTGGCATTGCGGGATCCAAGGTTTTAATGGCTTGCCTAGATAATCCCGAGGAGTGCGTGGCTGACTGACGTTCAGAACCCCCTGCCAGCACCAAAGGGTTTAGTGAGGCCAGTTACTACTCCCCTCACCTGAAAAATAACATCAGTTAACAAAACATTTATAACACACCTATTACATGTTGGGCACTGTTCTTGTTGCTGGGGGTACAACTCCTGACAACGACTGGTCTCATAGAGCTTCTGTTCTAGTGGGGGCAAAGGCCAGGTCTCCAGGTAGGCAATGAGTATGTAATAACATTTGAGATATTGATAAAGTGCTATGAAGCAAATAAAGTGAGGTCATAGGCTAGAAAGGGCCTGGGAGGTGCTGTTTAGACAGTGTGGCCCACAAAGCCTTCTCTAAAGTAACCCTGCATTGGGGGCTTTCCTGGTGGCGCAGTGGTTGAGAATCTGCCTGCCAATTCAGGGGACACGGGTTCGAGCCCTGCTCTGGCAAGATCCCACATGCCGCGGAGCAACTAGGCCTGTGAGCCACAGTTACTGAGCCTGCGCGTCTGGAGCCTGTGCTCTGCAACAAGAGAGGCCACGACAGTGAGAGGCCCGCGCACCGCGATGAAGAGTGGCCCCCGCTTGCCGCAACTAGAGAGAGCCCTTGCACAGAAATGAAGACCCAACACAGCCAAAAAATAAAAAAATAATAATAATAATAATAAATAAAGTAACCCTGCCCAGAGATGAGGATGCTTGGAAGAGCCAGCAACATGAGGATACTTTCTGGGCACAGGATACTATATGCTTTAGGGGTTAGAAAACATGAGATGGCCGTAATTTTGAGGAAATGACCATCTAATTAAAAGATATAAATGTACCATGAAACAATATATTCAGAGCTAAGTGTTACAAGGCACAAAGTGCTGTTTGAATCTAGTATGTGTTTAAGTGGCTGGGGAAGTCTTATTGGATACAAACAGTTGATCTTGGAAGGGGTTTATGGCTATTAAGGCCCCACTTGGACTAGGCCCTGAAGAATGTGTAGGAAACTCAAGATACACACATAAGAAGTTTCTCTTCATAAGAAGTTTCTGCGTCTTAAACCTGGCAGAATCAGTCTCCCCAAGGCTGAGTCCCAGGAATTGGGATCTTTACCAGGTTCTCCAGGTGATATTGCTGTGGCTGGTCTAAGGATTGGTGTTTTGGTCCCCAGATCTAATTTCCTGCGGTCAGCACCTGTGCCTTGGCCACTCTGCTAATTGATGCCTTCCCTGCCTTCCTGTTCTAGATTTCCAACCCCTATTCTGGACCCGCTTGGTATTCCTCAGGCTTGCTGAAGGGTTGACCAGTCAATTAAAATTAATCAGGGGTCCCATCACGGCACATTACAAACTGGTTCACCCTCTGCTGGTGGTACCTAGGCACACACACTTCCATGCAGCCAAGATAACTAACTCCAGGCATCATCCATGAAGCAGTGATGTGGGGTGTGACTCCCTAGTGGGTCCTCCTTGGTCACCATTTATAAGACATTTTTTTATGGCCTCCGCCTGAGATGTCCCTGTACTGTTGCGGAGAGAAACCAATAATGGTGACAGCCCCTGCTTTAGTCTAACGATCAGGGAGTGAACGCTTGCTTCTTCCTCTCCTTGGGGGTTACTGTAATAACCCTGACATTATCGTGAATTGCAATATTGGCATTTAAACAATCAATACACTGGTCAATTCTAGGGATTAAATCGAGCAGAGTTTGATATGTGCAGGGGACATTAATATGCCTCCCCAGAAGCATCGTAAGCCACATGGGGCCATCCAGACATGCAGTGGGTGGACAGGGAGGAAGAAAGCCAAGATGGGAGGCACCGGACCAGAAAGAGGCAGAGGAAGGCCCACAACTGGCCTCCTGTGTTACTTTCTGCATAAACACAGTGAGCAGAGGGGCCAGCAGTAGCTAATCATGCACATTTCCTGGGAAGCTCTAACTGGGGTGATTTATTCTTTCATTTGTCCCCTTTGTAAATACAGGCCTAAAGTTGGGGGAAGACATGGGCTTGTTGCCCTTGCTGTTCTGATCCCTTTAGTGGCTGTTTGGGAGTCTTCTTCTGATGACTTCACACAGGTGGCCACTCCAGTCATGTCCCTGGAAACCCCAAGGCAGCAGTAGACACTGGTCAGCAAACTCTCTCTGGAAAGGGTCATATAATACATAATTTAGGCTTTGCTGTCCATACGGTCTCTGTCACAACTAATCACCTCTGCTTTTGTAATGTAAAAGCAGCCACAGACAATACCTAAATGAGTAAGACTGGCCGTGTTGCAATAAAATTTGGTGGAATTTGAACTTAATATAAGTTTCACCTATTATGAAATATTCTTCTTTTAATTTTTTTTTCAACCCATTTTCAAACATAAAAACCAATCTAAGCTCACTGGCCATAAAAAAGCAGGCGGTGGACCCGATTTGGCCCGTGGGCCAGAGTTTGCCAGCCCCTGCCTCAGGATATCATGTTCTACCTACTGATGCAGTGATGTCCTATGAGATCCCCGTTGATGAGTCTAGAATTTGGAACTCATTTCTCAAGCCGAGGCCAGCATGCGTCTGACTGTTTTATCATCATCTCAGCAACAGAAGCAGAGAAGGCAGCTCATTTTATCAACAATTTCCTGGAAACGAAGACTTCTTTTCCGAGTAACATAAATATTGCTATTCCCTCTTATTTTCCCCCTGAAAGTTCTGCTCTTATGTATGGATAGCATATCTTCCTTAAATCCTCTCAGAGAAGGTAGTGATACGTGTGAATATATGTTTGCATGTATTTATTTCACCAATGTAATTTATACACACATACTCTAATTATAAATGTATATGGCATGTATATAACATGAAGAAATTAAAAATATAATAGCACATAGTAAGCACTCGGCAATTGTTTACTTGGTATTTTGCACAAGTGATTTTTTTCAGTCCTTTTCACAACCCCATGAGGTCTTCTCTCCAATGCTTGTGCCCTTCTCCCTCCGGCAGACTCGAAGTGAAGCCGCCATGACCGTCCTGAGTGGCCACGTGGTGGTCTGCATCTTTGGAGATGTCAGTTCAGCCCTGATTGGCCTCCGGAACCTGGTGATGCCACTCCGTGCCAGCAACTTCCACTACCACGAGCTCAAGCACATCGTGTTTGTGGGTTCCATTGAGTACCTCAAGCGGGAATGGGAGACTCTTCATAACTTCCCCAAAGTGTCCATATTGCCTGTAAGTCCAAAGTCACATTAGCAATGCTTTTTTCTTCTTTTCATTGACAAAAGAAAAATCCCAGATGGATAGAGTGGTTGTAGCTTTGATCATGCCTCTGCTTCTTGATCTGGTTATGGACCTGAGGACTCAGCCCTTCCCCTGTGCTCTGTCTAGGAATATCCAAACCCTGGGAGAGCTTATTAAAAGGGATTTGCAGGGCTTCCCTGGTGGCGCAGTGGTTGAGAGTCCGCCTGCCGATGCAGGGGACACGGATTCGTGCCCCTGTCCGGGAAGATCCCACATGCCGCGGAGCGGCTGGGCCCGTGAGCCATGGCCGCTGAGCCTGTGCGTCCGGAGCCTGCGCTCCGCAATGGGAGAGGCCACAACAGTGAGAGGCCCACGTACCACAAAAAAAAAAAAAAAAAAAAAAAGGGATTTGCAGCCAAGTTCAGTCACTCCCCAGGCATGGAGTTTAGCTGGTATCAAACATATTAACCGTATCAGTGTCTATACAGTCTCTCTCTTGCCTACCCAAACCCAGCGCTTCGCAATATGATAGTACTTATAGCGGAATTTATATGAGGAACTATTTATTTATGACGTTATTTATGACGTTATGAATGCTGGAGAAATCTTATTTTACCATGTTCTGTTTTTAACTAAACGTATTTAACAGAGTTCTTTATCTCTGTTGTACAAAAGGCCATCCCCTTCTGCTGGCCAACCCCTCCCTCCCTCCTAGTCATTTAGAAGCTCAGTAATGTTTTCATGAGATTGTGTGTGTATGTGTACCTGTGTGCACATGTGTGCGTGTGATGTTCTTGATTACAAAACACTAGGACCCAAATCTCAAAGGAACAATTTGGGACTCCACAGTTTAATGAGAGGGCATGGGATACGTGATCTGGGAGTCACATAACTAGCTCCTTCCCAATCGTTAATCAATATATTTTCCATGAACTTTCAAATAATTGTAGAGCACTGTACATTTCAACCTTTGATATAGTTCTCCAGGTCACAAATCCATGCAAATATCACTTATACTCCAAACAGTTTTCTTAGAAGTTCACATCCCTAAAACTGAGGAACACAGATTTTATTCTCTATTTTAAGAAGTCTGGATTTTTTCCCCCTTACAGAGCTGAAATTTGTTATTTCTATTATCAGCTTCTAGAACCTCGGAAATGGAAAAAGAAGAGTCAAGTAATATAATTCAATAAGGAAGACGTAAGAATCAATCCACAAGTAGTGCCCATTCGTAGCTATCAATACCATGTGTCCTAACGTATGCCTGGCGCAGTGGACACTCAATAAATATATAAAGAAGTGAGAAAAATATAGACAGATATCTTTTGGCTGCTGGGCCCCAAATTCACTGACTTAGTGAACACATGTGGTTAAAAATAGTCACCTGCAGAAAAATAGTCATATACATAAAAGAGCATAAACAAATACATACCTAATTTCAGAAACATGATAGTTGTGATTACATATTTCCATGATTATTTTCCTACATGTGCTCTCCATATGATCCTTGGGAACAATGGACTAGAGTCTAAAAGTATTTTGTAAAGAGCTTATTAGTTTTCTGGGATATAGGAGTCTATGTATGTGTGTATGTGTATAGTGTTGGGTGTGTGGGTGTGATGTTTTCTGGGTGTGTGTGTTTGTTGTGTGTGTTTCCTTCTGTATGCTCTTGTACGCGTCCACTCATCTGCCTGCATCTATATGAATGCGTTCTCCTGTCTGCAGGGCCTTTTCAAACCCTCCAAAATTTATCACACTCGAACACAACATATTGGTACAAAATGGGCCTTCACCTATGTCTCCGCATATTTCATTGTTTAAACGGGGCCCCAGATGTAGGACCAGCCCAGAGAAACACAAGGCGTTTCTATGTGTGTCATTTGTATTTCTTGAGTTTTGAAATCATGCGTGTACAGCTGCACAGGGATTTTCTTATATCACAATTACTGGGGGATTCCCTACAAGGTAAAAATTAAAGGAATATGGATGTAAGGCAATTGAGGCTTATACACTGGTGAAATGATTCAGGAAGATGGTCAGACTTCTTTTGTACCAAAAGACCCTAGTAAAAAAGGGGAGACTTCTCCTTCTCTCAAAAGATCCTGCTCTGGAGCTTGGAATTAGTAGCTTCCCAGCCCCGTAGCACTAAATGCCTCTTCCTGCATAATTCCACTTTGCAGTTACATTTTGGAGGCTGGGAATAGAATCATGACTGCCTCCGAGTTATGAAAGGGGGCTGATGGGCTTGATCTCTGCAGCCAAGTCCAGTCTTCTCAAAACCCCCTTTCCAGGAAGGAGAACGAGAGGAAGACATCCAGAGACATAGGCAGTTGACAGACCCTCTCCCTACACGGTCAGTGAGCTGAAGACAGCTCAGGTCTCCATGAAGGCAAGTCAGAAGCTGGATTCAGGTTGGAGGATCGAGGAGGCTGGTGGCTGGCAGTGAACTCCAAAATGATGCCCTTGGGGCCCTGTCATATGGGACGGCCTGATTAGTTCTTCTCTGGTCCCTCCCCACGGAGGACACAGAGCAGATGGGAGTCATGCCCCTCTCCTCCAATCCTAACCCTTCTATTTTACCAGTGGCTGCATTCCTGGCCTCTGTCATTACCTCCTGGATCTGGCGACTTGTTTTCCACTGTTTTTTGTTGTTATGGGATTTTTGTAAAAATCTGTTTACTGGCTTGTTTATTTTTAATTACTCCGGTAATAATCAAGTATGTTCTTGTTATAAAATATTCAAACAAAGCAGATGTATATAAAGTCAAAAGCAAACTTTTCCTTCACCCCCAATCTTATTTCCCTCCCCAGGGGTAATTACTGTTATTAATTTAGTGTGTACTTTTCCTGAACTTTCTCTCTGAGTGTACGTACATTTATAAATACATTCATGCATCTACAGTTCTATTCTGTGGGTTTCTTGTTACATAAATGAAATCATACTTTTTGAATTGTCTAGAACTTGGTTTTTTTGTTTATTTGTTTCACTTGCCCCTCTGTCTTGAGATGCTTCCAAGGCAATACCTACATGGAGAGGTCTTTCAATCCCTTTACCTGCCGTATAGACTCCCATTGTATATATATCTGATAGTGTATTTAACCATGCCTCTGTTCTTGGACAGTTAGGTGATTTCCTTGTTTGTCTCTTGCTGAAAATACGCATTAAAATCATATACCTGAAGCTTCACCCCTTTACATATCCCCTTTGCAAGATGCACGTTAATCCCACTCGCTCCCACATCCTCCAAATTCAGCCCTACCTCATCACACCTTGCTCGCTGGCTATTTCCTCTTGGCTGCTTTGGGAATTCTAGTTGGAGCTGCTGTCTTTTTGCCTGAGACAGAAGTGGCCTGCTATTAAATAAACAGGCATTTGAAAGCCCACCCCCTCGTTACATTCTGAAAGCCAGAGGTTGCCACAGGACAGTTACTTAAATCAAGACAATTTCCAGGCAGGAAGAAGATATAGAACCATGGCCTAATTCCTCTCCCTCGTTAGTTAGTAATAGCTTGATTGAGTATCGAGAGCAGCCCTAAAATGCTGCCATCAGCACCGACTACCCTTTAGATTAACACACAGCTCCTATTCCCTTGAATGTAGTTAGGCTAGCTTAATGTCAAGGCATAAAAAAGATACTTGTTAAATAATTTCCCAAAGCTCCGGCTCAATCTTTAATTTGTTTTTATTCTTCTCCCCCCTCTTTCCCTCTTGTCCCTCAGTCTCACTTTTGCTTCTCCTTTTTTCTCTCTCTTTCCTCTATGCCAAAGGGTACGCCGTTAAGTCGGGCTGATTTAAGGGCCGTCAACATCAACCTCTGTGACATGTGCGTTATCCTGTCAGCCAATCAGAATAATATTGATGATACTTCGCTGCAGGACAAGGAATGCATCTTGGCGTCACTCAACATCAAATCTATGCAGTTTGATGACAGCATCGGGGTCTTGCAGGCTAATTCCCAAGGTAAGGACAGCCTCTCTGCTGTGCCTACGGGGGACAAGGGCTGGCAAGAGGGATATCCTTCACTCCGTAATCCACAGAGGCTCGCATCAGGCTGCCTGGTAGAGAAACACACCGTGGCTGCCATGGCTTTCAAAGGGGCATCTGCTGCCTCTTCTTGCCAGCCCGGGCAGTTGGGCTTGAGACCCTAACACCCACACTCTCAGGAGGCCGTCTTCCCCAGAACTAATCCAGCCTTTAAATGCCACCCCCTCAGCCTTCGCAAACAGCGGCTTTAGGACCAGGGTTGCCAGCTAAATGTCAGAGCACTGAGGTGATGCTGGCTGAACAATTCCCAGTGTTTCTCCCCAGCATCTGTTTTTGCCATTGACCTCTGTTAAGCTTGGCCGTTGTTACAGCTGCATGGGGGTGTTAAGCTCTGCGTTGTTATCGGCTGACCAAGGGACAGTGGTCTCTGGAGGGTGGGGAGTCTATGGACACTGAAAGTCATTTAGCAGAAGGTGACACTTGTCAGCCCATGCGTTCTCTATAGGAGGCATGACAGTGTTAAATGCCACACATCTGCCACCTCTGCTCTGCCCTGGTCTTCCCTGTCATTCGCTCTGGGACCCTGGGCAGAGGGTTCCAAGTAAAGATGTTGTCTAGGAGCCTCAGAGAGGCGGCACTGCAAAAACCCTGCAACGAACACCTCACTCATCAGGGCCTTGGCAGGGAGGGATGTGAAGCGTTTTCCGCCGAGTAACACCTCTGTGTGGGCTTGCCGTGAACTGCAGGATCATTGTCATATGCGGTCTACTGGATAGGCGGCATCGGGTGCCTGATAGGGACCCGAATGCCATCATTCCAGGAGTAAAGATAGAGAGCGTACGGCCCACAAAAACTATAGCCGCTGGGCTATGAAGCACCATCTTACCGATATGATAAAGCTCAGCTCGATCCTGCCACCTAGACCCATGTGCTACATTATCTTTTGCCAACTCAGCATGACCACCACCTCCTTCTAAGGCCCTCCCCGACGTTGCAGTGAAGCCAGAAACAATAGTTTCCAGAAGCCCCTTCTCTGCCTGGTTCTGGGCTGGAGTCTGCCAGTGAGAGAGGGGCACTAGGGTGAGGTCTGGAAAGTGGAAGAGAACAACAGGTCTTGATTTTTGGAGGCAGCTGCAGGGTTCAAAGCAGCGCTCAGGGGAAGCTTTGAGAACCACTGGCTTTGCTGCTAGAGATGGAGACTGGTGTGTGGGCTTCGCCGAGGGTCCTGAGGTTCACAGCACCTTCTGGTGAAGTTCAAGAGAACCTTCGCCTTGGTGCTACAAGTGGAATGGCTAAGGGTAGCCTCTTTGACTTTTGCTCCTCCAGCCCTGCCCCTGGCTGTGTCAACCTCTAATTTTCGCCGTACCTGGAATAGAGTGGCTTCTATTCTTGACATAACCCTGGCTGATACAGCCTGAAGCTTGGTTCTGACATCTCCACTCCAGCCCCTTCTGCCTCTCCCCCAAATCTAAATCTTGGTCTCCATTTGCTCGGCGGTGCCCACAGGACAGAGCAGTTGCTGAGGCCCTAAGAAAGGAGCCTTAACTCTTTCCTGCCTCCTGCACGACCTGCTCAGGGAGCCGAGGTGACAAAGGATGGAGGAGGCAGTTAGCTGGCCTTCTTGGACGGGGAAGAGGCAAGCTAGCTCTTGGTTCCTGCCGCTAAGTAGTTGATCTTCACTGTGTGTCTTCCCACCCACACCCCAGGGACTGTTAGAAATACAGACTCTCATGCCACACAGACCTACTGGGTCAGAATCTGCATCCTAACGGCGCCCCCAGGTGACTCGTGTGCACTGCTTTAAGGCACAATAAATCTTTACGCTAACAGCACTGGGTCCAGCGAACACACACTGACCAACCCCATTAGATGCTCCTCGTCTCCTGGCAGGAGCTAGCAGAGGGGATGGAAAGAAGTAGAAGCAGGGGAAGTGCTCCTTCCAGGTGGAGATGGAACCGAATAGTGGGGGGAGGGGCAGGAAAAGACTCCCTTTCCCCAGCATGCCTGTTTCCTCGCAATTCAATAATCGTGATTTTCAAGGTCCTAGATTAGACTCTCAACATATAATATAGTCACATATGCATCCAACATAGGTGTTCCTTCCAGCTCTCTTAAACCTTATCCCAGCCTATCAGATCCTTCTGATGGCCAAACTGGTAAAAAATACTTCCCCTCCCCTCTTCAAACACTTACTCGATTCTCAAAAGCCTTCTTTACTGTTGTTTTTTTTTTTTTTTTTTTTTTTTTTTTTTTTGCGATACGCGGGCCTCTCACTGTTGTGGCCTCTCCCGTTGCGGAGCACAGGCTCCGGACGCGCAGGCTCAGCGGCCATGGCTCACGGGCCCAGCCGCTCCGCGGCATGTGGGATCTTCCCGGACCGGGGCACGAACCCGCGTCTCCTGCATCGGCAGGCGGACTCTCAACCGCTGCGCCACCAGGGAAGCCCCTTCTTTACTGTTTTTATCACAGGAATAAGCAAGAATAGTAGGTCTTGGAGGGAGAGAAGGAAGAAATGAAAAGAGAACTCATTTTTTCCTGCAAAAAAAAAAAAAAAAAAGGGCTCTTATTTTGTACACACACACACAAACGCACGCACACACGCACACACACACCAGAAGGGGCAGAGAATGTGCCCTATGGCCGGTGGTGGTTTTCAGAGACTCCTGGTTGGCATTGGAGTGGAGTGGAGTGTACATCCCCCAGTAGCCAGCAAGCATTCTGTTTGGCTCTCAATGAGCGACTGTCAAAGCTGTAGCCCCACTGAGTCCATATTTCCCATCGTTTTCTTACTCTCTCTGCTCCTCTCTTGTCCTTGGTTTCTAACACTTCCCCTTTGGTGACACTCTGACCTTCCAAAAAGCAGTGGTCCAGTGGTGGCCATCAACACGGGAGGTTGCTTCCTCCCCGATGGCTGAGCGTTGTAAGTTCACCTCTGGCTGCTCACTGTACAGCCCACGCCTCAGGTTCCTCCCAGCCCATGGGGTCAGATAGACGAGCTGAGATTCCCGGCTGCCCCCCTCCTTGAGACCCTTTGTGACCCACCGGAACGCCCACTGTCCTCAGATACTTCTCTTACCCTTCATCTGGGCATTTGGCATGACCAAACTCCAAGTGGATTGGAATTACAGACTACAAAATGGAGTTCGTCTTACCCTTTTCATTTCAGGGAACAAATCTAACTTCCCCGTGAGAGGGAACTACAGAGATTTCTGGCCATTGGCACCCCACCTTTCATCACTCTTTATTCTGTAGTCCTTATGAAGCCCATTCCTTTGTTTTGTCTCGAGAGCTATGTTACCATCTCTCCAGAGCACAGCAGGACAGAACTGTGGACCCAGGACAGATGTGTGTACTCTTGGGCCAGAGTATTCATGCAACCTTATGGCGAGTTGTTCTAACATGAAATGAAACAAGAAAATGTGTCTTGGGGCTTCCCTGGTGGCGCAGCGGTTGAGAGTCCGCCTGCCGATGCAGGGGACACGGGTTCGTGCCCCGGTCCGGGAAGATCCCACATCCCGCGGAGCAGCTGGACCCGTGAGCCATGGCCGCTGAGCCTGCGCGTCCGGAGCCTGTGCTCCGCGACGGGAGGGGCCACAACAGTGAGAGGCCCGTGTACCGCAAAAAAAAAAAAAAAAAAGAGTAAAAGAAAATGTGTCTTAACATTGAGGAGGTGGAGCCTTCCCTGGGATTTGTGTTCAGACACTTGCCACTGCGTGTTATTTGCTCTCCTAGACTCACAAAACCTCTTTTCCCTCTTCTCTTTTCACATTCCCTTTTAGTGTCACTGTTCTAGCCCACCTGGTGTCAGGACTGGCCCAACCTAGGGATTCTGGACCAGATACTTTCTGAAAAGATCTGAAATGTGATGGCTGATTGTCAAAAACAATTACAGAGAAAGGTGGCATACCCCATGCTGGACGGTATATCCGATGTGACAGTTGGGTCTATGAGATGCAGTTTTAATATACAGCAGGCAAGACTGCAGTGACAATTATATAAAGCAGGTGAAGCCACTTCTTGCTGGTCAGCAAACATCAGCTCAGAACCACTTTACAGCTCTTTACCAGCAACTAAGTGCCTTTATTTACAGAGCGCCTGTCACTTCCCTTTGGCTGGAGAGCTGGTGTATTATTTAGCACGCATTTATCTGGGGAAAACATTTCAATTTAAATCAGCTGGTACAACGGTGGCTCTTGCCAGACTCTCTCCCTGTGGTTCTAAAAGACAAGAACTGAGTCTGATCTTGGAAAGGAGGGTAAACAGAGGGAGGAAAGGTCTATTCTTAGAGAACCACTTGAATCAGAACCTGAAAGGAAGGATCATGCGATTGAATTTCCCATTATGCTTTTTTTGTTGTTGAAGTATGATAGTTGATTTACAAATGTTATATTAGTTCGGGTGTATAACGTAGTGAGTGATTCAGTATTTTTATAGATTATGCACCATTTAAAGTTATTATAAACTATTGGCTGTATTCCCTGTGCTGTACAGTGTATCCCTTGTAGCTTATTTATTTATTTATTTGCGGTATGCGGGCCTCTCACTGTTGTGGCCTCTCCCGTTGCGGAGCACAGGCTCCGGATGCACAGGCTCAGCGGCCATGGCTCACGGGCTTAGTTGCTCCGCGGCATGTGGGATCTTCCCGGACCAGGGCACGAACCCGTGTCTCCTGCATCGGCAGGCGGATTCTCAACCACTGCGCCACCAGGGAAGCCCGCTTATTTATTTTATACATAGTATCAAAAGTTTGTATCTCTTAATGCCCTACCCCTATCTTATCCTTTTCCCTTCCCTCTCCTGACTGGTAACCAATGGTTTGTTCTCTATATCTGTGAGTCCGTTTCTGTTTTGTTACATACATTCACTTGTTTTATTTTTTACATTCCGTATATAAGTGATAACATACAGTATTTGCCTTTGTCTGACTTATTTCACTAAGCATAATACCGTCTAGGTCCAACCATGTTGTTGCAAAGGGCAGAATTTCATTCTTTGTTATGGCTAATATTTGTGTGTGTGTGTGTGTGTGTGTGTGTGTGTGTGTGTGTGTGTGTGTGTATGCCACATCTTCTCTAACTACTCATCTATTGATGAACACTTAGGTTGCTTTCATATCTTGACTATTGTAAATAATGCTGCTATGAACATTGGGGTGCATGTATCTTTTTGAATTAGTGTTTTCGATTTCTTCAGATATATAGCCAGGAGTGGAATTACTGGATCATGTGGTAGTTCTATTTTTAGGTTTTTGCCATTATGCTTTTATATTGAGTTATGAAATAAGCATTTATAGTTTCTTCCTGCTTTTAACCTTCCAGTAAGGGTATGTCTTAAGGGAAAGAAAGAGGAATAAGTGAGTGACCATTATGTGTCAGGCACTAGAGCACGCAGGACACAAACAGCTACCATATTGGACAGTGCAGGTCTAGAGTATAGGCTTACTGCCTGGCTAAGGGTTTGGATTTATAGGAAGATGATGATTAAATCCATCTTTTAGAAAGATAGCAGACAAAAATATGAGCATGGTTTAGAGGTGGAAAGAGATGGTGGAATGAGCTATATGAGAAGACTACTGCAACGGACTAGAAGGGATGAGATGAGGGCTCACGGGACAACTTAGTGATGTTAGTTGTGAGGACAAGACAGAAATTGAGATAGATTTGAAATAAAGGGAATAGCTGTCGAAGACTAGTTGGTGGGAAGGAGGTATGGATGAGCAAGGACGAGGAATTGGGAATGTGTTTCGAGGTTGGCCACGGGGCGGATGTAAAAATGATTAAGTTTGCAAAGGACCCAGGAGGAGAAAGAAGCTTGGGGCAGAAGGTAAAACAATTAGGTCCTGGTTCATTTGAGTTGAGATTTTCTGCAGAATATCCAGTGAGAAATAAGAACATATGGTTACAGGGATAAAGTTAGGTTTGAAGCTATAGACGCGGAGTTTGTTCGTGATGGACAGTGTATGGGCCTTGAGAGTGGATATTTTCCAGGGAGACAAGGCAGGGCAACTAAGAGAAAAATGGGCCATTGTGGAACCTTGGGAAACATCAACCTTGAAGGGACAAACAGAGGAAGAGAATCCAGTGAGAGGGGCTGAGGACATAGATTTTGGGGGGTAGGAGTGGTGGTATGAAGGTAAAGGAGAAGAGTGTTGAATAAATTCTAGAGTCACGATACGATCTAGAATGTATCCTAATTATTTCTCGCTGTGTGTGTTTTCTTGAGCAGACTGAGCTCTTTGAGAGGCAAGGACTCTTCCTCATCTTGCTAATCTTCGTGTCCCCAATCCCTCTAGCATAGGACCTGACACAGTGTTGGCATGCCAGAAGAATTTGCTGGGCTGAACTGATTTGAAAGGAAACAGTGATTAGCACTGTCAGATACTGCAGAAAAGTCAAGTAGATGAGGGCCTAAAAATGGCAACAGTGCATTTGACCCTCAGGAAGTTTCCAGTGATCTTAGCAACAGCAGCTGAGTAGCTTGTTGCCAGTAGAAGCAAGCATTCGGGGACTCAAACCTTAATGGGAGGTGAGAATTGGAGATGCCCTATATTTCTCTTTCAAGTGCAGATAGGGGGAGAAATAGGATATTTCAGAGGAGCTCATCAAAGAAAGGATTTCCTTTTTGTTTTTAGAAGAGGGAGAAATACACCATATTTGTTGGCTATGGTAGGCTAGGGTGAAGCCCCATAGAGGGGCAAAGTTTGAAGCTACAGGAGCGAGTTGTTAAATGATAAAGAAGGAGCTAGAGAGAAGCAGGAGGGATGATGTGTCCTTTAAAAAAGAAGGAATGATCCTTGTTCCTCTGAGTCAGAGGGCTGGATGGGGAAGATGAAGCTGGAGGAAACTTCAGTCTGATGGCCCCTCCTTTCTTCATGAAGCAACCAACTTGGCTTTCCTTGAGGAGTTAAGTGGGCCAGTTGGGACAGGGAACTGATGTGGTAAAGGTTCAGAGCAGACACCATGGGAACCACGTAAGGAAAGGACTGGATTTAGGTGAAAGCACCATGAGCATTGGTGAGGACCAGCTGGGGTTGGGACCATGATAAAACCAGTCAGCACTGCCCTGCAGTTTTCTCTGCAGTGCTTTGCAAAAAAAAAAAAAAAAGCACAGAAACTAGAAATTGGCTTTAGCTTGGGATGGAGACTCGGAGGAGGCAAAGGATTCCGTGGTTGGTGCTGTTGAGAGAATATTAAAATGAGTGTCCCAGGGTCTAAGATGGTAGGTGTAGAAGTTAGACCAGAGTTGGGGCTTCTAGGCAGAGAGGCCGAAAACGAAGCGAGAAATAAATCTCTCCGAGGTCAAAGAACGGGCACGTGGAGTTAAAGAGTGCCAAAGGGTGGGAGGTTTGATTAGAGAAAGGATGTGATGACCTCAGAGAATGAAATATTCCTTGCAGAGCCAGAACAGATCTCGGTCATGTTCACACTAAAACAGTTCTTCTCCACAAGGACTCTGAGCCCAAAGCAGAGCCCATCTGTTCACCACCATCACCCTCACCACCACCACTACCATGGCCAGCACGACCACCAGCAACCATAATAATAATGCTTATGCTTCATGAATGTTTCCTGCTGTTATGTGGTAGGTGTCTTGTCAACCAAGACAACAGGGATTTCTTAAATCACCGGTTTTCACCCTTGGCTGCACATTGCAATCACTTGAGAAATGTTAAAAAAATATCAACGCCTGGGTTGCCCCTTAGCAGTTGTGACTTAGCTGGTAGGGGGTGCGACCCGGGCATCAGGAGTTTTCGAAGTTCCCTGATGATTCCCAGGTGCAGCCAGGGTTGAGAACCACTGCCCAAGTTGGACCTCAGAGGAAGTGTATGAAGTAAGAGGGTTACTCTTTTGATTGTAAAGAGGAAGAAACTGAGGCTTTGAGAAGCTAAGTAATCATTTTCACCTGAGTCTCCTGGCTTCCTGGGAATCCCAACCTTTAAATCATTTTGCTTCTTTATAACAATTCTGTTATTTAAACCTGTTGGTCTCCCTTCTTCCTTTCACATTTTTGTGGATGATCATTCGCTTTCCCAATACTGAAAATCCTTCAGTGGAGAAAAGGGCTAGGAAGACAGTGGGAAACCAGGCTCTGGCTTTTGCCCAGCTGGCTACATTTGTCCTCTTGTTTCTGTCGTATGTCTCAAGGCGATAAGTAAAGGATGTTAGTTGCCCTGTGGACAGGCCTTCTTCTTGACCACAGCTTTTGAAAGGTGGCGGGGCTGAGATCCAGCACTACACAGCTATCAAACAGCAACGTCGCCCACCTTCAAAGCCAGCAGGGTGCCCCTCCCAGTCCCTGGGTCTCTTCAAGAAGATGGAGCTGGTGTATATCAATGCCTGGGCTAAATTTGGATGCTGGTGTCACGGTTCCCCTCTTGTTCTTTTTCCTGTTATAGCTGCATTCATCTGATTCATGCTACCTGTCCTGAAGGTGTCAGTCCAATTCCATGAACATTTACTAAGCATCTGTCATGTGCCCAGACTGTGCACGGCAGACACTGCTGGGGAGTCGGGGGTCCTAAAGCACATTCCTGGTCTTTGCAACCTCCTAGGCAGATAAATAACTCTGCTTCGGAATGC
Organism: Kogia breviceps; assembly: GCF_026419965.1. Lineage (NCBI taxonomy): Eukaryota > Metazoa > Chordata > Mammalia > Artiodactyla > Physeteridae > Kogia > Kogia breviceps. Next base: position 57,465,373 of record NC_081311.1, read on the forward strand.
TGGTTGATTCCCATGGGAGAATTACCATCTGTGGAGGCTAACACTAGGGACAGGAAGAGAAAGAGAGTGGATTTGAGAGACACTCCGGGAAAAAAGCAGAGGATTTCAGCAGTTGGAAACGAATAGATCTGGCTGCAGTCAGAGAGCAGAACAGAGGAAAAGGGGCAGAGGTACATGGGGACATGTTTGAGGGGCAGCAGTGAGTACAGTTGGGCAGGAACACAGTGTGTGTATCGGGCAGCTCGGGGACAGGAGGCTGAAGTGTGGCTTGGGCATTGAGAAACTTTTTTTTTTTTTTTTTTTTTTTTTAGTGAGGAAGCTGTAAATAATTTTTTATGAGTCTGTGAGTTAGTTAGGAAGCTGTAAGTAATTCAGTAGGCACCGGGGAGCTACGGAAGGTTTCAGAGCAAGAGAGTGATGGGATTGGACCTGAACTTTAGGAAGATTGACCTGGCAGCCCAGTGAAGCATTGTTCAGAGTGGGAAAGAAGAGGATGCAGGGAAACTGGGTAGGAACAGTGGTTACCCAGGAGGAGACCAGGAACCTGGAACTGGAAAAAGAAGGAGAGGATCTAGTGTAAGACGAGTAGGTATAAAACAGACTGTGTGAATGTGAGCTTCCTTCCTGGTAATGGAGGACAGTGGCTGCTCATGGGAAGAAGCCTGCAGAGAGGAGGAACTGGCTGCAGAACAAAGCAGTGTCGGTTGTGTTGGGCTTCAGTTGTGATTCACTTCCGCGTGGACTTGGTGGAAAAATCCAGGTGAACCTGAAAAACAGATGGGTGGAAATGAAGTCCTGAATCCAGGAGAGGGTGACAGTTAGAGATCTGCCCCATTGCCCATGCTCTAGGGGCCGAGAAGAGCCTCAGGGGAGAGGATAAGGAAAGGGAATTGAATGGCGGATGTCTGAGGAGCATCTTAGAAATGACAGAGGGAACCATTGGTACAAGCCACGGAGCCACAGCTGAGCTGAGTTCCCAGTGCTCCTGGGGAGGGAGGAGCGTGTGTCTCAAACTTGGGGACAAATGTCTGCTGCCTGCTTTCTCTTGCCTCTTCTAAATGAATGTGTCTATATTTTATGCCTCTTTACAACCACAAGTTTAAAAAAATTATAGTGGACTTACATAAACACGCCGACAGGCACTCAAGCACAAGACACACGTACACACACACCTTAGTTCCTACAGCCCTCTGTGACCCTCAGGCACAGTTACACTAAGTGATGTCCACATATAAGCAGACGCTCTCCTTTGTCTGAATTTCAACAAAGGTTAAGAGCCTCAAGTAGGGAATGACATTTTTCTTTGGAAGCATGACTGTAGTCCTTGGAGAGACAGCATTAATTGGGGGCATAGGGTACATCCTGAAGTCTGAGATAGCTTTTACCGTTTCAGGGAACAAAATGTGACTTCTGTTTTATATATGGGGGAGATCATGTGAATTAAGATCTCTAAATTATACTGGATCACAGGAGTCAGGATTCAAAAGGACCTTCCTAAACTGGAACTTTGGGACAAAATCCATGGGATGGAATGGAATGAAGACTGCTGAGCATTAAGTTTCAAATAATTACTCAAGACAGGCTGGATAAACCTTGCTGATAGAGGTGTAATTTATTTGGAGCAGTGATTGTTTCATCCTGGCCAGTCTGAGAGGGAGTGTGTCAAGAGCTATGAAGATTTGAAGGAAGACATTGACAAACAGGCAGTGCTGCCAAGGGGGCGACCAGAACAGGGAAATGCTTGGACTCTGTGTCACTTGCCCAGCGGTTAAGAGAACGGGGCCTGGGGACCAAAAGGGCCGTCTTCTGCTCCAGTGAACAAAACCAGGATCGATGCCTAATGATTAAGGAGAACCAGATTTTAATCCCACATAAGAAAGGCTGCCTAAACACGTAGTGAGCGTCCTATCTCCGCATGACTGTTTACCAAATGGAAGTTCCTGGCGTGATCTTTGTGATGTTGGGGAAAGTAGATGAGAGCAGTTCTGTGGTCCTTTGTAACTGAGGGTCTCTGGTATTTTCTTGATTCTGATGACATAGAGCTCTGTGTTTTAGAAGATCTACATTCTTACTCCAGAGAGAGAGCTATGCTGTTCGGCGAAATTGGGGTCATAATGGGTCTTTTAGTGGAAACTTTCACATCTTTCCAGAATGGCACTGTCTTTGTGTCTAAGATGGGGAGCAGCCTGCATTGGGGTGAGCAGCTGCACATCTGGCTTTTCCATTAATTTGACAGACCACCCCCATCTTCAACTCCCATGTCACCCCTCAACACCTGCCCTTCCCAGTTTTCTCCCTTCCTCCCCTCCCCCAAGCCTCACCCCCTGCACACCTGGGCTGCTCTTGCTTGCAAACATACCCATACACATATCCTACACACATTGTCCCTCCCTGAAATCAGAGAAGCCTTTTTTCAGCTGCTCCCCTATAACATTTCATTACCACAATATCCTCTCTCAATTCTGAGCCGGTGGTGGGGGAGAAGCCATTCCTCTTTATACCCACCCAACGAACAAAGCTCAGCGCTAAAATATTTTTCTTCAGTTGTAACTGAAAGGGCTGTTGGCTTCCATCCCAAAAACCAGAAAGACAATTATACTTAACTGTTTAGAGATTTATAAATACCACACTGGAGTAGCCTCTAGGTAGTAACTTTAGATACCCAGCCCAATAACTTTCTTTTATTGGTTTGTGATTTAGATCTTATTTTCAGTCCTCTATAATAAGAGGAGTACATTTCATTAAAAGAGCTTACTAAACAATAAAGAAAATCTGGCTTAGGGCTCCGAGCGGGTCTCAGGTACAGAAAAGGGTCTGCCCTGTTCCATTTCTTCTGCAGACATCATGAGACAGATCTGAGCACAGTGGGGTAGCTGTATTTCAGCAAAGCAGCCACTGCAGCCGTTTTCTAAATGACTTCAACTTGGGAGATTTTTCCCACACAGCATATTTCACCACCTGGGAGATGCTCTGAAGACTGCCATCTACTAGTCTGGCAATAGATTCCCAGTGAAGGAAACAAGGAAAAGCAACCACCGTCACGACAATAGCTGTAACAAGAGACTGAGGAGTGAGGGCTACTTTCTGAACCCATGGAGGTTTTTAGGCCCTCCGTAAATGGAGGTCTAACCAGGGGAGTGAATTGGGGAAGAGAAAGTAAAAACGGACAATACCGCGTATTCCTTCCAATGGCCTGCTTAGCAGAATTCTCTTCTGCTGTGCTCAGTTTGGGACAACTGCAGTGAGAGGAAATCTGAGCTTCAGAGACAGAAAACAGATGTGGGGTGGAGTTGGGGTGGGACTGAGCTCATTGTCCCAGCGTCAGGCTTTCATGAGCTGCTCTGCTACTCGAAGCTCATGTGCCTAGTTAAGGCTCCTTTTAAAAAATTATAATTCCCCCTTTTTCTTCAGGTGAGTCATGCACCAGGCACATTCATAGACAACATTTCATTTAATCTCCCCAATAAGCTACTCAGGCAGAGGTGATTTATCTCCATTTTACAGATGAGAAAACTGAGGCTCAGCAAAAATTCAGTCCAAAGTCTCTTAGCTCGGATTCCCAAACTGTCTGATTCCAAAGCCTTGTGCTTTTCTCACTACATCAGTCTGCCGCATAAAAGAGAACAAGTGTTATTCTGATGGAAACGGGCCTGAATCTATACATCTGCTTTTCGGGGTCATAGAAGCATCCCTGGGGACAAACATTTCAGTGAAAGGAAAGCTCTCAAGGCATTCCAGACTCCCAAACTGCTTCTTGCAGTCAAGGGCTGACTTTGTTTTGAACATTCTTGTCTCTGGGCATCCCTGTTTTGTGGGTGCCTTACCCTCCCCACCCCAGCAGTCAGAGACACTAGGATCCTCTTGGTCCCTGACTTCATTGCTATGACAACCATACAAACAACAGCAGAGGTGGAAGAAGAGTTTTTGCTGAGCTGCCTCTGTGAACAGTATAATTGCTTGAGCTTTGTTTCCCACTGTTAATATAGACTTGATATTGGAGCTGCCAAAAAGAGGGTGGAAATTTTGAGACCCAGATATTGCTTTCTTTTGTTCAGAAACTTATATAAAATATTTCCAGGTTTTATCTCCTCATCCCACTTTCCGGGTGGAAGTTTCCATGGAAGACAGAGAATGAACAGACCACTCTGGCCCTCAAAGCCTAGGAGTTCAGGCTGTATGTTATGCTTAGAAAAATGGTCCAGATAAATTGTCCTGTGGGAGGAAAGTGCGGTTGTATAATCAGAGGAAGGCGAAAGAAATCTTGTCATCCCACAGACTCTCGGAGGCCCCTGATGAGATTCCAGATAAGGATCCAGCAGTTCTTTTCCTGAGCAGTCAGTTTAGGAAAGTTGCCTGAGGTTAGTCCCTGCTCTTTCCATGATCCATGCCATCATGACACTAAGGACATCTATAGGCAGAAATGACACAGATGTGTAAAATAAGTTGTATGGCACAAGTTGAATGCACATATTTAACGATATGGGATCTGGAACATTCCAGAGCACCTTGCAAAATGCATGGTGTGAGTCATTTGTAATTTGCTGAGGCATGAATGTGATCCATATGCTATGAAGATAGCACGCATGCCTCAAGCCAGCAAATGAGCCTCCAAACCATCCAGTGTGTTTTTGTCTTTACCCTTCCTTTTATAGGTGAAAACTCATGTGAAGTCCTAAAACCTTTATTTCCCTTTAAAAAAAAAAAAAAATGGCCCTGCAAAGAAGCCAACTGATTTATAAATGACTGTGGTTCTGGACTGATAGAATATTTAAGGGTATGAGTGGTTATAATTCATGGAATTCTGGAGGAAATTGTCCCCCCAGTTCTGGAAAAGCAGTATAGTAGTCCTGGAGTGTCTTATCACATATCTCCTGTAAAGAATTTCTACTGCATATTCTACAGGCCACATGGATGTCCCCCCGCAGTGTGTTATAAGAAGGCAGAATTTGCTTTGAGCTGCAGTGGTCCAGAGGTGGGGGTAGCTCCAGAGTAAGTGGAGTTGAATTTGAAAATAGTTATGATTATTGTAAGTAAAGGGGCTACAGGCAGATGGAAAGGGCTGGGGCAGAGTGAGGAAGGCCACACAAGCAGGAAAGGCCAAGTTTTTTCATGACAGACAGTTGGCTATGTGTCTACTAATGACACTGCTGAGGGACTTAAGGATCTCAGGGTGTCAAAGGACATGATGGTAGGTGAGGTCACTGTTAACTTGGCTAGACCCTCAAAGAATGGCCTTTTCTGTCAGCTTACTGACCTTCCCGCTACCACCAACTGTCAGAAATATACTTAAATGCTTAGCATAGCACCTCACACCTAGTAGATGCTTAGTAGAGGTGAGTGGAGTGAGCAGATAAATGATTTAGTCCCCAAACCTGTTGTTTGCAGTCTGCTCTGTCTTAGTCTGCCCTCAAATGAGATAAAGCAGTTCGATTCCTTTACTAAATACCACATCCTTTCCTTCCAGGCTTCATTCATTCTCCGACATTCATTTGATAGCTGGGTACTGGGCCAGGGCCCCAAAGATCGAAGACGCTGAAGTTGTCAGTAGGAGCCGTGGTCGGACTTGCCCGAGAGTTCTCTAGTGCAAATCATCCTACTCCCTTAACCTTTGCTAATAGCCCCTGACCCTCAACATTTTACTGGCCTCATCACAGGTATATTGCACAGGACCAGCCCCAGGCCTGAGGAGGCTATAGCATTGAGACCCTCAGAGTTCAATAATGTACAGAAAACATCTCTACTGTCTGCTCTAGGGGGCTTGGAATGGTTCCTCAGCACTTCCCTGGCCACGTGGAGATGGACGCTCGCTCCTCTCAGCCATGGGCTGGCGAACTGTGCTCTGTCACCTGGGCGGGGGCAATTAATCAGATGGGTTTTGTTGCTCTGCTTAATGATGGTGACTCCCAAGTGGGGCTGTCAGAGGGATGACACCATGGTGTAGGGTCAAGGGACAAAGTGTTAAATCCTACTTAACGTTAGTCATGTGGTATTCGACTTTGGATAAACACTCTGATTTCATTTCTTCATCCCTGAAATGGGGTTTGTTAGAGTAGCCCCACCTAAATATCCTGAGGGATTGTGTGTGAATCCAAGGAGAGGATGCCTACAGATTGGTTTTATAAAACATCGAGGGCTTGAGAAGTCGCATTTTGCAGTCAGGTTAGTCATGGTGTGTGAGGGCTCTAGAACTGAAAACTTGGGTTTGAATGCAGCTCTGCTACCTACTAGGCCTGGGCAAATTATTTAACCTCTCTGGGCCTCCGTTTTCTCACTGAGAATACGCATTGTACCTGGCTTCTCCAATTTCTGTGAGGTATAAATGAGATATAGGGCTTTCTCTAGTCTGTATGGCACCTTTACGTGAGTCAGAAAAAGTCACTCCTTTCTTTGAGATACTTTACTTGCATCTGTTGAAAAATTCTCATAATGTACTGATGACGTTTGAACAGTATGCTTTTCTACCATCTGCTAGGAAAAACATTATAATAAGTATGCAAATATATCATTCCATGGTATGAGTGGTGCCCACTTTGATGAGCTGTTGTTCAGTGTCTGAACTTCATAACCGTACGTGGCAGCCCTGAGTGGATGGATGTAAAGCACTTGTTACCTAGGGTGTAGTTAGAGATCAAGCAACGTTAGCTTTTTTGTTATTAATATTGGATAGTTGTACCGTTTTCTTTCATTTGGTCCCCCAAAATAACAGTTAACAAGTTAGGGTTAGCCATTGGTAGGGAAGTAGATGATGGTGGAAACCAAGACACCTTTGGGAGGTGAGCAGTCCAGGTGAGGGACACTTAACAAAAGCCTACAGAGTGTTGAGGAAGGATGGGGGCAGATTGACAGTGACCCCTGGGATTTCCCCTCTGTAGACAGGCCAGTGTGCTACCACTCAGTGGAGCTTTTTAGGAAGCAGAAAGGCGAGGCCTCGGCTCAGCGACGGAAGACCTCACGCACATCTGCTCTGTGGCAAGCTGGTTATGGCAGGAGTCCTGACATTTGGGTGAAATGACATCAATCCAGAGTTGCTACTGGCTGAGTGGGGTTCATACTGCTCCAGCTAGATGGTAGGTGGCACCTGGCCTCCCTCCTTTTACCTCTTTCTCCCTCAAAAAAAAAGTAATTTTGGCCCTCAGCCTGAGGCCCTGGGAATGATTTGTTCTTCGTTGGGAAAGGGGTTTTGGATGCTTTTAAATACCTAGTAAAATGATGACAGAGAGAAGTCTCTGTCCCTCCCCTACCTCCCCGTAGGTGTATGCAGAAATATTTGCATACACATGCAAGAAGTTTACCCAGACCAGTGGCTTTCCACCTTAGTTGCACATTATAATCAACTGGGGAACTTTAAAACCCTGCCATGCCCAGGCCGCATCCCAGAGCAAATAAATCAGACTCTGGGCATAGAGTGCAGGCATCAGGGATTCCACGGTGCAATCGAAGTTGAGAAGCACAGGCCTAGGCTCTTCGTTACCAAAGGTAACCATCTGTGAGCCTCATATCAGGGCTGTGGACTCACTAGGCTTAAATCTCCATAGACCGGCAGCCTCCTAAGGGTGATTTCTAGGAATTTTGGGTGGTATATAATGGACATTATGAAAATGCTGTATGTATGAGAAATGACCTTTGACTCAAGGACGTCTACATGTTCCCCAGCCTTACACCATCTCGATCCAGAAAGAGCAGAGGAAATAAACCAGGGGAGTATGCATGGAGGAGATCAAGAGAGGTGGGGGCGGTAGGTCTCAGAAGGCCTAATTGGCATAGGAAATGGAAAAATTTTGAAAATCAATCAAACCCTGGTTCTAATGACAAGGAAGGACAGTAAATAATGAGAATGTCAGGTTGAAGTTTCACACTTAATCTATAAACCTACTTTTAATAGGTCCTCAGGCGATTATAAATTCACAGTGGCTTTCTTTTTATTGGGTTATATGAGGCTGTTCCACATTTCTAAAGGAAGCCCAGGTGCGTCTCTTTTAATTAATTAATTTATTTATTTATTTTTATTTAGGATACTGAAGAATTTTTTTAAACCCTCCTTTTTATGAACATTAATTATATACCGTGTAAGGAAGCAATTGCCTCTATGTTATGAAATATTAAATCAAAATGCTTACCATTCCCAAATGTCGCAGAGATAAATACAGCAGTATTTTGAAGCCCCTCTTAGAGCTATTTTGCCTGCAAATTTATTGTTTTGTCTCCATTTTCAGAAAGCCCTGTTTTCTGTGAAGTATAGCACTCTAGGTAGTTTTTAAGGCTCAAACTCCTCTGGAGTTGCCTGTGTCGGCAACAACTCTTATGTAGATGGCACACGAGGGATGGCGTGTTGATCGGCTCCTTTAAGATGATGAATGGGCAGAGAGTGTTATTGTCTTTGATTGCATGCCTTACATCATCTGTATGTAGGAATAAGAGGGCCATACTTTATCTTTAGCCATTTTATAAATATTTAAGTCCTTATAGTTGCCTAAAGATATTAAAGCATATTTTACGGTAGTCAGAATATAAATATTATATATAGCTCAAGATACCAAAGTAGTTTAATGAATTCATAATTTTCTGTTCACATTTATTGGAATGTGTTTTATGTTCCAAAAGTTCCATTTAAGGAATAAGATACCATTCTGCTTCCTGACAACACACCAAGTGTTGGCTGGCGTTTCGGGTGGGAGTCTCAGTTCCAATATCTATAGAGCCTTTCATTAGGAAGCAAGGAGGCAGGAAGTCAGGGCCCTGGGATATGTTTCCTCCATCTCCTCATTTAAAACTATATATAAATAACTTTCTGAATAAACAATTCTGGCGCTTATTTAAATCATTAAAGCGTTCCAGAGAGAAAACTTTTTATAGCCCCTTTCCTCTATTTCAAGGAGATTAATTCAGAGAACTTAAGTAAGAACAATAAAGATGTAGTTTGCAATTTTCCCTTCCTCCCCACCCCCTTTCAGAAACAGGGACACAGACCCTGCTGACCAGTAGACAGCCCAATTCAGGGTATTATTGCTTTGGACAGTGCTTTCCCAATGCATTCTGAACATTTCTCCCTAAGTTAAAGAGTCCCAGCTTGCTCCTTCCTTTTCCTAAGTGCAGATAAGTGACAGGGAGACTATTACTGCACCTCTTTTCAGTTTTCCAGTGAAATATAAAGACTTTCCTCTTTAATATTTCACAAAGTTTCTCCAGCTCCCAGCGGGAGTCCATGCTGGGTAATGTTTGCTAATTACCAACAACAAAACTAGACATACAACGCTGGTAAATTACCTGACCCTTTCCATTTTAATGAGACAACAAGGATTTCTCGAAATGATGTTGTTTCACTGGTTAATGGTGTCAGCAATGTTGTAATTGTGGGTTGAGACACATTAGCTGAACAACCACATGTGGAAAGGGCTTTCTCTCGACAAGCCCTTTGGAGACTAGAACCATATTATCATTAAGCCTCTGTCATTTGCATGCTGCTAATCACTTACTTTATTATCCGGCATATCCATTGTCTTTCTTTAATTGCTCTTTAAATTAAAATTTAAAATAGTTCTAAAGCCCACAATGACTGGGATAGCATCTTGATTATGAAGATAACTTCAAGAAAATGGAACAACTGGTAACATATTGCCAAGATGATAAGCGAGTCCCACTGTTAGGTACCGTACCTGCAGGCCCCAGGGGCCTAATTGTGGCAGTTTCTCTTCCTTCAGCCCATACTGTTTGTTTAATAAATGGTTATTTATGGCCTTTTTGGCCATTATAGCAACTTTGCAGAAAGTACATCCTTCTCATTGGTTTGGGCGCTGAAATTTCATTCTCCAGGCAAAGGTATAAAACAGAATTGAAAGGCAGGAACTGCACTACAGCTTGTGAGGGCCTCTGAAAAGAGGCCCTCTTGATTCTCCTTGCTTCTTTATTCTGTATGAGTTTATTATTAAAATTTAGGATTGTGAAAGAGACATAAACTTCAGAGCTGAAAGGAACTTTATAGAGTCATCCCCGTTTTACAGGTGAAGAAACTGAGGACAAGGGCAGTTGCCATGACTATCATCACGCAGCAGGAGATGAAACTGGATTGTCTGTTAGCGAGTGGATTGGATGGAGGGCTCCTGGAGGGAGGATTATAGCTTATGGACTGCTCCTGAGACAGGGCATTGTCTCATGCTCAGAGATGTAATGTGCACGCTGCACGGTTGTCGTGGCGCAGTGCATTTAGTGCGTGTCTCTTGTATGCCGATACTGGTGTGTTTTTTGATGTGAACTATGTGCTGTGATACTGGAAGGGAGGGCTCCTGCCTTTCACTTCTTAAGAAGATGACCCCAGGAATGACCGCGGGCATTCCTGAATATTGAGTGATCAAACCCAGAGTTATCATGATTCCAATATTATATACAGTGCCCCAGAAGTAGGATGACACGTTTTTGAGAGTCAGAAGTCATTGGGACATTGCCTTATGGGCCTCAGTTTTACAGATGGGCAAACCAAGTTTGTTTAAGACATTGAATCTAAATTGTCGCAGGGAGTTAGGGGATGACCTGGAGCTAAAACCCGTGTCCGTTCCCCCCCCCCCCCCCCCGTACACGGGCCTCTCACTGTTGTGGCCTCTCCCACTGCAGAGCACAGGCTCCGGACGCGCAGGCTCAGCGGCCATGGCTCGCGGGCCCAGCCGCTCCGCGGCATGTGGGATCCTCCCGGACCAGGGCACGAACCTGTGTCCCCCGCATCGGCAGGCGGACTCTCAACCACTGCGCCACCAGGGAAGCCCAACCCGTGTCTTTTGATTCTCTGTTTTTCTGTCAGCATTCCCAGTGTATCATTGACATCATCATCATCATCAAAAATAAGTTAGTACTGGGCTTCCCTGGTGGCGCAGTGGTTGAGAATCTGCCTGCCAATGAAGGGGACACGGGTTCGAGACCTGGTCTGGGAAGATCCCACATGCCACGGGGCAACTGGGCCCGTGAGCCACAACTACTGAGCCTGCACGTCTGGAGCCTGTGCTCTGCAACAAGAGAGGCCGCGACAGTGAGAGAGGCCCGCGCACCGCGATGAAGAGTGGCCCCCGCTCGCTGCAACTAGAGAAAGCCCTCACACAGAAACGAAGACCCAACACAGCCAAAACTAAATAAATGAAAATAAATAAATTTATTAAAAAAAAAAATAAGTTAGTACTTATAAAGTGCTTACTCTGTGCCAGGCATTGTTATAAGCAGTTTATCTGTATTATTTAACTCATTTAATCTTCATGACATATTACTCTTCCATTTTATAGGTGAGGAGACTAAGACACAAAATTTAAGTACATTGCCCCAGATCATAAAACTAGGAACCGAAGGAGGCAGCACTCAACTCAGGCAGTCTAGCTGCAGAATTCCTGTTCTTAATCACGATGTTATGGCTCATTTCAGGATGTGGTCAAAGGATATTGATCATGGTGTAAACAGAGATGTTCAAAATCAAGCTAGCACCAATTGGCCTCTTCTTTAGTGACGTTCTATGTGTGTGGGGGATGCCTGACTCTCAAAATCCAAGATTCCAGTTACATATTCATCTGCCAGCATCATATATGCAGGAAAGCCTTTCAGACTTCAAAGAAAACATTTACAGTGCTTTCTTTTAAAAGACCACCAAATGTTTGGAACGTCAGCCACTATCTCTGTCCAGGCGTCCTGTCTCTAGAACCTGTCAGAGACAGCTGGCTGAGAGTTGTCAGTGATGGGATTCTGCTCTTCCTGAATTGCAGGGCAATGCCTTGGACCACTTGGCAAATCCATCTTTTACAGCTACTTAATTTTCTGTGCACTTAAGATATGGGTGTTTTACTTTGCTTGTGATTTCCTAGCTCTGGTTTTTGCTACGCTGGCCATTGGTTTGTACTAAGCCAAACAACTGGGGCCCATTTGGCATTTGGTGTTTTAAATGTAAAAGGACATTTGAAGTACATGACAAATGCTGAAAAACAAAGCCCATAACACTGAGAACATAAAGATACTGTTTATAATGTAAAGGTGGTTACATTTTCAGTCTATCTATCACTTTAATGAGCTCTTTGCATTTCTTTGATTAATGCTCATAAAAGGGGGAGAAAAAATTGATGTAATGGAAACAAAATGGTATATAGTCTTGGCAGCATTAGGGTTTCTGTGTGTTTTATTAGTATCCACTTCGTATTGCTGTCTTGCAATGTGTACTTCTACCTTTTCCCTGGCATAGTATGCCTCTAGTTTACTGGAAATGTGATCCAGCACAAAGAAGTCTCTATATTAGTGGCAAAACAGCCTTTGTACTCTCTGGTGGCAGCAAAGAGGGAGAGTCCAGGATAGGAATTAAGAGGTGGTAATAGTAGTAAAGGAAAGGCTGATGTAGTTCATGCCATATTGAAGTGAAGAATCCAATAGGTATGAAGAAAAGAAAAGAGAACATTAAAGATGCTTTAGAAACATTTAAACATTAGGTAGTAATTGGTACACAATCAGTAGTAATTCTTACAGTTTAAAATAGTGAATAAAGGGGAAGGGAAAAGTGCAGCAAAGATATCTTTGTGAAGTAACTATATGGGGGGGGAGAAAAGTTAGTCAAGGCAGGCTTCCTGGAGGTGGTGAGGGAGGGGCAGGAACTGAGTTGGGGGCGAAGGGAAGGGACAGCATATCTGAAGTGGGTAAGACTTGGTGAGAGTAGGGATGGGAATCAGCAAATGCCACACTTCTGTGCTGGAAACCAGCTCTGACTGCTCCTCCCCTCCTCGGTATGCACAGAGCATTGTGGGTTTCCATGGGCTCTTTGGACCCATGTAAGCTCTCAGCATCCTTTGCTCTGAGATTGAGTGGCTCTTACAACATTGTAGGAAGTTGAAATGGTACAGAACTGGGAACCTTGAAAACTCTATTTTGCTCTGTTCTTCTAAAGCCCCTTAATCTGTAACTTTTGCTCACTTCTATCCCAGAGCATCAGTTTCTCCAAATTCATGTAGGTCAAAATGACCTTTAGGGTTGTTACAGTTCATCAGCATGAGTCCCTCCACCGTGTCAACCAGCTGTTCTCAACCCATGAAGATGACGTGAAGTTGTGAGGTTTCAGGCTCTTTTCTTTTATTCATTTATGATTTTGGTAAATTTTCTTCTCCTTGCACAAATGAAATACATTTCTTTTTTTTTTAACATCTTTATTGGGGTATAATTGCTTTACAATGGTGTGTTAGTTTCTGCTTTACAACAAAGTGAATCAGTTATACATATACATATACATATGTTCCCATATCCCTTCCCTCTTGCGTCTCCCTCCCTCCCACCCTCCCCATCCCACCCCTCTAGCTGGTCACAAAGCACGGAGCTGATCTCCCTGTGCCATGCGGCTGCTTCGCACTAGCTATCCACCCTATGTTTGGTAGTGTATATATGTCCATGCCATTCTCTCACTTCGTCACAGCTTACCTTTCCCCTCCCCATATCCTGACGTCCATGCTCTAGTAGGTCTGTGTTTTATTCCCGTCCTACCCCTAGGCTCTTCATGACATTTTTTTTCTTAGATTCCATATATATGTGTTAGCATACGGTATTTGTTTTTCTCCTTCTGACTTACTTCACTCTGTATGACAGACTCCAGGTCTATCCACCTCATTACAAATAACTCAGTTTCATTTCTTTTTGTGGCTGAGTAATATTCCATTGTATATATGTGCCACATCTTCTTTATCCATTCATCTGTCGATGGACACTTAGGTTGCTTCCATGTCCTGGCTATCGTAAATAGAGCTGCGATAAATATTTTGGTACATGACTCTTTTTGAATTATGGTTTTCTCGGGGTATGTGCCTAGTAGTGGGATTGCGGGGTCGTATGGTAGTTCTATTTGTAGTTCTTTAAGGAACCTCCATACTGTTCTCCATAGTGGCTGTATCAGTTTACATTCCCACCAACAGTGCGAGAGGGTTCCCTTTTCTCCACACCCTCTCCAGCATTTATTGTTTCTAGAGTTTTTGATGATGGCCATTCTGACTGGTGTGAGATGATATCTCATTGTAGTTTTGATTTGCATTTCTCTAATGATTAATGATGTTGAGCATTCTTTCATATGTTTGTTGGCAATCTGTATATCTTCTTTGGAGAAATGTCTATTGAGTTCTTCTGCCCATTTTTGGAATGGGTTGTTTGTTTTTTAGTTATTGAGCTGCATGAGTTGCTTGTAAATTTTGGAGATTAATCCTTTGTCAGTTGCTTCATTTGCAACTATTTTCTCTCTTTCTGAGGGTTGTCTTTTGGTCTTGTTTATGGTATCCTTTGCTGTGTGAAAGCTTTGAAGTTTCATTAGGTCCCATTTGTTTATTTTTGTTTTTATTTCCATTTCTCTAGGAGGTGGGTCAAAAAGGATCTTGCTGTGATTTATGTCACACAGTGTTCTGCTATGTTTTCCTCTAAGAGTTAGATAATGTCTGGCCTTACATTTAGGTCTTTAACCCATTTTGAGTTTATTTTTGTGTGTGGTGTTAGGGAGTGTTCTAATTTCATACTTTTACATGTACCTGTGCAGTTTTTCCCACACCACTTATTGAAGAGACTGTCTTTTCTCCACTGTATATTCTTGCCTCCTTTATCAAGGAGAAGGTGACCATATGTGTGTGGGTTTACCTCCGGGCTTTCTATCCTGTTCCATTTATCTATATTTCTGTTTTTGTGCGAGTACCATACTGTCTTGATTACTGTAGCCTTGTAGTATAGTCTGAAGTCAGGGAGCCTGATTCCTCCAGCTCCACTTTTCGTTCTCAAGATTGCTTTGGCTATTCGGGGTCTTTTGTGTTTCCATACAAATTGTGAAATTTTTTGTTCTACTTCTGTGAAAAATGCCAGTTGTAGTTTGATAGGGATTGCATTGAATCTGTAGATTGCTTTGGGTAGTAGAGTCATTTTCACAATGTTGATTCTTCCAATCCAAGAACATGGCATATCTCTCCATCTATTTGTATCATCTTTAATTTCTTTCATCAGTGTCTTATAATTTTCTGCATACAGGACTTTTGTCTCCTTAGGTAGGTTTATTCCTAGATATTTTATTCTTTTTGTTGCAATGCTAAATGGGAGTGTTTTCTTAATTTCACTCTCATATTTTTCATCATTAGTGTATAAGAATGCCAGAGATTTCTGTGCATTAATTTTGTATCCTGCTACTTTACCAAATTCATTGATTAGCTCTAGTAGTTTTCTGGTAGCATCTTTAGGATTCTCTAAATATAGTATCATGTCATCTGTAAACAGTGACAGCTTTACTTCTTTTTTTTCCAATCTGGGTGCCTTTTCTTTTTCTTCTCTGATTGCTATGACTAGAACTACTTCCAAAACTATGTTGAATAAGAGTGGTGAGAGTGGGCAACCTTGTCTTGTTCCTGATCTTAGAGGAAATGCTTTCAGTTTGTCACCACTGAGGACGATGTTGGCTTTCGGTTTGTCACATATGGCCTTTATTATGTTGAGGAAAGTTCCCTCTATGCCTACTTTCTGCAGGGATTTATCATAAATGGCTGTTGAATTTTTTCAAAAGCTTTCTCTGCATCTATTGAGATGATCATATGGTTTTTCTCCTTCAGTTTGTTGATATGGTGTATCATGTTGATTGATTTGCGTATATTGAAGAATCCTTGCATTCCTGGAATAAACCCCACTTGAGCATGGTGTAGGATCCTTTTAATGTGCTGTTGGATTCTGTTTGCTAGTATTTTGTTGAGGATTTTTGCATCTATGTTCATCAGTGATATTGGCCTGTAGTTTTCTTTCTTTGTGACGTCTTTCTCTGGTGTTGGTATCAGGGTGATGGTGCCCTCATAGAATGAGTTTGGCAGTGTTCCCCCCTCTGCTATCTTTTGGAAGAGTTTGAAAAGGGTAGGTATTAGCTCTTCTCTATCTCTAAATGTTTGATAGAATTCGCCTGTGAAGCCATCTGGTTCTGGGCTTTTGTTTGTTGGAAGATTTTTAATCACAGTTTCAATTTCAGTGCTTGTGATTGGTCTGTTCATATTTTCTATTTCTTCCTGGTTTGGTCTCAGCAGGTTGTGCATTTCTAAGAATTTGTCCATTTCTTCCAGGTTGTCCATTTTTATTGGCATAGAGTTGCTTGTAGTACTCTCTTATGATCCTTTTTATTTCTGCAGTGTCAGTTGTTACTTCTCCTTTTTCATTTCTAATTCTATTGATTTGAGTCTTCTCCCTTTTTTTCTTGCTGAGTCTGGCTAATGGTTTATCAATTTTGTTTATCTTCTGGAAGAATCAGGTTTTAGTTTTATGGATCTTTGCTATCATTTCCTTCATTTCTTTTTTCATTTATTTCTGATCTGATCTTTATGATTTCTTTCCTTCTGCTAAATTTGGGGGTTTTTTGTTCTTCTTTCTCTAATTGCTTTAGGTGCAAGGTTAGGTTGTTTATTCGAGATGATTCCTGTTTCTTAAGGTAGGATTGTATTGCTATAAACTTCCCTCTTAGGACTGCTTTTGCTGCATCCCATAGGTTTTGGGTCGTCGTGTCTCCATTGTCATTTGTTTCTAGGTATTTTTTGATTTCCTCTTTGATTTCCTCAGTGATCACTTCGTTATTAAGTAGTGTATTGTTTAGCCTTCATGTGTTTGTATTTTCTACAGATCTTTTCCTGTAATTGATATCTAGTCTCATAGTGTTGTGGTCGGCAAAGATACTTGATATGATTTCAATTTTCTGAAATTTACCAAGGCTAGATTTGTGACCTAAGATATCATCTATCCTGGAGAATGTTCCATGAGCACTTGAGAAAAATGTGTATTCTGTTGTTTTTGGATGGAATGTCCTATAAATATCAAGTAAGTCCATCTTATGTAATGTATCATTTAAAACATGTGTTTCCTATTTATTTTCATTGTGGATGATCTGTCCATTGGTGAAAGTGGGGTGTTAAAGTCCCCTACTATGGTTGTGTTACTGTTGATTTCCCCTTCTATGGCTGTTAGTATTTGCCTTATGTATTGAGGTGCTCCTAGGTTGGGTGCATAAATATTTACAATTGTTATATTTTCTTCATGGATCGATCCCTTGATCATTATGTAGTATCCTTCTTTGTCTCTTATAATAGTGTTTATTTTAAAGTCTCTTTTGTCTGATATGAGAATTGCTACTCCAGCTTTCTTCTGATTTCCATTTGCATGGGATATCTTTTTCCATCCCCTCACTTTCAGTCTGTATGTGTCACTAGGTCTGAAGTGGGTCTGTTGTAGACATCATATATATGGGTCTTGTTTTTGTATCCATTCAGACAGTCTGTGTCTTTCGGTGGGAGCATTTAATCCATTTACATTTAAGGTAATTATCGATATGTGTGTTCCTATTCCCATTTTCTTAATTGTTTTGGGTTTGTTATTGTAGGTCTATTCCTTCTCTTGTGTTTCTTGCCTAGAGAAGTTCCTTTAGCATTTGTTGTAAAGCTGGTTTGGTGGTGCCAAATTCTCTCAGCTTTTGCTTATTTGTAAAGGTTTTAATTTCTCCATCAAATCTGAATGAGAGGGCTTCCCTGGTGGCGCAGTGGTTGAGAGTCCGCCTCCCATTGCAGGGGACACGGGTTCGTGCCCCGGTCCGAGAGGATCCCACATGCCGTGGAGCGGCTGGGCCCGTGAGCCATGGTCGCTGAGCCTGCGCGTCCGGAGCCTGTGCTCCACAACGGGAGAGGCCACAGCAGTGAGAGGCCCGCGTACCACCAAAAAAAAAAAAAAAAAAAAATCTGAATGAGATCCTTGCAAGGTAGAGCAATCTTGGTTGTAGGTTTTTCTCCTTCATCACTTTAAATATGTCCTGCCACTCCCTTCTGGCTTGCAGAGTTTCTGCTGAAAGATCAGCTGTTAACCTTATGGGGATTCCCTTGTGTGTTATGTGTTGTTTTTCCCTTGCTGCTTTTAATATGTTTTCTTTGTATTTATTTTTGATAGTTTGATTTATATGTGTCTTGGTGTGTTTCTCCTTGGATTTATCCTGTATGGGACTCTCTGCTTCCTGGACTTGATTAACTATTTCCTTTCCCATATTAGGGAAGTTTTCACCTAGAATCTCTTCAAATATTTTCTCAGTCCCTTTCCTTTTCTCTTCTTCTTCTTCTGGGACCCCTATAATTCGAATGCTGGTGTTTTTAATGTTGTCCCAGAGGTCTTTGAGACTGTCCTCAGTTCTTTTCTTTCTTTTTTCTGCTCTGCAGTAGGTATTTCCACTATTTTATCTTCCAGTTCACTTATCCGTTCTTCTGCCTCAGTTATTCTGCTATTGATCCCTTCTAGAGTATTTTAAATTTCATTTATTGTATTGTTCATCGTTGCTTCCTTTCTCTTTAGTTCTTCTAGGTCCTTGTTAAATGTTTCTTGCATTTTCTCTGTTCTGTTTCCATGATTGTGGATCATCTTTACTATCATTATTCTGAATTGTTTTTCAGGTAGACTGCCTATTTCCTCTTCATTTGTGAGGTCTGGTGGGTTTTTACCTTGCTCCTTCATCTGCTGTGTGTTTTTCTGTCTTCTCATTTTGCTTATCTTACTGTGTTTGGGGTCTCCTTTTCGCAGGCTGCAGGTTTGTAGTTCCCATTGTTTTTGGTGGCTGTCCCCAGTGGCTAAGGTTGGCTCAGTGGGTTGAGTAGGTTTCCTGGTTGAGGGGACTAGTGCCTGTGTTCTATTGGATGAGGCTGGATCTTGTCTTTCTGGTGGGTAGGTCCACATCTGGTGGTGTGTTTTGGGGGGTCGTTGGCCTTATTGTGATTTTAGGCAGCATCTCTGCTAATGGATGGGGCTGTGTTCCTGTCTTGCTAGTTGTTTGGCATAGGGTGTGCAGCACTGTAGCTTGCTGGTTGTTGAGTGAAGCTGGGTGTTGGTGTTGAGATGGAGATCTCTGGGAGATTTTTGCCATTTGATATTACATGGAGCTGGGAGGTCTCTTGTGGACCAGTGTCCTGAAGTTGTTTCTCCCACCTCAGAGGCACAGCCCTGATGCCTGGCTGGAGCACCAACAGACTTTAATCCACACGGCTCAGAGTAAAAGGGAGAAAAAAAGGATGGAAGGCAGGAAGGAAGGATGGAAGAAAAAATAAAGTAGGATAAAAGAAAGTTATTAAAATAAAAAATAATTATTAAGAAGAAAAAAATTTTAAAGTAAAAAAAATAATAACATGGGACGGTCAGAACCCTAGGAAAAATGGTGAAAGCAAAGCTATACAGACAAAATATCACACAGAAGCATACACATACACACTCACAAAAAGAGGAAAAGGGGACAAAATAATATATCTTACTCCAACGTCCACCTCCTCAATTTGGGTTGATTTGTTGTCTATTCAGGTATTCCACAGATGCAGGGTACATCAAGTTGATTGTGGAGATTTAATCTGCTGCTTCTGAGGCTGCTGGGAGAGACCTCCCGCTCTCCTCTTTGTTCGCACAGCTCCTGGGGTTTAGCTTTGGATTTGGCCCTGCCTCTGCTTGTAGGTCGCCTGAGGGCATCTGTTCTTCGCTCAGATAGGACGGGGTTAAAGGAGCAGCTGATTCGGGAGCTCTGGCTCACTGAGGCCGGGGGGAGGGAGGGGTACAGATGCGGGGTGAGCCTGTGGCGGCAGAGGCCGGCGTGTCATTGCACCAGCCTGAGGTGCGCCGTGTGTTCTCCCGGGGAAGTTGTCCCTGGATCCCGGGACCCTGGCTGTGGTGGGCTGCACAGGCTCCCGGGAGGGGAGGTGTGGACAGTGACCTGTGCTCGCACACAGGCTTCTTGGTGGCGGCAGCAGCAGCCTTAGCGTCTCATGCCCGTCTCTGGGGTCCGCGCTGATAGCCGTGGCTCGCGCCTGTTTCTGGAGCTCCTTTAAGCGGCGTGCTTACTCTCCTCTCCTCGTGCACCAGGAAGCAAAGAGGGAAGAAAAAGTCTCTTGCCTCTTAGGCAGCTCCAGACTTCTCCTGCACTCCCTCCCAGCTAGCCGTGGTGCACTAACCCCTTCAGGCTGTGTTCACGCCGCCAGTCCTCTCCCTGGGATCCTACCGAAGCCCGAGCCTCAGCTCCCAGCCCCCGCTCGCCCCGGCGGGTGAGCAGACAAGCGTCTTGGGCTGGTGAGTGCTGGTTAGCACCGGTCCTCTGTGCAGGAATCTCTCCGCTTTGCCCTCCGCACCCTGTTACTGCGTTCTCCTCCACGGCTCTGAAGCTTCCCCCCTCTGCCACCAGCCGTCTCCCCCCGCGAAGGGCTTTCCTAGTGTGCGGAAACCTTTCCTCCTTCACAGCTCCCTCCCACTGGGGCGGGTCCCGTCCCTATTCTTTTGTCTCTGTTTTTTCTTTTTTCTTTTGCGCTACCCAGGTACGTGGGGAGTTTCTTGTCTTTTGGGAGGTCTGAGGTCTTCTGCCAGCGTTCAGTGGGTGTTCTATAGGAGCAGTTCCACGTGTAGGTGTATTTCTGATGTATCTGTGAGGAGGAAGGTGACCTTCGTGACTTACTCTTCCGCCATCTTCTCTCCTTTCTGAAATATATTTCTTTTAGAAAATTTGGCAACTATTTATAAACAAAAAGAAAACAAATATGAATTCCTTATAATCTTAGCATTCGGACATAAGAAAGGTAACGTTAGTCTTGATTCTGCAGATATAAATATTTTACCCCCCAAAATGGATCATACATAATAGTATGTACCTGTTTTTTCCACAAAATTGTATCATGACCATTTTTTCCATATCATGAAATGTTTTTCTGCATTATTTTTAGTGGATGCATACTTAATCAGTTTCCTAAAACTGGACATTTAGGTTTTCATTTTAATACTGTTACTTAATAGCTACAAATGAAGACATTGTAACCAAATCTCTAATATAAAGAAATTTGGGCTGTGCATATATTTTTAGAAGTGAAATTGCTTAGGCCAAAGGGTATGTCAAATTTAAATAATTTGATCTGTGTCGCCAAATTACATCTTATTTTTAAGTTGTAAGATGAATTCAGAGGGGGTAAAAGGCAATTGAGAAGTTGCGGAAAATTCATCATGACACCATGAGCTTTTGCACAAATGAAGAGGTTAGACCAGGTGAATATTAGGTTTCTTTACAAATCTGTGTTTGAGTTGTAACTAGTCTCCTCCCCTTCCCCCCTCCCTTCCTTATTCCCTCCCTCGTTCCCTCCCTCGTTCCCTCCCTCGTTCCCTTCCGACCCCCCTTCCTTCCTTACACCAACCCTTCTGAGAGACAGGTTCTTACTTAGGGACAGTAAGTTCTTTAAGTTTACTTTAAGGAAAGAGACTGTCTGCTTGGAGAGACAACTCTTGCAAACTTATTTGTTTCATGTGTGTGAGACTTGTCTAAGTGCTGACTATATCTTATGAAACTTAATGGACAAATAGCTATAGAGAACTTTGGTTGATTGATTGGTTGTTAGTTGGTTGGTTTAGTTTCCTTTGGTTTAATTTAGACCCAGAACAGAAACTCTAAAAAAGATGGAAATACCTTATGCAGCTTCCCAATGCTTTCATTAAATACAGTCTCTAGAAAAGAGTACTGTTAAAAATATCAATGTTACTTATTGTAAATAAAGAAATTGACTCAGGTCTTGTCTCTGGTCACTGGAAGTGAACAAGAAACCTTGAATGACGATATAGTCACTTGTTTCAGTAGAAACTCAGACATGCATGAGCCATTTTACCAAGAAAAGAACAGAGGTTTTTCTCAGTTACTATACTATTTGGGCAGTTTGGTTGCAAGTGATAGAAATCCAACCCCAAAGCCTTAAATAAAGAGGAAGTCATACAACTGGGGTGTCTCTGGCGTTAGGCACATTTGAGCCCAGGAGCCTGAGTGATGTCAGAGCTCTGTCTCATTCTCTTTACCTCTTGATTCATTTGCCCTGTTTTCATTTGTCCCCTGGTGAGCTAAATGCTCACCAGCAGCCCCGTACTTACATCCCTGTGGTTTTGAAAGCATCTTTAGCATTGATTTCATCAGGTCTTGGGGAGAACACAGATTGGCCCCCACTTGGAGGACAAGTGGATCTCTAAACCAGCCGTGTGTCCAGGATGATGGGGATCCATAGTGGAGTCAGGGTTGCCCCCCTCCCCTACCCACCACCAAACACTGGGAATGGGTTCCTCATGTAGAGAAGAGGTTGAAGGGGAACACGTAACAACAGAATCAACTGTCCTGGCTCTGCCACCAACTGATCCGCAACCTTAGACACAGTAACTTCGCTGCTCTGAGCCTCAGTTTCTTCATCTGTAAAAGGGAGGTAGTTATTAGAAGATTTCCAAAGTTCTTGCATCCCTAACAGAGTGATTGGTAAAGAGGCAAAAAGAGACCCAAATGGTATAGTTTAGGTTTCTCAGAACTGCCTATTAATGTAATTTCTAAGCTCTGTGTTTAGGCTCTGGGTAGAGGACAATGATCAGCTCCAAGCTCATGAGTTACCTGGAACAAAGCAGATATAACACAGTTGAAATTGGCAAGGGTGTTCCCTGCCCCAGCTTTCGAAACAGCATTGACCTCCAGCAACCTGTCGGGGGCTGGCACCACTTCCAGCTCCTAAGTGGAAAGTGCTCAGTTAGAGTAGCCTTTGGGCAGTGTCAGGAGAAGTTTCTGCCTTGACAAATAATCATTTTTTATTGAGTCAACACTGGTCAGCTCCTGGCTCTCATGACTCAGGACTCCAACTTTCTGGAAAGCCACTGAAAACTACTATGAAAAACTATTTATTACAAGGTTCGACTGAGGATTTCCCTTGGCCGGATTTCTCTTGCAGACTTTTCTAAAAAAATCTATTTCCCAAGTCAAGCCTGGGCACGTGGATTTTTCCCCCTACAAGTTAGAAGGCAATCATGCTTCTGTACCTGGAATTTTCTTTACTACAGCTGCTGAAGAATTTTGTTGGAATACATACTGCAAAAAATGACTGCTGGGGCTTCCCTGGTGGCGCAGTGGTTGACAGTCCGCCTGCCGATGCAGGGGACATGGGTTCGTGCCCTGGTCTGGGAAGATCTCACATGCCGCAGAGTGGCTGGGCCCGTGAGTCATGGCCGCTGAGCCTGCACGTCCGGAGCCTGTTCCCCGCAACGGAAGAGGCCACAACAGTGAGAGGCCTGCGTACCGCAGAAAAAAAAAAAAAAAAAAAAAAAATGACTGCTGTGGCTATTACTGTACTTGCTCAGGGGAGCTATTCAAATGCCTCATTTATTGGAGCTTAATAGATTACAAGTCCAAATTGAGTCTCATGATATAAGCCTAATCAAGTTCTAATCTGCATAATTTTCCCATAAGCAGCAATGGGAAATTTGGATAATTTATGTTTCAGCAGTTGCCAATCATGTGTTAAGTAGCATTGTTGCATTTACTTATCAAAATATTTTTATTGATCTTCAGTTCATCTGACATTTGGCTTTGGATTTTTTTATTTTTCCTGGCGGTAACAGGAAATTTAATTCATCTCCTAGATGATGTAATATGAGATGTGTCTCTTGATTTTAACATGCCTTTATAGATCATTTTTAACGGTGATCTTTCCCTTTTACAACTTCATATTGAATACCTGTCTCAGCAAACCTAGATGACTCTGCCTAATTTATTTCTCTCGTTTAACGTAGCATATGGATTTCTAACCATCATTTATATGCACACAATAAAAGATAATTTGCCCCACCATTTGAACCAATTCCTTTATGTTAAATCTATGGGGGTGGGGAGGCGCTTACCTTCATTTCTCCATCTATTTTAGGGGAGGTGATTTATAAGAATTTCCATCTCCCTCTCTCCCTGGAAAAGCTTGGTGATTTAACTAGGGAAGATTTAGAAAGTACTTTGTGTTTTCCCCCACGGAAAAATACTGTAATAAAGCATTTATCATATGTACTGAGTTGTGCATGCTACCATACCAAAGCAAGTTAAGCATAACTCCAGTGGGTCCCAGCTGTTATCTGCTATTGTTTAAAAGTGAAAGCAGTAAAAGGGTGAGACTGGCTCAGGCCTCAGGCTTGCCTGCCAAGCTCAGCACATGAGAAAGAGAGACCATCACACACAGAGGGAAGGCAGCATGGAGCACAGTGATCCTGGGGTTCTGAAGTCAGACTGTCTGGCTGTAGCCCCCAGATCTGCCACTTACCAGCTGGGGTGTTGGAGGAAGTTACCTGACTGCTCTGAATCTTATTTTCTTCATCTACAAAGTGATAATATTAGCAGTTCCTGTACTTACAGGGTTGTTGAGAGGAATAAATGAGGTGGCCCGTGAAAAAACCCTTAGTGCAGCTTTGGCACATAATAAGAAGGAATATGCCATGGTGACTTAGAGGAGGCTCTGGAGCCAATTTACCTGGGCTGAGATCTAGATCTGCTCATTCCTAAATGTATGCGCTGGGTCAAGTTGCTTAACTCTGCTGTGCTTCAATTTCCTCATCTGTAACATAGCAGTATCTACATAGGATGGCCGTATGAACTAAAGTTAAAACATGTGCAGATTTTAGTACATGCTGAGCACTCAGTAAATGTTGGATTTTACTATTTTTTTTCTTAAGGTTCTGCTTAAGCCTGACTTCTTCATTCTCAAAATTACCTTAGTCAATCTAGATCCAGAACATTCTTGCCTTTGCTTTGAGTTCCACAAAGGTGATGACATTGAGTCTTTCTCATTTTCAGATGTACTCACAACTACATTACCCTGGAACCCTTTTCTAGCCATGCCCTCTGGTAGATCTTATCTGAGTCACAGCCTCTCTTTGCTTGTAACCACAGGTGCTCCTGGGATGCTACGTCTGTATGCATGCATGCAGCAGGTACCCAAAACAATTACTTTAAAAAATGAAACCTTAGCCATCTTGTTATTCCCGAGCCTCTTCTCCTTGAACTTCTTAGGAATAGGTCAAGTGTTTGTGTTAAATTCTTTCATGTGAAGCCATCCAAACTGAAATGCCCTTGTCAAATTTAACTCTAGGTCACTTAACCTTCCAATAACTTCCCTGACACAGGCCAAGTGCTGCCTGCCATCGAATAACCAATCCTAAAAAAGAAAATAAGTACTACAGATTTTGTTCAGCTGAACCCAACAGTGGAGATGGTTGAGAACACAAATTCTGGAAAAGAATATAGAGAGCAGTGAAAACCATTTTTTCAAAAGCCTGAGAAACCAAAGAAGAAAGATTATGTCCTTAAATAATTAAAGGAAGTGGGAAATTAGGTCTAGAAAACAGAAGACTCCAGAGAGTCTGCAGTTGCTGTAAGGCATTAAGAACCTTTCTTTCATGAAGACTGGACACCAGTTTTTCAACATACCTAAAGAAAATCCTAGCCATCCAATATCCAAAATACTCCGTCCTTAAATACTTTAGGCTGTATTTTTATCACTGGATTGACCTGATTATTTCTACCAAAATATATCCACACTGCTATCGCCTTCCCATTAATTTTCCAGGATTTTTCTCTATGTGAAAATTCTTTTAAAAATCTCTACCAAAAGCTGCCTCAGGTCTTTATCCATAGGGAAGGGGGAGGCAGTGGATGCTGTTCCTAGCCAGAATATTTAGTGTGTACTGAGTAAAATATTAACGTTGGTAGTCAACATTTTTTTTGTGTGTGTGTGTGGTACGCGGGCCTCTCACTGCTGTGGCCTCTCCCATTGCGGAGCACAGCCTCCTGACGTGCAGGCCCAGCGGCCGTGGCTCACGGGCCCAGCCGCTCCGCGGCATGTGGGATCTTCCCAGACCGGGGCACAAACCCGCGTCCCCTGCATCGGCAGGCGGACCCTCAACCACTGCGCCACCAGGGGAGCCCGGTGGTCAACATTTTAAAGTATTTTTTCTTCATACCAGGCATCGTACTAAATGTTTTAAATATACTATTTCATTTTATTCTCACAACTGCCCTGTATAGTGGGTAATTCCAGCTTACAGACAAAGGAACAGAGGTTTGGAGAGTCTGTGCTCTGCTCTTGGTTATGTGGCTTATAAGTAGATGAGCTAGAATTTAAACCTAAGACCTCTGACTCCAAAGCACATGCTCTTAGCTATTCCACTCCGTTTCTTCTCTGTGGGCCAGGCATTTTGTAGACAACCTGGGATGTTTAAATAAATAGAAAACCCAGTCTTTGACCTAAAGTTCTCCTGCAGCATATGGAGTGAGCATGCTTTGGCAGGGGGCAATGTTGGGCCCATTTCTGCCTGATGCCAAAGGAATAGAACAAGTAAAGTAAGCCCATCCTATCTGCCCCTGAAGAGTGAAATGGGGAGAGGTTTTCAGTGTAAGGAGTTCAGGTAGTCTTTAAAGTTATCTTTAGCCCCAAACTTGCCTCCCATGTCCATGCTCAACAGAGAGGAAAGGGAATACATCTAAAGAACCAGGAGGCCATCTTGGTAAGAGCTTGGGTTGTAGTTAATTAAACTTGAATCTTTTCCTGATTGAGAACTTCTGATTCCATCTCTCCAATGCCAACATTCTTCATCATCTCTTCTGGCAAAATAAGTGGTTGTTTCTAAAATTAACTTCCCGAGTGTTAGTTCAACTAACGGAAGGAGCGTTTCCCAGTTTCACTATCCTGTAGCTGTAGATCAGGGTCCCTGGAGGATATTCCATGTGCCAGTGCTTTCACATGCAGAACTGAAGCACTGCTTTATGTAGAGGGACTTAAAATTCAACCAAAGATGTACCCACTGCAGCTAACAAAGGGATGGGGAGGAAGACCATCAGGGACCTGGATACCATTTAGACCTACCCCTTTATTAACAGCTGCTATGGTAAATGGGGGTAGGTGCCATCAAATGGCACCAAAGGCCGATTGCCTCTTCTCTTTGGAAGGAAGGTGCCTGATTTTCTGTTCTTTCCAAGGCCACTTCAGGAATCTGGGTCTGCTCTGCCATTTCAAGCCACAAGTTTCCCATTATAGGATCTCTAAGAATGAAACAATGCTAATAAATTCTGTTCCTCTTTAACACAACTCTTCAGGAAGGGCCAAAAAAAGATAAAATCTATTTCTGTTATCTTTGCCTTTGCTTATAAAAATGTGTGGCTATAAAAGTAGCAAAATAAAAAGTGACATTATCATTGCTGAAGTTTTCTTTCCAACAAAATCACCCCGTTCTTGGGGTCCTGTTTAGGAGAGAGAAAGACATTTAATGGAGAGATGTCTTTGGACATCCACCATAGTTTGTCAGTTGCAGATGCT